>NC_030820.1:73647944-74297194 GCF_001704415.2 Capra hircus
GAAGAGCATGACCAATATCTCATTTACTGAGAGTCAGATTCTGATTTTTAGAGTTTTACAAAGATCTTCATGATCTGTCCCGTGGCCTCTCTATCTCATCCTTTTCCATTCCCCTCCCTGTCAACCCACTCAGTTCCAGTCACCCTGGGCCTGTCTGCTGCTCAGTCACATGCACGTTTTTGGGAGCCTTTGCTCAAGGCCTCCTTATCACAGAGCATTTTCCTGGCCCTCATTGGCCCTCTTATCCCCATCAATCTCTTTCTTCACAACACTCATCACGAACCTGGTATAGGGATTTTCCCTTGTCTTTATTGTGTGTCTCCCTCCTAGAAGGATAATATTTTACTATATAATTTTTTTTACAGCTGTTTCCCTACACAAAAAAACTATGCCCTCAGAACCAAAAGGATACATTTTGATAAAATTTTCTAAGTAAATGACTTTCCTAGTTCATACTCATGCTTTGTGACTTGTCATTGAAGAGAGTGGATAGAGTGAAATTCTTGTTAGTCTGTATGATGATGAGGCCCATCTAATAAAATTATGAGTGTAACTCTCATCTACATCATTATAAGAAAATGAAATATAGTTTGATAGGGGAATAAGAGGAAAGGCATTGTGTCTTGACTAATATTATACCAGCCTGGGAAAAACAGTCTTGGCCCCAAGAGAAAACTCAAGGAAGTACTGAATTTCTTGCTTGACCTGCAATTGCCTCTGAAGGGAATATGTTCAGCTGCCACTCAACTCTCTCATTAATTTCACGACAGAGAAATGATCATTATTTGACACATATGTATTTCTTGGAAGTGTCATGAAAAAATGTAGGTAGGTCGACAAATCTTTCAGACTAAAACCTTTGGTGGAAAACAGACATCACTGACCACAAATGTGTAAATTCTTTGTACTCATGACTGGTAATCCTTTCAGAAAACTCTAGAAACATGGCTTCCTGCTCTCATAAAAAAGCTGCAGATGGAACTAGGACACAAAGCATATAGGGAATAAGATCAGGATAAGAAAAACACAGTCTGTCACAATCCATTTAAATAAATACCGAATTCTGACAGGAATTCTGAAAATGCCAAAGAAGTGGTCAGGGTATGTTTCTTTTTTTAATTTAATTAGATTCTAATTACTTTACAATATTGTAGTGGTTTTTGCCATACATTGACATGAATCAGCCATGGTGTACATGTGTTCCCTATCCTGAATCCCCTCCCACCTCCCTCCCACTCCCATCCCTCTGGGTCATCCCAGTACGCCAGCCCTGACGCCCTGTCTCATGCATCAAACCTGGACTGGCGATCTATTTCATTTATGGTAATATACATATTTCAGTGCTATTATCTCAAATCATCCCACCTTCACCTACTCCAACAGAGTCAAAAATTCTGTTCTTTACATCTGTGTCTCTTTTGCTATCTTGCATATAGTGTCATCGTTCAGTTCAGTTCAGTTCAGTTGCTCAGTCGTGTCCGACTCTTTGCGACCCCATGAATTGCAGCACGCCAGGCCTCCCTGTCCATCACCAACTCCCGGAGTTCACTCAGATTCACGTCCATCAAGTCAGTGATGCCATCCAGCCATCTCATCTTCTGTCATCTCCTTCTCCTCTTGCCCCCAATCCCTCCCAGCATCAACATCTTTTCCAATGAGTCAAACACTTTGCATGAGGTGGCCAAAGTACTGGAGTTTCAGCTTTAGCATCACTCCTTCCAAAGAAATCCCAGGGCTGATCTTCAGAATGGACTGGTTGGATCTCCTTGCAGTCCAAGGGACACTCAAGAGTCTTTGCCAATACCACAGTTCAAAAGCATCAATTCTTCGGCGCTCAGCCTTCTTCACAGTTCAACTCTCACATCCATACATGACCACAGGAAAAACCATAGCCTTGGCTAGACGGACCTTAATTGGCAAAGTAATGTCAAATGATTCAAATGTAATGATTCAAATGTATTCTTTTAAATGGCTGAGTAATACTCCATTGTGCATATGTACCACAGCTTTCTTATCCATTCGTCTGCTGATGGACATCTAGGTTGCTTCCATGTCCTTGCTATTATAAACAGTGCTGCGATGAACATTGGGGTACCCGTGTCTCTTTCAATTCTGGTTTCCTCGGTGTGTATGCCCAGCAGTGGGGTTGCTGGATAATAAGACAGTTCTATTTCCAGTCTTTTAAGGAATCTCCACACTGTTCTCCATAGTGGCTGTACTAGTTTGCATTCCCACCAACAGTGTAAGAGGGTTCCCTTTTTCTCCATACCCTCTCCAGCATTTTTGCTTGTAGGCTTTTGAATCGCAGCCATTCTGACTGGTGTGAAGTGGTACCTCATTGTGGTTTTGATTTGCATTTCTCTGATAATGAGTGATGTTGAGCATCTTTTCATGTGTTTGTTAGCCATCTGTATGTCTTCTTTGGAGAAATGTCTGTTTAGTTCTTTGGCCTATTTTTTGATTGGGTCGTTTATTTTTCTGGAATTGAGCTTCAGGAGCTGCTTGTATATTTTTGAGGTTAATGCTTTTTCAGTTGCTTCATTGCTATCATTTTCTCCCATTCCGAAGGCTGTCTTTTCACCTTGCTTATAGTTTCCTTTGTTGTGCAGAAGCTTTTAAGTTTAATTAGGTCCCATTTGTTAGTTTTGCTTTATTTTCCAATATTCTGGGAGGTGGATCATAGAGGATCCTGCTGTGATTCATGTCGGAGAGTGTTTTGCCTATGTTCTCCTCTAGGAGTTTTACAGCTTCTGGTCTTACGTTTAGATCTTTAATCCATTTTGAGTTTATTTTTGTGTATGGTGTCAGAAAGTGATCTAGTTTCATTCTTTTACAAGTGGTTGACCAGTTTTCCCAGCACCACTTGTTAAAGAGATTGTCTTTTCTCCATTGTATATTCTTGCCTCCTTTGTCAAAGATAAGGTGTCCATAAGTGTGTGGATTTATCTCTGGGCTTTCTATTTTGTTCCATTGATCTATATTTCTGTCTTTGTGCCAGTACAATACTGTCTTGATGGCTGTGGCTTTGTAGTAGAGTCTGAAATCAGGCAGGTTGATTCCTCCAATTCCATTCTTCTTTCTCAAGATTGCTTTGGCTATTCCAGGTTTTTTGTATTTCCATACAAATTGTGAGATTATTTGTTCTAGCTCTGTGAAAAATACCGCTGTTAGCTTCATAGGGATTGCATTGAATCTATAGATTGCTTTGGGTAGTATACTCATTTTCACTATATTGATTCTTCTGATCCATGAACACGGTATATTTCTCCATTTATTAGTGTTCTCTTTGATTTCTTTTACCAGCGTTTTATAGTTTTCTATATATGGTCTTTAGTTTCTTTAAGTAGATATATTCCTAAGTATTTTATTCTTTTCATTGCAATGGTGAATGGAATTGTTTCCTTAATTTCTCTGTTTTCTCATTGTTAGTATGTAGGAATGGAAGGGATTTCTGTGTGTTGATTTTATATACTGCAACTTTACTAACTTTATATTCATTGATTAGCTGTAGTAATTTTCTGGGGGTGTCTTTTGGGTTTTCTATGTAGAGGTTCATGCCATCTGCAAACAGTAAGAGTTTTACTTCTTCTTTTCCAATTAAGATTCGTTTTATTTCTTTTTCTGCTCTGATCGCTGTGGCCAAAACTTCCAAAACTATGTTGAATAGTAGTGGTGAAAGTAGGCACCCTTGTCTTGTTCCTGACTTTAGGGGAAATGCTTTCAATTTTTCATCATTGAGGATAATGTTTGCTGTGGGTTTGTCACATATAGCTTTTATTATGTTGAGGTATGTTCCTTCTATTCCTGCTTTCTGGAGGTTTTTTTTTCTTTTTTTAAATCATAAATGGATGTTGAATTTTGTCAAAGGCTTTCTCTGCATCTATTGAGATAACTATATGGCTTTTATTTTTCAATTTGTTAATGTGGTGTATTACATTGATTGATTTGCAGATATTGAAGAATCCTTGCATCCCTGGGTTAAAGCCCATTTGGTCATGATGTATGATCTTTTAAATGTGTTGTTGGATTCTGATTGCTAGAATTTTGTTAAAGGGTTTTTGCATCTATGTTCATCAGTGATATTGGTCTGTAGTTTTCTCTTTTTTGGGGCATCTTTGTTAGGTTTTAGTATTAGGGTGATTGTGGCTTCATAGAATGAGTTTGGAAGTTTACCTTCCTCTGCAATTTTTCTGGAAGAGTTTGAGTAGGATAGGTGTTAGCTCTCCTCTAAATTTGTGGTAGAATTTAGCTATGAAGCTGTCTGAACCTGGGCTTTTGTTTGCTGGAAGATTTCTGATTACAGTTTCAATTTCTGTGCTTGTGATGGGTCTGTTAAGATTTTCTATTTCTTCCTGGTTCAATTTTGGAAAATTTTACTTTTCTAAGAATTCGTCCATTTCTTCCAAGTTGTTCATTTTATTGGCATATAATTGCTGATAGTAGTCTCTTATGATCATTTGTACTTCTGTGTTGTCTGTTGTGATCTCTTCATTTTCGTTTCTAACTTTATTGATTTGATTTTTCTCCCTTTGTTTCTTGATGAGTCTGGCTAATGGTTTGTCTATTTTATTTATCCTCTCAAAGAACCAGCTTTTGGCTTTGTTCATTTTTGCTATGGTCTCTTTTGTTTCTTTTGCATTTATTTCTGCCCTAATTTTTAAGATTTCTTTCCTTCTACTAACCCTAGAGTTCTTCATTTATTCCTTTTTTAGTTGCTTTAGGTGTAGAGTAAGGTTATTTATTTGACTTTTTTCTTGTTTCTTGAGGTATGCCTGTATTGCTATGAACCTTTCCCTTAGCACTGCTTTTATAGTGTCCCACAGGTTTCGAGTTGTTGTGTTTTCATTTTCATTTGTTTCTATGCATATTTTGATTTCTTTTTTGATTTATTCTGTGATTTGTTGGTTATTCAGCAGCATGTTGTTGAACCTCCATATGTTGGATTTTTTAATAGTTTTTCTCCTGTGATTGAGATCTAATCTTACTGCATTGTGGTCAGAAAAGATGCTTGGAATGATTTCAATATTTTTTAATTTACCAAGGCTAGATATATTGCCAGGATGTGATCTATTTTGGAGAAGGTTCTGTGTGCGCTTGAGAAAATAGTGAAATTCGTTATTTTGGGGTGAAATGTCCTATAGATATCAATTAGGTCTAACTGGCCCATTGTATTATTTAAAGTTTGTGTTTCCTTGTTAATTTTCTGTTTAGTTGATGTATCCATAAGTGTGAGTGGTGTATTAAAGTCTCCCACTATTATTGTGTTACTGTTAATTTCCCCTTTCATACTTGTTAGCATTTGTCTTACATAATGTGGTGCTCCTATGTTGGGTGCATATATATTTATAATTGTTATATCTTCTTCTTGGATTGATCCTTCTTTGTCTCTTTTCACAGCCTTTGTTTTAAAGTCTATTTTATCTGATATGAGTATTGCTACTCTTGCTTTCTTTTGGTCTGTTTGCACGGAATATCTTTTTCCAGCCCTTCACTTTCAGTCTGTATGTGTCCCTTGTTTCGAGGTGGGTCTCTTGTAGAGAACATATATAGGGGTTTTGTTTTTGTATCCATTCAGCCAGTCTTTGTCTTTTGGTTGGGGCATTCAACCCATTTATGTTTAAGGTAATCATTGATAAGTATGATGCCATTGCCATTTACTTTATTGTTTTGGATTAGAGTTTATACACCCTTTTTGTGTTTCCTGTCTAGAGAAGATCCTTTAGCATTTGTTGGAGAGCTGGTTTGGTGGTGCTGAATTCTCTCAGCTTTTGCTTGTCTGTAAAGCTTTTGATTCCTCTTTCATATTTGAATGAGATTCTTTCTGAGTACAGTAATCTGGGCTGTAGGTTATTTTCTTTCATCACTTTAAGTGTGTCCTGCCATTCCCTCCTGGCCTGAAGAGTTTCTATTGGAAGATCAGCTGTTATCCTTATGGAAATCCCCTTGTGTGTTATTTGTTGTTTTTCCCTTGCTGCTTTTAATATTTGTTCTTTGTGTTTGATGTTTCTTAATTTGGTTAATATGTGTCTTGGGGTGTTTTGCCTTGGATTTATCCTGTTTGGGACTCTCTGGTTTTCTTGGACTTGCGTGATAATTTCCTTCCCCATTTTAGGGAATTTTTCAACTGTTGTCTCCTCAAGTATTTTCTCATGGTCTTTCTTTTTGTCTTCTTCTTCTGGGACTCCTATGATTCGAATGTTGGGGCGTTTAACATTGTCTCAGAGGTCTCTGAGATTGTCCTCATTTCTTTTTTTCGTTTTTCTTTTTTCCCCTCTGATTCATTAATTTCTACCATTTTATCTTCTACCTCACTAATCCTATAGTCTGCCTCTGTTATTCTATTCACTGTTCCCTCCAGAGTGTTTCTGATATCATTTAAAAAAATTTTAGTTTTAAAGTTCTTTATAACTCTGTTAATTTTCCTTTTTATAACCTACTATTACCTTGCAAAACCCCCCCCCATTTTTAAAGCAAGTCTCATGTATATATCTTTTGTAATTCTTGTGATTGATTTTGTTTTGTATTTTTAATATTGTATGTTTGAGGTTCTAACCTCTACTCTAGATTTTTAATCTCTGCTATTTGGTATTTGTTATCAATTTTATATCTTTAAGAATCTAATCATCAGTACCCATTATTACTTAGGGGTGCAATTACTGGTTTAATTGCTCTCTCCCCTTTTGACTTTCCCTTTTCTCCCCCACATCATCTCTATCTCCTCCCTCCCCCTTCTCTTCTCTATTTAATCTGTGAATCTCTCTGGGTGTCCCAGGCTGTGAAGAAAACTTAGGGAACTGATTACTGGCTAGATTGGTCACTCTCCTTTTGATTCCCCATCTTCTCCTCTTGGTCACCTCTATCTCCTTCCTCCCTCTTCTCTTCTCTAAGTAACTCTGTGAACCTCTCTGGTGTCCCTCACTGTGGAGAATCTTTTCATCATTAACCTAGATGTTTTATCATCTCTGCTGTATGGATGGATAAATCTTGAGGCTACTGTAAGAATAAGACTGAAAGCCAAAGCCAGGAGGCTTAAATCCAAAACTTTAGAACACCAGAAAACTCCTGACTCCAGGTAACATTAATTTACAAGAGCTCATACAAAAGCCTCCATACACACACTGAAACCAAGTTCCACCCAAAAGCCAACAAGTTCCAGAGCAAGACATACCACACAAATTCTCTAGCAACACAGGAACATAGCCCTGAGCATTAAAATACAGGCTGCCCAAAGTCACACCAAACCCAGAGACACCTCAAGACTAAATACTGGACACTTTGTGGCACTCCAGAGAGAAAAGATCCAACTCCATCCATCAGAACACTGACACAAGCTTCCCTAACCTAGAAACGTTGACAAGCCACTCTTCCAACTCCACCCACAGGGAGGAACCTCCACAATAAGAGGAATCACAAACTTCCAGTTTACAGAAAGGCCTCCCTAAACACAGCAATCCAAACAAAATCAAAAGGCAGAGAAATATTCAGCAGGTAAAGGGACATGATAACTGCCCACCAAACCGAACAAAAGAGGAGAAGATAGGGAGTCTACCTGAAAAAAATTAAGAATAATGATAGCAAAGATGATTCAAAATCTTGAAAACAACATTGAGTTACAGATAAATAGACTAGAGACTAGGGTTGAAAAGATGCAAGAAATGTTCAACAAGAACATAGAAGAAGTAACACAGAGTCAATCAATAATGAAAATAATACAGTAAATGAGATCAAAAGCACTCTGAGGGAACCAACAGTAGAATAACTGAGTCATAAATTAGGATAAGTGAGGTGGAAGGTAGAATGGTGGAAATAAACGAAGCAGAGAAGAAAAATGAACAATGATTTAAAAGAAATGAGAACAACCTCAGAGACCTCTGGAACGATGTTAAACGCCCCCAAATTCGAATCATAGGAGTCCCAGAAGAAGAAGACAAAAAGAAAGGGCATGAGAAAATACTTGAGAGATAGTAGGTGAAAACCTCCCTAAAGTGGGAAAGGAAATAACCACACAAGTCCAAGAGACCCAGCAATTCCCAACAGGATAAACCCAAGGTGAAACACTCCAAGACAAATATTAATCAAATTAATGAACATCAAACACAAAGAGCAAATATTAAAAGCAGCAAGGGAAAAGCAACAAATAATACACAAGGGGATTCCCATACGGATAACAGCTGATCTTTCAATACAAACTCCTCAGGCCAGAAGGGAATGGCAGGACATACTTCATGTCATGAAACAGAAAAATCTACAACCCAGATTACTATACCCAGCAAGGATCTCATTCAAATATGAAGGAGAAATCAAAAAGTTTACAGACAAGCGAAACCGAGAGAATTCAGCACCACCAAACCAGCTCTTCAACAAATGCTAAAGGATCGTCCTAGACAGGAAACACAGAAAACGTTTATAAGCTCGAACCCAAAACAACAAAGTAAATGGCAACGGCATCATGCTTACCAATAATTACCTTAAAGGTAAATGCGTGAATGCCCCAACCAAAAGACAAAGACTGGCTGAATGGATACAAAAAGAAGACCCCTATATATGCTGTCTGCAAGACACCCACCTCAAAACAAGGGACACATACAGACTGAAAGTGGAAGGGCTGGAAAAAGATATTTCATGCAAATGGAGACCAAAAGAAAGCAGGAGTAGCAGTACTCATATCAGATGAAATAGACTTTGAAATAAAGGCCTTGAAAAGAGACAAAGAAGGACACTACATAATGATCAAAGGATCAATCCAAGAAGAAGATGTAACATTTATAAATATATAATGCACCCGACATAGGAGCACTGTAATATGTAAGGCAAATGTTAACAAGTATGAAAGGGGAAATTAACAGTAACACAATAACACTGGGAAACTTAATACCCCACTTACACCTATGGATAGATCAGCTAAACAGAAAATGAGTAAGGAAACACAAACTTTAAATGATACAATGGACCAGTTAGACCTAATTGATATCTATAGGACATTTCACTCCAAAACAATGAACTTCGCCTTTTTCTCAAGTACACATGGGACATTCTCCAGGATAGATCACATCCTGGGCCATAAATCTAGCCTTGGTAAGTTAAAAAAAAATTGAAGTCATTTCCAGCATCTTTTCTGATCACAATGCAGTAAGATTAGATGCGAACTACAGGAAAAAAGAAAAGCTAAGCACCAAAGAATTGATGCTTTTGAACTGTGGTGTTGGAGAAGACTCTTGAGAGTCCTGTGGACTGCAAGGAGATCCAACCAGTCCATTCTGAAGGAGATCAGCCCTGGGCTTTCTCTGGAAGGAATGATGCTAAAGCTGAAACTCCAGTACTTTGGCCACCTCATGCGAAGAGTTGACTCGTTGGAAAAGACTCTGATGCTGGGAGGGATTGGGAGCAGGAGAAGAAGGGGACGACAGAGGATGAGATGGCTGGATGGCATCACTGACTTGATGAACGTGAATCTGAGTGAACTCCAGGAGTTGGTGATGGACAGGGAGGCCTGGCGTGCTGCGATTCAAGGGGTCGCAAAGAATCGGACATGACTGAGTGACTGAACTGAACTGAACTGAACAGGAAGAAAACTATTGAAATACAAACATATGGAGGCTAAACAGCATGCTTCTGAATAACCAAAAAATCACAGAAGAAATAAAAATATGCATAGAGAATGAAAATGAAAACATGACAACTCCAAACCTACGGGATTCAGTAAAAGTAATGCTAAGGGGAAGGATCATAGCACTACAAGCTTACCTCAGGAAACAAGAGAAAAATCAAACAAATAACCTAACTTAACACTTAAAGCAACTAGAAAGGCAAGCAGTGAAGAACCCCATGGTTAGTAGAAGGAAAGAGATCATAAAAAATTAGAGCAGAAATAGATAAATAAAAAACAAAGGAGGCTAACAAACACATGAAAAGATGCTCAACATCACTCATTATCAAAGAAATTATCAGAGGGCGAGAGTGGGATGGTTTGGGAGAATGGCATTGAAACATGTATAATATCATATGTGAAACAAATCGCCAGTCCAGGTTCAATGCATGATACTGGATCTCGTGGCTGGTGCACTGGGATGACCCAGAGGGATGGTATGGGGAGGGATGAGGGAGGGGGATTCAGGATCGGGAACATGAGCACACCCTTGGTAGATTCATGTTGATGTATGGCAAAACCAATACAATATTGCCAAGTAATTAGCCTCCAATTGAAATTAATAAATTTATATTTTAAAAATACTTTTAAAAAACAGGAAAAAACAAAATAAAAGAAATGAAGCAAAATAGAAATAAATCTCTTAAGTATAATAATAAATATGCAAAATAAATAACTTTATAAACATCCAAAAAATAATAAATGTTTTTATTATAATCACATGATGAATGGGTTCTGTAAGGAGGTTTCTATGACATAGCAAGCTAATAAAAAAGAACAATATGCTGTTAAAATTTTTTTTAATGATAATAGAGTAAATATATCTACAAATTCCTCTGGGGCTGTAGAGGGCAGTGTGGTTCAGTTTCAGTCAGTTCCGTTTCAGATAGCTCCCTGTTCCAGCTTATACTTCTTCTCAAGGTCTATACGCCCCTTCCAATGCTTCAGTTCAGTTCAGTTCAGTTTAGTCGCTCAGTCTTTCCTGGTCTACACTGCTCAGGCTCCAGGTTGTTCTGCATGGGAGCTGTCCAAAGCAGGCCCTGGGTTTCGTGCACTTCCCAGGTCTAAGCTGCTCAGGTTCAGGTTCTTGGGTACTCCACAATGGCACAGACTTGGTTGGGCTTGTGTTTTGTGCCCTTCCCAGGCCCAGGGAGCTCAGGTGACCAATGCTTGGTGAGTACACTGTCCCAGGTGGGTTGTGCATCTTAATCACCTCCCCGGTCCCAGCCTCTTGGTTTCCCAGGTGTGCTGCAAGAGCACTGTCTCAGGTGTGCCATGTGTCTCCTCTGGGTAGTTGATATCTAGCTGCATCCCTCCTGGCAGATGTCAACTGTCCAGGGTCCCAGGAAGACTTGGTTAGCAACTGGGAGCCTGCTCACAGTTTGGTGGAGGATGCTGTCTCTGGGGCCAAGATTGCCCCTTGCCTTCTGGCTCTGGCTATCACCTCCCTGCCTCTCTGCCTCCAGCAGGGGCATGGGCCAGTCTGCACCTGGCTAGCTCTCCTTTGCTATTTGCTCAATCCTTTGTTTTGTGAGTGGGCAAGGTGGCGCCTTAAGTTAGAGCTTTTTGTGGGAAACTTCTCTCTCTCTCTCTCTCTCTCTCTCTCTCTCTCTCTCTCTCTCTCTCTCTGGCTATCCCAAAGTTTGGCTTGCTATCTCATGTTACTTCCCTAAGATTGTCCTCAGGGCATTCAAGCCCAGTCCTTACCCGAAGCATGCAACCAGAGACTCCTTGTTCAGCTCCCTCTAGTGGTGGCGGACTGGAGAAGGCAATGGCACCCCACTCCAGTACTCTTGCCTGGAAAATCCCATGGATGGAGGAGCCTGGTATGTTGCAGTCCATGGGGTCGCTAAGAGTCAGACACGACTGAGCGACTTCACTTTCACTTTTCACTTTCGTGCATTGGAGAAGGAAATGGCCACCCACTCCAGAGTTCTTACCTGGAGAATCCCAGGGACGGGGGAGCCTGGTGGGAGGCCGTCTATGGGGTCACACAGAGTCGGACACGACTGAAGCGACTTAGCAGCAGCAGCAGCAGTGGTAGCGGACACGAGCGTCTGGACTGCTCCTCTTCTGGGAGTTGCAGTTAGGCACATATTCTGTGGGGTTTTTTTTTTTTTTTTTCTCCTGGTTATGTTGCCCTCTGAGATTCCAAAACTCCCCCACAGACTGGCTAGTGAGAGAGTTTCCTGTTGTTTGGAAACTTCTCCTTCATGTCTCACTCCCTGAGATGGGTCTCCGACCCTAACTCATTTGTCTCTCTTTTTGTCTTGTATATTTTGTCCTACCTCCTTTTGAAGAGAATGGGCTGCCTTTCTGGGTGCCTGATGTCCTCTGCCTGCATTCAGAAGTTGTTTTGTGGAAGTTGTTCAGAATTAAAATGAACTTTTGATAAATTTGTGGGGGAGAAAGTGGTCTCCCTGTCCTACTCCTTGACATCTTATGACCTTCCCCCCATGGTGAGGGGTTTTGAGTGCCCTCAGTTCAGTTCAGTTCATTTCAATCCCTCAGTTCTATCTGACTCTGCAACCCCATGAACTGCAGCATGCCAGGCCTCCTTGTCTATCACCAATTCCTGGAATGTAATCAATCTCATATCCATTGAGTCAGTAATGCCATCCAATTATCTCATCCTCTATCGTCCCCTTCCCTTCTTATCTTCAATCTTTCCCAGCATCAGGGTCTTTTCAAATAAATCAGCTCTTTGCATCAGGTGGCCTAAGAATTGGAGTTTCAGCTTCAACATCAGTCCTTCTGATGAATATTCAGGACTGATTTCCTTTAGAATGGACTGGTTGGATCACCTTTCAGTCCAAGGGACTCTCAAGAGTCTTCTCCAACACCACAGCTCAGAAGCATCAATTCCTCGGTGCTCAGCTTTCTTTATGGTCCAACTTTCACATCCATATATGACTACTGGAAAAATAATATCCTTGACAAGACTGAGTTTGTTGGCAAAGTAATGTCTCTGTTTTTTATGCTGTTTAGGTTTGTCATAACTTTTCTTCCAAGAAGTGTCTTTTTAATTTCATGGCTGCAGCAACCATCTGCAGTGATTTTTGAGCTCCACCCCCCCCCAAAAGTCTTCCACTGTTTCTCTATCTATTTTCCATGAAGTGATGGGACAGGATGTCATGATCTTAGTTTTCTGAATGTTTAGCTTTAAGCCAATTTTTTCACTCTCTTCTTTCACTTTCATCAAGAGGCTCCTTAGTTCTTCTTCACTTTCTGCCATAAGGCTGATGTCATTTGTATATCTGAAGTTATTGATATTTCTCCCAGCAATCTTGATTCCAGCTTGTGCTTCATCCAGCCCAGGGTTTCTCATGATGTACACTGCATATAAGTTAAATAAGCAGGGTGACAATATACAGCCTTGACATACTCCTTTTCCTATTTGGAACCAGTCTGTTGTTCCATGTCCAGTTCTAACTGTTGCTTCCTGACTTGCATATAGGTTTCTCAAGAGGCAGGTCAGGTGGTCTGGTATTGCCATCTCTTTCAGAATTTTCCACAGTTTATTGTGATCCACACAGTCAAAGGCTTTGGCATAGTCAATAAAGCAGAAATAGATGTTTTTCTGGAACTCTCTTGCACTTTCCATGATCCAGTGGACCTAACACATAAAACTATCAAATCCTGAAAAATCTTTAAAGAAAGGAGAGAAACTGTTGATATTTCCTCATGTGACCAAGGAGGTACCTGAGAAAACAAGAAATAAAGTAATTTGCCTAGGTCATAGCTTGTAGAGAGGGGATTAGGACCCAGGGATCTGACTTCAGAGTTTGTGCTATGCACTCTGCTGCATTGCAAGCTGTAAAGTTGAGTGCACACGTCAAGGGTGACACACCCACAGTCCTTTCGCTCATCCTTGTGTGTTTACTTGAAGTTAAACCCATGCAGCACACTTGAGAAGGGCAGGAGCTCTTAATGCCGAGTTACCCCAGGACAGAGGGACATGAGGAGAAAGTTACACACAAAATAGCCATTGTAAGGGGAGGGTCTGCTCTCTCCTGAGATATTTCACAGGAATGATTTCATTTAGCCTCAGGTGAATCCAACAACATCTGGATCCTTATCCCCTTGTGTCAAGGAGAAAGCTGAGGCTCAGAGAGGTAAAGCCACTTGCTCAGGACACACAACCTGCAGATGGTACAAGTCATTAATAGACTTGAGTTCAAGAGGCCCCCTGGCCCTTTGCCTCTTCCTGCTCAATCTGTCCACCTGAGAGCAGGGAGCAGCAGAAACTCCCGCTAAAAGCACAAACTCCTCTTATCTGCCCCCTCCTCTCTCATCTGTCTTTCTCAACCAGTGTCTTCCTGTCCTGTCCTCACTTTTGCCCAGTTCAAAGCAACGTCCTCCCCACCCCACTCAGTCCCCTGGAACAGAAGCTTCCTGATGGGCCGATCCTCTCTCCACATCCCCCCTCCCTGTGTCATGTATAACTAAGATCTCTGATTAGGAAGCATCCCTGTTCCTGGGGGCATCTTCAAAGAAATCACAAGACAGGAAAATCACAGGGGTTTATATCTAGATAAACCAGATAACACAAAACTCTGAAATCACATCATATCTCTTCTTCTCATGCTCAGTATCTCCCTCTAAAAAATGAGAAAATTGAATTCCATGTTACCTAATGCCACATTCTGAAAGGATGGAATGTATCCGGGGCATGCAGAGTATGTTTAGAATCTTCTGAGGCTAAGTCCAGTGAGCATCATTCATATTCAAAGCATGAGAGCTCAATTTCAGGCTAATTGATAAAACAGCACCTGGCTTTTTGGAAATAAGTAGTTTACTTTCTTAAAATGGTGTTGTGAATACTATTTTTATTAGAATTATTTTCAGGCTTAAAAGGGAAAAAACGCAACCAGAGATTGCAAATTTGACTAGCATCCAAGTATTATTAACCCACACCATTTATAATTTTGAAACATTTCCAGGATTTAGCAGTGGGAGACTTTATAAAAAATAAACTTCTCACACTGTTGGGAAAAGTAATTGATCTGACAACACAGTCCTGCCATTTAACAAGAACCCTCTTCTGTCCATGGGGTTCTCCAGGCAAGAATACTGGAGTGTACACACATCCCCTTCTCCAGGTGATCGTCCCAATGCTGGGATCAAACTAGGGTCGTCTGCATTGCAGGCAGATTCTCTACCATCTGAGCCACCAGGGAGCAGTGGGCCTCAAGTGAGAGTGAGCTTCAGAATCCATTAGACATTTGTTGAAACACGGATCTGAGCCCTCCACTGTCTGAGGTTTGATTTGGTAAGACATGGTTGGGACCTGAGTATCTGCATCTACCAGGTTTCTGGGACTGAGGGTGCTGCTCAAGGGACCATTTTCTGAAAGCCATGAACTAAGCTAAGGAGAGCTGCTCTCTTCTCAGGAGGGGAGCGTTCTCTCCGGTTTCCATAATCCCCACCGTTCTTATTGTCCCTCCTTCCCCCACCCCCACTCTAAATATGTCCAGCCATATTACTCACCTGGTCCAAGGGCATTTAACATTGTGACCTATGCGACGGGCTCACAGTAAGTGTTCAGGAAAAGGTGTTAGTTTATTTTAGCCACTCTGTCATGTACATGATCACCATGTATCTGGGACAGACCTCCCTGATCTCGACACTGTTATTCTTTGCTTTGCAGCTGCCAAATACAAATGTCTCCAAGAACCCAGACCCGGCCTTGTAGAAGTATCTGATTATTTTGGCCTTGCAGGGACTCGTGTATGGAGATAGCAGGCAGAAGTCCAGTCACAGGGCTGCAGAGATGGGAGGATCTTGGTCAAATAGGAAGGTGATCATCACTGTTTGGTCCACCAGGTGAACAACTAAAACCACCATTTTGTTTGCAATAGAGATGGTAGGGGTGCAGGGGGGTGAATGTGAAAAGGCCCTTTGATATCCTTCTGTCCAGGGCATTATTATCAATGTCATTAGGTGTCACAGTAACAGGATAATACTGGAAATAATTACATGTTGTTACTGAATATCTATATATTTATTGACATTATGCTACTGATTAACTCTAAAAGAACAAAAAGGGAGGATATTTATTATTAATATTCTCCATATGTTGAGAATGATCAGAGCTGGAAAATGGCCTGTGAGTTTATAGTACTATTTTCTGGACATATGTGTGGTAGAAACATTTCACCATTGGAAAAGAAAGTGTGACATTGGATAACCAACAGTAGAGCACATGGAACGCTGCTCAGTGCTATGTGGCAGCCTGGATGGAAGGAGAGTTCGGGGGAGAATGAATACATTTATATATGCGGCTGAGTTGCTTTGCTGACCACTCGGAGCCATCACAATATTGTTAATCAACTATGCTGTTAGTCACTCAGTTGGTTCCGACTCCTTGTGACCCAATGGACTGCAGCCTACTAGGCTCCTCTGTTCATGGAATTCTCCCAGCAAGAATACTGGAGTGGGTTGCCATTTCCTTTTCCAGTCATGACTGCTAATCCTTTCAAAAAAAATCATGTAACCTGGCCAATTGTCCATGTGAGGACACTGCAAATGACTTGCCCCAGGACACAAAATGTTTGAGTGTTAGGATCAGGACAATTCACAACCCATTTAACCAAGTAACTTTTTCTCCAGGAATTCTGAAACTGCAGAAACTGGGAAAGGGTTCTGAGTGCTCTGTTCAACATAATATCATCCTGTCACTGAGCCTCACTCCAGACACAAATGGTAGAAAAGAGTGAGTCTGAGTTTTGTCCCTGACACCAAACATGTGAATCTCTGCCAGTAGCAACCAGTTTCCCACACCCACTGGGCATCCAAGAGTCAATTTACTTCTGACACTAAATCCACAGAGGTGGCCCAGACATCACAAGATGAGGGCTCCATCCCTCAGGATGGCCCACTCTCTCAAGTGTTGATCACAGTTTCTACTGTCACTTACTTGCGTGACCGACTGGCTATAAATTCGCAGATTCACCTCTCATGTTCAATAACTTATTAGAAATATTCAGAGAACTCAGGAAAGCCGTTTACTTACTGTCCCCAGGTATTATAAAACATTAAAACTCAGGAATAACCTAATGGAGGAGAAGCGTCTGGTAAATGGGAAGTTGGAGGTGCCAAGCCCCCAGGACCTCTCAGGACTCTCCCCCTTCTCAATTCCTTGATGTTATCACCTTCCCTGAGGCTCTCTAAACCCAGAATTCATGGGTTTTAATTGAGGGTGGAGGCAGGCAAGTTGATAGAATCATTGGCCATTTGTGATTAAATTCAGTATCAGTACTGTGTACAGTCCTCAGAGGGACTGAGGGGCAATAGTTTTAACCTTGTAATCAGCTGATGAAAAATTCTGGAGTCCAGTCCCATCCAGACTCTATCTCAGGTCCCATCCTTCACTCATCTCATGATTTATAAACATACATAAAATTCCAAGACTTCAGGTTGCCTGGAGCATGAACAGAGACAGGGATCAAATATGGATCTTCTTATGACACTACAGTAGGATCAGGGGCAAGGCAGTGACCAGGAATATTGCATCAATTATGAGGTCCCTGATCTAGTAGAGTCAGCTCAGGCACTGATTTTTCATAATTGAACACATAACATGACCTTCTGAGAGTCAAGAAACATCCCTGGAGTGAAAACTGCCCAATTTACCAGAAGAAATCCAGAGAGAGTTTGCTGCAGCCACTTGCAACCCTCTACTCTCTCCCTCCAACCCTGGTCTCGCCACCTGTGGTTTTGGGATAAGAGGACCTCAGTTTGTGTCCTAGTTCTGCCTTTTCCTAACTGTGTGATCTGTGGCCTGAAACTTCCCTTGTCTTCATTTGTTACATGAGATCATGCTGCTGACATCCTGGGGCTGATTTGAAAGCACTGACTACGGCCTCCATAGACATACATTCTTTTTCTGGCAAAGCCAAAGTCCTTTGAGATGATAATAACATTGGGTATTGATGATAGTTAACACTTAACTGTTTTGACCAGAGAGTCAAATAATGGCATGGTGGGGTGGAGAAAGGCCTGGACCTGGGTGAGCTCACTCACTGAAGTAAGAGGGCTTTTGGTTACCTCTGAGGAAGAAGGAGACATATTTGGAAGAGAGACTGTGACTTCACTCTGGGACTCAAGGAACTTCCTGATGCTGAACTTCTTTTACAGGTAAAACTACAACATCCAGTCATATTTGCTCCTTGTATTTACTACTGTTGACAGCACATTTAAAGAGCAGTCAGGAGCCAAGGAAACTAAAACTCTATGTGCCCCTCGACAATTTGCCTTGTTCTGTGGTGTTCAAAGCATGTTAGGGTTCTCAAAAGGAAACAAAGCTGAGGATCTCTTAATGCAGAGACTGTCACCCTCTTTTAGAAAGAAAGAATCTGTGTTTCTGAGAGATGAAATGTCTTGCCCAAGTCTACACAGCAGCATAGTGAGTTACTTAAGACAATATCTTCTCATTAATACCAAGTCATTATCCCACTGTTCTTGTTCTGTCCGTAAGGCCTGTCTGACTCTTTTGTGACCCCGTTGACTATAGCCCTCCAGGCTCCTCTGCCCATGGGATTTCCCAGACAAGAATACTAGAGTGGATTGCGATTTCTTTCTCCAGGGGATCTTCCCAAACTAAGTATCTACCCTGTTCTCCTCCACTGGCAGGAGAACTTTTACCACTAAGCCATGAGGGATGCCCTCAGGAAAAGTTTGTTGTTGTTCAGCCACTAAGTCATGCCCCACTCTTTGGGACCCCACAGAGTGTAGATGTCAGTCTTCCCTGTCCTTCACTATCTCTCAGAATTTGCTCAGACTCGTGTTCATTGAGTCAATGATGCCATCCACCCATCTCATCCTCTGTCATCCTCATCTCCTCCTGCTCTCCATCTTTCCCAGCACTATGGTCTTTTCCAATAAGTCAGCTCTTTGCATCAGGTGACCAAAGTATTGCAGCTTCAGCTTCAGGCTCGGTCCTTTCAATGAATATTCACTGTTGAATGCCTTTAGAATTGACTGATCTGGTGTCCTTGTCAACCACAGAACTCTCAAGTGTCTTCTCCAGCACCACAATTTGAAAACATCAATTTTGTGGAGCTCAGCCTTCTTTATGGGCCAACTCTCACATGCCTACATGACTACTGCTTAAAACCATAACTCTGACTATATGGACCTTTTTTAAAAAAAGATATTTTGTTTACAGTAGTTTCCCTACACCAAGAAAGATGCCTTTGAGCACAAAAAACATAACTATTTGTTAAATAATTTTCATTAAATGAATCTCCAATTTCATACTCATGCCAAGTGCACAGTTATTGAAGAGACTAGAGATTATAAAATTCTTGTTAATCTATTTAATAATGAGGCCTGTCTATATAATTTTGAGTCTCCCCTAATATCCTGTATCCTGATAGGATAATGAAATAATACTTGAGCAGGACAGCAAAGTGAATCACCTTCACTTGACTTACATTGTACCATCTGGATAGAATAGCCTGCTGCCTTGAACAAATTCCTGGAAGTACTGCATTTCCTGCTCTTCCTACAGTTGCCTCTGAAGGGAAGAAGATCAGCTGTCCCTCAACATTGTGATTAACTTCATAACAGAGAAATGAATCATATTTGACAGATAAATTTTTTAGGCAGTGATGAGGAAATGTAGGTAGAGGAGTCTTTTGGACTGAACCAATTTGGTACAAAATGGACACCTTTGACAACAAATGTGTAAACTTTTATACTAATGACTGGTAAACCTTTCAAAAAGCTCATGTAACCTGGTCTCTGGGCTCATGTAAGGGAAGTGCAGATGACTTGCCCCAGGACACACAGCATGTGGGTGGTGGGATCAGGACAAGACGCCATGCCATCACACCCCATTTAATCAAGGACCTGATTCTGTCAGATATTCTGAAAATGCAGAGAACTAGGGCGGGGTGCTGAGTGCTTGGCCCCACATAGTATAGTTCCAGGGCCCTGACCCTCACTCCAGAGACAAATGGTAGACAAGAATGAGTCTGGATTTTTTTCCCTGACTCGGAATATGTGAGGTCTCTACCAACAGCAATGAGTTCCCCAACACTCACTGAAATCTCAGGAATCAATTCATTCAGACACTAAATTCATAGAGATGACCCAGACCACAGACATTAGGGGCTTGGTGCTTAGGTCAGCCCACACTTCAAGTGTCCAACACAAGTCCTCCTGTCCCTTTATTTTTTTAAATTTATTGTATCACTGTTTTTATTTACAACTTTATTGGCAAAAAAGAAAAGGCAGTAGTTTCAAACAGTTTAACACAGGGCATTGCAGTTGATCCTGTCAGATTAATGAAGTTTCATTTTAAATGTCCATCTAATTGTCCAAAGATATACAATACTGAATCTGCATATGCATTTTCCTTGATGAAGTACAGGCTCATATCTAAGGCAGTCTTTTAAACATATAAATACAAAGGAAATAGAATCACTCATTAAAAATTGCATTAAATGAAGGGTAATTTAAATTTATGTTGTCCTTGTAACAACACATGCCCAATGAAAATCAAAAGCTAGAAAAGTAGTTTACACTTTCTATTTGAGTGGACAATTACAATCAATCATTTCCTACAATGACCATTTATCTTTAATTTATCATGAACTACTCTGAACTTATTATGAGATGTAGCCAAAGTCAGAAAACAAGACGTAGGGAGAATATTCCTTTTTTGGAGGAACTAAGCACTCCAGAATCAGCATGGGAAACAAACATCCTGTTGAGAGTTTTAGGTGGAAAAAAATTAATGTAGTCAATTTCAACTCCTGCTGAGCTGGCTCAGTTTTTTCATTGACTTGTTTAGTGTCATTCTGCTAAATCAAGTGTGTTTAATTCTTATTCTAGTTCATCCAAATCTTCCCCAGTAAACAGATTTTCATCAACAGAAACAGCATCGATGGCTCCATTTTCCTGTCCTTCCCCTTCATTGTCCTCTTCCAAATCACTTCTCTTACCATTTTCAGCCCTACCTCCAGAAGCGTCACTTAATTTGTTTTCATCCTTTTCTAAAGTATATGTGCTGAATCTTTCAAGACTGGCTACAGTAATACCTGTCTCATCTACATCTCTTGGGATGTACAGGCTTAAATCTATGTCATTTACACTCACTGAATCATCAACCTCATCACCACCTGTTCCCTGAGTGTAATGGATGTCATCTGCTTCCTCATCATCATTGTCAACCAGTTCAGGATGAAATTCAAACACCTCACGACCACCGATCTCTAATGCTTTCCCAGCTTTGAAGTCTGCTTTCCTACTTTCTGTATCTTGCTCAAGTTTATCCATCTTTTCTTGTCTTTTTCTTTTCTTCCATGCAAGAAAAGATTCTAGAGTGGTTTTGGTAACATTTGGACCTAGGGCAGAACGCTCTCTTCCAATTAAATCTTCTAATGAAATTTCATCTTCTTTCTCTTCTTTCTTTTTATCTTTTTTCAAGACAAATCCAGGAGGAAGTGCATGACGATACATGCAAATATCACCCCCTCCAGGACATAACCCAAACCAGCTCTATTTGTTGTTTTCAATAGCTTCAATGAAATGCTTGCACACTATTTGAGTTTTTGGTTTTTTCTTTTCCATCTCACCATGCTTCTTGTTCACTTGTTCCGTTTTTTTCTCATCCCAATTATCCATAGTATCTTTTTCAAGTTCTTCATCTTTTGCATCAGTGTAAACACTTCGCTTTTCAGATTTTCTCTCCAGTCAAGTCATGAGAGAACTTACACTTATCTCCTTTAGTACACTGTCCTTGCTTGAAGAATGCACATACTCAGATTTGGATCTGCACCTTTACTTATTTTTTGAGCAGCAACTACAGGTTTGAACAACTCATTTAGCTCTTGCAATTCTTTCTTCTTGTCATCTTTCTTCAACTTCTTTTCAGCTTCACTTTGTGCTATGTGACATGGATTCTGTTGACCAAATTTAACTTGATGAGTGACAGCCTTGATAAACTTCTGTTGCTTTGCTCCTTTCTTATCCTTCAGATGAAAAGTTTTGTCTTCAATAATCTTCTTTTTCTGCTCCACCTTTTTGCTGCCCCAGGCTTGAGCCTGTTTCTTGGGGGACATTGCGGAGACAGGTCGCACCGGCCAGACTTAATCGCAGCTGGACTCCCTCAGGGACTCTGGCCCCGCGGTAGGAAGAGGAGGAAGACGCGCCCTTCTGTCCCTTACACCTGGGATCAACTCAGAGGTGTCATGAGCAAACTTCCATATTCAGAAACTTATTGGAATCTCTCACAGAACTCAGGAAAGTCCATTACTTACTGTCCCCAGTTATTTTAAAGCAAAAAACCCAGGGACAGACAAATTGTAAGGCAAATGGGTAGTCAGGGCTGCTGAGCTCCCAAATCTCTTAGGACTCTCTTCCCCTCACAGTCTCTTGATGCCTCACTCCCCCTGAGGCTAGCAGAACCCAGTATGTATGGGTTTTAACTGAAGATCAGAGGTAGGCAATTTGATAGAATCATTTGCCATTGGTGACTGAACTCTGCATCAGTAGCCTCTCCTCTCCCCAGAGGGACTGAGAGTTGACAGTTCTAACCCTCTAAGCACCTGATGGCATGTTCTGGAGTCCAGCCCATCCAGACGCTATCTAGGTTTCCATCCTAGACTCATCTCATGACTTATAGATAGACAGTAACCCAACCCAGCCCCTTCCTGCAACCCAATCCCTTCCATGGACTCCTGTCATCCCCCACCTCCAGAGAGCAGAGATGAGCCTGGACTTTCCCTGGGCCTGGTTGCTAGTTTCACAACCTGGTATACTGGCCACAAGGGTGCCCAGAAGGGTGAGAAGGGTTGCCAAAAGCAGAGCTGGCTTATCTTCATGGCCTTGCAGGAGGGCTCCTGAGGAAAGAGGGAAGCTGGCTGAGCTTCTCACCCAAGCTCAATGAATGGAAGAGAGACAAGGAGGGGAGTGAGGAAGAGAAAGGGCCTGGGGTCAGTATTGTACAGTGTGTACTCCCCCAACTACCCATTGTCCTACTTTAGTCTGCTGGAGAAAAATGCCCAATATCAGAGCTTCTTAAACTTGACATTGCCTCTTGGTGTCATGGAAACATGTTTTGTAGTTGTACAGCTGGAATATAGTCCAATATGGTCACTCAGGGAGGATCCTAGCACCTAGAGCGGTGCATGGCTGTGATGGACAATCAATGAATGGATGAGAGCAAATCACAGGATGAGTAAGTGAAGAGCAGTGTATGAGCTCAGGTTCTCCTTTTCAGCCTCCTGTAGGTGCCATCACATCTGAATATCAGTTACCTCACCCAACACACCCTCCCCTAGCTCAGAAGACCAGTGTGAAACAGACACCTTCCTGCATCCATTGCTACAGCTTCTCTACTGGATGGAGACTTGCTCTTTGCCTTCCTGTTCCCTGTAGGAACTTAGCTGTGAAGGTGCTGTCTTGCTGGGGCAGCAACCCTGTTTTCTGTTTCAAACAAGGAGTAAGGGAAAGGAACAGAGGGGAAGGAGGGAGCTGAACATGTCTCCACAGCCTGACCACCTGCCGTCCTTCACCTAGTTTCACAAACAGGAGAGATGCCTGCCTGAGTGGACTCCAGGAGACCTTGGAAGATTGCCTACAACAACCCACTTCCTCCTCCTCCCACAGTGGTTTTGGGTCACACAACCTCATTTTTATGACCTCATTTTATGCCTTTTACCATCTTCATATCTGCAGATGGAAATCTCCTAGAGTCCTCCTGTCTTCAGATGTTAGATGAGGTCAGCACTGCCCACATCACAGGGTTGCTATGGAAGCAACGGACACAACAGACATATGTTCCTTCCCTCTGAGAAGTCAGAGTCCTTTGTAGTATTAATAATAAAAGTATGAGTAATCACAACAGATAAAATGCAAATTCTTTTATATATCAGTCATTAACCTAGCACTTGACACATATTTACAGATTTAATTCTCAAAAACCCTAAATGAGGGGATGAGGAAGTATTGATAATTGCTCATGTTACAGAGGAGGAACCTGAGCTAGACAAAAGAAAGTAAGTTGGTTACAGTCATCGAGTGGAGAGAAAGGTTTTGAACCCCGGGTTCTGGCTGCAGAGTTTATGCACATGCACTCTGCTGCATTGATAGCTGTTATCTACAGGGGAGATGTGAGGGTGACACACCCACGGTCCCTTCACTCACTCCTCTATATTTACTCCCAGTTGCAATCATGTAGCACTAGCGTCCCTCCAACCCAACTACACTTAGACAAGTATTTCCATTCACACACACACATGCAACACAGAGACACAAAGTGTACTCCACTCCAGCTCAAGGAGAAGGGAGCTGGGTTCCATGCCCAGAAGCCCCACGTGCAAGTCCAGCCTAATGTCAAGCAGGCACAGACCTGGATGATGAGCTGAAGAAGACATGAGGGGCTGTCTTCCTGGTACAGACACCCTTTCCCTTGAGAAGTGCAGGAGCTCTCAATAGTGAGCTGCCCCAGGACAGAAGGATATCAGTAGCCTATAACTTACTAAACAAGCAACTGTGAGTAGAGGGTCTGTTCTCTCCTGAGACATCTTACATGGATGATTTCATTTAGCCTCATATCCATCCTACAATATCTAGGATTCTCTTCCCATTGTGTCAAGGAGAAAACAGAGTCTCAGAGGTAAAACCGCTTGCTCAGGAAACACATTTTGCAGATGGTAGAATGAGGATTCTAGTTCAGGAGGCCTTCTGGCCTTGCCCCTATTTCTGCCTCAATCTATCCACCTGAGGCCAGGGAGCAACAGAGACTCCCCCTAATAGCAGAAACTCCTCTTTTCTCCCCCCTCCTCTCTCATCTGTTTGTCTTTTTCTCCCCGTGTCCTCCTCTTCTTGTCCTCCTTTAGTCCAAGTCAGAGGCTACCTGATGGGCCAGTTCTCCCTCCATCTCCCCTGTCCCTGCTCATGTGTAAGGGTGGGCTCTAAATCCCTTGCAGCCTATACACCAACAGTGAAAAATCAGGAAGAGAAATTAAGGAAATAGTCCCATTCACCATGGCAACAAAAAGAATAAAACACTTAGGAATAAATTTACCTATAAAGCGAAAGAACTGTATAGAGAAAACTATAAAACACTGATAAAAGAAATTCAAGATGACACAAACAGATGGAGATATATACCATGTTCTTGGGCTGGAAGAATCAATATAGTGAAAATAAATTACTACTCAAACAATCTATAGATTCAACACAATGTCTATCAAACTACCAATGTTATTTTTCACAGCACTAGAACAAATAATTTCACAATTTATGGAAACATAAAAGACCCCAAATCAACCTTCTTGATTTCAGACTATATTACAAAGCTATAGTCATCAAAGCAGTAATGCACTGGCTCAAAGACAGAAATATAGATCAACGGAACAAAATAGAAAGCCCAGAGATAAATCCGCAAATCTATGAACACCCTATCTTTGGCAAAGGAGGCTAAAATATACAGTGGAAAAAAGACAGTGTCTTCAACAAGTGATGCTGGGAAAACTGGGCAACTACATGTAAAAGAATGAAACTAGAACACTTTCTAACACCATACACAAAAATAAACTCAAAATGAATTAAAGACCTAAATATAAGACCAGAAACTATAAAACTCTTAGAGGAAAACATAAGCAGAATGCTGTCCAACATTAATCACAGCAATATCCTCTATGACCCTCCTCTCTGATTAAGGAAATAAATATGAAAATAAACAAATGGGACCTAATTAAACATAAAAGCTTTTGCACAATGAAGGAAACTAAAAGCACAGTGAAAAGAGAAACCTCAGAATGGGAGAAAATAATAGTAAATGAAACAGATGAAAAAATTTAAACTCCAAAATATACAGGCAGCTCATGCAGCTCAACACCAGAAAAATGAACAACCCAATCAAAAAGTTGGCAAAAGACATAAACAAACATTTCTCCAAGGAAGACATATGGATGGCAAATAAGCACATGAAGAGATATTCAACCTCACTCATCATTAGAGAAATGCAAATCAAGACCACAATGAGGTATCATTTCACACCAGTCAGCACAGCCGTCATCAAAAAGTCTACAAACAATAAGAGACACATGTACCCCAATGTTTATTGCAGCACTATTTACAATAGCTAATACATGAAAGCAACCTAGATGTCCATTGGCAATGAATGGTTAAGGAAATTGTGGTACATATACACAATGGAATATTACTCAGCTATAAAAAGAATTGCACATGAGTCAGTTCTAATGAGGTGGATGAACCCAGAGCCTATTGTACAGAGTGAAGCAAGTCAGAAAGAGAAAGACAAATATATATGTATATTAACATATATATATATATATATGGAATTTTTAAAGACAATACCAATGATCCTACATGCAGGGCAACAAAAGAGACATAGATGTAAAGAACAGACATTTGTACTCAGTGGGAGAAGGCAACAGAAAGATAATTTGAGAGAATGGCATTGAAATATGTCAAGGCCATATGTAAGATACATGACCCGTCCAAATTGATGCATTAAGCAGGGCACCAAAAGGCAGTGTTCTGGGGCAACTTGGGTAGACAGAGTAGAGAGGGAGGTGTAAAGGGTGTTCAGGAAGGGGGGGGGACACATATATACCTGTGGCCAGTTCATGTTGATGTATGTCAAAAACCAACACAGTATTGTAAAGTAATTACCTCCAATCAAATTAAACAAACAAACAAAAGAGAAATCTTCCTGGTTCCTGGAGGTCTTTTTAGAGAAATTACAGGGCAGGAACAAAACAGTGGTTGCATTCTGGATAGACAAGTGATCTAACCATTGGAGACCCCAGGTCATATCTCTGTTCCTCAGTATCTCCTTCTGAAAAATGACAATCTTGGATTCCATGCTATCTAAGGGCATATCTTGAAATGGATGGAATGCACCCAGGGCATACACAAGATGTTTAGATATTTGAGGTGCTGTGCCCTCTGAGAGGTATGTTCATATCTGAGTAAGGGGTGATCACTTTCTCACTACATGATGATAAAACAGCACCTCACTTTTGGAACCACATAGTATGTTTGACACTACTAGTAAAGAACCAGCCTGCCAATGCAGAAGGCATAAGATATGTGGGTTCAATCCCTGGGTCACGGATTTCATATAAAAATTTTTTTCTGTCAATGCTGCAGAAAGTAAACACTGACATCACAGTCCTGTAATTTAATAAGGCTGTGGGTCTCACACTTGAGTGAGCTTCAGAATCCAATAGCCATAAGATCAAACACAGATTTCAGAACTCTACCACCGGAGTGCTGATTCAGTAGCACAGGGTAGGCCCTGAATATTTGCATCAAAAGTTCCCAATACATTGCTGGTGCTGCTCAAGGGACCACACTTCAAAAAGCGAACTAACCTAAGGAGAGAAGCTGTCCTCCCAGGAGGGAAGTGTTCTGTCCAGTTTCCATCATCCTCACCATTCCTTATTGTGCCCGTGCCTCCTCAGCCACCCCTAAATACTTCCATTCACATTACTCACTTGTCCTGGAGGGGATTTTAAAATGTGACCTGAGAGTGGGCTCAGAAAAGTGTTGATAAAAAAGATAGTTTGCTCTTCTTTAACAATCTTATCACTTTTTTAGAGATGAAGATATAGAACTTCAGCTATGGAAAAGTGATTTGATGGAAGAGAAACAGCTGAAAATTAGGAGGAAGACATTTGTCTGTTAATCAAGTGTCCCCAGATATTTCAACATCACTAAAACACAAGCATACAAACCCCTCCCAGGCAAGTCTATTTGATAGTAACACAGATGATGCAGCAAAGACTTTGGACATGACGTCATGAGTGTCAATTTTATTTACAAGAATAGGGGTTGGGTGCCAGCATTGCCAGCAGCATTCAGGCAGGCCAGGTTCTAAATGCTCTCGAAGTGTGGGTGGAGTGGAGGATTAAGGTAAGGCTGCACTGAGGAGGAAGATTACAACAAGATTACAAGATGTGAATCATGAATCCCCATCCCAGGCTCTACAGTCACTCCAGTCATGAGGAGTTTTCTCCTGCATTCTTTCCTTCCTTCCTCCAATATTTATGGACTGTATCCTTTGTGCCAGGAGTTATGCAAAGTTCTAGGGATAAAGGAAAGACTTGCTGTCATGGTGCTTAGAGCCAACTAGAAGAGACAAAAGTAAAGCAATTAGACCCATGCAGGGAAGGGAAAAGGTAGATTTCACTGAGGAGGGTAGTGTTGAAAGTCAGAGGGAAAGGCTGAATATAATCACAAGCAGCCAGAGATCAGCCCTGACTGGGTGCTTCTTGGACTTCAGCATCTCAGGGGAGCCAAGTTCCCATGGCCTCTGCAAAAGGAGAGGAACTTGCAGATTGAATCTCTGAAGCCCCAGACCTGGACAAGGTATAGCTGAACAGGACCTAGACCATCCTAGAAATAAGCAACCAAGTGCTCTCAGGATCACAATGACCATTCAGAAGGCAGTGAATTTTCCAATCCCAGGTGGGGTACTCAGGAGCACTACAGACCTCCTTTATGGGGGACTGACTTACTCTTCCGTCTGAAAAAGGGGAGCATGTGAGTAAGCTCAGATTATCAGGATGGTACTTCTGAGGGTGATCTTTTGCCCATCTGGTCCCTGGGGAGCATGCTCAGTTCATGATTTCAAAGGTCACTGCAGCCACTTCCCCTGGGAGGCAGAGATGAAAATAGTCACTGTGGGCAATTTTGAGGAGAGTGTGGCCTCCTGAGCTCCACCTCTTTCCCCAGCCCCTCCCCTCTCCCCATGCCCTGTCTACTGTCTTACCCATGATATGATACCACCAGCAGAGGTCTTAATGCAGCCTGGCCCCCAGTTGAAGTCTTTGTTCTTAACATTTTAGCTACCATAAATCTCTGAGAACCTGGACTTGCCATTGTATGTGTCTGCTTGTTTTGGCCTTGCAGGGACCCATGTTTGGAGGCTCCAAGCAGAGGTCAGGCCACAGGTCTGTAGGAATGGAAGCAAATCAGTCAAATAGGAAGATGGTCATCACAGCTGGGTTTAAAAGGTGAACAATTGAATATACCAGCTTGTTTGCAAGAGCATGGTAGGGGTACAGAGATGTGAATGTGATAAGACCATTAGATGTTTTGTAGGGCATTATCATTAATATTGTTAGGCTTCAAACTGATAGGGTAATATTGTAAATAATTACATATCATTACTAAATATTTATAGATAAGTTGGCATGATGCCACTGATTAGCTGCAAATAGAACAAAAGGATACATATTAAGAACATTCCCCATATGTTGATCATGATTGGAGCTGACTAATGGTCCACAGGTTTATAATACTATTTTCTGTACATGTGTTTGCATGAAAGCTTCCACTATTAAAAAGAAAGTGTGAAGGCATCATGATTTAATGGAGAAAGGCATGGAAGAAAACCCATTATTTTGTTCACTTTGTTCAGGTCATGAGCACTGGAATAAAGTAATGTTGAAGGAATACTGATACTGTGACCTACATGTGAAAATGAAAGTTGCTCAGTCGTGTCCAATTCTTTGCAACCCCATGGACTAAACAGTCCATGGTATTCCACAGGCCGGAATACTGGAATAGGTAGCCATTTCCTTCTCCAAGGGATCTTCCCAACCCAGGGATCAAACCCAGGTCTTTCACACTGCAGGCAAATTCTTTACCAGCTGAGCCACCAGAAGCCATCAGAAATACTAACTTAGTATTCTTCGAGAGCTCCTATAACCATTGAATTTCATAAGAAATGACAGCACAGGGGAACCTTTTACCATGTGAGTAGGTGACAAGCAAAGCCTCGATCTAACCTTAGATTGGATGTTGGTTGTCTGGATAACCAACACCTGGTTAGGGGGTGGAGTTCTAACTTCCACCTTTGCCCTTTCCCTGCACCCATACCTCAAGGAGAGGTGAGGGTTTGAAACATAAATCCATCACAAATGCCTAAAGATTTAATGAATTTTGATTTGTCGTGAAGCCTCCACAGAAACCTCAACAGAGCACGTTATTCATGGTATTCCAAGGAACTGAGATCAATCCAGGCAAAAATATGGGTATACTCCATCATGGCTCACTTGGCCCAGTGCAGCAACCTGCCCAGATGCCTCTGACTCTGCCTTCGCCCCCTAGAGACCACTCTCCACACTGCAGCTGCAAGAATCCTGTTTCAAAGTGAATTCTATCCATGGGTCCCATGACCAATCCCTCATTGACTAAGAGTCAGATTCTGATGTTTAAAGTTTTACAAAGCTCTTCATGACCTGTCCCCATGTCCTCTCTGTCTCATCCCTTTCCATTCCCCACCGCCTCAACCCACTCAGCTCCAGTCACCCTAGGCTGCTCTCAATCACACCAAGCACATTTTTGGGACCCTCTGCTCAAGGCCTCCTTATCACAGAGCATTTCCCTGGCCCTCGCTACACACCTTTATCCCCATCAGTCTCTTTCTCCAGAACACTCATCACAACCTGGTATAAGATTTTCCCTTGTGATAATGCCCTTCCTCTTGCTCCTTTATTGTGTGCCTCCCTCTTAGAAGAATATTATTTTACTTTTTTTTTTTTTTTTACAGCTGTTTCTCTACACAAAAAAACTATGCTCTCAGAACCAAAAGGATACATTTTGGATATAAAATTTTCTAAGTCAATGACTCTCCTATTTCATACTAATGCTAAGTGCCTTGTCATTGAAGGGATTGAATAGTGTAAAATTCTCATTAATCTCTGGTGATGAGGCCTGTCAAAAAATTATGAGTGTAACTGTCATCTATATAATTATAAGGAAATAAAACATAGTCTCATAGTGGAGCAAGAGGAAGGGCATTGAGTCTTGACTAATATCATAGCAGCCTGGAAAAAGCAGTCTTGGCCCCATGAGCAAACACAAGGAAGTACTGCATTTCTTGTTCTGCCTGCAGTTGCCTATGGAGGGAAGATGCTCAGCTGCCACTCAACTCTGACATATTTCATAACAGAGAAATGATCATTATTTGACACATATATATTTTTGGAAGTATCATGAGAAAATGTAGGTAAGTCGAGAAGTCTTTCAGACTAAAACTTTTGGTGGAAAACACATGTCATTGACCACAAATGTGTGAATTCTTTGTACTCATGACTGGTAATCCTTTCAAAACACTCGAGAAACATGGACTTCCTGTTCTCATGAAAAAACTACAGATGAAACTGTCCCGGGACACAGAGCAAGTAGGCAATAAGATCCGGACAAGACAGACACAGTCTGTCACAATCCATTTAAATAAGTATCCAATTCTGCCAGGAATTCTGAAAATGCCAAGAAGTGGTGGGGAATTTAGAGTGCTCTTCTAAACATAATATAGTCCCCAGTGTCTGAGCTTCACCCCACACACAAATGGTAGAAAAGAGAGAGTCTAAGTTTGTCCCAGACATCAAACATGTGGGGTCTCCGCCAACAGTAACCAGTTCCCCCATACACACTGGGCATCCAGAAGTCAATTCACTTCTGATGCTAAATCCTCAGAGGTGACCCAGGTCCCATAGGGTAAGGGCTTCATCCCTGAGGACTGCCCACAATTCAAGTGTTGATCATGACCCCTGGGATCACTTAACACTTGTGAACAACTGGCTATAAATTCAGAGATCCCTTGACCCACCTCCCATGTTGAACAAGTTATCAGAACCACTCACTAAATTCAGATAAGCCCTTTACATACTGACTTTCCCCAGTCATTACAAATGATGAAACTCAGGGACAGTAAAATGGAGGAGAAGATAAGGCAAAGAGGGAATAGGAAATGCTGAGTCTCCATGCCTTCTCAGGACATGCCTACCTTACAAACCCTTGATGTTATCACCTCCCTTGAAGCTCTCTGAATCTAGTAGTGATGGGTTTTAATTGAGGGTTGGATAGAGGAAATTTGATGGAAACTTTGGCCATTGTTAATGGAACTCAATATCAGTACTCACTCCTCTCCCCAGAGGGACTGGGGACTGATCACTCTAACCCTCTAATCATCTCATGACATGTTCCAGATCCAGGCACACACAGACTATCTAAGGCCTCATCCTCCACTTATCTCATTACTTATAGAAAGACAATAAATTCCAAGAGTTTTACGAGGCCTGGGGCCTGAATCTGGACAAGTATCAAAAATGGATTTTTTTTACTATTCTGAAGTGAGGTTTAGCGACAGGGTAGAACTAGGAATAGACAGTCTCAGAGATGAAGTTCATGATTCTGTCAAATGAGGTGGGATATTTTTATTAAAAGCAGAACACATAATGATGCTTTTTGAGAGTCAAGAAATGTCCCTGGAGTTCAACTGCTCACTTCCCAGAAGAAATCCAGAGAGGGCTGGCAGCCTCCATCACGCCCCTCTTCCTGCCCCTTCTTGCACTCACCTCCTTTCCCTCTGGTCTGTAGAGGAGAGGTGAGCCAGGACTTACTCTGGGCCTGGTTGCTTGTTTCACCTCCAGGAATGCTGGCCAGAATGGTGCCCAGGGGAAAGAGTAGGACTGCAGAGAAGCAGAGTCTGCTCGTGTTTGTGTCCTTGCAGAAAGGCGTCTATGGAAAGATGCGTGCTGAGAGTTTGGTTTACATCCCCGCAGATGGGTAAGAAGAGGTGAGAAGGAGGGGAGTGAGGAAATGGAGGATGTGGGGTCAGTCATTTACAATGTGTAATCTCCCCACCTTCCATTGTCCTGCTTCTTCCTGTGTGTTTGTGTCTGCTCAGTCACTTGGTCTGGTCTGACTCTTTGAGACTCCATGGAAGGTAGCCCACCAGGCTCCTCTGTCCTGCTTCTGTCTACTTGGCAAAACGCCCAGGAACTACAATTCTCAAACTTGACTCAGTCTGTGGTTTCATGAAAACACAGTATATGATTCTACAGGTGGAATTTTATCCAATATGGTCACACAAGGAGCATTTCAGCACCTAGAGCAGTGTATGACATGTGATGGTTGGTCAGTGAGTGGATGAGAGCAGATCACAGGACTGCTAGGTGATCAGCAGTGTGTTAGTCCACGTCCTCCTTTATAGCCTCATTCAGGGGTCTTCATATCTATTTCTTAGTGCTTCCCCACTCACATTAACCCACCTACTTCAGAAGACAGGAAAGTCACTGGTAACCTTCCTGCAACAGTTGTGGCAGCATCTCTACTGGAACACACAAGCTCTTTACCTGGCAGTGGTCCAGTCAGTTGCTGAGCCAGGGAACAGCATCTCCATCTGGGGCACAAACCCTGATATTCTGGGTAGAAATAAAGTAAAGGGAGTGGGCAGAAGGGAAGCAGAGACAAACACGTCTCCAGAGCATAACCACCCACTACCCCTCACATGATTTCACCAACAGGAGACCTACCTTCCAGAGTGGACCTCGGGGGCTGGAGTGGATTTCAGGGATCTTGGAAGATTGCCTATAACCCAAGCTCCAACACAACTCTGGACTCTCCACTAGTGCTTTTTTGAAAAGAGGACCTCAGTTGGAGTTCCAGTTCTGCCTTTTCCTAACCATGTGATCCATCTTCATTTGTTACATGAAATCATGTTGCTCACATCATGAGGCTGTTCTGAATCATTGGAGGCCATAGGCATATATTCTTCTCCATGCAAAGTCAAAGTCCTTTGAAATAATAATAACGATGAGCAATTATGATAGTTAACACTTAACTCCATTGACTAGAGAGTCAAACAAAGACAAGGTGGGGTGGAAAAAGGGCTGGACCTGGGTGAGATCAACCACTGAAGCAGGAGGGCTTTCAGTTATCTCTGAGGAAGAGGAGACCTAGTGGGACTGAAACTGTGACTCCACTCTGGCACCAGATCAGTTTCCTAAGGTCGAATTTCTAGAATATGACACTACTACAGTCAATTTTTTGTTCTTTTTCTTACTACAGTTGACAGCACATTTAAAGAGCAATCAGGAGTGGAGGAAACTAAAACTCTGTGTGCTTCTAGACACTTAGCCTTGGTCCATGGTGTTCAAAGCATATTAGCAGTATAACCAACAGTGGTTCTCAAAATATGCCAAAATGAGGATTTCTTAATGCAGATATCACCATCCTCTTTATGAAAAAAAGGAACCTGTGGCTCAGAGAGAGGAAATGACGTGCCCATGACCACACAACATAGTGAGTTACTAAAGCCAGACTCTTTTCACTAATACCAAGTCATTTTTATTACACTGTTAAAAACTAGTAATTATTAATAAAGATTAAAGAACTTAGATATTTATAGTATCCCTCTTACTCTTATTATGTCTGGACAATCTTTAAATGCTTGCTCGGCCAAAACTTGGACTAAGCATTTAACCAATACATCTCTTCAATTCTCATCATGACTTTTTGCAATTGATAGAGAAAGAGTAAAACAACCTCTGAGTTCCAAGACCTGACCTGGCACCACAGTGGGCCTTCTGTTCTTCTGCTTGACATAAACATTTTGTAAAACATCAATATCAGATGAGGGCATTCTGTACATGTGAAAAATCAAGACAAAAATAGGACATTGGATAATCATGTTTGAGCACTAAGCAAAGGAGCTACATTACACAAACCACCAATATGACCAAGCATCTTCCTATTTTGAATGACTGCTATTTCTTGATCAAGTACAGCTCTAACCTCTGTCTAGTCTTCCCTTCTTAGAGTTAAGACTAAGATACCCAATAAGAAAACTACCTACTTTCTAGTACCATCCAACCAGAGCAAAGTCAGATTCCTGAAACCCTCCCCAAACTGGCTGAGCACAAGCTCACATCCTGTAAGTTCTAACAGTTTTTTTTTAATTAATCAATTTATTTTAATTGGAAGCTAATTACTTTACAATATTGTAGTGGTTTTTGCCATACATTGACATGAATCAGCCATGGGTGTACATGTGTTCCCCATTCTGAACACCCTCCTCCCACCTCCCTCCCCATCCCATCCCTTAGGGTCATCCCAGTGCACCAGCCCTGACCACCTGTCTCATACATTGAACCTGGACTGGTGATTTATTTCACATAAGATAATATACATGTTTCAAGGCTATTCTATCAAATCATCCCACCCACACCTTCTCTCACAGAGTCCAAAAGTCTGTTCTTTACATCTGTGTCTCTTTTACTGTCTCACATATAGGGTCATCATTACTAACTTTCTAAATTCCATATATATGCATTAATATACTGCATTGGTGTTTTTCTTTCTGACTTACTTCACTCTGTATAATAGGCTTATTTCATTGACATCATTAAAACTGATTCAAATGCATTTTATTTTTATACAGCTGAGTATTGGACCATAGATTTCTTATCTGCTCATCTGACGATGGGCATCTAGGTTGCTTTCATATCCTAGCTATTATAAACGGTGCTCTGATGAACATTGGGGTACACGTGTCTCTTTCAATTCTGGTTTCCTAGGTGTGTATGCCAGCAGTGGGATTGCTAGATCATATGGCAGTTCTACTTCCAGTTTTCTAAGGAATCTTCACACTGTTCTCAATAGTGGTTGTACTAGTTTGCATTCCCACCAACAGTGTAAGAACGATCCTTTCTCTCCACATCCTCTCCAGCATTTATTGTTTGTAAATATTTGATAGCAGCCATTCTGACCGGCAAAAGATAGTACCTCATTGTGGTTTTGATTTGCATTTCTCTAATAATAACTGATGTTGAGCATGTTTTCATGTGTTTGTCTAACATTGTCTCAATAGGATAGCACTTTGTTTTCTAAATGTCAGGACCTGACCTGAGCCATGACAGGCTCAACAGGCCACACTAGGCCTAAGCCTCAGGTTCTTGTAAGCATGAGTTATAATTCTGGGAAGCCCCACCAAGGTCCCTAATGACACCAAGGTCCCCGATAACACCAAGGTCCCTGTTGACACCAAGGTCCCCCCCGATGATGCCAAGGTTAAGTCAATCACCACGATGACCCAGGGTTGAGTCAATCACCACACACCAACTACACTATTGCTGAGACAAAAGACCACCTGTATATAAGCAGCTGTGATTCAGAGCTTGGGGCTCTCGTCAAGATTCCACTGTGCTGGATGAGACTTGGGCCCTAGCTCGAGCTAGCAATAAACCCCTTTATGCTTTTGCATTGCAGTGGACGTCTTATTCTCTCAGTTTTGGGGACTCGGACACTAGGCACAACATTTGGGGGCTCATCCAGGATTCCTTATAACTGAGAGGAATAACACCCTCCCGGCAGAAGGGGTTCCTTAACCTGAAAGAGGTCGACCTAGCTGGCATAAGGCCGAGGCCCAGCATCGTGCTGGGAAGGCAGCCAGCTCTGTGGACACCTTGTTGGTAAGATAACCTCAAGGGAAAAGACGTTTCGGGGGGGCCCAGGAAGACCTAGTGCTGCGTTCTCGGCCGATGTGTATTTGTTATCTGTTTGTCGTGTCTGTGTGAGTGCCAGCATTGTCTCTGCTCTTTGTGTGTTCATTTTGTCTCCTGTGTTCTTCTCTGTAATCATGGGGCAAGCAACTTCCCCTCCTTTGTCCCTTATGACTGACCACTTTTCTGATTTTAAGTCTAGAGCACAAAATCTGTCGGTTTGGTGAAAAACAACAAACTAATGATTTTTTGTTCCACCGAGTGGCCTGCCTTTGATGTCCGCTGGCCGCGAGAAGGAAGCTTCAGCCTGCCAGTTATTCAAGCAATTAGAGAGAAAGTGCTCGCAAACCGATCTCTCCCCACCCCGCTATGCGCATCTGCCTTTGCCCCCTCAGGTACCTCAGATCTCGTCCGGAGGAACGTGAAGGGATACCAAACTCTCGGTGCCAACCCAGGAGGGGGGCCCCGCCCAGAGAACTCGAGGAATAACTAGGGGAGCCCTAAATGTGGCCGGCGAGGACAGCCCGGAAGCCCCCGCCTCCGAGGTCCGGGCACTTCCTGTTCGGGCAGGGCCAGCCCGCCCGGTCGGGGAACGAACGTACCAATATTCCAGAGATAGATGAAAGACCTACAACACAACCTAATCTGATTGATGAGAGATTCCCCCTGACGCGGCCCCGATGGGACTTCGAGCGCGCTAAAGGTACGGAGTGTCTCCGAGTGTACCGCCAGACTCTAAAAGCCAGGAATCCAACAAATTTGGCTAAGGTAAATCTGGTTAGACAGGAGCCAAATGGGAGCCCGGCAGCCTTCCTTGAGAGATTAATGGAAGCTTTTAGGCAGTATACCCCATGGACTCACAGGCCGATGAGTCATGCGCGGCAGTTATGCTAGTATTTGTAAATCAGGCAGCCCCAGATATCAGGAAAAAAACTGCAAAAGAAAAAACCGCAAAAATAGAGAAGTTAGGGGAACAATCCATAAAAGACCTGGTGAGGGCAGCAGAGAGGGTTTTTAACCATAGAGAAACTCCAGAGAAAAGAAAAGAATGTGTTAGACGGTAAGAGGAAGTTCAAGGCCGAGGTAAATGGCAAGAATCAAAAAAGAATTAGCCCAGATATTCTTTGCAGGGGGTGAGACAGGGAGCTAATTCTCAGGGAACTAGTAAAGTCAGGCCAAGAGACAGAGAAAAGCAAGTTAGACAGAGACTAAGAAGGGACCAATGTGCATATTGTCAATAGCGAGGACACTGGAGAAGACTGCCCTAAAAGAAAACCGGGGGAAAAGCCCACCGGAAAAAAAGAAAAAAAAAGGTACCTTCCCTGGGGGCCCATGTCTTATATGCAAGAGATGATAGCAATTAGGGGGGGTCAAGGCTCAGCCCCCCTCCCCGAGTCCTAGGTAACTATACATGTGGAGGGGAAACCAGTCGGCTTCATGGTGGACACGGGGGCCCAATACTCAGTCCTTACTCCTCATCAAGTGAGAGAATTTCTTGGGACTGTTGGATATTACAGGCTATGGATCTTGGGGTTTGCTGAAAAGGCCCGGCCATTATATGAAGGGAGCAAAGAGAGTAAAAACTGGACTTGGACTGAGCCAATGAGACAGGCATTTCAAGAACTTCAGCAGGCTTTGCTGAAAGCCCCGGCCCTTGCTCTCCCTAACCCATCTAAGCCCTTCTAACTGTTTGTGGATTTAAAAAAAAAAAAAAAACAGGGACTAAGAAAGGGAGTCTTGAGGCAGCAATGGAGGCCTTGAAAGCGACCTGTAGCCTACCTCTCTAAAAGACTGGACCCAGTGGCCGCAGGGTGGCCACCCTGCCTCCGAATCATCGCAGCCACTGCTCTCCTGGTCCATGATGCCGACAAGTTAACGTATGGACAACAGCTCCTGGTCTACACTCCCCATGCCATTAAAGAGATTCTCAAGCAGCCACCGGATCAACTGTCCGGAGGGCAAAGACAGATGGTATCGAGACCAAAATGACAACTTGCTGCTTCCGGATAACTTGGGTTGACACCTTTGCACGCACCTACATCACACCACCCATCTGGGAGAAAATAAAAGACTCTAGCACTCTTACAGACAGCGCGTCTGCGGTTTCCCCGACAAGAGGCAAGTATACAAGACATAGTCCGTGCCTGTAAGGCGTGCCAGATGATGAGACCAGGAAAAGGACAGCACACGGGTATAAGGTACCGGGGAGAAAGGCCGGGACAACACTGGGAGATAGGTTTTACAGAGGTAAGGCCAGGCAAGTATGGGTACCGTTATCTGTTAGTTCTGGTTGATACTTTCTCTGGGTGGGTAAAAGCATATCCCACTAAGAGGGAAAACAGCAACAATAATAGCTAAAAAACTCCTAAAAGAGATAGTGCCTAGGTTTGGGCTGCTGGTAACCATTGGCTCTGATAATGGACCTGCTTTTGTGAGTCAAATTGTTCAGAGACTGGCCTTAGCTCTGGGGACCAAATGGAAACTACACTGCAAATACAATCCCCAGAGCTCAGGACAGGTAGAAAGAATCAATCGGACTCTAAAAGAAACTTTGGCAAAACTGGCAATAGAGACTGGTGGGGACTGGGTGACTCTCCTTCCCTTCGCTCTCTTCCAAGTGCGTAATACCCTCTACAAGTTAAACCTAACCCCCTTTAAAATTGTTTATGGGGGGGGGGTGCCCCTCCAGTGTGTACACTACATCCCTCCAACCCTTTAAAGATGAAGCTCACCCATCGACAGGACCCAGACAAATCACCCTGACCCTCCTGTTGGTGACCATCCTCCTCGACCCAGGAGCCACCAATGGAAACCCGCACCAGCCGGTCAAGATCACCTGGAAACTTCAAAACGGACTGACGCGAGAGGTGCTTAACTTAACCTCAGGAACACATCCCCCGAACACCTGGTGGCCAGATCTGTACTTTGACCTAAAAGGGGTGGTAGGACCTTTTATGGTGCCATTATTAATACTCACTTTTGGCCCATGTATCCTAAACAAGCTTGTAACTTTTGTAAAAGAACGTATTAATACAGTCCAACTACTCGTACTCAGGCAACAATACCAGGCCTTGCCCCAAAACATAGAGGAAGATTCCTCTATATGATCAAAAGACAGGGGGGAATATTAGGACCTGACCTGAGCCATGACAGGCTCAACAGGCCACACTAGGCCTAAGCCTCAGGTTCTTGTAAGCATGAGTCATAATTCTGGGAAGCCCCACCAAGGTCCCTAATGACACCAAGGTCCCCCCCGATGATGCCAAGGTTAAGTCAACCACCACGATGACCCAGGGTTGAGTCAATCACCACATGCCAACTACACTATTGCTGAGACAAAAGACCGCCTGTATATAAGCCGCTGTGATTCAGAGCTCAGGGCTCTCGTCAAGATTCCACTGTGCTGGATGAGACTTGGGCCCTAGCTCGAGCTAGCAATAAACCCCTTTATGCTTTTACATTGCTGTGGATGTCTTATTCTCTCAGTTTTGGGGACTCGTACACTGGGCACAACACCAGATGATTCCTCTTCCTTGCTGCAGTGAGTATAAACCCAATGAGTTCAACTAGAAAGGAGAGTGTTTGTAGTGGTCTCTGGCTAGAAATATTAACAAGTACAAGGCTTCTCCTTTAGTTATTTTATAACTAAAGTAAGCAGAGCTCAGAAATGCTGAAAAATTTTCCCAAGACTACAGGAAATGAGTAGCAGCACCAGTACCCTCTGTATTCTTGTTTATTGCAATGCTGGGCTTGCTGTGGTCCCCAGGCTTCACTTTCCTCATCTATCATGAAACAGATACTCCCTGTTCTTCAAAGGTGCCTCCATCCTACATCTTCCCAGAGGGAAAACAGGAAATCATCATCAAAGTCCCTCTATTAGGCAGACCAAGACCTGCCATGTTAGGAAAAGAATACAGCAGCTAAGTGCCATTTTTACACCACCATTTCCTTCCTTGAAGAAATTTTAGAATGATTAATAGAATAACGAATCAAATACTAGCACAGAGCCTGGGACACTGAAAGGTAATTGTCCTTAAAAATCCCCTTCTCACATGTGACCTCAGGAAATTTCATTCCTTAGAAATGTGGACAACTGAAACTCATGCCCATTCTCCTTCTGAAAGTCCAGGAAAAAAAATTGCCCCCAAATTTGAACTGGATTTAGAAGAAAGAAAAGTTTTCATGTTGAGGTGTATGTCTCCCAGGTTTCTATGTAGATTGAAGTGGTTATTGAGAGGTCGATGATGCTATAAAGGATTTGCTACCTATACCCACAGGCCAGTCTCTGGATAGGGAAATGGGAGGTGCCCACTATCTGCAGAACAGTGAGAAGGACCACCATTCCCATAGACCCTATTTGTTAAGGTTTGTAGTTGCAAACAACAGACTCCACTCCAGTCAGTTTAATTTTGAATATGCATTTATTGAAATATAAACCACAGTATTGGAAGCTACAGAAAGGAAATTTGCAACATCATCATGGGGTCAAGGGGCTTCTTTATCCCAAACTCTTCTCTCATTATTGATGCTGAGAACTGAAGGCTGGAAATTCTACCTTGGCCACCCACAAGGAGAGCAGTTATGGTGGGCAGAGGGATGAAGATGAGGATGCTGTGAGGATGGGGGTGGAAACAAAAATCCTGTGTTACATTGCAGGCTCTGTAGTTACTCTGGTCAAGAGGAATGTGCTCTACATTCATTCCTTCCTTCCTCAAATAATTACGAACTGACTCCTTGGTGAACTGAGCTAAGTGCTAGGGGTAAAGGGAAGACATGATCTCATGGTGCTGAGAGCCAACTGGGTGAGGCAGAATTAAGGCATGTAGACCACGGAGGAAAGGAAATAGGTAGGTTGTGCTGAGAAGTGTAGTGGAGAAGACTCCGAGATGGAACTGTTTCATTCGCAGCCACAGTCCAGCCCTGCGGGAGTCTTCCTCGGACTCACATTTTCTGGGGACCACTCTTTGCATGTCCTCTGCAAAAAGAAAGGAAATTGTTGAGTGCCATCACTGTAGCTCCAAACCTGGATACCCATCATCTTGACAAATCCTAGATTTTCCAAAATAATATAAAACCACAGTCTTCATGACCCAAATTGCCAACAAGAAGGAAGTGAGTTTTCCAAGCCAATGTGGGGCACCTAGGAGCACTGTAGACCTGCCCTGGAGGGTGGCTGAATCAGTGGTCCCATTTGAGAAAGTGGAGCATGTGATTAGGCTCAGATGATCATAAAGAGGCACTTAGTGTTGACCTTCTACCATTCTCTCCCTGGAGAACTCGCTCAGTGTGTGGTTTCACAGGACACTGCAGTTTCTTCTGGCAGCAGCGAGAAGGAAGACACTGCAGAGTGAATGGTGTGTGGCCCCCTAAGCTCCGCCCCTTTCCCCAGCCCCTCCCCTCCCCCTGTGCCCTGGTCCCCCCGTCTTACCACGGGGACACTATCCCTTCACCACAGATCTTCTTGCAGCCCCTTTCTGTGCGGAATCTGTTCTTGTTCCCTCTGCAGCCGCCGTATATAAAGACTTCACAGCGCCTGGTCTTGGCGTTGTAGAAGTACCTCATCTTCTGCTTATGACAGGGACCCGGGAATGCTGGGTCCAGGCAGATGCTAGGGCTAGAAGATGCTGGAATGGTAGGGGCAATGGGTCAATTACGAGGTGGTCATCACAACTAGGTACAAGGTCAACAACTGGAATCACCAGTTTGTTTTTCAATAGAGAATGTTCCGGCTGTGGGGGATCGCCAAATTGAAAAGCCCATTTGGAAACCTCCTTTGGGGACAGAATTATAAATGTTGCAGAGCATGACGTGATATAGTAATCATGTACAAATATATTTCTCCTCATGAATTATTTTAAGAAAAATTGGTATAACGCCTTTGATAAGGCTCAAAAACTTCTACGAGACTTCCCTCGTGGTCCAGTAGTTAAGAATCTGCCTTCCAATGCAAGAGACCTGGTTTTAAACCCTTGTCAGGGAACTAAGGCCCCATATGCCTTGGGGCAACTAAGCAGGCAAGCCACGACTACTGAGCTTGCTCCCCACAACTAGACCCTACCCACCCAAATAAATCCATAAATGCTAAAAAACAAAAATTAAAAAAAAAAAAAGCCCACAACTCTACAACCACACAAAGAGATCACAGGTAAAAAATATTCCCTATATGTCAATAATTACTAGGTCTGGACGCCTGAGTTTTATATTACCAGGTAATATCTGTGCTTATGTGTACAAATTTTCCACCATTAATAAAAAATGTGAAGGAATCATCCTATAATGGAAAAAGGCATGAAGAAAACATACCAGGCTGTTTACTTCTGTAACCTCATCCAAGGACCGTATAAATTGAATAGTGATAGTATTTACATGTTGATTGCAGAGGTTAAAGCGTCTGCCTGCAATTTGGGAGGCCTGGGTTCAATTCCTAGGTCAGGAAGATCCCCTGGAGAAGGAAATGGCAACCCACTCCAGTATTCTTGCCTGGAGAATCCCATGGACGGAGGAGCTTGGTGGGCTACAATCCATGGGTCGCAAAGAGTCAGACACGACTAAGCGGCTTCACTTTCACTTTCACTTTCACTGGGATTATAAGATGAAATATGTGTTTTTTTCATTCTTTACCTGACACTGAGTTCCTAAAAATCTTGATATTTCTTACGTGATGAGAACAGTAAAACTGTCTTCTGCTGTATGAAGTCGATGATTTTGGAAAGACCCTCATAACCCAGAATGGGCTCTTATTGCAAAGGAGAGGACTACCTACAGAAGCGTTGAAACTTTCACTGCTCTCCTCCCCTTGGTCTTCTAGCCTCTGTCTGCTCACCTTCCCTCAACCTTAGGGAGGGGAAAGCAACTGTCCATTGAAAAATCTCCAGTGGAAAACTCTTACTTAGTTCACAGATTAATATACATGATAAAATTCACAGACAGTGACATGGAGGAGATGTGTAGGGCAAAGAGGGAGTGGAGGTGTGTGGACCCCCATGCCCTAGTGGAACACAGCACCCTCACGTCACCCTCTTGTGTTCACCACTCAGAAAACTCTCTGAATCCCAGTATTTGTGGATTTTTATAGAGGTTTCAAGAAATAGGCTTATTGATTGAATCATCGGCCAGTCGGGATTGGTCTCGATCTCAGTGCCCTCCCCTCTCTGCAGAAGTACAGAAGTTCAAACCTTTAAGTCCATTTTTGGAGATACTTTTCTGCAATTCTTTTACTATATCTGATCCCACTCCTTTAATAGTCTTGACACTTATGAAAGAAAAAAATTCCAAAATTGTCAGGAGTCTTAGACCATGAACCAGGAAAAGGATCAAATTTGGATAGTAAACTAATAGTCAAAAATGGACAAGGGAGAGCGCTTGGAGACTTTGCTAATATTGTATCAGCCTTGGTCCCACAAGCCAACCACACAGGGCTGTGTTTCTCGCTTTCCCTGCAGCTGCTCTGCTCAGTGGTCACAGGTCATTCTGATTATTTTTTAATACAGGAATAATCATTATTTGACATACAAATATTCTTTCTACCCCCAAGCACACAGGTAGGGAAATTTTTTCAAATAAATTTATCTTGGCGAAAAATTACTGAAATTGACCATGAATCGTGAATAAAATATTTATATTTATGACTGGTGATATGTTCAAAGAACCCATGTAACAGGTGTCTGCTGTACTCATGAGGAAACTGTCGATGACTTCACTAGGACACAGGGAATGTGGGTGGCAGGTGAGGACAAGATACTGTCTTGTCACAACCCACTTGATATACTATCTTATTCTGCCAGGAACTCTGAAAATACTGATAACTGGGAAGAGTTTCTAGGTTCAGTGTTCTACTTTCATTTCTCCCCTATCCCAGGACTCACCTGAGCTCCCAAGCACAGGGGAGAGTGAGTTGGGGTTTCCCTGGCACAAAATGTGTGGTACCTCTAGCAACAGTATCCAATTCCCCAAACACTCACTGGGGGTCCAAAAAGCCAGTTTACTTCTGATACAAAATCTGGGGAGTTACTACAGATTCTCTAGGTTGAAGTCTCAAAATTGTCCTCAGTTGAGATGTCAGCCACATGGTCTCAAGTCCCTCGTGATTTGACAAAGTAGCTAAGCTTCAGAAGTTCCATTACCCCATCTCCGTGTTCAATAACTTAATAGACCTGATGATGAAATACAGGAAGACCACTCACATACTGATCTCATGTTATCATTAAGGATAAATCAAGGGACAACGAAATAATGACATCTGTGGGGAAAAGTGGAATGGAGGTGGTAGGCGCCTCCACACCTTAGAGAGCACAGAACCCTCATATCACGACCGTATGTTACCACCCCAAAAGCTCTCTGAATGCCCATATTTATGGATTTTTATTGAGATTTAACTAAACAGATATGTCAATTGAATCATTGGCCACTGGTGACTGTTCTCAATCTCGGTTCCCTCTCCTCTCCCCAGAGGTGAAGAAAGTGCCAACCTTTATGCATGCCATCAAAGATTTTTGAAACTATCCTTTTTAGTGAATATTTCTTAGGTCCTCTTCCATGGCTTATCTCCAGACCTATGAAAGATAGAAAATTCCAAGATTTTCAGGAGGTCTGACCCATAGACTAGGGCAAGGATCAAATATGGAAAATAAAATAATAGTCAAAAAGGTACAAGGGAAAGGCCCTGCCTGGAGACCTTACTAATATTGTATCAGCCTTGATCCCAGGAGCCAACACACACAGGGTTGTGTTTCTTGCTTTCTCTGCCATGGCTCTGCTCATTTATCCCAGGTCTTTCTGATTAGTTTCAATAACAAAGGAATAACCCTTATTTGACACCTAAATATTCTTTCTTGCCAGAAGGAAGTAGGTAGGAAATTTTTTTTCAGATTAACATGTCCTGGTGGAAAACGCACACGATTCACCATGAAATGTGATTCAAATCTTTATATTCATGACTGGTAATCTGTTCAAAGAAGGCATGTAACATTTTTCCCTGTTCAGGTGAGAAAATTGCAGATGACTTGCCTCAGGAAATATGACATGTGGATGGTAGGGTCAGGACAAGATACTATCATGTTATAACCTATGTGGTATGCTACCTGATTCTTCTAGGAACTCTGAAAATACAGATCCCTGAAAACAGTTTCTGGATTCAGTGTCGTACTTTCATTACTCCCCTTTTTGGAGCATCACCTGAGCCTTCAAATCACAGGGGAAACTGAGTCTGGATTTTTCCCTGACACCAAATGTGTGATGTCTCTACCAAGAGCAACCAATTTTCCAAATACCCACTGGTATCCAACAAGTCCATTTACTTCTGACTCAGAAACTGTGGAGTTCCTGCAGATTCTGCAGGTTGAGGGTTCCCAACTGTCCTCACATCAGATGCCAGAGGCCAGGTCTAGAGTCACTCATGCTTGTGATCAGAAGACTAAAATCGGGGAGTCCATGACCCTACATTCATAGTCAATAAATCAATAGAAACTGTGACTGAACTTAGGAAAAACACTTGCTTACTCTTCCCAGATAAATATACAAAATAAAACACAAAGCAGTACAATGGAGGAGATGTGTCGGGCAAAAGGGGAGTGGAGGTGTGCCCAGCCTCCATGGCCTAGTAAGGACTGCACCCACACATCATCTCCATGAATTCACCAGCCTGAATGTTCTTTGATCCCAGTATTTATGTATTTCTTTCTAGGGTTCACTAAACAGGCATATTGGTTGGATCATCAGCCACTGGTAATTGATCTCACTCTCCCTCCCCTCTCTGCAGAAGTGCTGGAATGACAGGTGGTGAAAATTGTAACCTTTAAATGGATGTTTGAGGTTTCTTGGAGACTGGCCCCATCCTGAAAGTACCTTGAGTTGCCCTTTGTGATTCATCTCATATCCTGTAAAGTCAGTAAGTTCCAAGAGTTTTAGGAGCCCTGGGATATTAAGCATGAGAAGGATCAGATATGGATCTTATTACTACAGTACAGTGAGGTTCAGGGACAAAGCAGAGACCAAGAATAGAGAGTCTCAGAAATGGAGTCCCTGGTTTGGTAGAGTTGGGTTGGATATATATATATATTTTTTTAAATTTGAAGATATTTCTTCGTGAGAGTCATGATGTCAATGGAGTTAAAAGTTTGCAACTTCAGACTTCCCTGACAGTCCAGTAGTTAAGAATCTGCCTGCCAATGCAGGGCTTGTGGGTTTAATCTCTGCTTTGGGAAGATTTTGCATGCGGTGAGGCAGCTAAGCAGGTGAACCATAACTACTGATCCCAGATGCCTCCAGTCCCTGCTCTGCAACAAGAGAAGCCACCCCACATACCCCTCATACCCATGTGGGTATGAGAAGCCCACACACCACAGAGAATAGCCCCCATAACTAGAGAATGTCTTCACACAACAAGGAAGACCAATGCAGCCAAAAACAAACAAAAATCCTGTCCAACATGGCAGGTAAAAAATCCCGAGAGGGTTCCAGCACTCACCCCACTCATGCCCCCCTGGTCTTGCTGTGGACTCCTCTCATTTCCCTCCAGTATGTAGAGGAGAGGTGAGCTCAGACTTACCGTGGTCACGGCTCTTGTTAGTATCATTTGTGGTTCCATCCACCAGGATGACCAAGAGGACGAGAAGGGCTGCAGAGAGGCAGAGCCGGTGCATCTTCGTGGCCTTGCAGTAGGGCTCCTGAGGATCCTGGGGTGGACTGAGCTTTTAATATCCTGGCCAAGGGGTGAGATCAACTGATGAGGATGGGAGGGGGGATGGGAGGGGCTGGGTCAGTCCTGTTCATTGCATAATCTCCCTATCTAACCGTGACTTCTGCTTCTCTCTTCAGGGGCCAGATATCCAAAAACAGCAGGTCTCAGACTTAATGGTGCCTGTGGCCTCATGTAAACTTAGATGGTGATCAGATGGAGTTTGTCCAATATGGTCGCTCAGGGAGCATCCCAGCACCTAGAGCTGTGCCAGGTATGTGATGGATGGTCAGTGAGTGGATGAGAGCCGATCAAAGGACATTTAAATGATCAGCAATGTGTTAGCCCATGTCATCCTTTTCAGCCTTATGCAAGTGTCATCTCATCTGCACCTCAGTGCCCTGACCCCCCTCACCTACCTCAGATGACACGTGTGATATAGGACACCTTCCTGCAACTATTGCCGCAGCTCTTCCACCGGATGGATGTGTGCCCTTTACCAGGCACCGGTCCAGGCAGGAACTTAGCTGGAGAAGGTGATGTCCTCCGGGGCTGTAACCTGCTTTCTGCTTCAAAAAATGAGTAAGGGGAGGAGGCGGAGGGGAAGTAGAGAGCTGAACATGTCTCCACAGCCGGACCACCGTCTGGCCCTCACCTGGTTTCACAGACAGGGAGTGAACCTCAGGGGACTTTGGAAGATAACCTGCAACCACCTCCTTCCTCTTGCTCTCTCCTGTAGTGGTTTTGGGATCACACTCTGCCTTTTCCTAACTTTGTGCCAGAGGATGGAGATCTCCCAGAGACCCCTCTGTTCCAGTGTCAGATGTGATCCACGCTGCCCACATCATGGGGTTGCTGTTGCAATAGAGGCGACAGACATATATTCCTTCTCCCTTAGAAGCCAAAGTCCTTTGTAGTAATAATAACAATGCTGAGTACAAAGGACAAGTCACAACCCATTTAATCAAGTATCTTATTCTGCCAGGAATTCTGAAAATGCAGAGAATTGGGAAGGTGTTAATGAGCACTCTGCTATAGTATAGTCCCAGAGCCATGACTCTCATAGCAGACATAAATGATAGAGAAGAATGAGTCTGAAATTTGTCCCTGACTCCAAACATGCTTCCCCTGTGGCTCAGCAGGTAAAGAATCTGCCCGCAATGTGGGAGACCTGGGTTTGATCCCTGGGTTGGGAAGATCCCCTGAAGAAGCAAAAGGCTACCCACTCCAGTATCCTGGCCTGGAGAATTCCATGGACTATATAGTCCACTGGGTTGCAAAGAGTCAGACACGACTAAATGACTTTCGCTTTCCAAACATGTGAAGTCTCTACAGCAACCTGTTTCCCAACACCCACTAAGCATCCAGGAGTCAATTCTCTTCAGACACTAAATCCACAAGGTGACCCAGCTCCCACAGGGTGAAGTCTCAGTCCCCGAGGGCTACTCACATTTCCAGAGTTGATCACAAGTCCAGGTGTCTCTCATATGTGTGACCAACTAGGTATAAATTCATAGGCTCCACGACCCACCTGCCGTGTTCAATAACTTATTAGAATCAATCACAGTACTCTGGAAAGCCCTTTACTCACTGTCTCCAGTTATTATAAAGCATGAAATTCAGGGACAGACAAATGGAAAAGAAATGTCAGTCAGATGGGGAGTTGGGGGTACCGAGCCTCCGAGCCCTCTCAGGACTCTCCCTGCTCACATTCCCTTGATGTTTTCACTTCCCCTGAGGCTCTCTGAACCCAGTCAGTGTTCATGGGTTTCAGTTGAGGGTTGGAGGTAGGCAACTTGATAAAATCATTGCCCACTGGTGATTGAACACAGTATCAGTCTCCTCTTCTCTCCCTAGAGGGACCGAGGGTGGATAGTCCTAACCCTATCACCTGATGGCATGTTCTGGAGTCCAGTCCCTTCCAGGCACTATCTCAGGTCCCTTCTTTCAAGATCTCATGATTTTGAAAATATAGAAACTTCTGAGAGATTCAAGAGGGCTGAATCATGAACTGAGACAAGGATCAAATATAGATCTTGTTATGACACTAGAGTGTGATTCAGGGGCAAGGTAGTGACCAGGAATAGAGAGTCTCAAACATGAGGTCCCTAATCATGTTGAGTGAGAGTCAAGGAATGTCCCTGGAGTGAAAACTGCCCAATTTACCAGAAGAAATCCATAGAGGCTTGGCATCATCCACCTCTCCCCTACTCCCCAGCCCCTTCTATGAACTCCCCTCATCACCCACCCCTCAGCCTGTAAAGAAGAGGTGAGCCAGGACTGATCCTGGGCCTGGTTCCTGGTTTCACCTACCAGCTGCCCAGGAAGATGAGAAGGGCTGTGGAGAAGCAGAGCCAGATCATCTTTGTGGCATTACAGGAGGAATTCTGAGGAAAGATGGGGGCCGACTGAGCTTTTTGCACCCCCATCTGAGGGCTCAAAAGAGCCAACAAAGAGGAGAGTAATGGGAGGGAGGATCTGGGGTCGGTCTTGTACAGTGTGTAATCTCCCTGCCTCGCATGGTCCTACTTCTGCCTACTGAGGCCAAATGCCCAGTAACATTGATTCTCAAACTTGACTATGCCTGTGGGTCTCATGGAAACATGGGTTGTGATTCCAGAGGCAGAATTTTGTCCCATATGGTCACTCAAGCAGCATCCCAGACTAAAGCTGGGCAGGACACATGATGGATGGTCAGTGAGTGGATGAGAGCAAATCAAAGATAGATAATTGAACAGCAGTGTGCGAGCTCATATCCCCTTTTCAGCCTCCTGCAGGTGCCTTCACACCTGGGCCTCCATGTCCACCTGCCTCAACACAACCTCCTTTAAAAGACAGGTGTAACACAGATAAGCTTCTTGCAACCGTTTTGGCAGCATGTCTACTTGACCCACACAAGCTCTTGGTCCAGTGCCAGGTCAACCTGGTGCTGGTCCAGGCAGATGGTGAGCCAGGGAGAGAGCATCTCCATCTGGGGCACAAACCCTGATATTTTGAGTAGAAAAAAAGAGTAAGGGGAGTGTGCAGAGTGGAAGCAGAGAGATAAACATATCTCCACAGTAGGATCACCCACCGCCCCTCAACTGGTTTCACCAACAGGAGAGTTGCCTGCCTGAGTGGATCTCAGGAGATCAAGTGGATCTCAGGGGACCTTGGAAGATCACCTGCAAACCCCACCCCCATGCACACACTGGTCTCTCCAACTCTGTGACTTTGGGATCAGAAGACCTCAGTTTAAGTCCCACTTCTTCCTCTTCTGAACTATGTGATCTGGGGCTTGAAATTTCCCTCATCTTTTCTTGTTAAATGAGATCATGCTGCTGACATCGTGGGGGTAGTTCTGAAAGCAATGGAGGCCATAGATGTATATTCTTCTCCTAGCGATGCCAAAGTCCTTTGAAATAATAATAATAATGAGTAATTATGATAGTTAACACATCTCCCTCCACCAGAGGGTCGAAAAAAGGCAAGGTGGGGTGGGAAAGGGGCTGGACCTGGAGGAGGTCAATCACTGAAGCAAAAGGGCTTATGATTACCTCTGAGGAAGAAGGAGACCTATTTGGAAAGAGACTGTGTATGACTCCACTCTGGGACTGATGGAACTTCCTGCTAGTGAACTTCTGTTCTAGGAAGTAAAACTACAACAATCAGTCCTATTAGTTCCTTCCTTTACTACAGTTGACAGCACATTTAGAAAAGTCAGGAGCCAATGGAACTAAAACTCTATGTGCTTCTCAACAATTTGCCGTGTCCTCTGGTGTTCAAAGCACATTACCTGCATAATCAACATGGTCCTCAAAATTAATCAAATCTGGGGATTTCTTAATGCAGACACCATCATCCTTTTTTACAAAGAAGAAAACTGTGTTTTCAAGAGATGAAATGACTTGCCCAAGACCACACAGCAGCATACTGAGTTACTTAAATCAATCTCTTTTCATTAATAAGAAATAATTATCACATGACTGCATTTAGAAAAGGTGGGGGAACCAGGGACCAAATTGCCAATATCTGTTGGATCAGATAAAAAGCAAGGGTATTCCAGAAAAATATCTACTTCTGCTTCATTGACTATACCAAAGCCTTTAATTGTGTGGAACACAACAAAGTGGAAAATTCTTAAAGAGATGGCAATACCAGAACACCTTACCTGCCTCCTGAGAAATCTATGCACTGGTCAAGAAGCAACAGTTAGAACTGGACATGAAACAACAGACTGGTTCAAAATTGGGAAAGGAGTACGTCAAGGCTGTATATTGTTACCCTGTTTATTTAATTTATATGCAGAGGACATCATGTGAAATGCCAGGCTGGGTGAATCACAAGATAACATCAAAATTGCTGGGAGAAATATCAACAACCTCAGATATGCAGATGACACCACCCTAACGGCAGAAAGTGAAGAGAAACTAAAGAGCCTCTTGATGAAGGTGAAAGAGGAGAGTGAAAAAGCTGACATAATTCTCAACATTCAAAAAACTAAGATCATGGCATCCAGTTCCATCAGTTCAGTTCAGTCACTCAGCTTTGTCCGACTCTTTGTGACCCCATGGACTGCAGCATGCTAGGCCTCCCTGTCCATCACCAACTCCCAGAGTTTACTCAAACTCACGTCCCTTGAGTCGGTGATGCCATCCAACCATCTCATCCTCTGTTGTCCCCTTTTCCTCCCACCTTCAATCTTTCCCAGCATCAGGGTCTTTCCCAAGGAGTCAGCTCTTTGTATCAGGTGGCCAAAGTGTCCAGTTCCATCACTTCATGGCAAACAGATGGAGAAACAATGGAAACAGTGACTGCAGCCATGAAATTAAGACACATGCTCCTTGGAAAAAAAGCTATGACAAACCTAGACAGTGTATTAAAAAGCAGAGACATTACCATGCCAACAAAGTTCCATATAGTCAAAACTATATGGAAGTCATGTATGGACACAAGAGTTGGACCATAAAGAAGGCTGTATGGACACAAGAGCTGGACCATAAAGAAGGCTGAGTGTGGAAGAATTAAGGCTTTCAAACTGTGGTGCTGGAGAAGCTTCTTGAGAGTCCCTTGGACGGCAAGATCAAACCATTCAATCCTAAAGGAAGTCAACCCTGTATACACATTGGGCAGGGCAACTTTCCAGTCCCAGTGAATGCTGAAACTATCCTTATATTCCACAATCAATCTGAATTGTCTTCCATCCCTGCTAATATGTCTGCAGCAACCATTTTTCCTATGTCCAACAGACTGACAGCCACAGCAATGAAGTGGATCACTCTGTATCTTGTGTAAAGAATAAACCCCAAAAGAGCCATCAACACAGGAATCCCAAAGTAATCCAAAAGAACAAATAATCTTGATCATCTTCATCATATACTCCTCCATCACCTCTGTTGATCCTGGGTCCAGAAAATACTTGCTACACCCTTGATATTGCCAGTACTCTTATTATTCATAGCTAAAAGTACACTTTAATATTATTTGTGATGAACTGTATGTTCTAGGTAACTCCTGGTTTTTAGTCTCTATGAAATTCTGAGTTTTTCATGTGGCTCCTATGATGTCTGTCTTATAAAAGATTTCCCATCTTTCCCACCAGGCTCCTCTGTCCATGGGATTTTCCAGGTGAAAATAGTGGAGTGGGTTGTCATTTCCTTCTACACGGAACCTTCCCCACCCAGGGATGAAACCCGCATCTTCTGTTTGAAGGCAGATTCTTTTTACCACTGAGCCACCTGGACACCAGTTAGAGTCGTGTACTGGTATGCTCTGACAGTCAGGTAATTAGCCTCTACATCTGCTAATCCAAGCAGGATGTACTTCCACCATTACTTTTTCAAGATGTATAAAAAGATTATCACTGATTGAAATGCCAGCATCCCTGTATAAATTAGAGACAGCAAGCAATAGTTGATAAAGCTCTGAAGCATGGGGGTATTCACTTTGTATCTTTCTGCCAAATACTGGCTGGTGATGGCTACCCCATCACAAGGACAACATCTGACCTATTCCTATTCTCTTTGGACACAGGTCAGAGAAACAGGTCAGAGTCCTGCAGCCAGGGGAAGAGTTTGCCCTTGATCCAGAGCAGCAGGCAGGTGGATCCCTGCGCTTGTGCCTGAGGGCCGCCAGGTGGTCTCCATGGGAGCCCCGCGGTCTCTGGTGCCCGGAACCCCTACAAGTGCCGGATCCCAGAAGATGGGAGGCAGTGCCTGTGCTGCCCGTGGAGGCTCAGCTTGGCCCCTAGGTCCGGGCTGTCTCTCTCTGGGGTCCCTCTCAGTTCAGTTCAGTTCAGTCACTCAGTCGTGTCCGACTCTTTGCGACCCCATGAATTGCAGCATGCCAGGCCTCCCTGTCCATCACCAACTCCCGGAGTTCACTCAAACTCACATCCATCGGGTCCCTCTAGCTCCTCTCAAATTTGGATTCTTATAAAGTCCTGCAAAGGCTCCTCACGACCTACCCCTATGGCCTCTCTGCCTCATCCTCTTCCACTCCCTCCCTTCACCCACTCAGCTCCAGCCACCCTGGTTTTGGTTGCTGCTCAAACACACCAGGCTCATTTTTGGCAGCCTCTGCTCAAGGCCTCTTTATTTCAGAGTGTTTCCCTGACCCTCTAAGCTTCCTGAATCCCCATCACTCTTTTTCTTCACAACACTCATCACCATCTGGCATAGGATTTTCCCATCTTCATTGTCTGTCAGCCTCTTAGATAGCATATTATTTTACTATGTTTTGTTTACATCTGTTCCCCTACACCAAGAAATATGCCTTCTGGGGCAAAACCATAAATATTTGATGAGTATTTGTCAGATAAATTAATCTCCCATGTCATTCTCATGCCAAGTGCAGAGTCACTGAAGAGACTGGATATAATAAAATTCCTGTTAGTCTGTTTGATGATGAGACCTGTTTATGTAACTTTGAGTCTCCTCTAACATCCTATATCAATAGGAAAATGAAAGAATAGTCTGACAGAACAAGAAAGGGAAATGCCTTGAGTCTTAACTAGTACTGTACCAGCCTAAAAAGAACAGTCTGGTGTCTTGAGCAAACTCAGGGAAGTACTGCCTTTCCTGCTCTGCCTTCAGTTGCCTCTGGAGGGAAGACATTCAACTGTCACGCAACATTCTGATAAATTTTGTAACAGAGCAATGATCATATTTGGCAGATAAATTGTTTTAGAGAGGTGGTGAGGAAATGAAGAAAGGCTAGTCTTTTGGACTAAGACATTTAGGTGGAAAATGGACATCACTGACCACAAATGTGCAAACTTTTATACTCATGACTGGTAATCCTTTCAAAAATCTCCGATCACAAGGTCCTGCAGTCCCGCTGTTCAGCTAAGGAAAGTGTAGATGACTTATCCTGGGACACATAGCAGATAGGTGGTAGAATCAGACAAGACTCCTGTCACAACCCATTTAATCAAGTACCTGATTCTGCCAGATATTCTGAAAATGCAGAGAACTGGGAAGGGGTTCCCTGGTGGCTCAGATGGTAAAGTGTCTGCTTGCAATGCAAGAGACTTGGGTTCGGTCCCTGAGTCAGGAAGATCCCCTGGAGAAGGAAATGGCAAGCCACTCTAGTACTCTTGCCTGGAAAATTCCATGACCAGAGGAGCCTGGTAGGCTACAGTCCATGGGGTCTGTATACAAAGAGTTGTATACAGCTGAGCAATATCACTTTCTTTCTGGGTGCTTGGGCCCACAAAATTTTAGTCCCAGAGCCCTGACCCTCACACAAGACACAAATAGGAGAGAAGAGTGAGTCTGGGTGTTTTGCCAGACTTGAAATATGCAGGGTCTCTGCCAACAAGCAACTGAATCTCCAACACCCACTGAAATTCCAGGAATCAATTCACTTCTGACACTAAATCCATAGAAGTAGTATAGAAGCCACAGGTGAGGGTTCAGTCCCTGAGGACTGCCCACACTTTCAAGCGTTGATCACAAATCCTGCAGTCACTCACGCCTGTGACCAACTGGCTATGAACTCAGATGTTCCATGACCAAACTCCCATGTTCAATTACTTATTAGAACCACTCACAGAACTCAGGAAAGGCTTTTACTTAAACTGTCTAGTTATGTTAAATCATAAAACTCAGAGATAGCCAAATGGAGGAGAAGTGTAGGGTAACTGGGGGGAGTTGGGAATGCCAAGCCTCCAGACCCTCTCAGGACTCTCCCCTCTCACAATCCCTTGATGTTATCACCTCCTCTAAAGCTCTCTGAACCCAAATTTTATGAGTTTTAATTGAAGGTTGGAAGTGAGCAAGTTGACCTGTTGGCTCAGAGGTTAAAGCATCTGCCTTTGATGTGGGAGACCCGGGTTCAATCCCTGGGTCAGGAAGATCCCCTGGAGAAGGAAATGGCAAGCCACTCCAGTATTCCTGCCTGGAGAATCCCATGGACAGAGAAGCCTACTAGATTACAGTCCACGGGGTCGCAAAGAGTCAGACACGACTGAGTGACTTCACCTTGGCCATTGGTGATTGAACTCAGTATTAGTACCTTCTCCTCTCTCTGGGGAGAGGTTGTTCGTTCTCTCTAATCACCTGATGGCATGTTTTGGAGTCCATTCCCATCCAGACACTATCTGAGGTCCTATCTTTTACTTGTCCCATGACTTACAGATATATAGTAAATTCTAAATGTTTCAGGAGTGAGTGAAGTCACTCAGTCATGTCTGACTCTTTGCAACCCCGTGGACTGTAGCCTATCAGGCTCCTCCATCCATAAGATTTTCCAGGCAAGAGTGCTGGAGTGGATTGCCATTTCCTTCTCAAGGGGATCTTCCCATCCCAGGAATCGAACCCAGGTCTCCTGCATTGCAGGCAGATGCTTTACCATCTGAGCCACCAGAGAAGCCCTTAAAAAGTTGCAGGAGACCTGGGGCCTAAACACAGACAAGGATCAATTATGGATCCTGTTATGACATGAGAGTGAGGATCAGGGGCAAGGTAGGGATCAGGAATAGGGACTCAGAGATGAGGGCCCTGATCTTGTAGAATCAGGTGGAATACTTTTTTTTATTTTTTAAGCTGAACACATACCAGAATCACAAATGTCCCTGGAGGAAAAACTGCCCAATTTATCAGGATAAATCCAGAGAGGGTTTGCTGTACCCATCCCACCCCTACTTCCCATCCCCTTCTATGGACTCCTCTCAACCCTGTTACCCCACCTGTGGAGGAGAGGTGATCCAGGACTTAACCTGGGCCCGGATGCAGGTTTCAGCCCCTGGGGGTGAGGCCTACAGAGAGGCAGAATCTAGCTCATCTTGGTGGCCTTGCAGGAGGACCTCTAAGGAAAGCTGGGGTCTGCCTGAGGTTTTCATACCCCAGCTGTGTGATGGGATCAGGTGAGGAGCAGGAGATAGGAGAAGGAAAGAGCTGAGCTAGTCTTCTTCATGCTTAACCTCCCTGCCTAATCAGTCTTCCTGCTTCTGCCTGCTGGGGCCAAGGGCCCAGTAACAACACTGCTCAGACTTGACTGTGCCTATGATTCCTGTGGAAAAATAGATTGCAATTCCCCAGGTAGAATTTTATCCAATACGGTCACTCAGGGAGCATCCCAGGACCTAGAGTAATGCATGGCATGCGATGGGTGGTCAGTGTGTGGTGAGACCAAATCAAAGGACAGGATCAGCAGTGTGTTAGCTCAGGTCCTTTTTTTTCCAGCTTCCTGTGGGTGTCTTTACATCCTGACATCAACACTTTACCCCCACCTACTTAACCCCACCTATTGCACAAGACAAGTATGACGTGTCAGGCTTCCTGTAACCACTGTGGCAGCATCTCTACTGGGCAGACACCAGCTCTTTACCTGGCAGTGGTCCAGGCAGATAGTGAGCCAGAGGAAGAGCATCTCCATCTGGGGCACAAACCCTGATATTCTGGGTAGAAAAAAAGAGTAAAAGGAGAAGGCAGGAGGGAAGCAGAGACAAACATGTCTCACAGTATGCTCACCCACCACCCCTTGACTGGTTTCACCAACAGGAGAGCTGCCTGCCTGAGTGGATCTCAGAGACCTTGGAAGATCACCTGCACCCCACCTCCGGTCTCTCCCTGGTTTTGGAATCAGAGGACCTCAGCTTGAGTCCCACTTTTGCATTTCCATAACTGTGTGACCTGGGGCCACAAATTACTCGTGTCTTCCCTTGCTACATGCAATCACGCTGCTCACATTGTGGGGTTCTTATGAAAGCATTCAACGCCTTAGACATATGTTTTTCTCCCTGCCAAGTGTAATTCTTTTGAAACAATAGTAGTGAGTAATTATGAGAGTTAACACTTTACTCCTTTGACCAAAGGGTCAAATAATGGCAAGGTTGAGTGGGAAGGGGGTTGGACCTGGGTGAGGTCAACCACTGAAGCAAGAGGGCTTTCAGTTACCTCTGAGGAAGAAGGAGACCTGTTTGGAAGAGTGACTGTGACTCCACTCTGGCACTGGGGGACCTTTCTGATGGTGAACTTCAAGAAGCTGGCACTACAACAGTCAACGCTCTTTGTTCCTTTTTACAATTGACGGCGCTTTTAAAGAGTACTCCAGAGCCAAGAAAATGAAGACTCTGTGTGCTTCAAGACAATAAATATGCTTTGGTCTGTGCTGTTCAAAGTACATTAGCAGCATAATCAACACGGTTCTCAAAAGGACTCACATCTGGGGATTTCTTAATGCAGACATGATCATCCTCTTTTCATTAAAAAAGAATCTGCGGCTCAGGGCAAAACAATGACTTGCCCAAGACTACATGGCAGCATAGTGAGTTAAAAATGCCAAACTCTTTTCTTTAATACTGAATCATATGCTGTTACACTTATGAATTAATAATTTTAATAAGAATTTGATTCTGTATATATTCATAGTATTACTGTTACTACACTCATATCTTAACTTTATTAATATGTTACTGAAAGGTTGTTGTTGAATCACGACGCCGGGATTCTCGGCCCCCGGAGGAGAAGAATTCAATCCGGGGCCAGAGATGAGGCTTGATCGCTCAGAGCTATTGTGTAATAAAGTTTTATTAAAGTATAAAGGAGATAGAGAAAGCTTCTGACACAGACATCAGAAGAGGGCAGAAAGAGTGCCGCTTGTTAGTGTTAGCAATGAAGTTATATACTCTCCACTGAATCCAAAGAATGTCTGGAGGTTGTAAAGACCTCACCAGACCTACTCCAATAACAGAATTAACCAGAAGGTTTAATCCCAAGACTGTCCTCAGGCAGAATACATTGTTGTTATATAATCCTTGTAAAGAACAGGTCTAAGGTAAGGTAAGGTGAAGTCGTTCAGTCTCAACTCTTTGAGACCCCATGGACTGTAGCCTACCAGGCATCTCTGTCCATGGGATTCTCCAGGCAAAAATACTGGAGTGGGTTGCCATTTCCTTCTCCAGGGGATCTTCCCAACCCAGGGATCGAACCCAGGTCTCCTGCGATGGAGGGAGATGCTTTAACCTCTGAGCCACCAGGGAAACCCAAAGAACAGGTCTACTCCCATAATTTACAGAATTAGCCAGAAGGTTTAATCCAGAGACTGTCCTCGGGCAGAATCAGTTCAGTTCAGTTCAGTGGCTCAGTCGTGTCCGACTCTTTGTGACCCCATGAATCGCAGCACGCCAGGCCTCCCTGTCCATCACCAACTCCCAGAGTTCACTCAGATTCACGTCCATCAAGTCAGTGATGCCATCCAGCCATCTCATCCTCTGTCGTCCCCTTCTCCTCCTGCCCCCAATCCCTCCCAGCATCAGAGTCTTTTCCAATGAGTCAACTCTTATTATATGATCCTAAGGAATATAGAGAAGGAAAAAAAGTGTGTCTTTTCTTCCTCCTTGAGAATTCCAGACCCCTCTCTCCTTGGAGACTCCTAGACTTCTTATCAACCTGCCTAGGAAATGACTCTCTCATTACTCATCAATAGTTGCACCAAAGATTTAACATATATCATATCTTTTCTCTTCTGATCACAATATTATGAGATTGATAGATGAAGCAAAAAGCAACCTCTGAGTTGCAAGGCCTGACCTGGTGCCACAGTGGGGCTTCTGTTCTCCTGCTCAACATCAACATTTCACAGAACCTCAATATCAGACAAGTTCATTCTGTGTCTGCGAAAGATCGAAACAAGAATAGGACATTCAATAATTATGTTTGAACACAGACACAACAAGTTACATTATACAAACCACCAAAATAACCACACATCCCCCTATCTTGAGTGACTGCTACATCTTGATCAAGTACAGCTCTCACTTCTATCTAGACTTCCCTTTATAGAGTTAACATTAAGATACCCAATGTGAAGAATAGCCCACTTCCTAACACTATCCATCCAGAGCAGATGAAACCCTCACCAAAATCACCTCATAGCCCACCTACTAGAAGATCTTTCTAACTTCTCTTTTTTAAAATATAAATTTATTTATTTTAATTGGAGGTTAATTACTTTACAATATTGTATTGGTTTTGCCATACATCAACACTCTTAATACATCATATTGTTTTCCAAGGAGAGTCCTGTTCCTTACTGCAGTGAGTAATAAACACAACTAGTTCAACTAAGAATGGAGGTGTTTCTAGTGGTCTCCAGTGAGAAATATTAACAAGTATAAGCATTATCCTTATTTTATAACCAAAGAAAGGAAAGCTCAGAGATCTTGAGAAATTTGCCCAACATTGGAAGAAAGTAAGTAACAGCACCAGCATCCTCTGTGTTCTTGTTTATTATAATACTGTGCTTACAGTGGTCCCCATGCCTCACTTTCCCCATCCGTCATGAAAAAGATATTGTTTTCCCAAAGTACCTCCATCCTACATCTTCCCTGAGACAGGAGCAGAAAAACATTATCAAAGTGGCTTTACTTGAGAGAGTGGGGACCTGCCCTGTTAAGAAACAAATATAGTACTTAATGTCATCTCCATGCCTCCATTTCTGCTCTTGAAGGACACTTAGAATGGTTAATAGAATATTTCAGGCAAAATGTTAATACAGAGCTTGGGGCACTAAAGGGTAGTTGCCCCTGTTTAATTGAAGTAAGAAGCCCCATATGACCTCAGGAAATCAGATTGTTAGAAAAGTGGACAACTAAGCCTTCTGCCAATTCTCCTTCTGAGAGTCCAGGAGAACAACCTGCCCCCCCCCCCAACTCCAGTTTGAGTTGAACTTAGAAGTAAGGAACAAAAGCTTTCATATTGAGGTGTCTGTGTCCCAGGTTTTTGTGTAGCTCGGAATGGCTATTAAAAGGTTGCTGATGCTATAATGGGTTTGCTTCCTATACCTGGTAGGGAACACTCTGTGATAAGGAAAGGGGAAATGCCCACTGCTCTGCAAAACAGTGAGAAGGACCACCATTTCCATGAAGCTTATGGGTTAAACAGAATATATTAAGAAGAGGTGGCAAGAATACACAGAACTATACAAAAAAGATCTTTATGACCCAGATAACAGTGATGGTGTGATCACTCACCTAGAGCCAGACACCCTGGAATGTGGAAAGTCAAGTGAACCTTAGGATTCACTACAAACAAAGTTCATGGAGGTGATAGAATTCCAGTTCAGCTATTTCAAATCCTAAAAGATAATTCTGTGAAAGTGCTGCACTCAATATGCCAGCAAATTTGGAAAACTCAGCAGTGGCCACAGGACTGGAAAAGGTCAGTTTTCATTTCAATCCCAAAGAAAGGCAATGCCAAAGAATGTTCAAACTACCACACAATTGCACTCATCTCACATGCTAGTAAAGTAATGCTCCAAATTCTCCAAGACAGGCCTCAACAGTACATGAACCATGAACTTACAGATATTCAAGCTGGATTTAGAAAAGGCAGAGGAACCCAGAGATCAAATTGCCAACATTTGATGGATCATCAAAAAAGGGAGAGAGCGCCTATAAAAACGTCTACTTTTGCTTTATTGACTACACCAAAGCCTTTGACTATGTGGATCACAACAAACTGTGGAAAATTCTTAAAGAGATGGAAATACCAGAACACCTGACCTGCCTCCTGTGAAAACTGTATGCAGGTCAAGAAGCAACAGCTAGAACTGGACATGGAACAACAGACTGGTTCCAAATCAGGAAAGGAGTATGTCGAGGCTGTATATTGTCACCCTGCTTATTTAACTTATATGCAGAGTACATCACGCAAAATGCCAGGCTGGATGAAGCACAAGCTGGAATCAAGATTGTCGGTAGAAATATCAATAACCTAGATATGGAGATGAAACCACCCTTATGACAGAAAGTGAAGAAGAACTAAAGAGCTTCTTGATGAAAGTGAAAGACGAAAGTTGAAAAAGTTTGCTTAAAACTCAACATTCAGAAAACTAAGATCATGACATCTGGTCCCATCACTTCATGGCAAATAGATAGGAATAAAGTGACAGACTTTATTTTGGGGGGCTCCAAAATCACCACAGATGATGACTGCAGTCATGAAATTAAAAGATGCTTGCTTCTTGGAAGAAAAGCTATGACCAACCTAGACAGCATCTTAAAAAGCAGAGACGTTACTTTCCCAATAAAGGTCTGTCCAGTCAAGGCTATGGTTTTTCCAGTAGTCATGTATGGATGTGAGACTTGGAGGACAATAAAGAAAGCTGAGCACTTAAGAATTGATGCTTTTGAACTGCAGTGTTGGAGAAGACTCTTGAGAGTCCCTTGGACTGCAAGGAGATCAAACCAGTCCATCCTAAAGGAAATCAATCCTGAATATTCATTGGAAGGATTGATGCTGAAGCTGAAACTCCAGTACTTTGGCCACCTATGTGAAGAACTGACTCATTGGAAAAGACACTGATGCTGGGAAAGATTGAAGGCAGGAGGAGAAGGGGATGACAGAGGATGAGATGGTTGGTGGCATCACCAACACAATGGACACGAGTTTGAGTAGGCTCCAGGAGTTGGTGATGGACAGGGAATCCTGGCATGCCGCAGAACTGAACTGAACTATTGCTTAAGGTTTGTAGTTGCAAACAACAGACTCCACTTCCATCAGTTTGATTTTGAATATGCATTTATTGAAATACAAGCCACAAGGTTTGAAGCTACAGAAAGAGAAACTGCAACATCATTGTTGGGGGAAAGAGCTTGTTTATTGCAAAGACTTCTCTCATTACTGATGCTGAGACTGGATGCCAGAAATACCACCCTGGCCAGCCACAAGGAGAGCAGTTAAGGTGTGGAGGGGGATGAAGGTGAAAATGTCATGAGGATGTGGGTTAAGACAAGAATCCTGGTGTCAAACCACAGGCTGTGTAGTTGCCTGGGTCAGGAGGAATGTGCTCCATCATTCCTTTCTTCCTTCCTCAAATAATTATAAACTGTCTCCTTGGTGCCAGAAACTGTGTCCAGTGCTCAGGATAAAGGGAAGACTGTATCTCATGAATCTTAGAGCCAACTGGGTGAGAAAGAATTAAGGCATGTAGACCCATGGAGGAAAGGAAACAGGCAGGTTCTGCTGAGGTGGGTAGGGGAGAAAAGAGCTACAGGGAAACTGAACTGTTTAAGGAGCATCCACAGCTCAGTGCTGCAGGGATCCATCTCAGACTTCAGAGTTTCTGGGGACCACTCTTCGCATGTCCTCTGCAAAAAGAAAGGAACTTGCTGAGCGCCATCATTGTAGCCCAGACCTGGACACTGTTCATCATGACAGAGCCTAGACTTTCCAAAAAATATGGAACTATAGTCCCCATGACCCAATGGACAATAAGATGGAGATGAGTCTTCCAAGCCTGAAAGGTGCTCAGAAACAGTGCAGACCTGCCCTGGAGGTCTGATCAGTGTTCCACCTGAGAAGAGATGCATGTGATCAGGTTGAGATGATCACAAAAAGGCATCTGGGCCCATCCTCTCCCTGGAGATCTCGCTCAGTGTGTGGTTTCACAGGACACTGCAGCCTCTTCTCTTGGCAGCAGCAAGGAGGAAGATACTATGCAGGGTGAATGGTGTGTGGCCCCCTGGGCTCTGCCTGTTTCCCCAACCCTTCCCCTCCCCCTGTGCCCTGGCCCCTGTCTTACCACGGGGACCCTGCCCCTTGACCGCAGATCTTAATGCACTCCTCTTCAGTGAGGAAGTTGTTCTTCTTTCCATTACAGCCACCATATATAAAGTGCTCACAGTGCCCAGTCTTGGCATTGTAAAAGTATCTGATCTCTGGGGTAATGCAGGGACCTGAGAATTTACGCTCCAGGCAGAAAGCAGGCCTAGAAGTTGCTGAAACGGGAGGGGCAATGAGTCAGTTATGAGGATGGTCATCACAGCTCGGCCTACTGAAACCACCTGTTTGTTTACAATAGAGAATGTTAGGGTTGCAGAAGACGATCAAATTGAAAAGCTCATTTGTAAACCTCCTTTCTGGAACATAATTATGAATGTTGCTAAGCATGACACAATATATTAATTATGTACAAATTTATATCTCCTCATGAAGTATTTTAAGAAAAATTGGTACAATGCCTTTGATTAGATTTGGACTATAAAGAAAGCTGAGAGCTGAAGAATTGATGCTTTTGAACTGTGGTGTTGCAGAAGACTCTTGAGAGTCCCTTGGACTCCAAGGAGATCAAACTAGTCAATAGTAAAGGAAATCAGTTCTGAATATTCATTGGAAGGACTGATGATGCTGAAGCTGAAACTCCAATACTGTGTTCTTCACCTGATGTGAAGAACCAGCTCTTTGGAAAAGACCCTGATGCTGGGGAAGATTGAAGGCGGGGGAAGAAGAGGACAACAGAGGATGAGTTGGTTGGATGGCATCACCAAAACAATGGACATGAGTTTGAGTAGGCTCTGGGAGTGGGTGATGGACAGGGAAGCCTGGCATGTTGCAGTCCATGAGGTCAAAAAGAGTTGGACACTACTGAGCGACTGAACTGAACTGAACTGAACTGCATAAAAACTTCTATAGGACTTACTTGTGGTCCAGTGGTTAAGAATCTGCCTTCCAATACAGGAGTCCTGGGTTCAGTCCCTTTTTAAGGAACTGAGGTCCTACTGTGAAGAAGGCTGAGCACCGAAGAATTGATGCTTTTAAACTGTGATGTTGGAGAAGACTCTTGAGAGTCCCTTGGACTGCAAGGAGATTCAACCAGTCCATTCTGAAGGAGATCAGCCCTGGGATTTCTTTGGAAGGAATGATGCTAAAGCTGAAACTCCAGTACTTTGGCCACCTCATGCAAAGAGTTGACTCATTGGAAAAGACTTTCATGCTGGGAGGGATTGAGGGGCAGGAGGAGAAGGGGACGACAGAGGATGAGATGGCTGGATGGCATCACTGACTTGATGAACGTGAATCTGAGTGAACTCCAGGAGTTGGTGATGGACAGGGAGGCCTGGCGTGCTGCGATTCATGGGGTCGCAAAGAGTCGGACACAACTGAGCAACTGAACTGAACTGAACTGAGGTCCTACATGCCTTGGCGCAACTAAGCTGCTGGACCACAACTACTGAGCATTCGACCTGCAACTAAGATACATGTCAAATTAATATATAAATGTGCAATTAAAAAAAACCACACAACTCTACAACAACAAAGAGATATCACAGATAAAATAATATTTCCTATGTATCAATAATTACTGGGTCTAGATACCTTGGTTTTATAATACTATTCTCTGTGCTTATGTGGATGGTAAAAGCTTTCCACTGTTAATTTTACAAAATGTGAAGGAATCATGCTATAGTGGAAGAAAAGCATGAAGCAAACATACCAGTGTGTTTACTTCTGATACCTCAGGCTGCTGCTGCTGCTGCTGCTGCTACTAAGTCACTTCAGTCGTGTCCAACTCTGTGCAACCCCATAGATGGCAGCCCACCAGGCTCCCCTGTCCCTGGGATTCTCCAGGAAAGAACACTGGAGTGGGTTGCCATTTCTTCTCCAATGGATGAAAGTGAAAAATGAAAGTGAAGTCTCTCAGTCGTGTCCGACTCCTAGCGACCCCATGGATGGTAGCCTACCAGGCTCCTCCATCCATGGGATTTTCCAGGCAAGAGTACTGGAGTGGGGTGCCATCGCCTTCTCCGGATACCTCAGGAGGACTGTATAACTTGAATGTTGATACCAATAATATGTTGATACTGTGATCATAAAAAGAAATATAGAGTTTTTTTCCTTCTTTTCATCCTTTTCCTGATGCTGAGTTCCTAAAAATCTTGGTATTTCTTATGTGAGAAGAACAATAAAAGTGTCTTCTGGTACTAGAAGTCGGAGATTTTGGAAAGACCCTTATAACCTCAGATTGGATTGCACAGGAAAGCACCGCCTTTCCTTCTTACCCTCCTATCCTCCCCCGTGGTCTTCTTTTCTCCATCTCCTCGCCTTTCCTCAACCTCAGGGAGGGTAATGGAGCTGTCTGTTGAACAATCTCCAAAGGCTAATGATTTAATGCATCATGACTAGGTAATGAAGTCTCCATAGAGGCCTCAACAGAGCAAGACATTCATGTTATTCAAGAGAATTGAAATCGACGCAGGGAACAACATAGATACATACTTCATCATGGCTCACTTGACCACTGCTGGAGCCTGCTCACTGGGCCTCTGTCTCTGCCCTTTGCCCCCTAGAGGGCACTCTCGGTACTGCAGCCTCAGGGATCCTGTTAGTATTCAGCCCTATCCCACTGTTCCTATGACCAGTCCCTCAGTGATCACTCTTTGCTCTGAGAGTCAAATTCTGATTCTTATAAAGTCCTGCAGAGCTCTTCATGACCTGCCCCCCATGGCCTCTTGGCCTCATTCCCTCCCACTCCCTTCACCTCCCATCCACCCATTCATCTTCAACCACCCTGGTCCAAGTTGTTGCTCAAACACAACAGTCACATTTCTTCTGCAGCCTCTGCTCAAACCTTCCTTATCACAGAAGGTGTCCTTGACCCTGCAGAGAAAAATCACAGCATCCTTCCTCCGAATCACTCTCTAAATTCAAAAAACTTATAACCTACCGTAGGATTTCTCGCCTTTGCTATTGTTTGTCTCCCTCCTAGAAAGCAAGCTACTTGCCAAATTTTTTTCACAACCCAAGAACAGTACTTTGAAGGGACTTACAAACTCCCATTTTCATTATCTCCACAAGTGCAAGGTCATTAAATAGAATGGGTATAATTGAATTCCTTTTAGTAAAAAAATATCACCTTGATGATACAGCACATCAACATAATAGTCAATCTCCCTCTAACATTCAGTCTCCTGAAAGGATAATAAAATAATGTGTCCAGGTGATCACTAACCCAGCAATCTCTCTGAACCCAAATAAATATGAGTTTTTATGGATGTTTTCAAGAAATAATCATAATGATTGAATTAGCACCCATTGCTGGTGTATCTCAATCTCAAAAGCCTGCCCCTCTCCTCAGAGGTGCTAGTAAGAACGTGGTGAATTTCCAACCTCTTAATGGGTGTTTGAGTTTTGGGGGAGACCTGCCTTTTCCTAAAGGTTTTCCAGATCATTTTGCATGATCTAGAGGCACGATCTGGTGGTGTATCTACTACCACTAACCAATTCCCCAAACACCCACCAGGTGTCCCCCATCAACTGACATCTGAGATGAAATCCATGCAGTTAATGCAGCTCCCACAGGTTGAGGGCTCAATACTGTCCTCACTTTAGTGCCAGCCATGTGGTCCAAATTTACTTATGCCTGTGACCAAATGGCTAAAATGTGGAGGTCCCATGATCCCTCCATATTCAATAAATCAGTGGAACTGGTGACCAAACTTAGGAAAATCCTTACTTACTATTCTCAGATTAATATACATGAAAATTCATGAACAGTGAAATGGAGATCTGTAGGGCAAAGCAGGAATGGAGGCGTGCGGAACTTCCATTCCCGATTGGAGCACAGCACCCTCACATCACATCATTGCATTCCCACCTGGAATACTCTCTGATCCAAATATTTGTGAATTTATATTGACGTTTCAAGAAATAGGCTTATTGATTGAATCGTTGGCCACTGGTGACTGCTCTCACTCGCAGTGACCTTCCCTCTCCCCAGAGGTGCAGAAGGTACAAACCTTTATTCTCTTCTTGGAGTATTGCTGTTGGGAGCTCCTTTACTGAACGTTTCTCCAGTCGCTTTCCAGAAATCATCACATGACCTACTAGAGAGAATAAATTTCAAGAGTTTCAGGAGTCCTGGTCCATGAAACAGATCAAACATGGTTAAGAAAATAACAAAATAGGACAAAATAACAAAATAACAAAAGAGGATAAGAGAAAGGGCCTTGGAGACTTTAGTAATATTATGTCAGCCTTGGTCCCACAGCCTACCACACCAGAGCTGAATTTCTTCATTTCCCTGCAGTTACTGTCCTCCACACTCCACATTTTCTAATTAGTTTTAATAATAGAGGAATAATTATTATTTGATTAAGAAATATTTCACTACTCACCTCTCCCCAAGCCTCACATGAGCCCTCATATCACAGGATAAGGTGAGTCTGGGTTTTTTCCTGACATGAAATACGTGGTTTCTCCACCAACACCATCCAATTCCCAACACCCAATGGGAGAACCACAGCTAATTGACTTTTGATACCAAATCTGTGGAGTTAGTGCCGATGCCACAGTTGAAGCATCCAGACTGTCCTCTCTTCAGATGCCAGCCAAGTGGTCTCAAGTCACTCATGCTTCTGACCAAGTGATTAAAAGTGAGAGTTTCCATGACCCCAGCTCCATGCTCAAAAATTCAATAGAACTGTCGATCAAACTCATGAAAACCCTTACTTACAGTCCTCAGATTAATATACACAGTAAAACTCAGGAACAGTGAAATGGAGGAGATATGTAGGGCAAAGGAGGAATGGAGGTGTTTGGAGTGTCCGTGCCCTGGTGAGCACAGCACCGTCACAACACCACCATTAGTTCCCACCACAAAAGCTATCCGAATGACAGTATTTATGGATTTTTATTGACGGTTGACTAAATAGGCACATTGATTAAATCATCAGCCAGTGCTGATTGGTCTCAATCTGTGTGCTCTCCTCTCTCCCCAGAGGTGCAGAAAGTTCAAAGCTTTAAGTCTGTTATTGAAGATTCTCTTAGTCAACCCTTTCAGTATACCGAATTTCAATTCTTTAACAACCTTGTGGTCTATGAAAGACAAAAACTCCAAAATTGTCTGGAATCTTGGGCCATGAACCAGGACAAGGATCAAATATGGATAATAATATGATAGTCAAAAGAGGACAAGGGTAACGGTCTGGCAACTTGCTAATACTGTGTCAACCTTGGTCCTACAAGCCAGCCAACACAGAGTTGTGTTTCTTGCTTTCCCTGTAGTTGCTCTGCTCAGTAGTTCCAGGTCTTTCTCATTAATTTTTATAATAGAGGGATAACCATTATTTGACACACACACATATATATACTTTCTGGCCCCAAGCAATAGGTACATGAATCTTTTCAAGTGAACATATCTTGGTGGAAAATGACCAAAATTGGCCAAGAAATGTGAATAAACTCTTTATAATTGTGACTGGCAATATGTTCAAAGAACCCATGTTACAGGTACTTGCTGCTCAGATGAGGAAACTGCAGATGACTTCTTCTAGGCCACAGGGCACATGGGTGGCAGGTTTCAGACAAGATATTGCCCTGTCACAACCCGTTTGATATACATATGTATTTAATTTTAAGATATTTCCTCATGAGAATCATAATGGGAGTGGAGTTAAAGATTTGCAACTTCAGACTTTCCTGATCTCCAGTAGTTAAGAATTAGCCTGCCAACGCAAGGGACATGGGTTCTATCATTGATTTGGGAAGATTCCACATGCCTAGAGGCGACTAAGCAGGTGAACTGCAACTCCTGAACTCAGATGCCTAGAGCCCCTGCTCTGCAACAAGAGAAGCCACCCCATGGAGAAGCCTACACATTGCAACCAGAGAATAGACCCCGGAACTAGAGAATGTCCTCGCGCAACAAGGAAGAACAATACGGTCAAAGCAAACAAAAGCCCCACCCAACGTGGCAGGAAACGTTCCAAGAGGGTTGGCAGCATCCACCCCACCCCTTCCAAGAACTCCCCTCATTCCCCTCCAGTCTACAGAGGAGAGGTGAACCTACCTTCGTCCTGGGTATGCTGTTCATACACCGGGGTGCTGTCCACCAGGATAACCAGGAGGAAGAGAAGGGCTGCGGAGAGGCAGAGCCGGCTCATCTTCATAGCCTTGCAGGAGGGCTCCTGAGGATGCTGGGGATGGACTGGGCTTTTAATATCCTGGCTGAGAGGTTGGATCAGGCGATGAGGAAGGGAGTGAGACAGGGGAGGAGTTGGGTCAGTCCTGTTTATTGTGAAATTCCCCCACCTAACCATGCCTCTTGCTTCTGTCTGCAGGGGGTCAAATGTCCAGTAACAGCAGTTCTCAGACTTGACTATGCCTGTGTGTCTTGCGTAAACACAGACTGATCAGATAGATGGAGTTTTGTTCAATGTAGTCACTCAGGGAGCATCTAAGCACCTAGAGCACTGTACGACACATGATGGATGGTCAGTGAGTTCAGTTCCATTCAGTTCACTCGCTCAGTCGTGTCCGACTCTTTGCGACCCCAGGAATCGCAGCACGCCAGGCCTACCTGTCCATCACCAACTCCCAGAGTTCGCTCAGACTCACAGCCATCGAGTCAGTGATGCCATCCAGCCATCTCATCCTCTGTCGTCCCCTTATCCTCCTGCCCCCAATCCCTCCCAGCATCAGAGTCTTTTCCAATGAGTCAACTCTTCTCATGAGATGGCCAAAGTACTGGAGTTTCAGCTTTAGCATCATTCCTTCCAAAGAATCCCAGGGCTGATCTCCTTCAGAATGGACTGGTTGAAACTCCTTGCAGTCCAAGGGACTCTCAAGAGTCTTCTCCAACACCACAGTTCAAAAGCATCAGTTCTTTGGCGCTCAGCCTTCTTCACAGTCCAACTCTCACATCCATACATGACCACAGGAAAAACCATAGCCTTGACTAGACAGACCTTAGTTGGCAAAGTAATGTCTCTGCTTTTGAATATACTATCTAGGTTGGTCATAACTTTTCTTGTCAGTGAGTAGACGAGAACAAATCAAAGATGTATAGGTGATTGGCAGTGTGTGAGCCCAGGTCCTCCTTCCCAGCCTCCTGCAGGTGTCATCACATCTGGCCTCAATGCCCTGACCCCCCTCACCTAGCTCAGAAGACAGGTGTGACACGGGTCACCCTCCAGCAACCATTGCCACAGCGTCTGCCCTGGATGGACATCTGCCCTTCATGAGGGACTGGTCCAGGCAGGAACCTAACTGGGGAAGGTGGTCTCCTCCTGGGTTGTAACCCTATTTACTGCTTTACATAAGGAATAAGGGGAGGGGCAGGCAGAGGGGAAGCAGAGAGCTGAACTCATCTCCAGAGCATGACCACCTGCCATCCTCACCTGGTTTCACAACAGGAGAGCTTTCTGCCCGAGTGGACCTCAGGAGACCATGGAAGTTTGCCTGAAGCCACCCCCTGCAGCCGTTCCAGTCCTCTCTCCCAGTGGTTTCGGGGTCATAGGACCTCAGTTTCGGTATCAGTTCTGCCTTTTCCTATCTTTGTACCTGAGGATATAAATCCCCTAGAGCCCTGTTTTCAGTTGTCATATGAGATCAGTGCTGCCCACATCATGGGGTTGCTATGGAAGCAACAGGCACAACAAACATATGTTCCTTCTCCCTGAGAAGTCAGAATCCTTTGTAATATTAATAACAACAGCAATCAAACCCTGAATATTCATTGGAAGGACTGATGCTAAAGCTGAAGCTCCAATACTTTGGCCACCTGATGCAAAGAGCCGACTCACTGGAAAAGACCCTGATGCTGGGAAATACTGAAGGCAGGAGGAGAAGGGGACAACAGAGGATGAGATGGTTGGATGGCATCACCAACTCAATGGACATGAGTTTGAGCAAACTGGGAGATGGTGAAGGAGAAGGAAACCTGGAGTGCTGCAGTCCATGGGCTCACAAAGAGTCAGACATGACTGAGATACTGGACTACAACAAATGAGCACAAATCACAACCCATAAATCAAGTGCATGATTCTGCCAGGAATTCTGAAAATGCAGATAACTGGGAAGGGATTCTGAGTACTCTGCCCCACATAATACAGTCCCACAGCCCTGACCCTCATACCAGACACAAATGATAGAGAAGAGTGAGTCTGATGTTGTCCCCAACTCCAAACATGTGAGGTCTCTGCCAACAGCAGTTTCCCAGCATCCACTGCCCATCTCAGAAGTCAATTCACTTCTGACACTAAATCCATAGAGGTAGCGTAGAACCCACAAGGTGAGGGCTGGGTCCCTGAGGACTGCCCATATTTTCAAGTGTTGATCACAAGTCCTGCAGTCACTCACACCTGTGACCAACTGGCTATTAACGCAAAGGTTCTATAACCCACCTCCCACGTTCAATAACTTAATAGAACTACTCCCAGAACTCAAGAAAGCCCTTTACTTATGGTTCCAAGTTATTATAAAGCACAAAACTCAGGGACAGCCAACCGGAGAAGCATAGGGTAAATGGGGAGTTGGGGCTGCTGAACCTCCAAGGCCCTCTTGAGACTCTCTCTGCTCTCAGTCTCTTGATGTTATCACCTCCCTTGATGCTCTCTGAACACAATGTTTATGGATTTCAATTGAGGATTGGAGGTAGGCAAGTTGATAGACCATTGGCTATTGGTGATTGAACTCAATATAGTACCCTCTCCTGTCCTCAGAGGAATGGAGGGTTGACAGTTCTAACCTTCTAAGCACCTGATGGAACATTCTGGAGTCCAGTCCCATGCAAATAGTATCATCCAGACACTATCTCAGGTCCCATCCCTCACTCATTGCATGATTTATGAAACTATGGAAAATTCCAAGAGTTTCAGAAGGCCTGGGGCACGAACAGCAACAAGGGTCAATTACGGTTTTTATTATGAAACAACAGTGAGGGTGAGGAGCAAGGCAGTGACTAAGAATATTGTCTCAGTGATGAGGTCACTGATCAGGTAGAGTCTTTTTTTTTTTTTTTTTCAAAACTGAACATTCAATGATATCTTTTGAGAGTCAAGGAATATCCCTGGAGTGAAAACTACCTAATTTATCATAAGAAATGCTAAGGGTTTGCTGCACACACCCCCAGCCCTGCTCCCCAGCTCCTTCCATGAACTCCCGCCATCACCCCTCCCCAGCCTGTAGAGGAGAGGTAAAGTCAGAACATACCTCAGGGCTGATTCCTGCTTCATCTACCAAGTGCCCAAAGGATGAAAAGGGCTGCAGAGAGGCAGAGCCAGCTCATCCCTGTGGCTAGTGGGAGAACTTGTGATGAAACCTGAGGGCTGACTGAGCTCACACACCAGCTGAGGGGTCAGAACAGCCAACAAGGAGGGGAGCGATGGCAGGGAGGAGCTGGGGTCAGTCTTATAAAGTGTGTAATCTCCTCACCCCCCACGGTCCTGCTTCTGCCTACCAAGGCCAAATGCCCAGTAACATCAATTCTTAAGCTTGACTATGCTTGTGGGTCTTGTGGAAACACACGCTGTGGTTCCAGAGGTGGAATTTTGTCCAGTAAGGTCACTCAGGGAATATCCCAGCACCTAGAGTGGTGCATGGCATGTGATGGATGGTCAAGTGAGTGGATGAGAGCAGATCACAGAACTGATAGGTGATCAGCAGTGTGTTAGCTCAGGTCATCCTTTAAAGCCTTATATCGGTGTCTGTACATCCTGCCCACCCCACCCCACCCCTATCTTAGTCTCACCTACTTCACCAGGCAGATGTGACATGTCAAGCTTCCTGCAATTACTGTGGCAGCATCTCTACTAGACAGACACCAGCTCTTTACTTGGGACTGGTCCAGGCAGATGGTGAGCCAGGGGAAGAGCATCTTCATCTGGGGCACAAGCTCTGGCATTTTGGGTAGGAAAAAAAAGAGTTAGAAAGTGGGCAGAAGGGAAGCAGAGAGACAAATGTGTCTCCACAGCATGACCACCCACTACTCTTCACTTGGTTTCAATAAAAAAAGAGCTCCTGACATAAGTCAAAGATGGAGAAGCTCTATACAGTCAGCAAAAACAAGACCAGAAGCTGACTGTGGCTCAGATCATGAGCTCCTTATTGCCAAATGCAGACTGAAATTGAAGAAAGTGGGCAAAACCACTAGACCACTCAGGTATGATCTAAATCAAATCCCTAATGACTATAAAGTGCAAGTGATAAATAGATTTAAGGGACTAGATCTGATAGACAGAGTACCTGATGAACTATGGTCAGAGGTTTCATGACATTGTACAGGAGACAGGAATCAAGACTATTCCCAAGAAAAAGAAATGCAAAAAAGCAAAATGGTTGTCTGAGGAGGCCTTACAAATAGCTGTGAAAAGAAGGGAAGTGAAAAGCAAAGGAGAAAAGGAAATATACACCATTTGAATGCAGAGTTCACATTGAAACATGTATATCATATAAGAAACAAATTGCCAGTCCAGGTTCGATACAGGATGCTTGGGCCTGGTGCACTGGGATGACCCAGAGGGATGGTACGGGGAGGGAGGTGGAAGGGGGGTTCAGGATGGGGAACACGTGTACGCCCGTGGCAGATTCATGTTGATGTGTGGCAGAACCAATACAATATTGTAAAGTAATTAGCCCCCGATTAAAATTAATAAATTTAAATTAAAATTTTTAAAAACGAATAGCAAGGAGAGATAAGAAAGCCTTCCTTGGTGATCAATGCAAAGAAATAGAGGAAAAGAACAGAATGGGAAAGACTAGAGATCTCTTCAAGAAAATTAGAGATACCAGGGGAATATTTCATGCAAAGATGGGAACAATAAAGGACAGAAATGGTATGGACCTAACAGAAGCAGAAGATATTAAGAAGAAGTGGCAAGAATACACAGAAGCACTGTACCAAAAAAAGATCTTCATGACCCAGATAATCACGATGGTGTGATCACTCACCTAGAGCCAGACATCCTGGAGTGTGAAGTCAAGTAGGTCTTAGGAAGCATCACTATGAACAAAGCCAGTGGAGGTGATGGAATTCCAGTTGAGCTATTTCAAATCCTGAAAGATGATGCTGTGAAAGTGCTGCACTCAATATGCCAGCAAATTTGGAAAACTCAGCAGTGGCCACAGGACTGGAAAAGGTCAGGTTTCGTTCCAATCTCTAAGAAAGGCAATGCCAAAGAATGCTCAAACTACCGCACAATTGCACTCATCTCACACGCTAGTAAAGTAATGCTCAAAATTCTCCAAGCCAGACTTCAGCAATACGTGAACCGTGAAGTTCCAGATGTTCAAGCTGGTTTTAGAAAAGGCAGAGGAACCAGAGATCAAATAGCCAGCATCCGCTGGGTCATCAAAAAAGCAAGAGAGTTCCAGAAAAACATCTATTTCTGCTTTATTGACTATGCCAAAGCCTTTGACTGTGTGGATCACAATAAACTGTGGAAAATTCTGAGAGAGATGGGAATGCCAGACCACCTGACCTGCCTCTTGAGAAACCTATATGCAGGTCAGGAAGCAACAGCTAGAAATGGGCATGGAACAGCAGACTGGTTCCACATAGGAAAAGGAGTACGTCAAGGCTGTATATTGTCACCCTACTTGTTTAAATTATATGCAGAGTACATCATGAGAAACGCTGGACTGGAAGAAGCACAAGCTGGAATCAAGATTGCCGGGAGAAATATCAATAACCTCAGATATGCAGATGACACCACCCTTATGGCAGAAAGTGAAGAAGAACTAAAGAGCCTCGATGAAAGTGAAAGAGGAGAGTGAAAAAGTTGGCTTAAAGCTCAACATTCAGAAAACGAAGATCATGGCATCCGGTCCCATCACTTCATGGGAAGTAGATGGGGAAACAGTGGAAACAGTGTCAGACTTTATTTTTCTGGGCTCCAAAATCACTGCTGATGGTGACTGCAGCCATGAAATTAAAAGACGCTTACTCCTTGGAAGGAAAGTTATGACCAACCTAGACAGCATATTATAAAGCAGAGACATTACTTTGCCAACAAAGGTCCATCTAGTCAAGGCTATGGTTTTTCCTGTGGTCATGTGTGGATGTGAGCGTTGGACTAGAAAGAAAGCTGAGTGCCGAAGAATTCATGCTTTTGAACTGTAGTGTTTGAGAAGACTCTTGAGAGTCCCTTGGACTGCAAGGAGATCCAACCAGTACATCCTAAAGGAGATCAGTCCTGGGTGTTCATTGGAAGGACTGATGTTGAAGCTGAAACTCCAGTACTTTGGCCATCTGATGCAAAGAGCTGACTCATTTGAAAAGACTCTGATGCTGGGAAAGATTGAGGGCAGGAGGAGACGGGGACGACAGAGGATGAGATGGTTGGATGGCATCATCAATTCGATGGACATGGGTTTGGGTGGACTCCGGGAGTTGATGATGGACAGGGAGGCCTGGTGTGCTGCAGTTCACAGGGTCGCAAAGAGTCGGACACGACTGAGTGAGTGAACTGAACTGAACTGATACTTGCTCTGGTCCCCATGCCTCATTTTCCTCATCTGTCATGAAGCAGACACTGTTTTCCCAAAGTGCCTCCCTCCTACATATTCCCAGAGGAAGAGAAGGAAAACTTCATCAGAGTCCCTCTACTTGAGAGAGAGGGAAGCTGCCAAGTTAGAAAATTAATACAGCAGCTAAGTGCCATCTCTATGCCTCCATTTCCTCCCTTGAAGGATTCTTAAGATGGTTAATAGAATAATGCAGGCAAAATGCTAACACAGGGGCTGGCGCACTAAATGGTAGCTGCCCCTCTTTAACTGAAGTAAGACACCGCCTCCCCACATGTGACTTCAGGGAATCAGATTCCTTAGAAAGATGAACAACTGAATCTTATGTACTTTCCCCTTCTGAGAGTCCAAGAGGACAGCCTGCCCCCAAATTTAAACTAGACTTAGAAGTAAGGAATAAAAGCTTTCACGCTGATGTGTCTGTCTCCCAGGATTTTTTGTGTAACTTGAGGTGGCTATTAAGAGGTCAATGATACTATCCTGGGTTTGCTTCCTCTACCCGGTAGGGCACAGTCTGTGGACTGGGAAAGGGGAGGCACCCACTGCTCTGCAGAACAGAGAGAAGAACCACCGTTTCCATGGACCCTATTGGTAAACATTTGTAGTTGAAAACAACAGACTCCACTGCCCTCAGTTTAGTTTTGAATATGCATTTATTGAAATATAAGCCACAGTGTTTGAAAACACAGAAAGGAAAACTGCAACATCTTTATGGGAAAGGAGGGCTTTTTTTATTGCAAAGACTTCTCTCATTACTGATGCTGATAAGTGGATACCAGAAATTCCACCAAGGCCTCACACAAGGAGGGCAGTGATGGCATGGTGAGGATGTCATGAGTATGTGGGCTGAGACAGCAATCCTGGTGTCAATCCTCAGGCTCTCTAGTTACTCTGGTCGAGAGGAATGTGCCCCTCCTGCTCTCTTTCCTTCATCACATAATTATGAACTGCTTCCTTCATGCCAGGAACTGTGCTAAGTGCTCAGGACAAAGGGAAGACATGCTGTCATGGTGCTTAGAGCCAACTGGATAAGACAGAGCTAAGGTGTATAGACCCACGTTGTTCAGTCACTAAGTCGTGTCCAACTCTTTGTGACCCAATGGGCTGCAGCATGCCAGACTTCCCTGTCTTTTACTTTGTCTCAGAGTTTGCTCAGACTCATGCCCATTGAGTTGGTGATGCCACCCAACCATCTCATCCTCTGCTGTCCCCTTCTCCTCCTGCTCTCAATCTTTCCCAGCATCATAAAGTGAAGTGAATTTACTCAGTCGTGTCCTACTCTTTGCGACCCCATGGACTGTAGCCTACCAGGCTCCTCTGTCCATGGGATTTTCCAGGCAAGAACACTGGAGTGGGTTGCCATTTCCTTCTCCAGGAGATCTTCCTGACCCAGGGATTGAACCCATGTCTCCCACATTGTAGTCAGACGCTTTTACCATCTGAGCCACCAGGGAAGTCTCTCAGCATCATGGAGGAAAGGAAACAGGCAGGCTCTGCTAAGGAAGGTAGGGGAGAGAAGAAATGCAAGGAGACTGAACTGTTTCAGGAACAGCCCAGACTTTCATGGGTCCTCCTCGGACTTCAGAGTTTTGGAGCATGACTCTTCCCATGTCTTCTGCAAGGAAAAGAAAAAAAAAAAAAGAACTTCCTGAGTGACTTCATTGTAGCCCCAAACCTAGATACTGTTCATCTTGACAGATCCTAGATTTTCAAAAGAAATATGAAACCAACAAAAAGGCAGTGAATTTTCCGAGCCTGGATGCGAGGAGGCGCTCAGGCATCCTGCAGACCTGCCCTGGAGGGTGGTTGAGTCAGTGTTCCCAACTGAGAAAGAGGAGCATGTGGTCAGGCTGAGATGATCACAAAGAAGCCCCTGGGGTTGACCTTCTGCCATTCTCTCCCTGGAGAACTTGCTCAGTGTGTGGTTTCACAGGACACTGCAGCCTCTCCTGGTAGCAGCGAGGAGGAAGACACTGTGCAGGGTGAATGGTGTGTGGCCCCCTGAGCTCCGCCCCTTTCCCCAGCCCTTCCCCTCTCACCCTGCCCTGCGCCCTGTCTTACCTCCGGGACCACGCCGCATGATCACAGATCTTCATGCACAGCGCTATGGTTTGGAAGTTATTCAAGTTCCCTTTGCAGCCACCGTAGAAAAAGCGTTGGCATTGCCTGGTCTTGGCATCATAGAAGTACCTGACCTTCTTGGCCTTGCAGGGACCTATTAATTTAGGCTTCAGGCAGAAGGCAGGCTTAGAAGCTGCTGGAATGAGAGGGGCAGTGGCTTAGTTATGAAGATGGTTATCACAACTCCATATAAGGTCAACAATTAGAACTGTCAGTTTGTTTGCCATAGAGAATGTTAGAGTTGTGGGGGATGGTCAAATTGAGAAGGCCATTTGAAAACCTCCTTTCTGGGACAGAATTATGAATGTTGCTAGATGTAACATGATATAAAAATCATGTTCAAATATATATATCTTCTCATGAAGTATTTTAAGGAAAATTGGTATAATGCATTTGATTAGCCTTTAAAGTTCTATAAGACTTCCGAGGTGGTTCAGTGGTTAACAACCTCCTTCCAACTAAGGAATCCTGGGTTCAATCCCTTGTCAAGGAACTAAGGGCCCATATGCCATGGGGCAACTAAGCTGGTGGGCCACAATTACTGAGCCTTCAACCTGCAACTAAGACCCAATATATCCAAATAAATATGTGTGTGTGTGCACGCACGTGCACACCAAGTCACTTCAGTCGTGTCGGATTCCGTGCGACACTACAAACTGTAGCCCACCAGGCTCATCTGTCCAAGGGGTCCTCCAGGCAGGAATACTGGAGTGGGTTGCTGTGCCCTCTTCCAGGGTGTCTTCCCAACCCAGGGATTGAGCCCAGGTCTCTTGCATCTCCTGCATTGGCAGGTGGGTTCTTTACCACCAGCACCACCTGGGAAGCCAAAAATAAATACACAAATGCGCAAAACAAAACCCGCAACTCTAAAACAAGAAAAAGAGCCCAAAGGTGAAAAATATTTGCTATAGGTCAGTAATTACTGGGTCTGGATACTTGGGTTTTATAATACCATTCTCTGTGCTTATGCGCATGTTAAAAACTTTCCACCATTAATTTAAAAAATGTAAAGGAAACATGCTGCAATGGAAAAAGGCATGAAGAAAACATACCAGTGTGTTTACTTTGGATACCTCAGGAGGATTCTATAAATTGAATGATGATATGCCGATATTGTGATTATAAGAAGAAATATATGGCTTTTTATTCTTTTCCTAACACTAAGTTCCTAAAAACGGTGGTATTTCTTATGTGATGAAAACAATAAAAGTGTCTTTTGGTATGTGATGCCAATGATTTTGGAAAGACCCTCGTAACCCCAGCGTGGGCTCTGAATGCACAGGAAGGACTGTCTGGCAGGGGAGAGGGTTGGTGCTTTCTTTGCTACCCTCCTCCTTGATCTTTTATCTTCCGTCCTCCTCCTCCTCCTCCTCCTTGCCTCCACCTCAGGGAGTGGAGAGGAGCTGTCAGTTGAACAATCACCAATAGCTAACGATTTAATGCATCATGACTAGGTAATGAAGCCTCCACAGAAACCTTAACAGAGCAAGACATTCATATTATTCAAGAAACCTGAGATCGATTCGGGGAACAACATAAATAAACGCTCCATCAAGGATCACACGGACCACTGCAGCAGCCTGCTCCCTGGGCCTCCGTGTCTGCCCTTCATCCCCTAGAGGGCACTCTCTGCACTGCAGCCTCAGGGATCCTGTTACTATTAAGTCTTACCCCATTGCTCCCATGACCAATCCCTCAGTGACTCCCCATTTCTCTGGGAGTGAAATTTTGATCTTCATAAGTCCCACAAGTCTCCTCATGACCTGCCCCCATGGCCTCTCAGCCTCATTGCCTTCTACTCCCCTCCCCTCCACCCACCCAGCTCCATCCACCCTGGTCCTGGCTGCTGTTCCAACACACCCCAGGCACGTTAGTTCCGCAGCCTCTGCTCAAAGCCTCCTTATCACAGAAGGTTTCCCTGAACCTGGAGAGAAAGAGCACAGCAAACTTTCTCCACGTCCCTCTCTACCTTCAGGAAACATAATCTACCATAGGATTTCTCCCCTCTGCTATTGTTTGTCTCCCTCCTAGAAGGCAAATTATTTTGCCCTATTTTTTTCACAGCTGCTTCCCCACCCCAAGAATAATGCTTTGTAGGGACTTAGTAACTTCCATCTTCATTCTCTCAGCAAGTGCACAGTCATTGAATAGAGTGAATATGACTTGAATTCCTTTTAGTAAAAAAATCTACTTGATGATCAGGCACATCAGACTCCGCACACAGATGGCTCAAGACTGTCCTCGGTTCAGATGCCAGCCCCATGATCCTGAATAACTCACACTTGTGACCAACTGGCTAAAGTCAAAGGTACCACGACCTCTCTTCCATCTTCACTCACTCAATAGAACCAGTGACTGAATTCAGGAAAGCGCTTCACTTACTTTTTCCAGAAATTTAGAAAGGAGGCGACTCAGAGACAGAGAAACAGAGGAGATGTGTAGGGCAAACGGGGAGTAGAGGTGTGTGAATACTTCATGTCCTGGTGAGCAAAGCATGCTCACATCGCCTCCTTGTGTTCATCTCCCTGGAAGTACTGTGAACCCCAATGTTTATGGATATTATTGAGTTTTCAATAAATAGGCATATTGATTGAATTGTCAGCTGTTGATAATTGATCCCAGTTAGTATCCTCCCTCTCCCCAGAGGTGCCGGCATGGTGAAGGGGCATGAAGGTTCAAACCTTTACAAGGTGGTTTAAATTTTTTTAGACCAGTCCATACCTGGATGGTTCTCATTTCGTCCTCCAGAAGTCATCACATAACCTATGAAAGACAGTAAATTCCAAGAGTTTGAGGAGGCCTGGACCAAGAACCAGGAAAACAATCAAAAGCAGATTATAAAATAACAGTCAAAAGGGACGAGGGAAAGGGCTTGGAGACTTTACTAACAGTGTACCAGCCTTGGTCCCATGGGTCAACCACGCAAGGGCTGTGTTTCTTTCTTACCTTTCCCTGAAGTGGCTCTGCTCAGTCCTATATCTTTCTGATTTATTTTAATAATAAAGAAATATCATTACATGATACTTAATAATATTTCTTGCTCAAGGAAAGTACTCAGACATATTTTTTCAAAATTAAGACATCTAAGTAGAAAATGGACAAAAGTGGTCATGAAATGTGATCAAACTCTTTATATTCCTGACAGGTAATCGTTTCAAAGAACCCATGGAATGTGTACCCCTGTTCAGATGAGGAAACTGCAGATGACTTGCCCCAGGACACAAGGCATGGTGGTAGGGGGTCAGGACAAGGTACTTTCCAGTCACATCCCACTTGACACACTTTCTGATCTGGCCAGGAACTATGAAAATACACATAACTGGTAAGAGTTTCCAGGTATTTTCATTACTCCCCTGTGCCCACGTCTCACCTCAGCCCCCAAATCACAATGTAGAGTGAGTCTGAATTTTTCTCTGACACCAAATGTGTGATGTCTCAACCAACACCAACCAATTCCCCAAACACCCACTGGGTGTCGCACAGTCAATTTACTTCTGATAAGTGTATGGGTGGACTTGGTGCAGATCCTGCTGGTTGAGAGCTCTTACTGTCCTCAGTTCAGATATGAGTCATGTGATCTCAAATAATTCATGCTTGTGACCAACTGGGTGAAAATCAGAGCTTCCATGACCCCTACCTCCATGTTCAATAACTCTATAGAACCAGCAACTGAACTCAGGAAACACCTCGCTTACTGTACCCATGTTATTATAAAAGATAAAGCTTGGGGACAGTGAAATGGAGGAGACGGGTAGGGCAAAGGCGGAGTGGAGGTGTGTGGAGCCTCCATACCCCAGTGAGCCTCACGTCACCTCCTTGTGTTCATCACCCTGGAAACTCTCTAAACACCAGTGCTTATGGATTTTTATGTAGGCTTCAAATCAAAGGCATATTGATTGATCTGTGGCCATTGGTGATTGACTGAGTCTCAATGTCCTCCACTCTCCCCAGAAATGCTGTCATGGGGCCTGGTGAAAATTCTAACTTGCAAATGCATGTTTGTCTTGCTTTGGAGATAAGCGCAGTTCTGAAGTTATCGTCAGTTGCTGTCCATGACTCATCTCATGACCTATGAAAAACAGTGAATTCCAAGAGGTTCAAAAGGCCTGCCTCATGAATCAGTCAAGGATCAAATATATATCTTTTTATTACCCTACAGTGAGGATCAGAGACACTGCACTGACCAGGAATAGAGTCTCAGGGAGGTGGTCCCTGATCTGGTACTTTACCTGGATATATATTCTTTTAATTCTAATTTTCCTTTTTTTTCCATGTTGAGAGTGGTGAAATGTTCTTGGAGTTAAAACTGCCCAATTTCCCAGGAGAAATCCAGAGAGGGCTGGCAGCACCCACCCCACCCATGCCCCCTGCCCTTTCCATGAACTCGCCTCATTTCCCTCCAGTGTGTAGAGGAGAGGTGAGCCCAGACATACCGTGGTCATGGCTCTTGTTAATATCCTCTGGGGTGCCATCCACCAGGATAACCAGGAGGAAGAGAAGGGCTGCAGAGAGGCAGAGTCGATTCATCTTCATGGACTTGCAGGAGGGCTCCTGAGGTTGCGGAGGATGGATGGAGCTTTTAATATCCTGGCCGAGGGGTGTGCTCAGGCAATGAAGAGGGAAAAGAAGAAGGGGAGGAGCTGGGTCGGTCCTGTTTATTGTGCAATCTCCACCTGACTTCGTGTTTCTGGTTGCAGGGGCCAAATACCAAGGAACAGCGCTTCTCAGACTTGACTCCGCCTGTGGGTCTCCTGTGAACACAGATCGTGATTCCAATATGGTCACTCAGGGAGCGTCCCAGTACCTAGAGCAGTGCATGGAACGTGATAGATAGTCAGTGAGTGGATGAGAGCAGATCAAAGGACAGATAGGATATCAGCACTGTGTTAGCTCACCCACAACAACCACTGTGCAAGCTCAGCCTCCGGCAGGCGTCATCACATCTTGGCATCAACACCCTTCCTCCATCTCCACCCCTTCACCTACTTTAGAAGACAGAAGTGACACAGCACACCTTTGTGCAACCAGCACCACAGCTTCTCCACCGGATGGACCCTTGCTCTTTCCCTGCCACTGGTCCAAGTGGAGCTCAGCTGCAGAAGATAATGTTCTGCTTGAGCAGCCACCCTATTTTCTGGGTAGAAAAAGGAGTAAGGGGAGGGGCAGAGAAGGGGCAGGGAGCTGAGCACGGCTCCACAGCATGACCACCTGCCATTCCTCAATCTGTTTCACAACTAGGAGTGTGCCTTGCCTGAGTGGGACTCAGGGGACCTTGGAAGATCCACTGCAATTTCCCCTTCCTCCTGCTCTCTCCTCCAGTGGCATCGGGGTCACAGCACCTCAGTTCCAGTACCAGCTCTGCCTTTTCCTAACTCTGTGCCTGAGCATGTGAATCTCCCAGAGTCCGTGTCTTCAGGTGTCACGTGATATCAGCACTGCCCACATCATGAGGTTGCTGTGGAGTCAACAGACACAACGGACATACGTTCGTTTTCCCTAAGATGTCAGTCCCTTGTACTATCAATAATAATAGCAGTAAGTAATTACCATGGGTAAAAACATAGCTTTTTATATGTTAAGCATTATTCTAAGCACTTGACATATATTAACTCCAATAATTTGCAAAAATCCTAAAGGAGGGGATGAGGAACTATTGACATTTCTTCATTTACAGAGGAGGAACCTGAGGTGAAAGCAAATAAAGTAATTTGCCTACAGTCCTAGAATGGAGAGAGGATTTGAAGTTGGGGCTCTGGTTTCCGAGTCTGTGCACGTGCACTCAGTTGCATTGTTGGCTGAAAACAATGGTACACACGTGAGGGGTGACACACCCACAGTCCCTTCTCTCACTCCTGTATATGCACTCCCAGTTACAACCACTGACCACAAGCCCTGCACTCAGTCATTCACACAGTCATTCTTCTGTTAATACACACACACATACACCCTGTGCTCCACTCCAGGCTCAAGGAGGACGGAGCTGGGCTCAGTGCCCAGAAGCCCCAGGAGCAAATCCAGCCAAACGTCAAGCAGGCTCAGAGCTGGGTGATGAGCTGCAGAGGACAGGGGAGGCTGCCTTCCTGCACAGAGACACCCTTTCCCTTGAAAGGGCTGCTGCTGCTGCTGCTAAGTTGCTTCAGTCGTGTCCGACTCTGTGACCCCATGGACGGCCCCCCACCAGGCTCTACCATCCCTGGGATTCTCCAGGCAAGAACACTGGAGCGGGTTGCCATTTCCTTCTCCAACACATGAAAGTGAAAAATGAAAGTGCAAAGCTCAGTCGTGTCCAACCCCTAACGACCCCATGGACTGCAGCCTACCAGGCTCCTCCGTCCATGGGATTTTCCAGGCAAGAGTACTGGAGTGGGGTGCCATTACAAGAGCTCTCAATACCGAGCTGCTGCAGGGCAGAAGGGCATTGGGAGTGGGTGACTCACTGAGAACAAGCCACTGCGAGTGGAGAGTCCCTCTCTCCTGAGACATTCCACGTGCTTGATTTCATTTAGCTTCAAGTCAGTCCTACAGCATCTGGGATTCTCATCCCATTGTGTCAGAGAAGGAAAACCACTTGCTCAGGACACAACCTGTGGGTGGTAAGATTCTAGCTCATGAGGCCCACTGGCCCTGCTCCTATTCCCCTCAGTCTGTCCACCTGAGACCAGGCAGCTGCAGAGAATTCTCCTAACAGCAGAGACTCCTCTTTCCTGTCCTCCCCTCTCTCATCTTTCTGTCTTTCTCTCCCAACGTCCTCCTTTCCTGGTCCTCCTCACTCTGGTCCAGGTTAGACACCCCCTGATGGGCTCAGCCTCCCTTCCCCTCCCTACTCCAGCTCATGCATGACCAAGGTCTCTAATTATAAGCCTCCCCAGCCTCTGCATGTATCTTCAGAGAAATAACAAGGCAAGAACATCACAGGCATTGCATTCTGGATAAAGATCCAAGACTGTGGGACTCCAGATCATATCTCTGCTTCTATTCCACAGTTCTTCCCTCTGAAGCAGAAGACTTTTGGATCCCATGCTATCTAAGGCCACATGGTGAAATGGATGGAATGTACCAGGGGCAGACAGAAGGTATTCAGATGTTTGAAATGCTGTGCCCTCTGAGAGGGACATTCATATCCAAGTCATGAGCAAACACTTTCTTACTACGTGATACAATAGCACCTCACTTTTTGGACCTACAGAGTCTTCCTTCTTAAATGTGAGGTCATGAATAATGTTTTATAAGGATTATTTCAAGTGTTAAAGGAAAAGCAAAAACAAAAGATTACACATCTGGCTAAAATATATCAACGATTGTTAGCCCACACAGTACATTTCACAATTTTGAAAAGTTTGCCAGGATTTAACAGTGGGAGTTTTACAGAAAATGAATTTCTAGCACTGTTTGAAAAAGTAAACCATCTGGCAACAACACAGTCCTGCAATTTATCAAGGGCAGTGGACTGCAGCTCTGAGTGAGCACCAGAATCCCTTAGCCATTGGTCAAATACAGATCTGAGAGCTCCACTTTCTGAGATCTGATTTGGGAGGACAGGAGTGGGACCTCAGTGTCCACATCTACCAGGTTTTGGGGGCTGAGGGGGCTGAGGGTGCTGCTCAAGGGACCATGCTCTGAAAGCCGTGAACTGAGGGAGAGCTGCTCTCTTCCCAGGAGGGGAGCTTTCTCCAGTTTCCATAATCCTCGCGGTTCCTTTTTGTCCCCCTGCTTCCACCCCCACTCCAAATACTCCCATCCCCATTACTCACCTAGCCTGGAGAGCATTTGGGGCTTCCCTGATAGTTCAGTTGGTAAAGAATCCACCTGCAGTGTGGGAGACCTGGGTTCAATCCTTAGGTTGGGAAGATCCCCTAGAGAAGGGAAAGGCTACCCACTCCAGTGTTCTGGCCTGGAGAATTCCATGGACTATACTGGAGAATTCCATGGGGTTGCAAAGAGTCGGACATTACTGAGTGACTTTCACTCCCTTCCCTGGAGGACATTTAACTTTATGACCTGTAGAGTGTTCATAGTAAGTGTAAGTGTTCATAGTAAGTGTTCAGGGGAAAGTAGCTTTTTATTATTTAACCATCTTAGGAATTAAGTTTCAAAGTTCATATTTTAGAGATGAAGAAACAAAACTACAGCTAAGGCTTCCCTAGTGATTCAGACGGTAAGGAATCTGCCTGGAATGCAGGAGATCCAGGTTCGATCCCTGGTTTGGGAAGATCGCCTGGAGAAGGGAATGGCAATCCACTCCAATATTCTGGCCTGGAGAATTCCATGGACAGAGGAGTCTGGAGGGTTACAGTCTATGGGATCACAAAGAGACGGACATGACTGAAGACTAATACGCACACAAGGAAAAGTGACTTGCTGGAGGAATTATAGGTTAAAAAACAGGAGGAAGACACATGCCAAAACCAGTTAGTCATGTGTCCCCACTTACTTGGATGTTACCAAAATACAAACAACACCCAGGCAATACTATCTGATATTAACATAGATAATGTGTCAAAGATTTTGGGTGAGACTTCATCAGTATCAAATCATATTTATCAAGAAAAAGAGGTGGGTCCCAGCAGTTCTGGCTGCAGGAGGAGGGGCAGCATCCAGGCACTCAGGTTCCAGAAGGTTCTGGAGGTGATGGTTGGGTAGAGGGTGAAGGTGAGGAGGCAGTGAGGAAGAAGAGTAAGACAAGATCCTGGATTCAATCCCAGGCTCTATAGACACTCCGGTCATGTGCAGCTTGGCTCCTGCATCCCTTCCTTCCTTCCTCTGATGTTCATGGACTGTATCCTTTGTGCCAGGAGCTGCACAGCATTCTAGGGATAAAGAGAAGACTTCCTCTCATGGTGCTTAGAGTCAACTGGATGAGACAGAACTAAAGCAAGCAGGCCCATAGGGGGAAGGGAAGAGGAAGATTTCTGCAGAGGAGAGGAGGGTTGAGAAGGAAAAGGCAGAGGCTGAAGTTTTTCAGAAGCAGCCAGAACACAGCCCTGGGTGGATCCTCCTTGTACTTCAGCATCTCAAGGGAGCACAGTTCACGGGTTCTCTGTAAAAGAGAAGGAACTTGCTGATTGACATCTCTGAAGTCCCAGAGTTGAGCACTGTACACCCCGACAGGTCCTAGACCATCCCAGAAATGTGCAACCACAGTCCTCCCAGGACCAGGGTAACCAACAAAAAGCAAGGGAGTTTTCCAGGCCAAGGTGGGGGCACTGAGGAGCACTCCAGACCTGCTGTGCAGAGTGACTGACTCAGTGTTCCCATCTGAAAAATGGGAGCATATGAGTAGAATCAGATTATGATGATGGGGCTTCTGGGGGTGACCTTTTGCCACACTGGCCCATGGAGGACATGCTCAGTCCACAGATACTACAGCTACTTCTCCAGGGAGGCTTCAAGGGAAAAAATCACTGGGGTGTTGTGAGGGGTGTGTGGTTTCCTGAGCTCCGTCTCTTTCTCTTTCCCCTCCCACCCTGCCCAGCCCTCTGTCTTTCCCCAGGACCCGATAACACTATCACAAGTCCTCACCCAGTATTCCTTGATCTTGAAGTTGCTGTTTTTAGCATTGCAGCTGCCGTGTAAAAAGGTCTTTCAGAACCTGGGCTTGGCAACGTAGAAGTGTTTGAATATTTTGGCCTTGTTTGAATACCTGTATGGAGGCCAAGGCAGAAGTTAGGCTGTCGGGAGGTAAGCATGGGAGGGTCAGATAGAAGGTCAGACAGCTCAGTCTGCAAGATGAACAACTGAAATCCCCAGTTTGTTTACAATAGAGAGTGGTAGGGGTGTGAAATGTGAAATGGCTGTTTGATACCCTCCTTTCCAGGACATTATTATTAATATGGTTAGGCATGATAATGACAGGGTAATATTGTAAATAATTCCTATTACTACTGAATAGTTATAGATGAATTGGCAGGATGCTATTGATTGGCATCAAAATACATCAAAAAGGAGGATACAGTTTAAGAATATTCTCTATATGTTGATAATGATTGGAGCTAGACAATAGTCCATGGGTTTATAATACTATTTTCTATACATATGTGTGTGGTTGACAGTTTCCACCCTGAAATGATTCCCTGGTGGCTCAGATGGTAAAGCGCCTGCCTGCAATGCAGGAGAACCAGGTTCGATCCCTGGGTTGGGAAGATCCCCTGGAGAAGGAAATGGCAACTCACTCCAGTACTCTTGCCTAGAAAATTCCATGGATGGAGGAGCCTGGTGGGCTACAGTCCATGGGGTCACAAAGAGTCAGACATGACTGAGTGACTTCACGACGACCCTGAAATGAAAGTGTGAAGGCATCATGCAGTAATGGAGAAATGCAAGGAAGAAAACACACCAGTGTGTTTACTTTGGTTACATCTTAGACAACGGAATAAAGGAATATTGAGGGATGTTGATGTTGCAACTTTCATAAGAAATACTAATTTCGTCTTCATCCCATTCCTGGCCCAAAGCTCCTAACACACAGTTGAAGTTTCCAGAGAGATGACAGCAACGAAGAGTCTTTTCTCATGTGAAGGAGGTGACTAGTAAAGCCTCAACCTAACCCGAGAATGGGGATTTGTTGCCTGGGGAAGCAACACCTTCCCAAAATTCTGGGGTCAGAATTTTCTTTCCCCTTTTCCCCTTTCCCTGCCTCCACACCTCAGGGTGGGGAGAGGGGCTAGAGGTTGAATCAGTCATAAATGTCTAAAGATTTAATGCATCATGATTTGTGGTGATGCATTACATAGTAACATAGTAATGCATAGTACTTCAACAGAGCAATCATTCATGTTATCAAGAGAACTGAGATCGACCCCGGGACCAACACAGGTACACACTCCATCTTGACTCACCTGGACCACTGCAGCAGTCTGCCCAGGGTCCTCTGTCTCTGCCTTTTGCTCCCTAGAGGTCACTCTCCACACTGCAGCCACAGGGACCCTGTTAAAACTGAAGTCCTATCCCATTGTTGGGCTTCCCTAATGGCTCAGAGGATAAAGAATCTGCCTGCAATTAGGGAGGCCCAGGTCCAATCCCTGGATTGGGAAGATCTCCTGGAGAAGGGAATGGCAATCCACTCCAGTATTCTTGCCTGGAAATTCCATGGACAGGAACCTGGCAGGCTAAAGTCCATGGGATCACAGAGAGTCAGACACGGCTGAGTGAGTAACACTTTCATCCCATTGTTCCCATGATGAATCCCTCACGATTTCCCAGCTCTCTCAGAGTCAAATTCTGATTCTTAGGAAGTCCTTCAGGGTTCCTCACGACCTGCCCCCGTGGCCTCTCTGCCTCGTCCCCTTCCACTTGCCTCCCCTCCCCCACTCAGCTCTAGCCACCCTGGTCCTGGCTGCTGCGCAAACACACCAGGCTCATTTTTGTCAGCCTCTGCTCAAGGCCGCCTCCTTATTCCAGAGTGTTTCTTTAACTGCTACAGCCTCCTGTATCCCCATCACTCTCTTTCTACAAAACACTCATCACCACCTGGCATGGGATTTTCCAGCCTTGATTGTCTATCACCCTCTTAGAAAGCATATTATATTACTAATTTTCTCTTCTGCTGCTTTCCTAAACCAAGAAATATAAGTTTTAGCGGGGGGAGGGGGGTGGAAAATGTAAGTATTTGATGAATATTTGTCAAGGGGATGAATTTCCCATTTCATCCTCATGCCAAGTTCATAATCTTTGAAGAGATTGGATATAATAAAACTCCTGTTAGTCTATTTGATGATGAGGCTTATTTATATAATTATGAGTCTCTTCTAACATCCTATATCATGATAGGAAGATAAAAATAATACTCTGACTAGGAGGAAAGAATATGAGCCTTGAGTTTTGACTAATATAGTGCCAGCCTGGAAAAAGCTCTCTTGGCCCCACGAGCAAATCACAGAAGTCCTTCATTTCCTACTCTGCCTGCAGTTACCTCTGGAGGAAAGACGCTCAGCTGTCATTCAGCTTTCTGATTGATTTCATAACAAAGAAATGATTATTATTTCACACACAAATTTCTATTTGGGTAGGTAGTGAGTAAGCATAGGTAGACAAGTCTTCTGGACTAAAACACTTTGGTGGAAAATGGACATCATTAACCATGACTGTGTAAACTCTTCATACTCATGACTCTTTCAAAAAGCTCGTGTAGCCTGGTCGCCCTATTCAGGTAAGGAAAATGCAGATGACTTGCCCGAGGACACACAGCACATGAGTGGCAGGCTTGGGTCAGGACAAGACACTCTCCTGTCACAACCCATTGTATAAACTACCTAAATATGCCAGGGATTCTGAAAATGCAGAGAAGTGGTAAGGGGTCCTGAGTGCACTGTCCCTAATACAATAGTCCCCTCTCCAAACCCCAACACAGACAGAATAAAGAAGAGTGAGTCTAGGTTGTTCCCCTGACTCCAAACATGTGGGGTCTCTGAAAATAGCACCCAGTTCCCCAACACACCACTGTCTCAGGGAGATGAAATGACGTGCCCAAGAGCACACAGCAGCGTAGTGAGGTGCTTAAGCCAGTCTCCTTTCATTAACACCAAGGCATTATCCTATTACACTGTTACAAATTAATAATTTTAGTAAGAATTAACTTTGTTATATATTCACAGTATTAATGTTACTGCTATCAGATCTGACTTTGGTAAACGTTACTCTGGCAATACCTGTGCAAATCACTTTAAAAATAACTTTTTCTTCTGATCACAACATGATGAGATTGATAGAAAAAGCAAAAAACAACCTCTGAGTTCCAAGACCTGCCCTGGCACCACAGTGGGCCTGATATTCTTCCGCTCAATATTAACATTTAAACAGAACCTCAATATCAGACAAGGTCATTCTATGTCCATGAAATATCAGGACAAAAATAAGACATTCGGTAATCATGTTTGAACACAGACAAAACAAGCTAAATTACAGGAACAACCAAAATGACCAGACATCCCCCTATCTTTAGTAACTGCTCCTTCTGGGAAGGAAATGGCCACGTGGTGTAGTATTCTTGCCTGAAAAATCCCGTGGACAGAAGAGCCTGGTGGGCTACAGTCCATAGGGTTACAAAGAGTCAGATGTGCCTGAGTGACTGAGTTGAGCAGAGCAGACTTCAACTGGAAACCAGATTGTTTCTAGTGGTCTCTAGCTAAAAACACTAACAAATACAACCATTATCCTTATTTTATAATAAAGAATGGAAAGCTCAGAGATGTTGAGAAATTTGCCCAAGTCTACGGGAAGTAGTGAGTAACAGCACCAGCACCGGCACCATTTGTGTTTTTGTTTATTTCATTACCATTCTTTCTGTGGTCCCCATGCCTCACTCTCCTCATCTGTAGTAAAACTCATAACTCTCTGTTCTCCAAAAGTGTCTCCAACATACATCCTCCCAGAGGCAGGAGCAAGAAAACATCATCAAAGCCCCTCTACTTGGGAGAATGGGGGCCTGCAGTGTGAGCAAATGAATACAGCAGCTGAGAGCCATCTCCATGCCTCCATTTCCTCCCTTGAAGGATTCTTAGGATGATAAACAGAATACAGGCAAAATGCTAACACAGAGCCTGGGACGCAAAAAAGGTAGTTGCCCTTTCTTTAACTGAAGTAAGAAGACCTCTCCCCACATAAGACCTCAGGGAATCAGATTCCTTAGAAAGTGGACAACTGAGTCTAATATCCATTCTCCTTCTGAGAGTCCAGGAGAACAACTTGCCCCCAAATTTGACTGAACTTAGAAGTAAGGAATAAAAGCCTACATATTGAGGTGTCTGTGTCCCAGGTTTTTGTGTAGCTTTGAGTGGCTATGAAAAAGTAGATGATGCTATAGTGGGTTTGTTTCCTATACCTGGTAGGGCACACTCTGTGGATGGGGAAAAGGGAGGTAGCCACTGCTAAGCAGAACAGAGAGAAGGACCACCATTCCTATGGACCCTACTGGTTAAGGTTTGTAGTTGCAAACAACAGAATCCACTCCAGTCCGTTTAATTTTGAATATGCATTTATTGAATTATAAGCCACAGTGTTTGAAGCTACAGGAAACTGTAACATCATTGTGCAGTCAAGGAGCTTCTTTATCCCAAACCCTTCTCTCATGACTGATGCTGAGAACTGGAGGCTGGAAATTCCACCACGACCCCCCACAAGAAGAGCAGTGATGGTGGGGAGGGGGATGACGGTGGGGATGCCGTGAGGATTCAGGTGAAAACAAAACTCCTGTCATCAAATGGCAGGCTCTGTAGTTACTTGTGGGCCTGAGGAATGTGCTCCATCCAGCATTCCTTCCTTCCTCAAAGAATTACGAACTGTCTCCTTGGTGCCAGGAACTGCGCTAAGTGCTCGGGATAAAGGGAGGGCTGGCTCTTGTGGTGCTGTGAGACAGCTGGATGAGACAGAATTTAAGACATGTAGACCCATGGATGTAAGGAAATAGACAGGTTCTGCTGAGGAGGGTAGGGGAGAGAAGAACTGAGAGGAGACTGAACTGTTTCAGAAGCAGCCGCAGCCCAGTCCTGCAGGGATCCTCCTCGGACTTCAGAGTTTCAGGGACCACTCTTCGCATGTCCTCTGCAAAAATAAAGGAACTTGCTGAGTTCCAGCTCCAGATGTGGATACCGATCATCTTGACATATCCAAGATTTTCCAAAAAATGTGGAATCATAGTCCCCACGACCCAAATGGCCAACGAGAAGGAAATGAGTTTTTCAAGCCTCGGGTGGGGGTGGGGGTGCGAGGAGCACTGCAGACCTGCCCTGGAGGGTGGCTGAATCAGTGTTGCCATCTGAAAAAGGGGAGCATATGATCAGGCTCAGATGATCATAAAGAGGCATCCAGGGTTGACCTTCTGCCAAGCTGACCCCTGAAGGACATGCTCAGGGTTACAAGTTTCACAGGACACTGCAGCCTCTTTTCCTGGGAGGCAACAAGGAGGAAAGACACTGTGCAGGTATGAATGGTGTGTGGTCTCCTGAGCTCCACCTGTTTCCCCAGCCCTCCCCTCCCACCCTGAGCTGCCACCTGTCTTACCACCAGGACCCTTCGTGTGAGCACAGGTCTTTTTGCATCCTTCTTCTATGAGGGAGTTGTTGACCTTTAAGCTCTCTGTACATCCTCCATGTAATGAGCGCTAAAGATGTCCATCCCCATCATTGCATTTGAACTTCTCCGTATCACCCTTGATGAAGCACCTGGTCTTTCAGCCCCTGCAAGGACTGGTGAATGTTTCCTCCAGACAGAAAGCAGGTCTAGAAGTTGCTGAAACGGGAGGGGCAATGGGTCGGTTATGAGGATGGCCATCACAGCTCAGTGTACAAGGTCAACCAGGGAACCACCAGGTTTGTTTTTTGGTTTGTTTGTTTGCTTGTTTTGCAATAGAGAATTTAAGGTGGTGGAGGACTGTCATATGGAAAAGCCCATTTGTAAACCTCCTTTCTGGGACATCCTGATGAATGTTGTTAGGCATGACGTGCTACAGTAACCATGTACAAATGTGTATCTCCTCATGAAGCAGCCTCAGAAACTTCTACAGGACTTCCCTGGTGGTCCAGTGGTTAAAAATCCACCCTCGAATGCAAGAGTCCCAGGTTCAATCCTTTGTCAAGGAACCAAGGTCTCACATGCTGCAGGGCATCTAAGCCAGCAGGCCACGACTAAGACCTAACACACCCAAATAAATACACAAATGAACCAGAAAAACCACAGCTCTACAAGAACAGAAAGAGATCCCCTGTAAAAAAATGTATGTCCTATATGTCAAATTGCTGGGTCTGAATACCAAGGTTTTATAGTATTGTATTAATATTAATAATATTATTAATTATATCATTAATATTATATTTATAGTTTTATTCATTATAATAATATAGCATTAATAATAATATTAATTATATTATGGTATTGTTGATTATATTGAATATTATAATTAATATTCATTATATTAATATATGTCTGGATATGTGGGTTTTATAATACTATTAATATTCTCTGTGCTTATGTGTATAGTAAAAACTTTCCACCATTAATAAAAAATATGAAGGGATCATGCTGTAATGGAAAAGGTCATGAAGAAAATATGCCAGTGTGTTCTCTTTGGTGACATCAGGAGCATTGTGTAAATTGAATACTGATACTGCTGATACTGCGATTATAAGAAGAAACATATGTGTTATTTTATCATCCTTTTCCTGACACTGAGTTGCTAAACATCTTGGTATCTCTGATGTGATGAGAACAATAAAAGTGGCTTCTGATATGTGACATCAGTGATTTTGGAAAGACCCTCATAACCCCAGCATGGACTCTGAATGCACAGGAAGGACTGTCTTGCAGGAGGGAAGGTTTGAACTTTCATTCCCACCCTCCTCCATGGTCTTCTCTTCTCCATCCCCTCTTCTTCTACGACCTCAGGGAGGGTAATAGAACTATCAGTTGAACAGTCACCAATAGCTAATGATTTAATGCATCATGACTAAGTAATGAAGCCTCCTCAACAGAGCAAGACATTCATGTTATGCAAGAGACCTGGGATCCACCTAGGGAACAACATGGATCCCGCTCCATCAAGGCTCATGTGGACCACTGCAGCAGCCTGCTCTCTGGGCCTCCGTGTCTGCCCTTCATCCCCTAGAGGGCACTCTCTGCACTGCAGCCTCAGGGATCCTGTTACCATTCAGTCTTACCCCATTGCTCCCATGACCAATCCCTCAGTGACTCCTCCTTTCACTGAGAGTCAAATTCTGATCTTAATAAGTCCCATAAGTCTCCTCATAACCTGCCCCCGTGGCCTCTCAGCCTCATTGCGTTTCACTCCCCTCCCCTTTCACTCCCCTCCCCTTTCACTCCCCTCCCCTTTCACTCCCCTCCCCTTTCACTCCCCTTCCCTTTCACTCCCCTCCCCTTTCACTCCCCTCCCCTTTCACTCCCCTCCCCTCTACCCACCCAGCTCCATCCACCCTGGTCCTGACTGCTGTTCCAACACACACCAGGCTCATTACTTCTGCAGCCTCTGCTCAAAGCCTCCCGTCACAGAAGATTTCCCTGACCCTGGAGAGAAAAAGCGCAGCATCCTTTCTCCACGTCCCTCTCTACCTTCAAGAAACTTATAATCTACCATAGGATATCTCCCCTCTGCTATTGTTTGTCTCCCTCCTAGAAGGCAAGTTATTTTGCCATATTTTTTTCACAGCTGTTTCCCCACCCCAAGAACAACGCTTTGTAGGGACTTAATTCCCATTTTCATTTTCTCAACAAATACACAATCTTCAATAGAATGGATATGATCGAATTCTTTTTAGTAAAATATCTATTTGATGATCAGACACATTTACATAATCATCTCTAATATTCAATCTACTGAGAGGATAATAAAATAACGTGATCCATGTGATCACTATATTATTATTAACCCCAAAACCTCTCTGAATCCAAATATTTATATATTTTTATGGGGGTTTTCGATAAATAACCATACTGACTGAATTATCGGCCATGGCTGACTGATCTCAATCTCAGAGCCCTTCACTATCCCAAGAGGTACTGCAAGAAAGTGGCGAAAGTTCAAGCATCTAAGTGAGTGTTTGAGGTTTCAGTCCAAACCTGAAAGCTTCCTGGTTGCCTTTCTTGAGTGCTGTCATGACCTATGAAAGAAGATAAATTCCAAGAAGTTTAGGAGGCCTGGGCCATGAACCAAGACAAAGATCAAATATAGATAATAAAAGAATAGTCAAGAGGGGACCTGGAAACTATGGGAGTCAGCCTTGGTCCCACGAGCCAACCACACAAGGGCTGTGTTTCTTACTTACCCTGCAGTTACTCTACTCTTTTGGTCCCAGGTCTTTCTGGTTTATTTTAATAATGGAGGAATATCAATATATGACACCTAAATATTTTTTCTTGCCCAAGGAAGGTACATAGACATTTTTTAAATGAACACACCTTACTAGAAAATGGAAAAAATTGGCCATGAAATGTGATTAAACTCTTCATATTAATGACAGGTAATCTCTTCAAAGAACCCATGGAACATGTACTCCCATGTTCAGATGAGGAAACTGCAGGTGATTTACCCCAGGACACAAGCACGTGGGTAGTGGGGTCAGGACTAGATACTATCTAGGCACAACCCATTTGATACAGTACCTGATTCTGCCAGAAATTCTGAAAATACAGTTTACCTGTAGAGTTTCTGGATCCCATGTCTTACTTTCATTACTTCCCTGTCCTTAAGCCTCATCTAACCCCTGATATCACAGGTGAGAATGAGTCTGAGTTTACCCTGATGCCAAATACGTGATGTCTCTACCAACACTAACCAATTATCAAACAGCCACAGTCCATTTACTTCTGGTAGTGTATCAGTGGGCTTAGCGCAGATTCTGTAGGTTGAGGGCTCAAGACTGTCCTCAGTTCAGATGCAAGCCACGTGATCTCGAATAACTTGCGACCAACTGGCCCAAAATCAGAGGTTCTGTGACTCCACCTCCATGTTCAATAACTCTATAGCCCCAGCAACTGAACTCAGGAAACACCTTGCTTACTGTACGCATGTTATTATAAAAGATAAAGCTTGGGGACAGTGAAATGGAGGAAATGGGTAGGGCAAAGGCGGAGTGGAGGTGTGTGGAGCCTCCATACCCCAGTGAGCCCAGCACCCTCACATCACCTCCTTGTGTTCATCACCCTGAAAACTCTCTAAACACCAATGTTCATGGATTTTTATTTAGGTTTCAATACAAAGGCATACTGATTGAATCAGTGGTCATTGGTGACTGAGCTCAATCTCCATTCACTCCTCTCTCCCCTGAGTTGCTGACATGGATGGTATTGAAAATTTTAACCTTTAAGTGCCTGTTTTTCTTCTTCTGGAGACACAGGCAGTTCTGATGATATCTTGGATGGACTTTCATGACATATGAAAGACAGTGAATTCCCAGAGGTTCAGGAGGCCTGGGTCATGAATACAGTCAAGGATGAAATATGGATGTTTTTATTACACTACAGTGAGGATCAGAGACACTGACCAGGAAGAGGCTCAAGGATGTGGTCCCTGACTCGGTACTTTTTTTTTTTTTAATTCTAATTTTCATTTTTTTTTTCCATGTTGAGAGTGGTGAAATGTCCCTGCGGTTGAAACTAGCCAATTTCCAGGGAGAAATCCAGAGGGTGCTGGCAGCACCCACCCTACCCCTGCTCCCCAGCCCTTTCTGTGGACTCCCCTCATTTCCCTCCAGTGTGTAGAGGAGAGGTGAGGAGAGGTGAGGCTGGACCTCCCTGGGTGCCCGGGGTGCTCTCCACCAGGATAACCAGGAGGAAGAAAAGGGCTGCAGAGTGGCAGAGCCGGTTCATCTTGGTGGCCTTGCAAGAGGGCTCCTCAAGATGCTGGGGATGGACTGAGCTTTTAATATCCTGGTTGAGGGGTAGGATCAGGCCATGAGGAGGGGAGTGGGCAAGGGGAGGAGCTGGGTCAGTCCTGTTTATTGTGTGATCTCCCTACCTAACCGTGTCTCCGGCTTCTCTCTGCAGGGGCCAAATGTTGAAAAACAGCAGTTCTCAGACCCGCCAATGCCTGTGGGTCTCATATAAACATAGATAGTGATCTGACAGGTGGAATATGTCCATCTGAACACCTAGAGCCATGCCTGGCATATGATGGATGGTCAGTGAGTGGATGAGAGCTGATCAACGGACAGATAAGTGATCAGCAGTGTGTTAGTGCACATCCACCTTTTCAGCCACATGCAGGTGTCATCTCACCTGGACCTCAATGCCCTGACCCCCCACCCACCCACCTCAGATGACAGGTGTGACACAGGACACCTTCCTGCAACCATTGTCACAGCTCCTCCACTGGATGGATGTGTGCTATTTACCAGGCACTGGTCCAGGTAGGAACTTAGCCAGGAAAGGTGGCATAATCCTGGGCTGTAACCCTGTTTATGCTTCAGAAAAGGGGTAAAGAGGAGGTGGCAGAGGGGAAGCAGGGAGCTGAACACAGGTGGTGTCCACAGCTTGGCCACATGCCATCCCTCACCTGGTTTCACAAATAGGAGAGCTGTTTGCCAGAGTGGACTTCAGGGGACCTTGGAAGATCAGCTGCAACCTCCTCCTTCCTCCTGCTCTCCCTCAGTGGCAATGGGGCCACAGGACCTCAGCTTGGGTACCAGTTCTGTGTTTTCCTAACCTTTTTCCTGAGGATTTAAATCTCCCAGAGTCCTGTGTCCTCAGGTGTCAGATGAGATCCGCGCTGCACACATCATGTGGTTGACATGGAAGCAATGGAGGCAACAAGCATATATTCCTTCTCCCTGAGAAGCCAAAGTCCTTTGCAATGTTAATAATAACGATAATAAGGAGTAATTATAGCAGACAAAACCTAGCTTTTCTATGTGTTACGTGTTATCCTAAGTACTTGACATACATTAACTCAAATAGTCCAGAAAAATCCTAAAAGAGAGGGTGAGAAGCTATTGATACTTTCTCACGTTACAGAGGAGAAACCTGAGGTAAGAACAAATAATTTGCTTAAAGCCCTAGAGTGGTCAGAGAGTTTCTGAACCCAGGATTCTGACTTCAGAGTCTGTGCACATGTGCTCTGCTGCATTGTAAGCTGTAAACTATAGTGCACACGTGAGGGGTGACACACCCACAATCCCTTCACTCCTGTACATTCACTCCCAGTTACAATCATGTAGCACAAGTCTCTTTACTCATCCACACATAGACAAGCATTTCCCAATCTCTCTCTCACCACACACACACACACACACACACACACACACACACACACACACACACACACACACACACTGGGCTCCACTCCAGGCCCGAGGAGAAGGAAGCTGGGCTCAATGACCAGAAGCCCCAGGAGCAAGTCCAGCCAAATGTCAAGCAGGCACAGAGCTGGGTGATGAGCTGAGAGGACACGGGAGGCTGCCTTCCTGCACAGACATGCTTTCCCTGGAGAAGGCCAGGAGCTCTCAATACCGAGTTGCCCCAGGACAGAAGGGCTTCGGGAGCCCATGACTCACCAGACAAGACACTGTGAGAGAAGGGTTTACTTTCTCCTCAGACAGTCCCCATGCATGATTTCATTTAGCCTCACGTCCATCCTACAGCATCTGAGATTCTCATCCCGCTGTGCCAAGGAGAAAGCCAAGCCTCAGAGAGGTGAAGCCACTTGCTTAGGACACACTAACAACAGAGGGTACAATGAGGATTCTAGTTCAGGAGGCCTTCTGACCCTGCCCCTCTTCCCCTCAGTCCATCCACCTGAGACCAGGGAGCAGCAGAGACTCCCCCTGACAACAGAGACATCTCTTTTCTCCCCCCTGCTCTGTCATCTGTCTTTCTCTCCCAATCTCCTCCTTTCCTCGTCCTCCTCACTCTGATCCAGGTTAGAAGCCCCCAGACCACAAGCCCCCTGATGGGCTCAGCCTCCTTCTCCTCCCTCCTCCAGCTTGTGAGTGACTGAGATCTCTAATTACAAACCTGCTGCGATTGTCTTCAGAGAAATAAGAAGGCGGGAACATCACAGGAATTGTATTCTGCATAAAGATCCAAGACTATGGGACTCCAGATATTATCTCTGCTTCTATTTCTTGGTTCTTCCCGCTGAAATTTAAGAATTTTAGATTCCATGCTATCTAACTGGATAGATAGACTGAAATGGATAGACTGCACCCAGGGTAGACACAAGATGTTTAGATTTCTGTGACATAATGCCCTCTGAGAGGCATGCTTGGCCTCATGTCATGCTTGGCCTCTTTCTTACTATGTGATATAACAATTTTTGGACCTACAGAGTCTTCCTTCTTAAAAGTGCTGTCATGAATACGGTTATTTAAGGATTATTTTAAGCATTAAAAGGAAGTGCTTGCTGGGGGTGCTCAGTCATGTCCATATCATTTCGAGCCCATGTACTACAGCTTGCCAGGCTCCTCTGTCCATGGGATTCTCTAGGCAAGAACATCGGAGTGAATAGCCATTCCCTTCTCCAGGGGATCTTCTCAGCCCAGGGGTCGAAAGCAGATCTCCCACATTGCAGGCGGATTCTTTATTGTCTGAGCCACCAGGGCAGCCCATTAAAAGGAAGAACTTAAATCAAGATTGCATATCCAGCTAGAATATCAGTATTATTAGCCCACACAGCACATTTCACAGTTTTTAAAAGTTTTCCAGGACTTAATCATGGGAGTTTATAGAAAATAAATTTCTAGCATTGTTAGAAAAAATAAACAATCTGACAACACAGTCCTGCAATTTATCAAGAACAGTGGATCTCAACCTTGAGTGAGCATCAGAATCCTTTAGACATTAGTTCCAAAACAGATTTGAGAGTTCCAATTTCTGAAGTTTGATTTGGTAGGTCATGGGTAGGACCTGAGTATCTGCATCTACCAAGTTTCTGGGGCTGAGAGTGCTGCTCGAAGGATCACGCTTTGTGTGTGTGTGTGTGTGTGTGTATGTGTGTGTGTGTATGTGTGTGTGTGTGTGTGGTTTTTTTTCCTATGTATCTTCAAAATAACTTTATTAATATTTAAAAGACAAACAATAACCACCAATACTGATCGATAATATAGTTGAAAGAAAAATGTATCATTTGTTGTCATATGAAACCAACATTAGATGAAAAACCACAGATGCCTATTACTCAAGATCTTAAAAGAATTTCAGATATCTCCTTCAATGGTTTTGAACCCTAGTTGCACATTAAAAGCATTCTCAGAATGCAAATAAATATACTGATATCAACTTAAGCAGAAGTGGGGGATTAAATCATTTATGTGGGTTTTTTTTTTAAGTCCTCAGGAATATGTAGCCAGGAATAAGAATTACCACTATCTGAGATTACAGGGGATTTTGAAGGTTATTAATGTCAGTTCTCCCTTCCAGACCTATCTATATACAGAAAAGTGGATTCTACGGTTATTTCAACTGAATTTTTGGTAAACCCATTTTAGAGCATTTAAACATGGCAGAATTTCAAACTTCAAACATAGGGTAGTTCATATTCCTGAACATTAATGGGGCTGTTGAACACATGTACTACCAAAAGAGGAGAGAGCAGGTGAACCAATAACAGAGGTCTGATTAAAAAGAAGTAGTACGGTAACAAAAAGAATACTTTGGAGCAGTCAACTCTGGCTCAGCTACAGTGTTAACCGAAACCTGAGTTTCCTCACTTGTAAAACTGAATCAACAATTACTTCATAAATAGATATTAATGAGGTAAAATATCTAAAACAGTATCTGTCAATAATAATGGATCAATTTCATAAAAATAAGCTTATTAATGTATGTTGGGCTTAGCTAAAAACAGAAGGCCTGGGGAAAGTTCAGCCCAGGTCACTCTCACAGGCCCATAGGCTCCTTTTCAAAAAAGTCCCCGTTGGTGACTACAAAGGACTAGAATGAACAGGAGACCAGGTAACCTCAGGCCTGCAGGGATAAAGGTCCGGAGGGGAAGCAAAAGCTTGTAAAGCCCAGAGGGACCCGAGTCCATGCAACCAGCCCAAAAAGAGCCAGATCTTCGGGATGAACTGAAGGGAGGCCGGTGGCGGAGAACAGAGCACGCAAAGTCCCTCATCTTCACCGCGGCAGTCCCCCAGCTGCCCTGACGACCACTGTCTAGTCCCGCTTCAGGCTTGTTTACAGCCAGAGCATCCATTCTAGAAGGAGCCTCACCACTGAAGGCCTTCACATGAGGGAGGGGTAAAGCCACCTGAGGACCACGCTTTGAAAGCTGTGAACTAAGCTGAGGAGAGCTGTTCTCTTTTCAGGAGGGGAGTGTTCTCTCCAGTTTCCATAATCCCCGCTCTTCCTTATTGGCCCTCCTGCCTCCAACTCCACTCCAAATATCCACATAACTCACTTGGCCTGGAGGGCATTTAACATTGTGACCTGAGAGGTGGATTCACAACAAGTGTTCTAGAAAAAGTAGCTTGTTATTATTTAACCTTCTTAGGACTTAAGCTTCATTATTCTTATTTTAGAGATAAAGAAACTAAACCACAGCTAAAGAAAGTGACTTGCTGGAGGAGAAACAGCAAGGAAGGAAAATTCCTTCCTTCAAAATCAGAAGGAAGACAATTGCCAGAAACTGTTAGTCATATGGGTCCCCAGTTATTTCTATGTTACTAATACAAAAACAAAGAACATCTAGGCAATACTATCAGAAATTAACATACATGATGCATCAAAGAATTTGGAAGTGATTGTCTAATATTAGATTAGATATGACTTCCCTGATAGCTCAGCTAGTTAAGAATCCTCCTGCAATGCAAGAGACCCTGGTTTGACTCCTAAGTCGGGAAGATTCACTGGAGAAGGGATGGGCTACCCATTCCAGAATTCTTGGGCTTCCCGGGTGGCTCAGACAGTAAAGAGCACAGCTGCACTGTGGGAGACCTGGGTTCAATCCCTGAATTGGGAAGATCCCCTGGAGAAGGGAAGGGCTACCCACTCCAGTATTCTGGCCTGGAGAATTCCATGGACTGAATAGTCCATGTGGTTCCAAAGAGTCGGACATGACTTAGTGACTTTCACTTTCATCTAATATTTTTTCTGAATTCATGCTGCTTAATTTTTTTAATTTATTTATTTTAATTGAAGGCTAATTAACTTTACAATGTTGTAGTGGTTTTGCCATACATTGACATGAATCAGCCACGGGTGTACATGTGTTCCCCATCCTGAACCTCCCTCCCACCTCCATCCTCATCCCATCCCTCTGGGTCATCCCAGTCCACAAGCGCTGAGCACCCTGTCTCATGCATCGAACCTGGACTGGCAATCTGTTTCATATATGATAATATACATGTTTCAATGCTATTCTCTCAAATCATAACACCCTCACCTTCTCCCATAGAGTCCAAAAGACTGTTGTATACATCTATGTCTCGTTTACTGTCTCGCACATAGGGTTATCATTACCCATCTTTCTAAATTCCATGTATATGCATTAGTATACTGTATTGGTGTTTTTCTTTCTGGCTTACTTCACTCTGTGGACTTCCCTGGTGGCTCAGAAGGTAAAGCGTCTATCTACAATACAGAAGACCTGGGTTTGATCCCTGGATCGGGAAGAATCCCTGGAGAAGGAAATGGCAACCCACTCCCATACTCTTGCCTAGAAAATCCCATGGACGGAGGAGCCTGGTGTCCATGGGGTCACAAAGAGTCGGACACGACTGAGCAACCTCACTTCACTCACTCTGTATAATAAGCTCCAGTTTTATTCACCTCATTAGAACTGATTCAAATGCATTCTTTTTAATGGCTGAGTAATATTCCATTCTGTATATGTACCACAGCTTTCTTATCCATTCATGTGCTGATGGACATCTAGGTTGCTTCCATGTCCTGGCTATTATAAACAGTGCTGCAATGAACACTGGGGTACATGTGTCTCTTTCAATTCTGGTTTCCTCAGTGTGTATGCCCAGCAGTGGGATTGCTGGGTTGTATGGCAGTTCTATTTCCAGTCTTTTAAGGAATCTCCACACTGTTCCCCATAGTGGCTGTACTAGTTTGCATTCCCACCAACAGTGTAAGAGTGTTCCCTTTTCTCCACACCCTCTCCAGCTCTTATTGTTTGTGGACTTTGGGATAGCAGCCATTCTGACCGGCGTGAGATGGTACCTCATTGTGGTTTTGATTTGCATTTCTCTGATAATGAATGATGTTGAACATTTTTTCATATGTTTGTTAGCCATCTGTATGTCTTCTTTGGAGAAATGTCTGTTTAATTCTATGGCCCATTTTTTGACTGGGTCATTTATTTTTCTGGAATTGAGCGGTAGAAGTTGCTTGTACATTTTTGAGGTTCTTTGTCAGTTGCTTCGTTTGCTATTATTTTCTCCGATTCTGAAGGCTGTCTTTTCACCTTGCTTATAGTTTCCTTTGTTGTGCAAAAGCTTTTAAGTTTAATTAGGTTCCATATGTTTATTTTTGCTTTTATTTCCATTACTTTGGGAGGTGGGTCATAGAGGATCCTGCTGTGATTTATGACAAAGAGGGTTTTGCCTATGTTTTCCTCTAGGAGTGTTATAGTTTCTAGCCTTATGTTTAGATCCTTAATCCATTTTGAGTATATTTTTGTGTATGGTGTTAGAAAGTGTTCTAATTTCATTCTTTTACGAGTGGTTGACCAGTTATCCCAGCACCACTTGTTAAAGAGATTGTCTTTGCTCCATTGTATATTCCTGCCTCCTTTGTCAAAGATAAGGTGTCCATAGGTGAGTGGGTTTATCTCTGGGCTTTCTATTTTGTTCCATTGATCTATGTTTCTGTCTTTGTGCCAGTACCATACTGTCTTGATGAATGTAGCTTTGTAGTATACCCTGAAGCTTTATAGCCTGAAGTCAGGCAGGTTGATTCCTCCAATTCCATTCTTCTTTCTCAAGATTGCTTTGGCTATTTAATGCTTTTTGTATTTCCATACAAATTGTGAAATTATTTGCTCTAGTTCTGTGAAAAATACCATTTGTAGCTTTATAGGGATTGTATTGAATCTATAGATTGCTTTGGGTAGTATACTCATTTTCACTATATTGATTCTTCCAAACCATGAACATGGTATATTTCTCCATTTATTTGTGTCCTCTTTGATTTCTTTCATTAGTGTTTTATAGTTTTCTCTATATAGGTCTTTTGTTTCTTAGGTAGATATATTCCTAAGTATTTTATTCTATTCATTGCAATGGTGAATGGAATTGTTTCCTTAATTTCTCTTTCTGTTTTCTCTTTGTTAGTGTTTGGGAATGCAAGGGATTTCTCAGTGTTAATTTTATATCCTGCAACTTTACTATATTCATTGATTATCTCTAGTAATTTTTGGGTGGAATCTTTAGGGTTTTCTATATAGAGGATCATGCCATCTGCAAACAGTGAGAGTTTTACTCCCTCTTTTCCAATTTGGATTCCTTTCTTTCTTTTTCTGCTCTGATTGCTGTGGCCAAAACTTCCAAAACTATGTTGAATAGTAGTGGTGAGAGTAGGCACCCTTGTCTTGTTCCTGACTTTAGGGGAAATGCTTTCAATTTTTCACCATTGAGGAGAAAGTTTGCTATGTGTTTCTCATATATAGCTTTTATTATGTTGAAGTATGTTCCTTCTATCCCTGCTTTCTGAATGGTTTTTATCATAAATGGATGTTGAATTTTGTCAAAGGCTTTCTCTGCATCTATTGAGATAATCATATGGTTTTTAATCTTTCAATTTGTTAATGTGGTGTATTACATTGATTGATTTGTGGATATTGAAGAATCCTTGCATCCCTGAGATAAAGCCCACTTGGTCATGATGTATGATCTTTTTAATGTGTTGCTGGATTCTCTTTGCTAGAATTTTGTTAAGGATTTTAGAATCTATGTTCATCAGTGATATTGGCCTGTAATTTTCTTTTTGTGTGGCATCCTTGTCTGGTTTTGGTATTAAGATGATGGTGGCCTCATAGAGTGAGTTTGGAAGTTTACCTTCCTCTGAAATTTTCTGGAAGAGTTTGAGTAGGATAGGTATTGGCTCTTCTCTAAATTTTTGGTAGAATTCATCTGTCAAGCCATCTGGTCCTTGGCTTTTGTTTGTTGGAAGATTTCCGATTACAGTTTCGATTTCCATGCTTGTGATGGGTCTGTTAAGATTTTCTATTTCTTCCTGGTTCAGTTTTGAAAAGTTATACTTTTCTAAAAATTTGTCCATTTCTTCCAAGTTGTCCATTTTATTGACATATAGTTGCTGATAGTAGTCTCTTATGATCCTTTGTATTTCTGTATTATTTGTTGTGATTTCTCCATTTTCATTTATAATTTTATTGATTTGATTCTTCTCCCTTTGTTTCTTGATGAGTCTGGCTAATGGTTTGTCAATTTTATTTATCCTCTCAAAGAACCAGCTTTTAGCTTTGTTGATTTTTGTTATGGTCTCTTTTGATTCTTTTGCATTTACTTTGCCTTAATTTTTAAGATTTCTTTCCTTCTACTAACCCTGGGGTTCTTCATTTCTTCCTTTTCCAGTTGCTTTAGGTGTACAGTTAGGTTATTCATTTGACTTTTTTCTTGTTTCTTGAGGTATGCCTGTATTGCTATGAACCTTTCCCTTAGTACTGTTTTTACAGTGTCCCATAGGTTTTGGGTTGTTGTGTTTTCATTTTCATTAGTTTCTATACATATTTTGATTTCTTCTGTGATATGTTGGTTATTCAGAAGTGTGTTGTTCAGCCTCCATATGCTGGAATTTTTAATAGTTTTTCTCCTGTAATTGACATCTACTCTTACTGCATTGCGGAGAAGGCAATGGCACCCCACTCCAGTACTCTTGTCTGGAAAATCCCATGGACGGAGGAGGCTGATAGGCTGCAGTCCATGGGGTCGCGAAGAGTCGGACATGACTGAGCGACTTCACTTTCACTTTTCACTTTCATGCATTGGAGAAGGAAATGGCAACCCACTCGAGTGTTCTTGCCTGGAGAATCCCAAGGACAGGGGAGCCTGGTGGGCTGCCGTCTCTGGGGTCACAGAGAGTTGGACATGACTGAAGCGACTTAGCTTAGCAGCTTACTGCATTGTGGTCAGAAAAGATGCTTGGAATGATTTCAATTTTTTTTAAAATTTATGGCCCAGGATGTGATCTATCCTGGAGAAGGTTCCGTGAGCACTTGAGAAAAAGGTGAAATTCATTGTTTTGGGGTGAAATGTCCTATAGATATCAATTAGGCCTAACTGGTCCATTGTACCAGTTAAGGTTTGTGTTTCCTTGTTAATTTTCTGTTTAGTTGATCTATCCATAGGTGTGAGTGGGGTATTAAAGTCTCCTACTATTATTGTGTTACTGTTAATTTCCCCTTTCATACTTGTTAGCATTTGTCTTATATATTGTGGTGCTCCTATGTTGGGTGCATATATATTTATAATTGTTATATCTTCTTCTTGTGTTGATCCATTGATCATTATGTAGTGTCCTTTTTTGTCTCTTTTCACAGCCTTTATTTTAAAGTCTATTTTATCTGATATTAGTATTGCTACTCCTGCTTTCTTTTGGTCTCTATTTGCATGGAATAACTTTTTCCAGCCCTTCACTTTCAGTCTGTATGTCTCCCTTGTTTTGAGGTGGGTGTCTTGCAGGCAATATATATAGGGGTCTTGTTTTTGTATCCATTCAGCCAGTCTTTGTCTTTTGGTTGGGGCATTCAACCCATTTACATTTAAGGTAATTATTGATAGGTATGATCCCGTTGCCATTTACTTTGTTGTTTTTGGGTTCGAGTTTGTACACCCTTTCTATGTTTCCTGGCTAGAGAAGATCCTTTAGCATTTGTTGAAGAGCTGGTTTGGTGATGCTGAATTCTCTCAGCTTTTGCTTGTCTGGAAAGCTTTTGATTTCTCCTTCATATCTGAAAGAGATCCTTGCTGGGTACAGTAATCTGGGCTGTAGGTTTTTCTCTTTCATCACTTTAAGTATGTCCTGCCATTCCTTCTGGCCTGAAGAGTTTCTATCAAAATATCTGTTATCCTTATGGGAATCCCCTTGTGTGTTATTTGTTGTTCTTCCCTTACTGCTTCTGATATTTGTTCTTTGTGTTTAATCTTTGTTAATTTGATTAATATGTGTCTTGGGGTGTTTCACCTTGGGTTTATCCTGTTTGGGACTCTCTGGGTTTCTTGGACTTGGGTGGCTATTTCCTTCCTCATTTTAGGGAAGTTTTCAACTATTATCTCCTCAAGTATTTTCTCATGGCCTTTCTTTTTGTCTTCTTCTTCTGGGACTCCTATGATCTCTGAGATTGTCCTCCTTTAAATTTTTTTTTTCTTTTTTCCTCTATGCTTCATTTATCTCTACCATTCTACCTTCTACCTCACTTATCCTATCTTCTGCCTCCATTATTCTACTGCTGGTTCCCTCCAGAGTGTTTTTTATCTCATTTATTGCATTATTCATTATTGATTGACTTTTTTTCTATCTCTTCTAGGTCCTTGTTAAACATTTCTTGCATCTTGTCAATCCTTGTCTCCAGGCTATTTATCTGTAACTCCATTTTGTTTTCAAGATTTTGGATCATTTTTACTATCATTATTCTGAATTCTTTATCAGGTAGATTCCCTATCTCCTCCTCTTTTGTTTGGTTTCATGGGCATTTATCATGTACCTTTACCTGTTGAGTATTTCTCTGCCTTTTCACCTTGTTTAGATTGCTGTGTTTGGGGTGGCCTTTCTGTATCCTGGCAGTTGGTGATTCCTCTTTATTGTGGAGGTTCCTCGCTGTGGGTGGGGTTGGACGGGTGGCTTGTCAAGATTTCCTGGTTAGGTGTTCTTGTGGGTGGAGCTGGATTTCTTCTCTCTGGAGTGCAATGAAGTGTCCAGTAGTGAGTTCTGAGATGTCTGTGGGTTTGGTGTGACTTTGGGCAGCCTGTATATTGAAGCTCAGGGCTACATTCCTGCGTTGCTGGAGAATTTGCGTAGTATGTCTTGCCCTGGAACTTGTTGGCTCTTGGGTGGTGCTTGGTTTCAGTGTAGGTATAGAGGCTTTTGGATGAGCTCTTATCGATTAATGTTCCCTGGAGTCAGGAGTTCTCTGGTGTTCTCAGGTTTTGGACTTAAGCCTCCTGACTCTGGTTTTCAGTCTTCTTCTTACAGTAGCCTCAAGACTTCTCCATCTCCTTTCAAAGACATTGGGCTGCCTTTCTGGGTGCCTGATGTCTTCTGCCAGCTTTCAGAAGTTGTTTCGTGGAGTTTGCTCAGTGTTCAAATGTTCTTTTGATGCATTCATGGGAGAGAAAGTGATCTCCCCATCCTATTCCTCTGCCATCTTAGGACCGCCTCCACTTTCATCTAATATTAACATAGATGATGTGGCAAAGAATTTGGGTGTGATTTCATGAATATAACATCATATTTATCAAGAAAAGGAGGCAGGTCCACGCAGTCCTAGCTGAGAGAGGAGGGGCAGGGTCCAGGCACCCAAGTTCTAGAAGGTTCTGGAGGTGACGGTGGGGCGGCAGATGAAGGTGAGGATGCAGCAAGGAAGAAGATTAGGACAAGATCCTGGATTCACTCCAGTCATGAGGGGTTTTTCTCCTTCATTTCTGCCTTTCTGCCTTTCTTCCTACCTGCAGTATTCATGGACTGTTACCTTTGTGCCAGGAACTGTGCAAAGTTCTAAGGACAAAGAGAAGGCTTGCTCTCATGGTGCTTAGAGCCAACTGGATGAGACAGAAATAAAGCAAGCTGGCCCATAGGGGGAAGGAAAGAGGCAGATTTCTGCTGAGAAGGGAAAGGTTGAAAAGGGCAGAACTTTTTCAGAAGCAGCCAGAGCCCAACCCTGGGAGGTTCTTCCTTGACCTTCAGCATCTCCGGGGAGTACAGTCCACAGGTTCTCTGAAATGAGAGAAGATTTTGCCGACTGACATCTCTGATGACCCAGTCATGGACACCATACACCTGACCATCCCAGAAATATGCAACCACAGTCCTCCCAGGACCGAGATGACCAACAAAGAGCAAATGAATTTTTCAGGTTAGGTGGGGCACTCAGGAGCACTATGACCTCCTCTGCAGAGTGACTGACTCAGTGTTCCCATCTGAAAAATGGGAGCATGTGAGTAGAATCAGATTATAATGCTGGGGCTTCTAGGGGTGACCTTTTGTCACACTGGCCCATGGAGGACATGCCTTGTACATGGATACTACAGCCACTTTTCCAGGGAGGCATCAAGGATCAAAGTTACTGGGGGGTTGTGAGGGGTGTGTGGTCCCCTGAGCTCTCTCTCTTTCCCCTGCCTTTCCCCCTCCCTCCATGCCCTGCCCCCTGTCTTACCCCAGGATCTGATAGCACTACCACAGACCCTCATGCAGTCCTCCCCCATTTTAAAGTTTTTGTTCTTAGTGTTGCAGCTGCCATGTACAAAGGTCTCACAGAAGCTGGACTTGGCAATGTAGAAGTGATTGATTATTTTGGCCTTGCTGGGACTCTTGCAGAAGGCCAGGCAGAAGTTAGGTTGCAGGGCTGCGGGAACAGAAGGGTCAAATAAGAGGATGGTCATCAAAGCTCAGCCTATAAGATGACAACTGAAATCCCCAGTTTGTTTGCAATAGAGAGTGGTAGAGGTGCAGGGAGGTGAAATGTGAAAAGGTTGTTTGATACCCTACTTCCAGGACATTATTACTAATGTGGTTAGGCATGACAATGACAGGATGATATTGTAAATAATTCCATATTGTTACTGAATATTTATAGATGAATTGGCATGATGCCATTGATTAGCATCAAAACACATCTAAAAAATAGGATACATTTTAAGAATATTCTCCATATGTTGATAATGATTGGAGCTGGACAAATGTCCATAGGTTTATAATACTATTTTCTGTATATATGTGTATGGTTGAAAGTTTTCACCATTGAAAAAAAGTGAGAAGATGTCATGCTGTAATGGAGAAAGGCATGGAAGAAAACACACCAATTTGGTTACATCATGGGCACTGGAATATTAGAATATTGAGGAAATACTGATATTGTGACTTTGATAAGAAGCATTAATTTGGTCTTCATCCCATTCCCACCACAAAGCTCATAAGTGTTAGTCGCTCAGTCATGTCTGACTCTTTTCAATCCCATGGACAGTAGCCCGCCAGGCTCCTCTGTCCATGGGATTCCCCATGCAAGAACACTGGAGTGGGTTGCCATGTTCTTCTCCAGGGAATCTTCCCGAGCCAGGGATCAAACCAATGGCATTGTCTCCTGCAGTGGCAAGAGGATTCTTTACCACTGTGCTACCTGATTAGGTGGTCATACTTTTCATTCCCACCTTCCCCCTCTCCCCATCCCCACACAGGGAGGTTGACTCTATCACAAATGGCTAAATACTTAATGATTCATGAGGTTTGATGAAGCCTCTACAGAAACCTCAACAGAGAAAGTCATTCATGTTATTCAAGAGAACTAAGTTCAACCCAGGGATCAACACAGATACACACTCCAACATGACTCACGTGGACCACTGCAGCAGCCTGCCCAGGGGCCTCTGTCCCTACCCTTTCCCCCCCTAGAGGCGACTCTCCACACTGCAGCCACAGGGACCCTGTTAAAACCGAGTCCTATCCCATTGCTCACTTGACCAATCCCTCACTACTCCCCAGCTCTCTCAGAGTCAAATTCGGATTCTTACAAAGTCCTATAAGGCTCCTCACGACCTGTCCCAATGGCTTCTCTGCTTCATCCCCTTCCACTCCCCTCCCCTCACCCACTCAGCTCCAATCACTCTGCTGCTCAAACACACCAGGCTCATTTTTAGCAGCTTCTGCTCAATATCTTCTTATCACAGAGGGTTTCTCTGACCTTCTACAGCCTCCTGTATCCCCATCACTCTCTTTCTTCATGACACTCATCCCCGTTTTTTTGTCTGTCACCCTTGCAGATGTCATATTATTTTACTATATTTTGTTTATAGCTGCCTCCCTATTTCAAGAAATATGGCTTTTTAGGAAAAAAGCAGAAGGATTTAATGAGTATTTTTCAAAGGAATAAATCTTCCTTTCCATATTCATGCCAAGAGTATTGAAGAGACTGTGTATAATAAAATTAATATTGTCTGATGTTGAAGCCTGTCTATATAATTATACTTATAACTTTATTTGGGGGGGCTCCAAAATCACTGCAGATGGTGATTGCAGCCATGAAATTAAAAGACGCTTACTCCTTGGAAGGAAAGTTAGAGCAGAGATATTACTTTGCCAACAAAGGTCCGTCTAGTCAAGGCTATGGTTTTTCCTGTGGTCATGTATGGATGTGAGAGTTGGACTGTGAAGAAAGCTGAGCACTGAAGAATTGATGCTTTTGAACTGTGGTGTTGGAAAAGACTCTTGAGCGTCCCTTGGACTGCAAGGAGATCCAACCAGTCCATTCTAAAGGAGATCTGTCCTGGGTGTTCTTTGGAAGGAATGATGCTAAAGCTGAAACTTCAGTACTTTGGCCACCTCATGCGAAGAGTTGACTTATTGGAAAAGACTCTGATGCTGGGAGGGATTAGGGGCAGGAGGAGAAGGGGATGACAGAGGATGAGATGGCTGGATGGCATCACCGACTCAATGGATGTGAGTTTGAGTGAACTCTGGGAGTTGGTGATGGACAGGGAGGCCTGGCATGCTGCAATTCATGGGGTCGCAAAGAGTCGGACATGACTGAGAGACTGAACTGAACTGAACTGATACTTATAACTTTCTATATCCTGATAGGAAAATAAGACCCTGACTGGGCAAGAAAAAGGGCATTAGTGAAGTGAAGTGAAGGTTGCTCAGTCGTGTCTGACTCTTTGCAGTTCGATGGACTCTACAGTCCACGGAATTCTCCAGGCCACAATACTGGAGTGGGTAGCCTTTCCCTTCTCCAAGGATCTTCCCAACCCAGGGATTAAACCCAGGTCTCCCACATTGCAAGCAGATTCTTTACCAACTGAGCCACAAGGGAAGCCCAGAAGGGCATTGAGTCCTGACTAGTATTTTACCAGCTTGGAAAAAGCAGTCTTGGCCCCAACAAGCAGACTCATGGAAGTACTGCATTTCTTGCTCTGCCTGCAAGTTGCCTCTGGAGGGAAGACACTCAGCTTTCACTCAACTCTCTGATTAATTTCATAACAGAGAAATGATTGTTATTTGACACTTGTTTCTTTTGGGGGAGGTGGTAAGGTTTAGTCTTTCAGACTAAAATGGACATCATGGACCATGACGGTGTAAACTCTATATTCGTGACTGGCAATCCTTTCAATGGAGAAGGAAATGGCAACCCACTCCTTGCCTGGAAGTGAGTACTCTTGCCTGGGAATCCCATGGACAGAGGAGCTTGACAGGCTACAGTCCATAGGGTTGCAAAGAGTCAGACACAACTTAGGGACTGAATACAATGCCTTTCAAAAACACTCATGTAATCTAGTCCCCACCCCCACCCCTGTTCAGGTGAGAAAACTGCAGATAATTTACCCCAGGACATGTAGCATGTAGGTGGTAGGATCAGAACAAGACAATATCCTGTCATAGCCCATTTAATAAGCTACCTGATTCCACAGGAATTCTGAAAATGCAGAGAACTGGTAAAGGTTTCTGAGTGCACTGTCCCTAATACAGCAGTCCCCTGTCCCTGAATCTCACCTCAGACCCAACTGATAAGAAGTGTGAGTCTGGGTTTTGTCCCTGACACCAGACATGGGGGGTCTCTACCAACAGTGACTGATTCCCCCACACCAGCTGGGGGAATTCCCTTCTGACACTAAATCCACAGAGGTGACCTAGATGCCACAGGGTGAGGACTCCCTCCCTGAGGGCGGCCCACACTTCAGGTGTTGATCCCAAGTTCCAGGGTCTCTCATAAGGGTGACCAACTCACTATAAATTCATAGATTCCATGACCCACCTTCCATGTTCAGCAACTTATTAGAACCATTCACAGAACTCAAGAAAGCCTTTTACCCAGGGACAGCCGAATGGAGAAGAATAGGACAAATGGGGAACTGAGGGTGCTGAGGTTCCAAGGCCTCTCAGGATTCTCCCCACCTCATAATGCCTTTGTGTGTTCAGCTCCCCTAAAGGTCTCAGAATCCAGTGTTTTGGGATTTTTAACTGAGGGTGGGAGCTAAGCAAGTTGATTGAATCACTGGCCATTGGTGATTGAACTCAATCTCAGTACCCTCTCCTCTGTTCAGAGGCAATGGAGGTTGATAGTTCTAACCCTCTAATCATTTGATGGTGTCTGCTGGAATCCAGTCCCATCCAGACACTGTCTAGGATCCCATCCTTGACTCATATCATGACTTACAGAAAAACAGTAAATCCCAAGAGTTTCAGGAGGCCTGAAGCATTAACCAGGACCCAAATAAATAAATAAAAGTGGATCTTGTTATTATACGACACTGAGGTTTAGGAACAAGATTGTAACTAGTAAAAGAGAGTCTCAGAAGTGAGGTCTCTGATCTGGTTCAGTGAGGTGGGATACTTTTGTTTAAAAGCTGAACACGTAATAACACATCCATTTGTTAGTGTCCCAGAAGAAATCCAGACAGGGTTGGCTGCACTCACGTCAGCCCTGCTCCCCAGCCCCTTCCATGGACTCCCCTCATCACCCCCACCCCCAGCCTAGAGAGGAAAGGTGAGCATGGACTTCCCCTGGGCCTGGTTTCTGGTTTCACCTCCTGGGTTGTCCCCAAAGACTAGAAGGGCTGCAAAGAGACAGAGCTGGTTCAACTTCGTGGCCTCGCAGGAAGATGTCTGAGGAAAGCTGGGGTTGATGGAGCTTCTCTAACCTGAGCTGAGGAGTGGGTACAGGTGACAAGGAGGGGAGTGGCGAAGGGGAGGAGCTGAAGTCAGTACAGTGTGTAATCTCCCCACATGGCCAGAGCTCCTGCTGCTGCCTGCTGGGGCCGAGTGCCCCAATATCAGCATTTCTGAAACTCGACTTCACCTGTGAGTCTTGTGAAAACAGATTGTGATTCCACAGGTGGAAATTTTGCTCACTTTGTCACTGACAGAGCATCCCAGCACCTAGAGCAGTGCATGGCATGTGATGGATCGTCAGTGAGCAGAGGAGAGCAGGCCAAAGGGCAGGTAAGCGCACAGCCATGTGTGAACTCAGGTCCTCCTTTGCAGCCTCCTGCAGGACTCCTCACACCTGGGTGTCAATGCCCTTCACCCCCACACCTCAACCCCACCTACTTTAGAAGGTGTGACACAGGCAAGTTTTCTGCAACCATTGTGGCAGCATCTCTACTGGACAGACACCAGCTCTTTAGCTGGCAGTGGTCCAGGCAGACGGTGAGTCGGGGGGAAGAGCGTGTCCATCTAGGGCACAGACTCTGCTTTCCTGGGGAGAAGAGACTAGGAGGAGTGGGACATGTCTCCGCAGCATGACCACCCCTTGGCCCTCATTGTTTCACCAGCGGGAGAGCTCGCCGGCCTGAGTGCACCGTGGGGGACTTGAGAAGATCGCCTGCAGCATCCCCCCAGCTCTGGTCTCCCCACCAGTGGCTTTGGGATCAGAGGACTTCATTTTGAGTCCCAGCTCTGCCTTTGCATAACTTTGTGACCTAGGGCCATAAATTTATTTTGTCTTCACATGTTACGCGCGATCCTGCGGCTCACATCACAGAGTTGCTGTGAGAGCAATGGAGGCCAGAGACATATATTCCTTCTCTGTAAAGTCAAAGACTTTTGTAATAATAATAATAATGAGTGCCAGGCTGGGCTCCCTGCTATTGTACAGCAGAAACCAACCATAAAATCTAAGGCAATTATTAAATAAATTAAAAAATATAAAGTTACTATTAAAAAAACATGGTAATACTCCATTAAAAAAATGAATAATTGTAACAGTTAACACTTAACTCCTTTGATTAGAGGGTCAGATAAAGGTAAGGTGGGGTGGGAAAAGGGCTGGACCTGGGTGAGATCACTCACTGAAACAAGAGGGCTTTCGGTTTCCTCTGAGGAAGAAGGAGACCTATTTGAAAGAGAGACTATGACTCCACTCTGACACTGGGAGAACTTCCTGACCGTAAACTTCTAGAAGATGACACTACAACAGTCAATGCTATTTTTTCCTTTCTTTACGACAGTCGACAGAGCATTTAAAGAGCAGTCAGGAGCAGAGGAAGCTAAAACTCTGTGCTTCTAGACACTTGGCTTTAGTTCCTGGTGTTCAAGGAACTTTAGCAGCGTAAGCAACATGGTTCTCAAAAATCACCACAATATTGTAAAGTAATTAGACTCTGGTTAAAATAAAGTAATTAATTTTTTTAAGTACCCGAACCTGGGGATTGCTTAAAACAGACACCAGCATCCTCTTTCACAAAGAATCTATGACTCAGAGAGGTGAAGTGACTTGCCCAAGATCACAGAGCGACAGAGTGAGTTACAAACCCAATCTTTTCTCCTTAATACCAAATCATTTGTATTAACTGTTATAAATTAATAACTACTCTCAATAACTAAGCAACAGATTTTTACAGTATTACTCTTACTATTATCAGATCTGACATTCATTAAAAGGTTACTCTTGCAATATACAAAGCATTTAACAGAGACAATATCTTTTCAATCCTCACCACAATTTTATGAGATTGATAGAGACAGAGAAAAACAACCTCTGAGTTTTAAGACCTGACTGAGCACACCACTGGGCCTTATGCTCTCCTGTTCAACATAAACATTTCACAAAACTTCAACATCAGACAAGGCCTTTCTGTGTCTCTGATGCATGCTAAGTTGCTTCAGTCATGTCCAATTCTTTGTGACCCCAGACTCCTCTGTCCATGGGGATTCTCCAGGCAAGAATACTGGAGTGAGTGGCCATGCCCTCCTCCAGGGAATCTTCCCGACCCAGGAATGGAACCTACATCTCTTATGTCTCCTGCATTGGCAGGCAGGTTCTTTACCACCAGTGCCAGATGGATTAAGACCAAAATAAGCCACTCAGTAATCATGTTTGAGCACAGACAAAAGTAGCTATATTAACCAAGCACCAGTATGACTGAGCACCTTCCTATCTTGAATGACAGCTACTTCCTATCTTAAATGACAGCTACTTAGACCCTGTGAGCTCTAACCTCTATCTAGTCTTCCTTTCTGAGAGTTAAGATATCCAGAGAATAGTCCCACTTCCCACCAACATCCAGAGCAAAGCCAGCTTCCTGAAACCCTCACAAAATAACCTAACACAAGCCCACATCTTGTCAGTTCTTCCTAAAATCCTCTTAAAGAGAAGCCATATGGTTTCCCAGGGTGTGTAATGAGTACAGTTCATTCAATTAGCACAGGAGCATTTCGGGTGATCTGTGGTTGGAGACACTGACAGGTATAAGCATTCTCCTCGTTTATTATGTAAAGAAAGTGAAACTCAGAGATGTTGAGAAGTTTGCCCAAGACTTCAAAGTAGTGAGGACAGAACCAGTTCTGTAAAGATCTCTTGTTTCTTTTTAAAAAACAAACAAACAAACAAAAAACCCTGCTGTTTGAAGTCTCTAGGCCTTGATTGTCTCATCTGTAATGGAAATTTAGGTTTTGTTGTATAAATGTTGCTCAAGTTCACATAATCCCCAAGGCAGTAACATGAAAACACTATTAAACTGGCCCCATTTGGGCAAGCTGGGACGTCCTTTAAATGGGTACCCAGTGGAGTCTTAAAAAGTTGTCCCATAATCCCTGGCAACCAGTAGGCCTTATAATGACCTAGAAGAGTGATGCATCCTGGGAAATACTTCCCTGAGCCATGGACCCATGCTCACCATCTACTCCTACCCCTTCCTCTCTGTTATCTTCACTCATTAGTTCATATTCCCACAGTATCTGATTTCCTTGTGTGTACTAAGTAATGTCATGTCTGGCTCTTTTTGTGACCCCATGTACTGTAGCCTGCCAGGCTCCTCTGTCCATGGGATTCTCCAGGCAAGTACATTGGAGTGGGTTGCCTCACTCTTGCCCAAATGGGGGAAGCAATTCAGAGGCTGAATTGGGACCTCTGATCTTACTGAATAGCCTTCCCTTTTTCCACTAACTTCTGTCCTCCAACTCAGTAATGGGGCATCCTGAGGGCCCCATGGGGACATCCTGTCAGCCTCTGCATAAATTGTCAGAAGTGGGGAAGAGGGATTCCCCAAACTTTGAAGACTAATATTCTGAAGCTGACAGAGGGGACTTGGTAAGTATTGCACAAAAATCTAAAAGATACTCTTTTTTTTTTTTTGCCACACCACATGGCATGCGGGATCTTAGTTCCCCAACCAAGGGCTGAACCCATGACCCCTGCAGCGGAAGCATGGAGTCCTAACCCCTGGACCCCTAAAAGACCCCTAAAAGACCATGTGGGAGAGAGGGAAACTACCCTGATTGTTATCTCCAAGTCTCTGTTAAGGCTGTTTTAGGACAAAAACAGTAGAATGGGTCAATTGGTTTCCTGAAATTAGAGTCAGGACAGAAATGACAAGGTTGGGTCAGAGGGAAGGGAGGGGGTTTTACTGGTTGAATGGGACAAAGGATTGTTCTCATGATAAATGCTGTCACCTGCTGCCAAGTTGATAGTGAACTCCCTATAAGAGGAGGTATAAAAACTGAGGCTGCCTGAGAGTTACATCCAATGAAATGCTAGCTTGTAATTATTCAGAAGCCTTCCTCAGATCTTCTTCCAGCACCAAGTCCCTCGTTATACCAACATCTCTACACCTACGTTACTGAACTCTGATGGGTCTGTTTCTCAGGTAAAGGCAAGCTAAAGGCAGCCTCACTCCACTCAAGAGTTGGAATTGGAGGGAGGAGAGGGAAGTTCAAGCTGGGGGGCCAGGGCTCTTGTGTAAACAAGGAGGTTCCCCCACACCCGGTGATGTTTCCGCCATGTAATTTCTCCAAAGATGCCTGAGGCCTTGGGAAGGTAGATACCTCACCAGGGGCAGTTTCTGGGTCAAGAGGCCTCCAGCCTGGACCAGATGGAGGAGAGCCAGAAGGAGACGCAGACAGACAGATGAGAGATGAGCAAGGAGGAAAGAAGATTTTCTGAGGTTAGGGTGGGAGGTGGGCTTTCTGCTGCTCCCTGGTCTCAGATGGACAGACTGAGGCAGCAAGAGGGGCAGGGTCAGAAGGCCTTCTCAACTAGAATCCTCGTTGTACCATCTGTTGTTCATGGGTCCTGAGCAAGTGACTTCACCTCTCTGAGGCCCGGCTTTCTCCTTGACAAAATCGGATGAGAATCTCAGATGTTGTAGGATTGACATGAGGCTAAATGAAATCACGCATGTGAGATGTCTTAGGAGAGAGCAGACCCTCCACTCACAGTGGCTTGTTTGGTGAGTTACTGGCTATCGATGCCCTTCTGTCCTGGGGCAGCTCTGTATTGAGAGCTCCTGGCCTTCTCCAGGGAAAGGGTGTCTGTGCAAGAAGGCAGCCCCCGTGTCCTCTTAGCTCATCACCCAGCTCTGTGCTTGCTTAACATTTGACTGGACTTGCTCCTGGGACTTCTGGTCATTGAGCCCAGCTCCCTTCTCCTTGACCCTGGAGTGGAGCACAGAGTGTGTGTGTGTGTTTGTGTGAGTGAGTGTGTGTGTTAGTGGGAAGATGCTTGTCTGTGTCTGGATAGGTGACTGTGTAACGGTGGCCTGGTGCACCATGGCTCTAACTGGGAGTGACTAGATGAGAATGAGTGAAGACACTGTGGGTCTCACCCCTCACATGTGCCCTGAATTTTACATCTTACAAAGTAGCAAACTGTATGGTGCACAGACTTGAAGTCAGATTCCTGGGATCAAATCCTGTCTCTACCATGTATGATTTTAAGCAAATTTCTTAACTTCTTATTGCCTTCAATTTCTTCATCTGCAACATGAAGAAATAGTAACAGCTCTTCACCCCCTGTTTTAAGACTATCGTGAGGATTAGGTAAGTTAATATGCAGCAAGGGCTTAAAGATAACGCCTGTATCTAGAAGGAGCTAGGTGTTAACCGTCACAATTACTTATTATTACTATTGCTATTACTACACAGGGCTTTGACTTCTCAGGGAGAAGGAATATATATGTCTGTTGCCTCCATTGCTTCCACAGAAACCCTGTGATGTGGTCAGCGCTGATCTCACCTGACATGTAAAGACATGGGGCACTGGGGGATTTACATCCTCAAGTACAAAGTTAGGAAAAGGCAGAGCCGGGACTCAAACGGAGGTGCTCTGATCCCAAAACCCCTGGGGAGAGAGCAGGAGGAAGGGGGGGGGGTTACAGGTGACCTCCCAAGGTCCTCTGAGGTCCACTCTGGCAGACAGCCCTTCTGTGTGTGAAGCCAGGTGAGGGCCAGCAGGTGGCCAGGCTGTGGAGACATGTTCAGCTCCCTTCTTCCCCTTTGCCCCCTCCCCTTACTCCCTTTTCTTCCCAGAAAACAGGCTTTGTGCCACAGATACAGAAGCTCTTCCTCTAGCTCAGCCTCTGCCTGGATAAATGCCAGATAAGCAGTGTACAGCCAGGCAGTTGAGATGCTGCCTCAATAGTTGCAGAAACGTGTCTCTAGTCTGAGACAAGTGATGTTGGGGGCACTGATGCCCAGAGGTGATGAATCTGCAGGAGACTGAAAAGGAGGACTTCAGCTAACATACTGCTATCCATTTATCCATCTTTTGATTTGCTCTCATCCACTCACAGACCATCCATCACGGGCCATGCCCCGCCCTACGTGCTGGGATGCTCCCTCAGTGACCATATTGGACAAGATTCCACCTGTGGAATCGCAGTCTGTGTTTCCACCAGACCCACAGCCAGAGTCAAGTCTGAGAAACACTGTGACTGGGCATTTGGCCCCAGCAGGCAGAAACAGGAAGTCTGGTTCTGCAGGGAGATTACAGACTGTCCAAGATCTGACCCCAGATCTTCCCTTTCCTCACTCCCCTCCTTATCTTCTGCTCCCACCCTTCATCTGGGGTATGAAAGGCACAGTCAGCCCCCAGCTTTCCCCAGGAGCCCTCCCGCAAGGCCATGAAGATGAGCCGTCTCTGCCTCTCCATAGCCCTTCTGGTCCTCCTGGGCACCCTGGTGGCTGGCATTCCAGGGTGTGACACCAGCAACCAGGCCAAAGGTGAGTCTTGGCTCACCTCTCCTCTAAAAATTAGGGTGGGGAGGAGGAGAGTCCATAGAAGGCACAGGGGAGTAGGGGTGGGGTGAGTGTTGTCAACCCTCTCTGGATTTCTTCTTATAAATTGGGCAGTTTTCACTCTAGGGACATTTTTTGACTCTCAATAGATATCACTGTATGTTAAGTTTTGGGGGAAAAAAAGCATTCCACCTGACTCTACCATATCAGGGATCTCATCTCTGAGACTCTCTATTCCTGGTCACTGTCTTACCCCTGCACCTCACATAGCATCATAACAAAATCCATATTTGATCCTTGTCTCGATTCATGCCCCAGGCCTCCTGAAACTCTAGGAATTCACTGTATTTTTGTAAGTCATGAGATGAGTGAAGGATGGGACCTTAGATAGTGTCTGGATGGGACTGGATTCCAGAACATGCCGCCAGGTGATTAAAGGGTTAGAACTATCAACCCTGTCCCTCTGGGGAGAGGAGAAGTACTGTGTTCAGTCAACAATGGCCAGTGATTCTATCAAATTACCCACCTCCAATCCTTAATCAAAACTCATACACATTGGGTTCAGAGAGCCTCAGGGGAGGTGAAAACATCAAGGGATTGTGAGGGGGGAAAGTCCTAAGAGGGTCTGGAGCATCAGCACCCCCAAGTCCCCATTTGACCGATATTTCTTCTCCATTTGTCTGTCCCTGAGTTTTATGCTTTATAACAACTGAGGACAGTAAGTAAAGGGTTTTTTAGAGTTCCATGAATGACTCTAATAAGTTATTGAACATGGGAGGTGGGTCATGGAACCTCTGAATTTAGACCCAGTTGATCACATGTGTAAGTGACCGCAGAAATTGTTATCAACACTTGAAGTTGGGTGAAACTCAGGGAGTCAGACCCCACCCTGTGGGGTCTGGGTCACCTCTGTAGATTTAATGTCAGAAGTGAATTGACTCCTGGATACCCAGTGGGTATTGGGGAACTGGTTGCTGTTGGTAGAGACCCGCACGTTGGGGTCAGGGACAAAACCCAGAGTCACTCTTTTCTATCATTGGTGTCTGGGTTGAGGTTCAGAGACCAGGGTCTATATTATGTGGAGCAGAGCAGTCAGAACTCCTTACCAGTTCTCCGCATTATCAGAATTCCTGGTAGAATCAGGTGAGTGAGCAAGTGAGTGAAGTTGCTCAGTCATGTCTGACTCTTTGCAATCCTATGGACTATAGCCCACCAGTCTCCTCCGTGGGTACTTGATTAAATGGGTTGTAACAGGATAGTGTCTTGTCCTGATCCTAACATTCATATGGTGTGTGTTCTGGGGCAAGTCATCTGCAGTTTCTTCACCTGAATAGGGGGACCAGGTTACATGAGTTTCTTAAAAGATTACCAGTCATGAGTATGAAGAGTTTACACTTTCCTGACCAATGATGTCCATTTCCCATGAAAATATTTTAGTCCAAAAGACTCATCTATCTACATTTCCTCACCACTCCTCTAAAAAATTTATCTTTCAAATATGATCATTCCTCTATTATGAAATTAATCAGAGAGTTGAGTGACAGCTGAGTGTCTTCCCCCCAAAGGCAACTGCAGGCAGAGCAGGAAATGCAATACTTTTCTGAGTTGGCTCACGGGGCCAAGACTGTTTTTTCCAGGCTGGTACAATATTAATCAAAACTCAAATCTCTTCTTCTTGCCTCCTGGCCAGACTATTATTTTATTTTCCTATCAAGATATAGAAAGTTAGAAGTAGACTCACGATTATATAGGCAGGCCTCATCATCAAATACACTAACAGGAATTTTATTGTATCAGCCTTTTCAATGACTGTGCACTTGGCATGAGGATGAAATGGAAGATTTATTCCCTTGATAAATATTCATCAAATACTTATACTTTTGTCCCTAAAAGCATATTTCTTGTTATAGGAAAACAGCTGTAAACAAAATATAGTAAAATAATATGCCTTCTAAGAGGGATACAGACTATAAAGACGGGGAAATCCTATGCCAGGTCATGATGAGTGTTGTGAGGAAGGAGAGTTATGGGGATTCAAGAGGCTGAAGAGGATCAGGGAAACCCTCCATCATGAGGAGACATTAAGCAGAAGCTGCCAAAAAGGAGCCTGATGTGTCTGAGTAGCAGCCAGGACCAGGGTGGCTGAAGCTGAGTGGGTGAGGGGAGGGGAGTGGAAGGGGATGAAGCAGAGAGGCCACGCGGGCAGGTCATGAGGAACCGTCCAGGACTTTATAAGGATAAGAATTTGACTCTGAGAGAGCTGGGAAACCACTGAGGGACTGGTCATGGGAGCAATGAGATCGGACTCGAGTTTTAACAGGGTCTTTTTGGCTGCAGTGTGGAGCGCGGCCTCTAGGGGGCGAAAAGCAGAGACAGGGGCCCCTGGGCAGGCGGCTGCAGTGGTCCAGGGAGCCATGATGGAGACTATACCTGTGTTGTTCCCTGGGTTGATTCCAGTTCTCTTGAATAACCTGAATGACTTGCTATGTTAATATATCTATGGAGGCTTCATCACACATCATGATTCATTCAATCTTTCGTCATTCTTGATTGATTCAACCTCCAATCCCTCTCCTCTTCCTGAGATGTGGAGACAATGAAAGAGGGGAAGGTAGGAACGAAAATTCCCACACCCAACTCACCTAGTTGTTTCCCCTAACAACTTATCCCCATTCTTGGCTTTGGTTCAGGCTTTACAAAAGTCATCTCCCTCACATGATAAAAGACTCCCCTTTGCGCTCATCTCTTAGGAAATTCCAATGTTTTAGGAGCTCTGTGCCAGGAATGGGATGCAGACCAAGTTAATATTTCTTTTATAAGTCACAGTATCAATATTTCCTCAATATTCTATTATTCCAGTCTCCATGAGGTAACCGAAGTAAACACCAGTGTGTTTTCTACCATGCCTTTCTCCATTTACAACATGATTTCCTCACACTTTTGTAATAGTGACGGGTCATGCAGCCCTACTCAACCATTGGCTGGCATCAGGTGGGCACCTTCATCAACAGATAACTTTAAATGAGCAACCCTTGGTGGTCCAGTTTAGCCATTGCTACTGTCGTTGCCACAGTGGGCTCTTCGCCCTCCCCCTCTTTTGTATAAAAGGAACAGGAATTCATACTGTGGGAAGATGGTTTTCTTGAGACAATAGCATGCCATCATCTCCGTGGGCCCTATTTCCGATTAAAAATGTTATTCCTAGTTCTCTGGATTATAGGCTGGTCCTGAGGTGAGCAGAATGAGACTGGGCTCAGTAATGCTTTCTTTTTTAACGGTGGAAGTTTCAACCACACACATATGTAGAAAACATAGTATTATAAAAGCCATGGATCCATTGTCCAGCTCCAGTAATTTTTATACATGGAGAGTATTTTTATATGTGTCCCTCTTTTGTGTTACTTTTGAAACTAATCAGTAGCATCATGCTAATTAATCTGTAAACATTCATTAATGCCATGTAATTATCTATAATATTGCCTTGTCATTGTCACACCTAACAACATTAATAATAATGTCCTGGAAAGCAGGGTATCAAAAGGCCTTTTCACATTTCACACTTCTGCCCACCCCCTCCTCCCCATCACTCTCTATCACAAACTGGTGGTTTTAGTTGTTCATCTTATAGACGGACCTGTGATGACCTTCCCTCTCTTTAACCGAGATCCTCCCATCCCTGCAGCCCAACGGCCTGACTTCTGCCTAGAGCCTCCGTATACGGGTCCGTGCAAGGCCAGAATGATCAGATACTTCTACAACGCCAGGTCCGGGTTCTGCGAGACTTTTATATATGGCGGCTGCAAGGCTAAGAGTAACAATTTCAAGAGTGAGGAGGACTGCATGAGGACCTGTGGTGATGATATTGGGCCTTGGGGTAAGACAGGGGGCAGGGCAGAGGGAGAGCGGAAGGGCTAGGGAAAATGGTGGCGCTCAGAAGGCCACACACCTTTCCCAAAAAGTGATTTTTTTCCTAGCTGCCTCCCAAGAGAAGGGGCAGGAGTATCTGTGGACTGAGCATGTGCTCCATGGACCAGCTTGGTGAAAGGTCACCCCCTAGAAGCCCCGTCATAATCTGAGCCTCCTCACATGCTCCCATTTTTCAGATGGGAACACTGAGTCAGTCACTCTGCAGAGAAAGTCTAGAGTGCTCCTCAGTGCCCCACCTCAGCCTGGAAAACTCCCTTGCTTTTTGTTGGTTACCTTGGTCCTGGGATGACTGTGGTTGCACACTTCTGGGATGGTCTAGGACCTGTCAGGGTGGACAGTGTCCAGGTCTGGGCCTTCAGAGATGTAAATCAACAAGTTCCTTTCCTTTTACAGAGAACCTGCGAACTGTGCTCCCCTGAGATGCTGAAGTATGAGGAGGACCCACCCAAGGCTGTCCTCTAGCTGCTTCTGAAAAATTTCAGCCTCCTTTTCTTTCTTCTCAACCCTCCCCTCCTCAGCAGAAATCTGTCTCTTTCCTTCCTCCACAGGTCCACTTACTTTAGCCCTATCTATCCAGTTTGCTCTAAGCACCATGAAAGCAAATCTTCCCTTTATCCCTCACACTTCCCACAATTTCTGGCACAAAGGAGACAGTCCAAAAATATTTGAGGGAGGAAGGAAGGAATGGAAGAACAATGCTCCCCATGACTGGAGCATCTGTAGAGCCTGAGATTTGAATCTGGATTCTTGTCCTAATCTTCCTCACGGCATCCTTACTTTCATCCTCCACCCCACCATCACTGCTCTCCCCTTGCTGGCGAAAGTAGAATTTCCATCATCGAGTTTTCAGCTCAGGTGTGGGAGAGGTCTTTTCATGAATGAAGCCTCTTCCTCACATTGATTTGAAGGTCTGTGGCTTCAAAGAGTCTGGCCTTATCTTTCAATAAATGCATATTTTAATTAAACTAACTGGAGTGGATTGTGTTGTTTGCAACTAAGAACCTTAACCCATAGGTCCCATGGAAACGGTGGTCTTTCTCATTTTATGCAGATGGATGGGGAGCTCCCCATCACCTCTCCTCAGACTGAGCCCTACCAAGGATAAGGGGCCAACCCCTTATATTGACATCGACCTCTTATGGCCATGCCAGTGTACACAAAAGACTGGCGGAGAGACACCTCAACAAGAAAACTTTTGTCCTTTACTCCTTGGGCCAGGTCAAACTTTGGGGCATGTTATTTTCATGAATTCTCAGAAGAAGAAAAGAAGGAGCATGAGGCTCAATTGTCAATTTGTCCTTAGAACCCTCTTCCCTGTCATTGTTTTGGGATAGGGGACTTCCAAGCTAAAGAGGACCAAGCTCACATTTTGTGAGCACTGGCCATTTGCCAGGCTCTGCGCTTGTCACTTCCCCAAAATTATCATTCTTTCTCCTTCCTTTCCCCTTTGGTAACCATAAGTTTGTTATCTATGTCTGTGAATCCAGTCTTATTTTCATACCACATTTCTTAAGCCAGTCCTCTGTTGATGGGTACTTGCACTGTGCACGTCTTGGCTATTTGTAAACAAGGCTTTTATGCACCTTGAGGTGCATGTATCTATTCAAATTGAAGTTTCTTTTTTCCACATATATACCCGGCATAATATCGTAGTTGATGGTGTAGTAGTTCTATTTTTAGCTTTTTAAGGAAATTCCATACTGTTTCATAATGCACCAATATACATTCACACCAACAGTGTACAAGGCACTTTCCTTTTCTCCACTCTCTCTTCTGTATCTTTTATTTCTAGAATTCCCAGTGATAGCCATTTGACTGACGTGATGTGATATCTCATTGTCATGTTTTCAATTATTTATTTTTTAATTTAAGGATAATTGCTTTACAGAATTTTGTTGTTTTCTGTCAAACATCAGCATGAATCAGCCATAGTTGTACATACGTCCCCTCCCTCTGTGCTGTGCTATGCTTAGTCACTGATTCGTGTCTGACTCTGCGACCCCATGGACTGCATCCCGCCAGACTCCTCTGTCCATGGGGATTCTCCAGGCAAGAATACTGCAGTGTGTTGCCATTTCTTTATCCAGGGGATCTTCCAACCCACGGATCGAATCCAGGTCTCCCGCATTGCAAATGGATTCTTTACCATCTGAGCCAAGAGGGAAGCCCAAGAATACTGGAGTGGGTAGCCTATCCCTTATCCAGGGGATCTTCCCAACCCAGGAATCAAACTGGGGTCTCTTGCATTGCAGGTGGATTCTTTACCAGCTGAGCTACCAGGGAAGCCCTTCCATCCTTCTAATAATTAGCAATGTTGATATCTTTTCATTTGCCTGTTGGCCATCTGTATGTCTTGTTTAGAAAAATGTCTCCTTAGGTCTTCTGCCCATTTTTAAATAGGATTTTTTTGTTTTCCCAATGTTGAGTTGGAAGAGCTGTTTGTACACTTTTGATGTTGACCTCTTATTGGTCACGTATTTTGCAAATAGTTTCTCCCATTTTGTAGGTTGTCTTTTTGTCTTGTCAGTGATCTCTTCCTCACTGCCAAAGCTTTTAAGTTTAAGTTTGATTAGATAGGGCTTTCCTGATAGCTTAGTTGGTAAAGAATCCACCTGCAGTGAAGAAGACCCTGGTTCAATTCCTGGCTTGGGAAGATCCCCTGGAGAAGGGAAAGAATACCCACTCCAGTATTCTGGCCTGGAGAATTCTATGGACTGTATAGCCCATGGGGTCGCAAAGAGTCAGACACAACTGAGCAATTTTCACTTCACACTAGATCCCATTTGTTTATCTTTGTCTTCATTTCTTTTGGCACCGGAGACTGGTCCATGAAAATATTGCCTTGATTATGTCCAAGAATGTTTGGCCTGTGTTCTCTTCTAGGAGTTTTATGATATCTTGTCTTATATTAAGGTCTTTATTCCATTTTGAGTTTATGTTTGTATATGATATGAGTAGAGTGAAGTCGCTCAGTCATGTCTGTCTCTTTGTGACCCCCGTGGACTGTAGCCTACCAGGCTTCTCCATCCATGGGATTCTCCAGGCAAGAATACTGGAGCAGGATACCATTTCTCTCTCCAGGGGATCTTCCCGACCCAGGGATCGAACCCGGGTCTCCCACATTGGAGGCAGATGCTTTAACCTCTGAGCCACCAGGAGTGTTCAAATTTCATTGACTTACATTTAGTTGTTCAGCTTTCCCAAAACCTTTTGCTGAAAAGACTGTCTTTTCTCCATTGTATATTCCTTTCTCCTCTGTCATAGATTAATTGACTCTAGGTGCATGAGTTTATTTCTGGGCTCTCTATTCTGCTCTATTTCATTGATGTCTATGTCTGGTTCTGTGTTAATAAAATACTTTTATTGCTTTAGCTTTGTACTATAGTCCGAAGTCTGGAAGAGTCATGACTCAAGCTTTGTATTTTTCCCCCAGGATTACTTTGGCAATTCTGGGTCTTTTGTGGTTCTGTACAAATTTTATGGTTATTTGTTTTAGATCTGTGAAAAATAACTTGAGTATTTTTATATGATTTGTCATTATAATCCTCATTTTCCAGTTGTTTTTGTAGTTATTCTCCATTCATTTCTTCTTTTTGTTTTTCTTTTTGTGGTTTGTTGATTTTCTTTTAGTATGCTTAAGTTCCTTTGCTTTTAATTTGTGTAACTCTATTCTGTTTTTGATTTGTGATAACCATGGAGTTCAAGAATGTTGACCCATAGCTATACCTCCTTGCTTTAAACTGAAAGTCACTCAAGTTCAAACACATTCTAAAAGATCTACTTTTTACATTCCTGTCTCTCACATTTTGCGATTTTGATGTTCTACTTTACATTTTCATGCTGATCCTTTTACTGTTTATCCTGTCAGGATCGCTTTTACAATTTTTAATTGTTTTTTAATATATGTACTGGTTCATTTAAATGATCTTCCGTTCTTCTATATATTTGTTTTTCTTATTGTGATTTTCCCCTTTCCTTTAGATCTTCCAGCCTCAGTTTTCAACCACTTCCTATGGAGAGCTCACTTTCTCTTGGATATCAGGTGCCAGATAGCAGCATTCATCAATAGAACACTGGTTTACTCCACTGAACCAAAATAACTCCCTCTCACTTTCAGTTCTGGCATTCAACATTGGTCTAGCCACAGCTCCCAAAAAACCCATTGACCAATTCTGCTGCCTTTGTCCTAACACAGTCCTACACACACTGGGAGATGGGACTCGAGGGACTTCTGTATCCCACCAAGTTTCTTTTTGGTTCTTGGAAAATATCTGCTAAATTCCCACCACCAACTTCAGATTCTCAAACCTGAAAATTCAGGGAACCCCATATTGACAGCTACAACCGTTTATTCTGAAGCTGTTAGAGTTACTGGCACCCCCACAAGGGAATCCCTCACTGGGTTGGAGGAGAGAATTTAGTGTAAGAAGAGGAAGGGGGTCAGTAGGATCAGAGCTTCCAAGTCACCCTCCCAACTTGTTTTCCCCTGTTGGGCAAGAGCTGTGGCAATCATATAATGTGGAAATGTAAATAACTGACTAATAACGGTTGAGAGAAGAGGGTAGGAGGTAAGTGGTGGGCAACAATCCAAGAATTATCAAGGTATTTCCCAAGATGCACTGCAGTTCGTTATTAGACCATCCCAGTTACAAGGCATCATGGGAATGACTTGTTCATAATCTAGTGGCTCCTGAGGCAAAAGGATGTCCCAACTTCCTAAGTAGAGCAACTTTAACACTGTCTTCATGCTTTCAGTTCTGAGAAGCAGTAAGGTGGAGGAACCTTGGGCAACAGAGCCTAACTGCCTTACTGTATACGAGGACACTGAAGCATGCTGATGCTGCTAAGTCGCTTCAGTTGTGTCCAACTCTGTGCGACCCCATAGAGGGCAGCCTGCTAGGCTCCTCTGTCTCTGGGATTCTCCAGGCAAGAATACTAGAGTGGGTTGCCATTTCCTTCTCCAATGCATGAAAGTGAAAAGCGAAAGTGAAGTCGCTCAGTCGTGCCCGACTCTTAGTGACCCCATGGACTGCAGCCTACCAGGCTCCTCCGTCCATGGGATTTTCCCATGGATTTCCCCATGGCAAGAGTACTGGAGTGGGGTGCCATTGCCTTCTCTGACACTGAAGCATAGAAAACTAAAAAAATAGAAGTAGTGTAATAAACCAAAACACAGATAGATCTGGTTCTGTTGTCCAGTACCTTGTAGTCCCAGGCAAATACCTCAACATCTCTGAATTTTGCATTGCTTAATTATAAAACAAGGAAAAGACTTATACTTGTCGATGTTTCCAACCACACACCACTAGAAGCAGTCCTCTTCGAAACTGAACAAGTTGGGTTTATTACTCGCTTCAGCAAGGAACAATGAATAATATGACATCTCATTAAGAGGATGTTTGAAGGACTTAGAGGATGTGGGCTTCAGTTAGGTTATTTAGGGGAGAGTTTCAGGAAACTGGCTTTGCTCCGGATAGATGCTGTCAGGAAGTGGGGCAGTTCTATGATCTGGTGTCTTAATCTTACTCTGAAATGAAATTTCACCTGAGAACTGAGGAGCTGCAAACCACAGATATTACTGTGAGATTGCTCACAGAGGGTGAAGAAAAGTTAGAGTGAAGGACAACACTCAGCTTTCTGGGGGAAGGTAGGGGAAGCCAGTCCTTAGGGGGAAGGACAATGAATTCAGCTGAGTCAATGTTGAGTCCATGTTGCTTGTAGAACATTTAGGCAAAGATGTGGAGGGAGGGAGTGGGAGACATGCTCAGTCATGTCCACCAGGGACCCAGTGGGCTGTAGCTTGCCAGGCTTCTCTGTCAATGGAATTTTCCAGGCAAGAATATTGGAGTGGGGTTGCTATTTTCTTCTCTGGGGGATCGTCCCAACCCAGGGATTGAACCTGAGTCTCCTGTATCTCCTGCATTACAGGCGAATTCTTTACTATTGAGTCACCTGGGAAGCCCATAAGTAGACATTAACTTCATTCATGCACTTGTTCATGAAATGTTTACTAGGGATAAAACATGTGTTGATTTAAACTTTTACTCAGACTCAAAGTCTTCAAGCTCTGGCTCTTCCAATTTACTAGCTGTGTGGCCTATTCAATTTGCTAGTGATTTCCATTTGTCAGCATAGATAGACCCTGAACTATGTCCATACAGAGACAGTTATCCTTCCTTTTACACTAGAGGAACCTGAGTCTCAGAGGAGATGGAGATTGCTGGTAACTTCAAAGAGCAAAGTGAATTCCCTGTCCTGATGTGCTGGTAAAAGTCACTGAGTCAATAAGAATCTTTCAGTAACACTGAGAGAGGTAGAATTAATAATATAAGATATCTATTACCACTTACTGACAAGCTACTATGTGCCAAGCAAGCCCTGCATATACATCTCCATCTCTAAACATCACAATAATCTCAATAGGTTCTTCTTCTGTCTTAAAGTCCTGCAAGCTAGGACTTCGTTGATGGTGCAATGATTAAGACACCATGCTTCCAAAGCAGGGGTCCCAGGTTCAATTCCTGGCCTGGGACTGAAGTCCCACATGTCACATGGTTGGGCCAAACAAGAAATTTTTGATTTTTAAAATAATTTTATGGATTTAGTTTTGGCCATGCTAGGTCTTCCTTGCTGCACAGGCTTTTCTCTAGTTGCAGAGAATGAAGGCTATTACCCAATTGCAGTGCTTGGGCTTCTCATTGCGATAGCTTCTCTTCTTGCAGAGCACAGGCTCTGGGGTGCACTGGCTTCAGTAGTTGGGACACATGGACTCAGTAGTTGTGACTCCTGGACTTAGTTGCTCCACAGTATGTGGGATCTTCCTGGATCAGGGATCAAACCATGTCTCCTGCATTGGCAGGTGGATTCTTTACCACTGAACCACTAAGGAAGTCCCCTCAAAATAATTTTTTTAAATTTTTTGAAATAAAGTCATACAAATAGAAGCTCAGAGTTTTCATCTCTTCCCCCAAGTTCACGTAATGGATACAAGCAACGGCTAGAATTCAGATGCAAAACTTTGTGACCCCATGAACTGTAGCAGAGGACTAGGTTCCTTTGTCCATGGAATTCTCCAGGCAAGAACACTGGAGTGAGTAACCATTCCCTTCTCCAGGGGATCTTCCTGACTCAGGGATCAAACCTGAGTCTCTTGCATTGCAGGCAGATTCTTTACCATCTGAGCCACCAGGGAAGTCCCTCTGTCTCCCATGATTTTCCTTAAAAGAGGCTTTTAAGCTGTGCCTTCAAAAATCCCCAGAGACTCACCAGAGGGGACTCATAATTCTTCAAATAGGGAAGCTCTGCTTTTCATCAGGGTTTTTTTCACACTGAGACCAACTGGAATCAAATTTTGGCAAAAACTTTTGTTCAGATTTTTGTCAAGAGGGCTGTAACTGTGAGTTGGAGGAGGAAGAGGCCAGAGAAAAAGCCATTGGACTTAAAAATGAGAAACTTGGTGATGACCGTGGTAAAGGCATCAGCTCTCACTGGTAGGAAGCAGAGAAGAAATCTTGAGAACAGTGTAGGGCTATAGTGGGCATCCACTCTTCCTTCCTGATTGTACCCTTAAGTGAGATCCTTTTGTAATCTTGCGTTGGCACCCATAGCACCTATTGATTTAGTTTAGCTCAGACTCAAAGGAGTGTGAAAACATCCCAGCTTGGAAAGGATGGTAAGCAAAGAAGAACTAATGTCTTCCCCAGGCACCTCTCAATAACCTCCATTTTTAGGTCTTTTGTCATTCTTTGATCAAGATCAAGTTCCAGGGAGTGCATCTGGTTAGATACTCTTGGTCTGAGGATATGGCAGGCACTTCTATTGATAGGCACCTGAATTCTACCTGTCCTGGCTGGAGGAAGAGTCACTCCTCAAGCAAAATCAGGCTACTGTTATCTAGAAAAAGGGACAGATCGATGCCAGGTGACAAAACAAGTTAGCCCATATACTCAGAGAAGTTTCCATGGAGAGAGGATAGTTTGAATGGGTTCAACAGATCAGCAGGAGAAAACTCCATTGTGTGGTTAAAGGCACACTGTTTGGTCCTGGGAATTTCTCAGATCTTCCATGTTCACTTGTTTCTAGTCACCTTAGATGGACATGTCTACAGCTGACTCATGGCACCTCCAATTATAACATTTCCTTCTTTCCTTTCTATTTTCTTGCTTCCTTTTCTTGATAAATGTGACTTTACATTCATGAAGTAAAGATTCAAAATCTTTGATGCATCATCTATGTTAATATCAGATAGATTTGCCCGGGAGTTGTTTGTGTTTGTGTATTAGTAACATTGAAGTAACTGGGGACACATGACCAACAGTTTGGAGCAAATGTCTTCCTTCTAACTTTCAGCTGTTTTTCCTCCAGCAAGTCACTTTCCCTTAGCCAAAATTCAGTTTCCTCATCTGTAAAAAAAGGAGTAATAAAACTTAACTCATAAGAGTGTAAAATAGGAACAAGCTACCTTTTCCTAAATGCCAACTGTGAGCGCAGATGGTCACAATTTTAAATGCCCTGCAGGTCAAGTGAGTAACGCAGATGAAAGCATCTGGAACTGAGGTGGTACAGGGCAACCATAAAGAATGGTGGGAATTATGGAAACTGGAGAGAACGGTCCCCTCTTGAGAAGAGACCACTCTTCTTAGCTTGGTTCTTGGTTTTCAAAGTGTGGTCCCTTGACAGCACCCTCAGTGCCTGGGGAACCTTGTTGATGCAGCTACTCAGGTCCCACTCTGTGCTCCTGAATCAACATTCTGGGGATGAAGATCTCAAGTCTGTGTTTGATAATGGCTAAGGGATTCTGATGCTCACTTAAGTGTGAGACCCACTGCCCGTGCAGGACCATGTTGCGATATTGTTTATTTTGTGCAGCAATGCTAGAAATTTCCTTTTTATGAAATCCTCCACCTTTAAATGCTGGCAAATGATTCAAAATTATAAAATGTACATGGTGAGCTAACAGTATTCTAGCCAGATTTGCAACTTCCAGTTTATCCTTTTCCTTTTAATCCTAAAACTCCAGTACTCATGCCACCACTTCATGGAGACAGACTACATACATCCAAAATGAGGCCCTGTTATGTCTCGTGGCCAGAAAGTGGTCTCCCATGACTTAGATATGAATGTCCCTCTCAGAGGACTCAGCATCACAAAAATTTAAATCTCTTCTGCCTGCTGCAAGTACATTCCATCCATTTCAGGATGTAGCCTTAGATAGCATGGTATCCATGCTTCTCATTTTTCAGAGTGAAAAACTAAGGAATAGGAGCAGAGATATGATCTGAGTCCCACAGTGTTCAGATAACATGCCTTTATCCAGAATACACACTATGTGATATTGCTGCCTTGTAATTTCTCTGCAGATGCCTACAGGGGCCGGGAAGGCTTGTAATCAGAGACCTCAGTCACTGATGAGCAGAAGGGGGGCAGGGAGAGGGAGGAAACACAGGCCCAACAGGGGGCTTCTGGATATGGGAGCCTCTAACCTGGACCAGAGTGAAGAGGACCAGAAGAGAAGGACATTGGGAGAGAAAGATAGACAGACGAGAAGGGGACAGGGAAGAAAAGAGGAGTCTCTGCTGCTCCCTGGTCTCGGGTGGACAGACTGAGGCAGGAAGAGGGGCAGGGCAGAGGGCTCTTGAACTAGAATCCTAGTTGTTCAATTTGCTGGTTGTGGGGTCTGAGCAAGTCACTTTACTTCTTTGAGCCTGTACTTTCTTCTTGACACAATGGGATGAGAACCCAGATGCTGCAGGATGGACATGAGGCTAAATAAAGTGCCACATGTGGAATGTCTCAGGAGAGAGCAGACCCTCCTCTCACAGTGGCTTGTTAGTGAGTCACAGGCTCCCGAAGCCCTTCTGTTCTGGGGCAGCTCGGTATTGAGAGCTCCTGCCCTTCTCCAGGGAAAGGGTGTCTCTGTGCAGGAAGGCAGCCCCCCGTGTCCTCTCAGCTCATCAACCAGCTCTTTGCCAGCTTGATGTTCGGCTGGACTTGCTCCTGGGGCTTCTGGGCACTGAACCCAGCCCCCTCTACCTTGAGCCTGGAGTGGAGCACAGGGTGTGTGGTAAGTGTGTGTGTGTGTGTGTGTGTGTGTGTGTGTATGAATGGAAAATGCTTGTCTTTGTGTGGATGGGTTGGCACAGGGGTCTTGTGCTACATGACTGTAACTGGAAGTGAATATACAGGTGTGAGTGAAGGGACTGTGAGTGTGTAACCCCCTCACGTGTGCACCGAAGTTTACAGCTAACAATGCAGCGGGGTGCGTGTGCACAGACTCCAAAGCCAAATTCCTGGGTTAAATCCTCTGTCTCCACTCCATGAGTTTAGAAAAATTACTTTATTTGTTTCTACCTCAGTTTCCTCTTCTGTAACACAAGGAAATAGCAACAGTTCCTCACCCACTCTTCTAGGATTTTTGAGGATTCAGTGAGTTAAGATACGGGCTTAGGATAATGCATAACACACACAAAAAAGCTGTTTTATCTGCTATATTACTCATGATTACAATATTCTTGTCTGCAGCATCCCATGGACAGAGGAGCCTGGCAGGCTACAGTCCATGGTGTCACAAGAGTCGGACATGACTTAGCAACCAAATCACCACCATTATTACTACCCCAAAGAACTTTGACTTCTCTGGGAGAAGGAATATACGCCTGTTGCCTCCACTGCTTCCACAGCAACCCCATGATCATGAGGGTTGGGGGCACATCATGAGGACTCTAGTAGGTATTTAATAATCAGAACTTGACTTTGAGAGAGCTGGGAAGTCACTGAGGGATTGGTCGTGGGAGCAAATGGGATAGGACTCAGGCGGTAGCTGGATTCTGCGGCTGCAGTGCGGGGAGTGACCTCTAGGGGGCGAAAGGCAGAGACAGGGGCCTGGTGACAAGTGGCTGCAGGCGTCCAGGTGAGCCTTGTTGTTCCCTGGGTGGATCCTAGGTCTCTTGAATAACAAGAATGTCTTGCTCTGTTGGGGTTCCTATGGTGGCTTCATTACCGAGTCATGATTCATTGAATCATTGGCCATCGGCAGTTGTTCAACCAACAGCTCCACTTTCCTCCTTGAGGTTGAGGGGGAGGGAAGGTGGATAGATGGCATGGGGGAGGATAGGAATGAAAGTTCCAACCCTCCTGTCAGACAGTGGTTTCCCCTGGCAACCAGAGCCCATTCTGGAGTTACTAAGGTCCTTCCAAAACCCCCTACTTCACGCACCAGAAGAAGAAAGGAAGGGACATGATGTTCAACTGTCCACTTTTCTGGAGAGTCCCCTTCCCTGGGGTCACGTCTGGGGAGGGGGCTTCTTCTGTTAAAGAAAGGCCACAACCCTTTGAGTGAACACTGGCCATGTGCCAGGTTCTGTGTTACCATTTTGCCTGCAAGATTTTATTTAATCATCCTGTGAATCCTGTGAGGGAGGAAATGGGAGCCTGGCAACGTTACTTAGCTGGAGGACTAGTTTCCTGGGGCTGTGGTGGGAGACACTGGTTGTCACCTGAAGTGGTCAAGGCCAGCCTCCCAGAAGAGGCGATGTCTGAACTGAGTTTGGAAGCATGAGTTGCATTCCATCAGTAGAGAGAAGGGGGTGAACAGGAGCTTTGGGGCAAGACAAAGAGCTGGAGAGGAGAACAGAGATCCTACCTCCATCCATTTCCCAGGTTGGAGTCTATATTTGTTTCCAAGTAGCCTTTGAGCATCATGAGGAGACCTCAACTTGTTCCTCAAAGTCCACCCAACCCTGAATACAATGAACCTGGAAGTCCCCTCTGGACAGAGTAAGGAAAGTTTTCACTATAAAAAAAAAAATGTCCCCCTTTTTCATTTTTTAAGACAGCCAGATGTAATTCAGTCACGAGCTTCTGAGTGCTCTGTTGAAGAGTTCTAACGATACAAGGAAGAATAATTATGAGAAGCAGAACTAGAGAGGCCACAGCAGCATAGCTAAGAATAGTAGACAATGTTTTTTCCTGAAATAAAGTTCAAAAATGTATGAAAATAGTCATTTGCTGCTCCTGCAGCAATAAAGTCCAATCGGGAATGTTCCACGGTCTTTATCTGATTGTGAAGTCTTCCTAAATCTAAACTAATGCTGGAACTATTCCATACCCCTGAAATGTGGTTTTTAATTCTCTCCCAGTTATAATCTGTCTCATTTACTTTCAGGAGTCTTACACAAATCCACCGGTAGTTGGCATGACAGGACAGTGCCAATTTCTATTTTAATGCCTGTAATTCAGTCCCAATATGTATTACTGCTTCCTCTAGGGCATCTACCTTCATTTCCAGTTTCCTGTCTATAACTTCTTGTGTTGCCAACGTTAAAGAAACATTCTTAGACATAGTATTAATATATTGAGCAGTATGCACTTGTTGAGTCAATGATATTGCCGCCACTGTGGCAGAGGTAATTGCTGTTATTAAGGCTGATATTCCCAAGATAAGTAAGCCCACAAACCGTCACGATTGCATCAAATCTTGTAACTGTTGCAACACAGCAAGACCATAGTTATCATACCAATAAGTGGTTACAGTCACAGGCACCATAAGCTAGGGTGGACATTGCACACCACAAAGGAGCAAACGTTATATTGAGGGGTCAAACAAGATGAGAGCATACATTGTTCACAAGATAATATATTAGGTCCACCTGAATAATTCATTTTTATATTAAGTCTTCCAGAGTCATTAGTGAAGAGAAAAACATAGGGAGAGGGTAGGCAAGCTAAAATAGAGTAAGTAGAATCATTTTCTGGTCGGGATAGGGTAATAGGGGCAGTAGCAACAAGGGCTCTTCAAATCTCTGGTTGCCGAAAGTTCTGCCCTTAGCTGTATAGGACAACATAGAAGGAACAAATTGATTATGATGCCATCTATTGGCAGCTAACGGCCATGGAACAGAATCATGTTTCCAACTGTCAAATTTAGCGGTATAGCCATGAACGGACATTGGATCCTGACCTAGATTTGGGTTGCCTCAGTCCTGGATTGTATAATTTTTCCTCCTGGTATTCTGTAATCAATTTTTGAATTATAAGTACAAGAGTTCCAAATCAGATACCCTAAACGATCATTTATAGTTTTCCGTATGATATCTGAATGAGCAACATCATTGCAATTTGGATATTTCGGTGGAGTGTTGAGGAACAAGTTTTTATAGAGGTCAAGGATCCCAGGCATTAGGCCTGTAATACCCAAACTAGTTGGCTTCCTTTTTTTTATTTTTTATTTTTACTTTATTTTGCTTTACAATACTGTATTGGTTTTGCCATACATTGACATGACTCAGGCACGAGTGTACATGAGTTCCCAATCCTGAACCCCCCTCCCACCTCCCACCCCATATCATCTCTCTGGATCATCCCAGTGCACCAGCCCCAAGCATCCTGTAGCCGGTATCGAACATAGACTGGCTATTTGTTTCTTACCTGATAGTATGCATGTTTCAATGCCATTCTCCCAAATCATCCCACCCTCTCCCTCTCCCAGAGTCTAAAAGTCCATTCTATACATCTGTGTCTCTTTTGCTGTCTCACATACAGAGTTATCATTACCATCTTTCTAAATTCCATATATGTGTTAGTATACTGTATTGGTGTTTTTCTTTCTGGTTTACTTCATTCTGTATAATAGGCTCCAGTTTCATCCACCTCATTAGAACTGATTGAAATGTATCCTTTTTAATGGCTGAGTAATACTCCATTGTGCATATGTACCACAGCTTTTTTATCCATTCATCTGCTGATGGATATCTAGGTTGTTTCCATTTCCTGGCTATTATAAACAGTGCTGCGATGAACATTGGGGTACATGTGTCCCTTTCAATTCTGGTTTCCTCAGTGTGTATGCCCAGCAGTGGGACTGCTGGGTCATAAGGCAGTTCTATTTCCAGTCTTTTAAGGAATCTCCATACTGTTCTCCATAGTGGCTGTACTAGTTTGCATTCCCACCAACAGTGTAAGAGGGTTCCCTTTTCTCTACACCCTCCCCAGCATTTATTGCTTGTAGACTTTTGGATCGCTGCCATTCTGACTGGTGTGAAATGGCACCTCATTGTGGTTTTGATTTGCAGTTCTCTAATAATGAGTGATGTTGAGCATCTTTTCATGTGTTTGTTAGCCATCCATAGGTCTTCTTTGGAGAAATGTCTATTTAGTTCTTTGGCCCATTTTATGATTGGGTCGTTTATTTTTCTGGACTTAAGCTGCATAAGTTGCTTGTATATTTTTGAGATTAGTTGTTTGACACTTCATTTGCTATTATTTTCTCCCATTCTGAAGGCTGTCTTTGCACCTTGCTTATAGTTTCCTTTGTTGTGCAGAAGCTTTTAAGTTTAATTAGATCCCATTTGTTTATTTTTGCTTTTATTTCCAGTATTCTGGGAGGTGGATCATAGAGGATCCTGCTGTGATTCATGTTGGAGAGTGTTTTGCCTATGTTCTTCTCTAGGAGTTTTATAGTTTCTGGTCTTATATTTAGATCTTTAATCCATTTTGAGTTTATTTTTGTGTCTGGTGTCAGAAAGTGATCTAGTTTCATTCTTTTACAAGTGGTTGACCAGTTTTCCCAGCACCACTTGTTAAAGAGATTGTCTTTACTCCATTGTATATTCTTGCCTCCTTTGTCGAAGATAAGGTGTCCATAGGTGTGTGGATTTATCTCTGGGCTTTCTATTTTATTCCATTGATCTATATTTCTGTCTTTGTGCCAGTACCATACTGTCTTGATGACTGTGGCTTTGTAGTAGAGCCTGAAAGTCAAGCAGGTTGATTCCTCCAGTTCCATTCTTCTTTCTCAAGATTGCTTTGGCTATTCCAGGTTTTTTGTATTTCCATACAAATTGTGAAATTATTTGTTCTAGCTCTGTGAAAAATACTGCAGGTAGCTTCATAGGGATTGCATTGAATCTGTAGATTGCTTTGGGTAGTATACTCATTTTCACTATATTGATTCTTCCAATCCATGAACATGGTATATTTCTCCATCTATTAGTGTCCTCTTTGATTTCTTTCATCAGTGTTTTATAATTTTCTATATATAGGTCTTTAGTTTCTTTAGGTAGGTATATTCCTAAGTATTTTATTCTTTTCGTTGCAATGGTGAATGGACTTGTTTCCTTAATTTCTTTTTCTACTTTCTCTTTATTAGTGTATAGGAATGCAAGGGATTTCTGTGTGTTGATTTTATATTCTGCAACTTTACTATATTCATTGATTAGCTCTAGTAATTTTCTGGTGGAGTCTTTAGGGTTTTCCATGTAGAGGATCATGTCATCTGCAAACAGTGAGAGTTTTACTTCTTCTTTTCCAATTTGGATTCCTTTTATTTCTTTTTCTGCTCTGATTGCTGTGGCCAAAACTTCCAGAACTATGTTGAATAGTAGCAGTGAAAGCGGGCACCCTTTTCTTGTTCCTGACTTTAGGGGAAATGCTTTCAAGTTTTCACCATTGAGGATAATGTTTGCTGTGGGTTTGTCATATATAGCTCTTATTATGTTGAGGTATGTTCCTTCTATTCCTGCTTTCTGGAGAGTTTTTATCATAAATGGATGTTGAATTTTGTCAAAGGCCTTCTCTGCATCTATTGAGATAATCATATGGCTTTTATTTTTCAATTTGTCAATGTGGTGAATTACATTGATTTATTTGCAGATATTGAAGAATCCTTGCATCCCTGAGATAAAGCCCACTTGGTCATGATGTATGATCTTTTTAATGTGTTGTTGGATTCTGATTGCTAGAATTTTGTTAAGGATTTTTGCATCTATGTTCATCAGTGATATTGGCCTGTAGTTTTCTTTTTTGTGTGTGGCATCTTTGTCAAGTTTTGGTATTAGGGTGATGGTGGCCTCATAGAATGAGTTTGGAAGTTTGCCTTCCTCTGCAATTTTCTGGAAGAGTTTGAGTAGGATAGGTGTTAGCTCTTCTTGAAATTTTTGGTAGAATTCAGCTGCGAAGCAGTCTGGACCTGGGCTTTTGTTTGCTGGAAGATTTCTGATTACAGTTTCAATTTCCGTGCTTGTAATGGGTCTGTTAAGATTTTCTATTTCTTCCTGGTTCAGTTTTGGAAAGTTATACTTTTCTAAGAATTTGTCCATTTCTTCCACATTGTCCATTTCATTGGCATATAATTGCTGATAGTAGTCTCTTATGATCCTTTGTATTTCTGTGTTGTCTGTTGTGATCTCTCCATTTTCTTTTCTAATTTTATTGATTTGATTCTTCTCCCTTTGTTTCTTGATGAGTCTGGCTAATGGTTTGTCAGTTTCATTTATCCTTTCAAAGAACCAGCTTTTGGCTTTGTTGATTTTTGCTATGGTCTCTTTTGTTTCTTTTGCATTTATTTCTGCCTTAATTTTTAAGATTTCTTTCCTTCTACTAACTCTGGGGTTCTTCATTTCTTCCTTTTCTAGTTGCTTTAGGTGTACAGTTAGGTTATTCATTTGACTTTTTTCTTGTTTCTTGAGGTATGCCTGTATTGCTATGAACTTTTCTCTTAGCACTGCTTTTATAGTGTCCCACAGGTTTTGGGTTGTTGTGTTTTCATTTTCATTCGTTTCTATGCATATTTTGATTTCTTTTTTGATTTCTTCTGTGATTTGTTGGTTATTCAGAAGCATGTTGTTCAGCCTCCGTATGCTGGAATTTTTAATAGTTTTTCTCCCATAATTGAGATCTAATCTTAATGCATTATGATCAGAAAATGTGCTTGGAATGATTTCAATTTTTTTGAATTTATCAAGGTTAGATTTATGGCCCAGGATGTGATCTATCCTGGAGAAGGTTCCGTGAGCACTTGAGAAAAAGGTGAAATTCATTGTTTTGGGGTGAAATGTCCTATAGATATCAATTAAGTCTAACTGGTCTATTGTATCATTTAAAGTTTGTGTTTCTTTGTTAATTTTCTGTTTAGTTGATCTCTCCATAGATGTGAGTGGGGTATTAAAGTCTCCCACTATTATTGTGTTACTGTTAATTTCCCCTTTCATGCTTGTTAGCATTTGTCTTATGTATTGCAGTGCTCCTATGTTGGGTGCATATATATTTATAATTGTTATATCTTCTTCTTGGATTGATCCATTGATCATTAAGTAGTGTCCTTCTTTGTCTCTTTTCACAGCCTTTGTTTTAAAGTCTATTTTATCGGATACGAGTATTGCTACTCCTGCTTTCTTTAGGTCACTATTTGCGTGGAATATCTTTTTCCAGCCCTTCACTTTCAGTCTGTATGTGTCTCTTGTTTTGAGGTGGGTCTCTTGTAGGCAGCATATATAGGGGTCTTGTTCTTTTATCCATTCAGCCAGTCTTTGTCTTTTGCTTGGGGCATTCAACCCATTTACATTTAAGGTAATTATTGATAAGTATGATCCCGTTGCCATTTACACCCTTTTTGTGTTTCCTGTCTAGAGAATATCCTTTAGCATTTGTTGGAGAGCTGGTTTGGTGGTGCTGAATTCTCTCAGCTTTTGCTTGTCTGTAAAGCTTTTGATTTCTCCTTCATATTTGAATGAGATCCTTGCTCGGTACAGTAATCTGGGCTGTAGGTTATTTTCTCTCATCACTTTAAGTATGTCTTGCCATTCCCTCCTGGCCTGAAGTGTTTCTATTGAAAGATCTGCAGTTATCCTTATGGGAATCTGCTTGTGTGTTATTTGTTGTTTTTCCCTTGCTGCTTTTAATATTTGTTCTTTGTGTTTGATCTTTGTTAATTTGATTAATATGTGTCTTGGGGTGTTTCACCTTGGGTTTATCCTGTTTGGAACTCTTTGAGTTTCTTGAACTTGGGTGATTATTTCCTTCCCCATTTTAGGGAAGTTTTCAACTATTATCTCCTCAAGTATTTTCTCATGGTCTTTCTTTTTGTCTTCTTATTCTGGGACTCCTATAATTCGAATGTTGGAGTGTTTCATATTGTCCTGGAGGCCTCTGACATTGTCCTCATTTCTTTTAATTCGTTTTTCTTCTTTCCTCTCTGATTCATTTATTTCTACCATTCTATCTTCTATTTCACTAATCCTATCTTCTGCCTCTGATATTCTACTATTTGTTGCCTCCAGAGTGTTTCTGATCTCATTTACTGCATTATTCATTATATATTGACTCTTTTTTTATTTCTTCTAGGTCCTTGTTAAACCTTTCTTGCATCTTCTCAATCCTTGTCTCCAGACTGTTTATCTGTGATTCCATTTTGATTTCAAGATTTTGGATCATTTTCACTATCATTATTCGGAATTCTTTCTCAGGTAGATTCCCTATCTCTTTCTCTTTTGTTTGGTTTGGTGGGCATTTCTCCTGTTCCTTTACCTGCTGGGTATTCTGTCTCTTCATCTTTGTTATATTGCTGCGTTTGGGGTGGCCTTTCTGTATTCTGGGAATTTGTGGAGTTCTCTTTATTATGGAGTTTCCTCGCTGTGGGTGGGGTTATATCAGTGGCTTGTCAAGGTTTCTTGGTTAGGGAAGCTTGTGTCGGAGTTCTGGTGGGTAGAGCTGGATTTCTTCTCTCTGAAGTGCAATGAAGTGTCCACTAATGAGTTATGAGACGTCTATGGTTTTGGAGTAACTTGAGCTGCCTGTATATTGAAGCTCAGGGGTGTGTTCCTGTATTGCTGGAGAACTTGCAAGGTATGTCTTGCTCTGGAACTTGTTGGCCCTTGGGTGGTGCTTGGTCTCAGTGCAGGTATGGAGGTGTTTGATGAGCTCCTATCGATTAATGTTCCCTGGACTCAGGAGTTCTTTGATGTTCTCAGGATTTGGACTTAAGCCTCCTGCTTCTGGTTTCCAGTTTTATTTTTACAGTAGCCTCAAGACTTCTCCATCTATACAGCACCGATGATAAAACACTTAGGTTAAAGATGAAAATTTTCTCCACATTGAGGGACACCCAGAGAGGTTCACTGAGTTACATGGAGAAGAGAAGAGGGAGGGGGTAGTTAGAGGTGACTGGAATGAGGTGAGGTGGGATCAAAAGAGGAGAGAGCAAGCTAGCCAGTAATCACTTCTTTATGTGCACTCCTCAGTCTGGACCACTCAGAGATGTTCACGGAGTTATACAGGGAAGAGGAGGGGGAGGAAGTAGACAGAGGTGGCCAGGAGGATGAAAGAGGGAAATGAAAAGGAGAGAGACAGATCCAACCCAGTAACCAGTTCCCTAAGTGTTCTCCATCATCTGGAACACACAGAAATTCACAGAGTTGGGTAGAGGAGAGAAGGGGGAGGGAGGAGGCAGAGACAACCTGGTGGAGAAAAAGGAGAGTCCAAAGGAGGAGAGAGTGGTCAAGCCAGTAATCTCTCTCTCAGGTAAAATTGGGTACTGAAGATTGGGTTTTTAAATGTACAAAATTGACAACAAATACCAAAAAGCAAAGATTAAAAATCTAGAGTAGAGGTTGGATTTTCAAAAATACAATATTAAAGAAAAGTAGAATAAGAATAAAGAAAGAAAAAAACAAAGTCACAAGAATTATTAAACAACAACAACAACAACCACACAAAAAAAAAAATATATATATATATATACAGCATTTGCTTTAAAAATAGGGTCTTTTTTTGGAAAAGTGATAGTAGCTTATAAAAATTAAAATTAAAGGAGAAATAGAGGACTTAAAATTTTTTTAAGTTAAAAAAAGGAGAAGAAAAAGAAAAGAAGAAAAAACAAACAACAACAACAAAAAGAGAGAATGGTCGTAAAAATAGTAAAGATATTTCTGGGACTTTCTCCGGTGTTGTGGGCAGTGTGGGGTCACTTCCAAGGCGGTTCCCTCTGTTTAGCTTCTTCTGTTTGCTGGTCTCTTCAGTGTCTGATTTCCGCCCTGACACAAGAGGGGTGGTGGTGGACACTTTTTTTTTTTTTTTTTTTTTAGGCTCACTTGTTCAGTCGCGCTGTGGGGAGGGAGGGATGCTGCAAACAGATAACGCTGGCGTGTGCTCGCAGTGTCTCGGCCACGCTGGGCCTGCCCCTGCACGCGGTGCACACTGCTCAGGCTCTAGGTTGCTCCGCCGGGAACCATCTGAGGCCGGCCCTAGGCTGCATGCACCTCCCTGGTTTAAGCCGCTCAGGCTCGGCTCTCAGGTAGCCCTCAGAGGTGCAGATTCGTTGGGCCTGCGTTTTGTGCCCTTCCCAGGACCGAGGAGCTCAGGTGTTTGGCGAGCGCGGTCGCTGCGACTTGTCGCCTTTTCCTGCTGCTCAGTTTTGTGGGTGTACCGCTGGCGCCCCTTGTGAGGCAGATGGTGACCGTCCAGAACCCCCAGAAGTCTTAGTTAGCAAAGAAGCCTGCTTGCCATTTGGTAGGTAAAGTCTCTCCAGGGCTGCAATTGGCCCCTTCCAGCCCTTACGGCTCTGGCTGCCTGTCACTGGTGGGGGATGGTCTGCAACCGGCTATTTCTGTTCCGTCCTTTGTTCTGTGCACGGTCCTGGCGGTGTCTTATGTTAGAGCTTTTTGCGTGGTAGCTATCCCACAGTCTGGTATGCTCGCCCAAGTTAGTTTGCTCTGGTTACACTCAGGGCATTCGGCCCAGTGCTTAAAAAGCACTGCAGCCCGCACCTCCCTGCCCAGCCCCCACTTGCTAGTGGCGGATGCAGGCGTCTGCACTGCTTCTCCACTGGGGGAGTTACCGTTGGGCTCGTAATCTGTTGGTATGAATCATTTATTTATTTTTCTTCCCTGTTATGTTGCCCTCTGTGCTTCCAAGGCTCGCCACAGACTTGGCAGTGAGAGTGTTTCCTGGTGTTTGGAAACTTCTCTCTTTTTAAGACTCCCTTCCTGGGACGGGACTCTCTTCCCAGGACGGAGCTCCCTCCCTACCTCCTTTGTCTCTTTTTTTGTCTTTTATATTTTTCCTACCTGTTTTTGAAGACAATGATCTGCTTTTCTGGGTGCCTGATGTCCTCTGCCAGAATTCAGAAGTTGTTTTGTAGAATTTACTTAGCATTGAAATATTCTTTTGATGAATTTGTGGGGGAGATAGTGGTCTCCCCGTCCTATTCCTCCACCATCTTAGGACTGCCTTGGCTTCCTTTTTTATGAAATTTTGATGATGAGGAGTCTGTCAGGATAGCCTTTTTAGAGGCTCCAATACATCCCTCTTTAGTAGGGGTGATAAGATCTCTAGTGTGACTAGCAGGGAAACTGAAGCATACAGGAAGGTCATCAGTTAGTCCTTTAAAGGTATAATTAAGATTAACGGGGTATTGGCCCTTTACATAGGAAGTGTAATAAGTTTTTAGCTGTTTCCCTACCTTTTCCCAGGTATCTAGGTTAACAGTGTCTTCTTCTGGAAACCAAGGACATTGTTCTTATACAAATGTAAAAAAGGATTGAACACTAGCATTCTTAACTTTAATTCCTCTTTTGTTTAACAATTGCAAAATTACTCCTATTAAGAGTTGTCATTCTTTGACTCACTGTTACCCATGTCAATGACCTCTGTGTTCAAGGAAAGATTCAATGCTACCCACTCTTCCTCACCCTACCTATCTTATGTGGGGGGGTGGGGGGCCGCAGGGCCCTCAGTGGGGTCCTAGCCATCCCAGAAACTGGACAATGAGGAGCTTACCTTCGGGTCCCTGTTTCGGGCACCACTTGCCAGGGTCCAGCCTCAGCAGAGTCCAGGGATACCCTCAGGATGAACGGCATTGGCGAAAGAATGGCACGGGGAGACCAAGCTAAGGTGAAGCGAGGCCCGTAGCTTTATTTTCAAAAAGAGCTTTTATACCCTAACTTGTACATAGAGGAAAATGAAAGCTGCAAAGTCATGCAGAGTCAGCTCAAACATTCCAGCAGTTTTGCCCTTATTGAAACCAGGATTTTTTTTTTTTCTGCCTACCTTTCCATAAACAAGGGTTTTATGTTGTGTACATTATCTTCTGGCCTTGGAGGTCTGTTGACATTTTATGAACCTTTTTTGATAAAGGTTAATCAACCAGAAAACTTGTTCTCCCTTGAAGTGTTTTTTCCTTATACCTCTAATCTGTATCAGCCTCAAAAAGTACTAAACAGAGTTACATTCTCATGGAGTAAATGTGCAGTGGGTTACAACAAAAAAAGAACTTATTAGCTCAAACGTCTGACGTGGTTAATACCAAGGCTACTACTTGTTTTTCTTGCATTCCAACTATATTAACTAATGTACTCCCAGGCACACAATGGATAAGGGATATGGGAACTTGGCAACAAGCATTGGCTCAACAATGAGACCCTTCACCAGTATTATTTTAATAAAACTTTTTCACCCCTCAAAGGGCTATATATTTTTAGAATGCTTAAGCTTCTTGTGTCATGGTTGGGATGTTGTGAACAATCATATGCATAGTTGCAAGAGTCTGAATAAACCTGCCAAGCAAGCCAGAATGCTAAAGGGGGGTTTGGATTGAAATGCTCCTTTCATGCCCAGGAAACTTATCAACTAGAGCCCTAAGTTGATTTTCTCAAGAGAAAGGTGGTCAGGGATAGCCCCCTGTTAATGTCAGAAGAGTTGGTGAAAGGCGTAATATAGTATACAGTAGACAGATTTTGGTTTGGGGTAGATGCTCGAGCAGGTCCAGGGAGTCCCTTGAGTCCTGATCCGCCTTGCCTGTCAGGTCTCCTCCACATGACCTTGTCATGGGTGGGATCTCCTGTGCTGGCTCCTGGCAGTAAGGGAGAGGGGATACTTGGGGCAACCACCTTATTTACATGAAAGCCCTGATGCTAAAGCTTGGCATTCCTGCCTCCTCCTGCTAGTCCCCACTCATGAGAGGAGTAAGGCAGCCGCCTTTAGCATCTCTAAGAAAGAGACTCCTCAGGCCTGAGTGACATAGGTGAGTGGGTGTTTGGACAGAGGAGAAACTTCGTGTTGGAAAATAAATTGGAGAAAGCTACTGAATACCACTTCCCTGGTGGCTCAGGGGCAAATAATCCATCTGCCAATGCACGAAGTGCAGATTCGTTCCCTGGGTCAGGAAGATCCCCTGGAGAAGGAAACAGCAACTCACTCCAGTATTTTTGCTGGGACACCTAATGGACAGAGGAGCTTGGTGGGCTACAGTCCATGGGGTCTCAAAGAGTCAGATGAGACTAAGGGACTGAACAATAACAACAAACTGAATAATCACTAAAATTTCATAGAAGGGGGTCACTTAGCCTCAGTTTTTATACCTCCCCCCACAGGGACCTCATTTCCCCTTGGGCATCAGGTGCCAGCTCAAGCATTCATCGGTGAAACACTTGTACCATTTAACTGTAGCTGTTCCCTCCCCTAGGCCTTGGCTTTCCACATTGCGCTCAGTCTGCTCCCAAGAAACCTACCAACCAATTCTACATCTTTGTCCTAAGAGATCCTACAGACATTGGGAGATGGCAATCAAGAAGTACACCCCTCCCCTACAAAGTGTAACTGCATATGCAAAATTTTGCTAAGTCCCCTCCACTAGCTTTCAAAATCTCAGGACTCAACCTGAAGTAACCCATCTTTTTCACTCCCCACAATTTATATTGCAAGGAGGCTGATAGGGTGGTAGCCACCTTCATGAGGTGCTCACTCACTGGGTTAAAAGAGACAGGATAGTGTAAGAAGAAGAGGGTGGTCAGTAGGGTTAGAGCACCCAAGTCACCCTCCCACCTTCCTTCCCCAAGCTGGGCAAGAGCTGTGGCAACAGGATGTGTGGAAATGTGAATAACCGACAGAGGATGGCTGAAAGGCAAGACAGGATGTACATGGTGGTTGGGGGTCCAGGACTAGTGTACATAGGTCCCAGGATGCACCATATTTCAGTTTCATATTAGACCTTCCTAGCTGCAAGGCCTTGTTATAAATGCCTTGTTCAGAATCTAGGGAGGCCCCAGGGGAGGTGCTGGTTCTCCCAAGTAGAGCCACTTTAACAAGGTTTCACGGTCCTGCCTCTGGGAAGATGTGGGATGAAGGGACCGTTGGAGGACAGAGTCTAACTACCTTATTACACATGAGGGAACTGAGGCAGAGGGAACTCAAAAGCCATTGCAGTTAAATGAACAAGGACACAGATGGTGCCCCTTCTGTTACTCACTACCTCATCATCCTGGACACATTTTTAGCATCTCTAAGTTTTGCTTTCTTTCATTATAAAATAAGGATAATACTTATCTGCTGATGTTTACAGCCACAGACCTCTAGAAACACTCCTGTTGCTAGCTGAATGAGTTGGGTTTACGACTCACTACAGCAAGAACCAAGTCACCACCCTTATGAACCGCACGATGTCTCATTGAGAGGATGTTAAAAAGGACTTGTAGGACTTCCCTGGGGGTGCAGTGGATAAAAACATGCCTGCCAATGCAGGAGACACGGGTTCGATCCCTGCCCGGGAAGATTCCACATGCTGCAGAGCAACTAAATCCATGTGCCAGAACTACTGAGCCTGCCCTCTAGAGCCTGGGAACCGCAACTACTGAAGCCTGCACGCTGAGAACCTGTGCTCTGCAATGAGAGAAGCTACCGCAAGGAGGAGCCCACGCACCGCATCCCCGCAACTGGAAAAGCCCTGTGCAAAGCAACAAAAACCCAATGCAGCCAAAAATCAATCAAACAATTAAAAACAATTTTAAAAGGACTGCTGGAATGTGGGATTGCGTTAGGTGATTTGGGGCTGGGTTCAGCAAGTTGGCTGTGCTCTGGATGGATGGTGATAGGAAGTGGGCTGTTCTCTGATTGGATATCTCAATGTTAACTCTGAAAAGGGAAGACTAGACAGAGGTTATAACTGTATTTGGTAAAGAAGTAGCAGTCACTCAAGATAGAGGTATGCGAGGTCATTTTGGCGGTTTGTGTGGTTTAGCTCATTTTGTCTGTGTTCAAACCTGGTTACGGAGTGTTCTATTTTTGTTTGGGTCCCTCCTAGACACAGAACGGCTTTGTCTGCTGTTTAACGTCTTTCGAAATATTTATGTTCAACAAGGAACAAAAAGGCCAACTGTGGTACCAGGTCAGCTCCTAAAAGTCAGAGGTTGCTTTCTCTTTCTTCATCATTGTCTTAGCATTATGGTAAAAATTTAAGGACATGATATTTGTAAAATACTTTGCTCAAGTGTTGGCAGAGTACCCCTCGATGAATGACAGTTCTGATAACAGTAATAATAATACTATTTGTGATAATTCATTTAATTATTATTGATAATTATTCACTTATAACTGTTTAAGGGAAAGAACTTAGTGCTAATTTGAAGAGATTGGCTCTAGCAGCTCTGGATAATGCTGGGTGATGATGATCTTGGGAAAGTCCTTTCACCTCTCTGAGCCAAAGATTCTTTCTTTGCAATAGAAGAGAGAAAATTTCTTCTGCCTTAAGAAACTCACGGGTTTGTTTATTTTTGAGGACTACATTGATTACGGTGCTGAAGTGCTTAGCGGAAGTGCTTACCATAGGCCAAAGCACTTGCCTAAAAGCACATGGAATTTTAGTTTCCTTGGCTTCTGACTGCTTTTTAAGTGTGCCGTCTACTGCATTAAAGCAAGGAACATAACGTTTTGTTTGCAGAGTCAATTTTCATAAACCCCCTCGGGTTATTCCTCAGTGCCCAAGGAATATCACAGTCTGCGTCCTAAAAAAGTCCCTTTCTTCCTCAGAGGAACCAAAAGTCTTATTACTACAAAGGTAGACCCCACCCCTGTCCAGTCCTCTGCCCACCCCACTATGCCCTTTTTTGACTCTCTGTTCTCTCAAAGAAGAAGGCAATGGGTATCCACTCCAGCATTCTTGCCTGGAGAAGTTCATGGACAGAGGAACCTGGCAGGCTAAGGTACATGGGGTTGCAAAGAATCAGGTCTCTCAAAACTGTAGGCGGAAAGTATGAGTTTCTGCTAATTCTTTTTGGGACCAAGCAGCCTATCCCTGGTGGCTCAGACGGTAAAGAATCCACCTGCAATTCAGGAAGCCCGGGTTCGATCCCTGGGTCTGGAAGATTCCTTGGAGAGGGAAATGGGAACCCACTCCAGTATTCTTGCCTGGAGAATTCCACAGACAATGGAGCCTGGTGGGCTACAGTCCATGGGGTCGCAAAGAGTCTGACAGGACTGAACAACACACACACACACACACACGCAACAATCTGTTCCTCAGCCATTAGGAACCATTCTTTAAGGAAGACATTGCCTGCCCCTGGAGAATCCCATGGATAGAGGAGCCTGACAGGCTACAGTTTGTGGGGTCGCAGAGACGCAGACGACTGAGCGACTAACGCTGCTGCATTGCTTGCCTGCCCCCTGGTGGCAACATGAGGAAATGCGCTCTTCCCTGGAAGCTTCACACATCACCTCTACTGTGTGATGTGGGAAGACTGAACCCCTAAGCCTTGTTTTTTCAAAAGGGGCTGGGCAGTCGGTGGGAGGATCGAGGGGTGGGGATTAATTCCCTGGCAGTCCAATGGTTAGGACTTGGCACTTCCACTTCAAGGGCCACAGGTTAGATCACTGGTCAGAGAAGTAAGATTCCCACAAGCCCTGGGGCATGGCCAAAAATTTTAACAACAAAAAAGATTGTGTGTGCTCCTGTGTCTGTGTGTATCTTACTTAATATGAACAATTAATATCAGATCTTTACTAAGCATGTGTAATACATGGGACAAACCCAATTTCTGCTCGCATGAGTTCACTTCACTAGAAATCCTATGAGATATTTAGCAAGTGATTAATGAGAACTGTCCATGAGAGAGAAGAAAGCACAGGATGAAACGGGAAAGTTAGCTGGAGACTGGCCAAGTGTGGAGGCGGTGGGAGCTGGATGGGAGGAATCCTCCTGAGGACTTGGAACAGGAAGATATCAGGATTCAATTTACTTTCTAAAAGGTCACTGGCCAACAGGAGAGAATGGAACTCACCAAGAATGGAGGAAGTCACTTGGAGATGGAGATCAGAGATTATTCACCTAATGAAAAATGGTGTTAAGAGGGGTGGTTATGTGGACCAGGGAGGGTGCGGAATCACAGTAATAGGGAGAATACGGCTCTGCTCTTGCCTTCCCACGTGACCCTGGAGGTGGGTCCACTTACAAGGGCAGTGGCTGGTACCATGTAATGATGGAGATGGATAGCAACCACTGCAAAAATCTACTTTACATGACGGCTCCTCCCTTACACAACTCTATGAAGCAGCCACACTAATTCTTGGAGTATATGCTGGCTATGCGTGCATTCTGTCCCTGCCCATTCTGTGTTGTTCTGATTCAGCCTCAGTTTTCTCCTCTATTAAGTCAGCATGATGAAATCTACCCTGCCCACCTCTCATGACTATACAGAGCATGAGATTAGATAAACCCTGGGGAGGGATGCTGAAAGGAGAAAGAGAGAGGTTCTTTCTTTCCTTCATTTCTTTTTTCTTTCTTTCAAGTACTTTAGATCATGGATTACTGTTTTCTATTTGTTTAGCTCTGTTTTGGTATATGCTCTTTATTTACTCATTATCAGGTTTCATTGGAATCATTCACCAGTTTCCAATAATTTCATGTTTGATTCTTACTTGTTAATAGTTTACTCTTAAGAGTGCTAAATATTTATTTTTGATCTCCATCCTAAGAGCACACAGGTAGCCTGACACCGACAGATTTCTCACATGTATATTTAATGGCTATTTTTAGCAGAGAATTTGTTGCCACCCACAACACTGAGTTTCTTTCTCAGGAAGGAAGAAAGAGAAAAGGCTGTTGGGCAGGTACCTGGGAGTGTCTGTTACAGCTTCTCTCCCTGAGGCAGAGAAACCATATAACACCTGACTTTTCCAGACAAAGACAAAGTACTTTCAGGCACCATGAACTGCCCGTGGTGCGGGTACAAAGAATCCGGTCTAGGACCTGAGCAGTCACAGCACAAATGTAGACAATGTCCTCGGAGCCGCTGGGAGGAAGCAGGGCCGGGTAGACAGAGCTCAGAGCATCTTGGGAGCATTTTGACAACAGCTGTTGATGGTGAGTTGGCACTTTTCTTTTTTGCTGCTCCCTGAGGCTTGCAGGAATTTAGCTCCCCAAGCAGAGATCAAACCCACTCCTCTAGTGGAAGCGAGGAGTCCTAACTGCTGGACCACCAGGGAAATCTTGAGTTGGCACTGTCTTGATACTTTGCCAAAAAAAATTGTCTCCTAATCCATGTTGATTTTATGAGTTTATGAGGCTAAAAGTATTATATCATATTATTAATGAAGAAACTTAAGATTAAAAGGATTACATAGTGTTGCCAAGGCCTTCCAGCTAGGAAATGGTGGGACTTGAACTATAAGACTCTCTGACTTCAAAGATAGCCCTCTAAAAGAGGTTTGAAAGCAATGTCATCAGAGACTCTGTAGATTCACAAGATGGGACTCAAGTTACATCACAGATGGATGCTCCTTTTCATAGCTTTTTTGGACTGAGATGATGTAGAAAAAAAATTTTTTTTCTATGGCAAATTTGTTTGCATTTATACCATGGAGGACCTTAACTATGAGCTAGAAGGGGATGAGGGCTGAGAAAAGTCCATTGGATCTGTGAATGCAGAACTTGGTGATAACCCTGGTAAAGGCATAGAACCTCCCTTGTAGTGAGCAACAGAAGCTGAGTCTGGCTATTGAAAGCAGAGAAGGAATTGTTGAGAATGGGGTGGGGATATAGTGGGTGGGCATCCATTCTCTCTTCCTGACTGTACCCTTAAGTGAACTCCTGTTGGAGTCTTTTGCTTGTGAGCAATACTGCTAACTGATCCAGTTTATCTTTTAGAACTGAAGGGAATGCTAAAAAGGACCCAGCTTGGAAGCCAGCACCAAGGTCTTTATAGGCCACCTCCAAATAAGCTCCATGCATCTCCAGGTTTTGTCATTTATTGGTCAAGATGAAAATTCTTGGTCTGGGGGTAGAGCAGGAACTCTGATTGACAAGTCCCTCAACCCCACCTGTCTTGGGTAGAGGAAGAATCATTCCTCAAATCAAAGTCAGATTAGTGTTATCAGTAAAAGGACAAATGGATGCAGAAGAGTCAATACACTCCGAGAGACAGAGGTTTCTCAGGGAGAGGGGAGTTTGAATGGGTCCAAATTCCAAGTGAACAAAGCCCTGCTGCTGCTAAGTCGCTTCAGTCGTGTCCAACTCTGTGCGACCCCAGAGACAGCAGCCCACCAGGCTCCCCCGTCCCTGGGATTCTCCAGGCAAGAACACTGGAGTGAGTTGCCATTTCCTTCTCCAGTGCATGAAAGTGAAGTCGCTCAGTCGCATCCGACTCTTAGAGACCCCACGGACTGCAGCTTACCAGGCTCCTCCGCCCATGGGATTTTCCAGGCAAGAGTACCGGAGTGGGGTGCCATTTGGTAAAGGACACCTTGATGTTTCTGAGATGTTTTCAAATCTTCAGTGTTCCCTTGTTACAGTCACCTTAGAGTGAGCTTGTCTGCAGCTGACTCATGTCACCTCCCACTAAACAAAACTTGCTTTTATATTTCCTTTCCTCCTTTTCTTCATGATAAATATGACTTTATACTTGAGAAGTCACCTTCAAAATTTTTGATGCGTCATCTGAGAAGACTCTGGAACAGCAAGGAGATCAAACCAGTCAATCCTAAAGGAAATCAATGCTGAATATTCATTGGAAAGACTGATGCTGAAGCTGAAGCTCCAAACTTTGGTCACCTGATGCAAAGAGCTGACTCATTGGAAAAGACCCTGACACTGTGAAAGATTGAAAGCAAAAGGATAAGATGGTGGCAGAGGAGAAGATGGTTAGTTAGCATCAACAACTCCGTGGACATGAATCTGAGCAAACTCTGGGAGACAGTGAAGGACAGAGAAGCCTGGCATGCTGCAGTCCATGGGGTCTTAAAGAGTTGGATACAACTTAGTGACTGAACAACAGCTATCCTAACCTCAGATTTGTGTGTGTGTGTGTGTGTGTGTGTGTACAAATGTTGAAATAACTGGGAGCCTGTGACTTGCTTTGTCAAGTCCTTATTCTCATTTTTCTGCTGTGTTTCCTTGAGCAAGTCACTTTGCCTAGCTGAACTTCCTCAGTTTCTTCATCTGTAAAATGGAAAAATAATACCTGGGGGGTGTGTGTGTGTGTGTGTGTGTGTGTGTATGTATGTGTTCATGTATGTGCTCAGTCATGTCCAATTCTTTGCAGCCCCATAAACTGTAGCCCTCCAGGTTCCTCTGTCCATGGACTTTTCCAGGCAAGAATACTGGAATGGGTTTCCTGTTTCTGTCTCCAGGGGATCTTCTTGACCCAGGGATCAAACCCCTCACTTACGTCTCCTGCATTGGCAGACAGGTTCTCCACCACCAGCACCACCTGGGGAGCCCAACACCTAAGGCATAATGTTAAATAATGACAAGTTATCTTTTCACTGAACACTTACTCTGAGCCCACCCCCCAGGTCACCATTTTAAATGCCCTCCAAGTCAGGTGAGTAATGGGAATGGAAGTATTTGGAGTGGGGGTGGAGGCAGGGGGACAGTAAGGAATGGCAGGGGTTATGGAAACTGGAGAGAACACTCCCCTCCCGAGAAGAGGGCAGCCCCGCTTAGCTTAGTTCATGGCTTTCAAAATATGGTCCCTTGAACAGCACCATCAACATCCCTGGAAACCCTTCGATGTAGATTCTCAGGGCTCTCCACTGTCCTACTGAGTCAAAACTCTGGGGGTGGGATTCTTAAAAATCTATGTTTTAATATGCCCCCTAAGTGATTTGATGCTGGCTGAGGTTTGAAACCCACTTCTCTAATGAACTTCGCCATAGGAGCTTGCATGACTGTGTTGCCAAACTGTCTACTTTTTCCAACAGATACTAAAAATTTACTTTTATATGACATTTCCCTATCTTAAATATTGGCAACTATTTCAAATTTTTTAAATGTACTATGTGGGCTAATAGTACATTTTAGGTTGATTTCCAACCTTTGGTTTATGCTTTTCCATTTAATCCTTAAAATAAGGCTACAAAAGTTGTCATGGTACCACTTTTAAGGAATAAAATGTGGGTTCAAACAGTGAGGTGCCTCTCCATGTCACATGGACAGGAAGTAGCCAATTCCTGATTTGGATCTGAGTGTATTTGGTTTTAAAGCTTCTGTCTTTTTATGCAGAAGCAAAAATATACGACTATCTCTAGCACGGGGGCTTCCCGGGTGGCTCAGTGGTAAAGAATCTGCTCGCCAGTGCCAGAAATGCAGATGTGGGTTCCATCCCTGGATCAAAAAGATCCCCTGAAGGAGGGCATGGAAACCCACTCCAGTATTCTTGCCTGGGAAATTCTATGGACAGAGGAGCCTGGTGGGCTACAGTCCATGGGGTCACAAAGTCTGGCACGACTGAGCGACTGAGCATGTACATTTAGCACAGGGCCTAAGGGCACAAAAAGCTAACTGGATTTTCCTACCTTTGACCATCTAATAAATTTTCTTCTCTAACCTTCTGCCCCACCCTATCCTCTTAACTAATCTACATTCCTATCAGAGAGAGTCAGTCCCCAGGAGAGCCCAAGAGGGTTGGAGAGGGGTGAGGCTAGGCAGTTTCCTGGCGTGGGCAAGCTGACAAGGTGCCAGAAGAAAGCTGTGGGCAGCAGCGTCCGAGGCTGAATGTCCAGCATGCAGCTGGATTCACAGGCTAAAACCAGCTGCCCGTCAATGTGTCCTCTGCGTGTCCTAGACTGAATTCCAGGAGCCGCCCTGGGCTGAGCCCCCACCTGGCTCCGGCCTCATAGCTGCTAACTGTTCTGTGCTCAGAGTAAACAGCCCTGGCCCCTCCCAAAGAGGACCTGTCTCCAGCCCCCAGGCTGGACATGGGAACTGCGGGAGGCATCCACAGCCTCTTCTCCCCGGGCCATCTGTGGGGACAGTGGCTGGACATACTTCTGTCATCAAGTCCTGCTCACCTCATCCCCATGGCCACTGCTCTCCACACCTTCCACCCTCCGGCAGCAAAGACCTCCTGGGGCTTACTGCCCTCAGATTTGGATCAGGAGGGATGTTTGCAGGGACTTCTTGCTGGGTAACCCTGCTTTGGCATTTACCAGCCTGCATATTACACCTCGATGTCTATTCATCAGTCTCCTTACTAACAGGAGACACCATCTCTGCCCATTTACAGATATCTGGAGATCAGCTCAGAACAGAGAAGAGATTCATTCAAGGTCCCGCAGCTAGGAAGTGGGAGAGAGGGAGTCAAACCCAGACTCTGTCACCCGAAGGCCAGTTTTGAGGGCTCCTCTACTTTCTCTACAGCAACTGTGTGCCCTCAATGTGTCATGAAGAACGTACATTTATGATGGAAGGAAAAAGCAGGGGCTTGGAGGGACGGAGACCTGGGATCAAACCTCTTATCTGCAACTCCACTTGGGACTTGGGGAGTTGGGAGGGCCTCCTGCACAGTTCATCTGGCACGCACTATTGGCGATGATAATATCCCTCTGTTCGCAGATGTCTGGGGCCATCGTGGCTCCATGAGACACTGAGCACAGAGTGAGCGAGCCTGCGTGTCCGCGCGGGGAAGAGAGGGAGGGAGAAACACACGGCCCGAAGGCTCCAGACCTTAGCAGGCGTTTCACCTTCTCTGGCCTCGATGTCTCGTGTCCAGTGGGTTCATGTGTAAATACGCTTTCCTGGAGCTCTTCTGTGTGCTGTGTATCACTACACAACACGCCCACCACGAATCCCTAAAGCGAGATCCGATCTCTGACCTGCTGACCCCGAGTCCAGCCACTTCGTCTGCAGTCTCTCCCAGTGGGTCCTGCCCTCCTCTCTCCTACCACAGAGGGCATCACAGGGAGACCCCTGGGTCTTGGAATGGGATCCCGGGAGTCCTGGGTCTAGCCCTTGGCCTCCTGCTGCCCTGCCCCCAGGGCCCAGAGGGAGGTGGGTGGGGGGGAGGGGACAAGGGTCCCAGTGCAGCAGGTTGAGCTGCCCCAAGCCTGGAAGCCACTTAGGTTCCTGGTTCCCTCTGCGGCCAAAGTGCCACTTGATCCCGGGGATTGTGAAATGACAGGAGGTGGCAGCAGCAGGCTGGGGTGCCTGTTGAGCCCTCTACCTAAGCTGGCTCAGCCCCGCCTACACCCAGCCTCCAGTTCAGTTATGACCCCATGGACTGCAGCACGCCAGGCCTCCCTGTCCATCACCAACTCCTGGAGTTTACTCAAACTCGTGTCCATTGAGTCGGTGATGCCATCCAACCATCTCATCCTCTGCTGTTCCCTTCTCCCACCTTCAATCTTTTCCAGAATCAGGGTCTTTTCAAATGAGCCAGTTCTTCACGTCAGGTGGCCAAAATATTGAAGTCTACCCTCCAGGCACACATTAACCCTTCCCATCCGGAGGCACCTCAGTCCTGCACCCCAGGAGCGCTGTGCCTGCCTGTTGCTGCCCCCAAATGCTGTTGCCACCCCGCCCCTCCTCTGGTCCCAGCTGAGTGGGGCGGGGAGAGGACTGTTGCCCAAAAGGGGCGGAACCAGGGGTGCCGTGCTGAAGACTCCTAGCCTGTCTGGGGACAGAGAAGTGGAGATTCCTGGGGTGGAAATGGGGAGAACCATGAAGACAAAAATGTGGAGAATCCTCGAGCTTAAAGGTGGTGCCCCTCAGGTTTAGGGTGTAGGATCTAATGTGCTAGAGCTGGGGAGACCACAGGAGCCTGGCATTTGAGGGGAGCTCTGTGCAGAGGATGGAGATGCCGGCAGGACGGGGACTCTGGGCGACATGGGAAGCTCAACTATGTGGGGGGTGGGGAGGGAGTCCCGAGGCACTGGGGGCTCTGAAGCCAAGGGTTTGGTCATTCCAGCCCTCCCGATGTTGAGGACCCTAGAGATGAGATTCTCTGAAGGCTGTAGAGGGCTTCAGTGTGTTAATCACTCCACCGTGTCCAACTCTTTACAACCCCATGGACTGTAGCCCACCAGGCTCCTCCATGCAAGGGATTATGGAGGCAAGAATTCTGGAGGGGGTTGCCATTCCCTTCTCCAGAGGATCTTCCCTATCCAGGGATAGAATCTATGTCGATTGCAGGCAGATTCTTTACTATCTGAGCCACCAGGAAAGCCCAGAGTCAGACACTAAGATGTCTTTGGAATTGAGATTTATGGCCCTAGTGATCTCGGAGAGGCAGTAGTGAGCAGCGGTGTGAATCGAGATCTTAATTTCCTGCCCAGGAATTGAACCTGAGTAGCCTAGATGAAAACCGAGAATCCTAGCCACCAGCAAGGGCTAGAGGCTAGAAACAATTTTTCCCTGGATCTTGGCCCCCAGTGAAAAATGCACTTATCAAGGAGGCAAAAACTGCAAATGCAGATACAAGATTTATTACTAGAGACACAGCACAATAACAAGTGGGAGAGCACACAGAGAAGCAGTTTGTTTAGTTAAGATAAAAGCAAGGCAAAGATGCACACCCAGAGAGAAAGGGTGTGGGCGCCCCCCTAGTGAGGAGGAGCGCAGTAAAGAGATGATTAGGCCATTTATATAGGTCGGTTCTTCCGGGTCTTTGTTTACCTTTAGCCAATCATCTGGGTTGTTTCTTCCACACATGACCTACCCCGGGACCCTCCCCTAGGTGCAGACGCACCCCTCAGCCAAGATGGATCATGAAGTGAAGGCTTCTGGGAGGAGCAAGACTCATGATGGCCTGGTGCTATCCCCTGACTTTTGACCCCCAAGGAGACTTTCTGCACATGTGTAAAGTCTCCCTTGTCCCAAAAGAGTGGGGATGGGGGTGAAGATCCCTTAATCCCTTGCTCAAACATGGTTTTGCCTGTCTTTGTCCTTGCCGTGACTATTACCTTAAGGTGTTTACAAGAAGCAAAGACTGGCTGTTTATCCTGTTTCTGCTGTCTCTTCCATTTCAGAGGGCAAACAGAAGGCTGATTGTAAATGCCTTACCTGGAGCCCATCTATCTCTTGTCTCAGGAAATGCTAACAGTTGTAAGTATCTGGCCTGAAGCCCACTTCTTCATGCCCCATGAAATATAAACAGGAGGCCAGGTGGAAATGTCTAAGCTGGACCCCATCTCTTCCCTCCCTTGCTGGGAGAGCAGGCAGACATGCTCTGACTCCAGGACTCTGGCCCCCGCTGCCCGTCCACCTCCCAGGCACAGGAGCAGAGAAATCAGGCATGCGCCCCACGCTAGAGGGGGACCTGAATGGCAGGCAGAGTGCCTCTCCGATGGGAATGTGCCCACCACCTCAAGTGCAGCCCAGATTGCATGGTCTGCCAGGTGCCCCGTGGTAACCCTGGGGAAACCGCCTGGGAGCAGGTTGGGGAAGGGGCTGGAAAGTGACTGGAGCTCCTGGTTGAGGAATGGGGGAGCTCCTGACCCAGGAACCCCTGGCCAGGTCAGGTCAGATGGAACCAGATCGGCTCTTCCTCCCAAGTGCAGCGGGGGAGAGAGGGTCAGTGCTCTAGAGCAAGACACGCTTCCAGGACACACCCTGGGGACGTCGTCCCCAGAGGTCAGGGGACCTCCCCGGCCAGCAGGAGCTGCGGGCAGTCTCACCGAGAGAGCTGGATCCCCAAGCCTGGGGCGATCGTCCTTATCAGTGCCTCCCCCTGGGGGTAACACTTGGGGGCACCTGGCCTGGCAAGACGCCCAGATCCCTCCATCCAGATGGAAACAGACTTTCCAGATTGAAGAGAGTGCCCAGCCCATCTTAAAGATGTGGAGTGAGCATCTGAGAGAAACAGATGTCCAAGGTCACACCACCATTCCTGGCTGCATAGGAGTCCAAGCAAGGAGGTTCAGCTTTTGTCTGAGTGGTTTGAAGAAATCAGGACCTCTCCCCAGGCACCTCTCCCGCTTCTGCCTCTTGAAAACGCTCTCTTCCGCTCTCAGGAGCGAGCGAGAGAAAGTATGTGAAGCTCAGGTGTCATAAAAAGCACCTGCTCCACAGAGAAGCAGGCTTAGAAAACAGACACGAACACGGCCCGTGGGGAGAGGAAGGTGTGACGAACTGGGAGTTGCACGGACACACGTACACCTCCACGTGTAAATTCATAGCTAGTGGGAATCTGCTGTCTAGCGCAGAGAGCTCAGCTCAGGGCCCTGTGATGACCTAGAGGGGTGGGATGGTGGGAGGGGGGGCGTTGGTGGGAGGGAACGTTCCAGTGGGAGGGGATATACGTATACATATGGCTGAATCACTTCGCTCTACAGCAGAAACTAACCCAACATTGTAAAGCAACTATACTCCAATTTAAACAAACAAGTACCTGCTCAAGAGCTCAAGACTGTCCAGCAGGTCATGGGGGCTCCCGTCAGAGCAGGAGGAGCCTTGAACAGCGTGGAATCCAAGCTCCTCACTCTTAAGAAGGAAAAACTGAGGACTAGAAACTGGCATATGACGTGGGGTCCTAAAGTGTTGCGATCACTGGTCTTTATCCAAATCCAGCCCCTGTGATTTTCCTTCTTTGTGATTTCTCTGAAAATGCCCACAGGGGCTGTGAAGGTGTATAGTCAGAGACCTCAGTCACTCATGAGCAGGGAGTGGGGAGGTGGAGAAGGACCGGCCCATTGGGGGGCTTCTGGTCAGGGTGGAGGGGAGAGGAGGACTCTAAGCTGGGCCAGAGTGACGAGGGCCAGGAGAGGAGGACATCAGGAGAGAAAGATGGACAGACGAGAGAGGAGGGGGAAGAAAAGAGGAGTCTGTTGTTAGGAGGAGGCTCTGCTGCTCCTGGTCTCCGATGGCTAGACTGGGGCAGGAGGAGGGGCAGGGCCAGAGGGCTCCTGTACTGAACTCCTAGCTGTCTGATTTGCTGGTTGTGGGGTCTGAGCAAGCCACTTTACCTCTATGAGCCCGTACTTTCTCCTTGACACAATGGGAGGAAAACCCAGATGCGGTAGGACTGACTTGAGGCTAAATGAAATCATGCATGTGAGATGTCTCAGGAGAGAGCAGACCCTCCACTCACAGTGGCTTGTTTGGTGAGTTACTGGCTCCTGATGCCCTTCTGTCCTGGGGCAGCTTGGTATTGAGAGCTCCTGCCCTTCTCCCAAGAAAGGGTGTCTGTGCAGGAAGGCAGCCCCCCCGTGTCCTCTCAGCTCATCACCCAGCTCTGTGCCTGCTTGACGTTTGGCTGGACTTGCTCCTGGGGTTTCTGGGCACTGAGCCCAGCTCCCTCCTCCTTGAGCCTGGAGTGGAGCACAGGGTGTGTGTGTGTGTTGTGTGTGCGTGAGTGAGAGGAAAATGCTTGTCTGTGCATGGATGAGTTAGAGGGGGGCTAGTGTTACATGATTGTAACTGGGAGTGGATATGTAGGAGCGACTGAAGGGACTGTGGGTGTGTCACCCCTCACCCCTCCCCTGTTGTTAACAGCCAGCAATGCAGCAGAGTGCATATGCACAGATGCTGAAGCCAGATTCCTGGGTTCAAACACTATCTCTACCTTGTATGACCTTCGACAAATTACTTACCCTTTTAATTCCTCAGTTTCCTCATCTGTTCCATGAGGAAATAATAACAGCTCCTCACCACCTATTTGGGACTACTGTGAGGATTCGATGAGTTATGCCTGGTACATAGAAGGAGATTAAGTGCTAACTGCTATCATTCTGTCGTTCAGTTCAGTTCAGTGGCTCAGTCACGTCCGACTCTTTGTGACCCCCATGGACTGCAGCACGTCAGGCCTCCCTGTTCATCACCAACTCCCGGAGTTTACTCAAACTCGTGTCCATTGAGTCAATGATGCCATCCAAGCAACTCATCCTCTGTCATAACCTTCTCCTCCAGCCTTCAATCTTTCCCAGCATCAGGGTCTTTTCTAATGAGTCGGTTCTTCGAATTAGGTGGCCAAAGTACTGGAGTTTCAGCTTCAGCATCAGCTCTTACAATGAATATTCAGGACTGATTTCCTTTAGGATGGACTGGTTGGATCTCCTTGCAGTCCAAGGGACTCTCAAGAGTCTTCTCCAACACCACAGTTCAAAGCATCAATTCTTTGGCACTCAGCTTTCTTTATAGTCCAGCTCTCACATCCATACATGACTACTGGAAAAACCATAGCTTTGACTAGATGGACCTTTGTTGGCAAAGCAATGTCTCTGCTTTTGAATATGCTGTCTAGGTTGGTCATAACTTTCCTTGCAAGGAGTAAGCGTCTTTTAACTTCAAGGCTGCAGTCACCATCTGCAGTGATTTTGGAGGCCCAAAAAATAGCCTGTCACTCTTTCCACTGTTTCCCCATCTACTTGCCGTGAAGTGATGGGACCAGATGCCATGATCTTCATGATTTTGTTGTTACTTATTATTATTATTGCAAAGGACTTTGACTTCTCAGGGAGAAGGAATGTATGCCTGCTGCCTCCAATGCTTCCACGACAACCCTGATGTGGCCAGCACTGATCTCATCTGACACCTGAAGACGTGGGGGCCCTGGGAGATTTCTGGCCCCAGGTCACAAAGTTAGGAAAAGTCATAACTGGTACCCAAACTGAGGTCCAATAATCTCAAAGCTGGAGAGCCCAGAGGAGAGAAGTTTGCGGGTGATCTTCTTGTTCCCCTGAAATCCACTCAAATAGGCAGTTCTTCTGTTTGTGAATCCAGGTGAGGAGCAGTGGGAGATCATGCTGTGAAGTTCATCTCCCTGCTTCACCTCTGCCCACATCCTTTACTCTTTTTTTTCTACCCAGAAATGCAAGGTTCTTGTTCCAAGTTGGTTGTCGTCTGCCCCCAGCTCAGCCTCTGCCTGGGTCAGTGCCAAGTAAACAGCATGGGTCTGGCCAGCTGAGAAGATGCCACAGTGGTTGCAGGAAGGTGTCCTGTGTCACACCTGTCTTCTGAGGTAGGTGACATTGGGGTGGCAAGGTAAGGGCATTGATGTTCTGCAGACACCTGCAGGAGGCTGGAAAGGAAGACCTGAGCTAGCACACTGCTTGCTGATCACCTACCTGTCCATTGATTTCCTTTCATCTGCTCAGCAGATATTCACTGAGTGTCTATCACATGCCATGCACTATCCTAGGTGTTAGGATGCTCTGGGAGCAAGCATTTCAGACAAAAAATTTCTCTCTGTGGGGTTTATATGCTCCTGGACAATAAACAAAGTAAATAAGCAAGTATATTCCGTAGATGTTAGAGGGAGATCAGAGTTCTGAAGAAGAAAAGAGAACAGAAAGGGTATAAGGAGTACTGGGGTGGAGACAGGGGCATGGAGCAGTGTTATAATTTCTACCTGGGACCATCAGTGAAAGCAACTCTGGGAAGGCAGCTTATGAACAAAGGCTTGTGCAAATCCTGGAGGGAGCCATGAGGCCATCAGGGGAGAGAGTTACAGCCAGGAGAGACAGATGGTACAAAACTGGAGTGTTTCTGATGAGTTTCAGGAAAAACCAGAAGGCTGAATTTCTTTTCTTTTTTAACTTTAAACTTTTTATTTTGTATTGGGTATAGCCGATTAACAATGTTGTGGTAGTTTCAGGTGAACAGTAAAGGGAGTCAACCATACATATATATTCTCCCCTAAAACCCCCCTCCCATCCAGGCTGCCACACGATATTAAGCAGTTCCCTGTGAAAAGGCTGAATTTCTTTTCCCAGAACAACTGTGGGTATATCCATTGAATTCTGACATGGAGTGTCGATGAAGTGGCCTAAATATTTTTCTCCTTTGGAGGTTACTTTTTCTTACTTAATGACTAAAAACCTTTTTGCTTATCCTTAAGCTTCAGTAACCTAACAAGGCTATTTTGGTATCATTCTGCATCATTTTTTGTACTAGACCATGGAATGATTTTTCAGTCTATAGATTTTCAGGGTGGAGAGGTGGATTTTCTTGCATTACATTGAGAAATAAATGTTTTGTTCCCGGGAATTCCCCGGTGGTCCAGTGGTTAGAACTCTGAGCATTCATTGCCAAGGATGCGGGTTTAATCCCTGGTCAAGGAACTAAGATCCCACAAGCCACATGACATAGCAGAAAAAAGAAAAATCTGTTCCCATTGTCTTTCTTTCTATTCAAGACATCACTTATGTTAAATTATCTTCATTTGTGCTCCAGTAGTTGTTAAAAGTATGTCTTGTGCCCTCAAGACAACACCTTCCTGTCCTGGGATCATTCCTGCCCCTCATTTATGGGTCTTGGAGCACTCCCTTCCTCATAAATTGAAGATTTCCCATGGTGAGTTTCTCCACTTCAAGGAAAGGACTTTCTTCAACTCTGAGAAAACCTTCACCAACAACAATTATTGTGACTCCTCTTCTTGATCTGATGACATCTAACAATCCTAAGTTGGATTGATGTAACTATGGACATAATGTAAGTTTTAATTTTGATTACATTTTAATTTGGTTTAATGACTATTTTGGAGAAGGCAATGGCACCCCACTCCAGTACTCTTGCCTGGAAAATCCCATGGACGCAGAGCCTTGTGGGCTGCAGTTCATGGGGTCACGAAGAGTCGGACATGACTGAGTGACTTCACTTTCACTCTTCACTTTCATGCATTAGAGAAGGAAATGGCAACCCACTCCAGTATTCTTGCCTGGAGAATCCCAGGGACGGGGGAGCCTGGTGGGCTGCAGTCTATGGGGTTGCAAGAGTTGGACACGGCTAAGTGACTTAGCAGCAGCAGCAGCAATGACTATTTTGCCTTACATCTGTAACTGTAAAACGGGGTTTGTTTCTGTCTGAAAGCTTTTAAGTTACAAGTGGTTATCCAAGCTCCTAAGAGTGCCACAACCTCCTCCAACTATTACTTGGGGCCCCTGGATCAGAGACCCTCAATATGAGGGTTAGGAGAATATGATGCCTTAACAATCTAGGGACCATGCCCCTCAACAGCAGGAAGTAGTTATGGAATGAAAATGATGCCCCTTTCCCTTGGCAACATAATTGTCCTAAAAGAAAAAGGGAGAATGAGAGAGCCAATTCCTAGGTAGGTTGATAAGAAGTCCGGGGTCCCCAAGGAGAAGAAAGGGGTCTGGGGCTCTCAAAGCAGAGATAGGGATATGGAATTCCTGAGGAGGAGGAGGAGAGGACAAACATCTTTTTTTTCCTCTACATTCCTTAGTCTTAGTCACATAAAATGTTTTTTTTCCTTAAAGCCTGAAACTGATGATTATACAACAAACAACTCAGTTTAAACTCTGTACTAACTTTGCCAACAAAGGTCCGTCTAGTCAAGGCTACGGTTTTTCCAGTGGTCATGTACGGCTGTGAGAGTTGGACTGTGAAGAAAGCTGAGCACCAAAGAACTGATGCTTTTGAACTGTGGTGTTGGAGAAGACTCTTGAGAGTCCCTTGGACTGCAAGGAGATCCAACCAGTCCATTCTGACCTTTAGGAGATCAGCCCTGGAATTTCTTTGAAGGGAATGATGCTAAAGCTGAAACTCCAGTACTTTGGCCACCTCATGCGAAGAGTTGACTCATTGGAAAAGACTCTGATGCTGGGAGGGATTGGGGGCAGGAGGAGAAGGGGACGACCGAGGATGAGATGGCTGGATGGCATCACTGACTCGATGAACGTGAGTCTGAGTGAACTCCGGGAGTTAGTGACGGACAGAGAGGCCTGGCGTGCTGCGATTCACAGGGTCGCAAAGAGTCAGACACCACTGAGAGACTGAACTAACTAACTAACTAACTAAGGGTTATATAACAACAATGTATCCTGCTTGAGGACAGTTTCTCCTTCCTGAAAACCTTCTGGATAATCCTGTTATCTTAAAATGTAAATTGTGGGAGTGGGTCCAGTAAGATCTCTACAACCTTGAGACATTCTTTTGATTTATTGTAATAACCAATTTAAAAAGTATATAACTCCCTTGCTAACACTAGCAAAGGGGACATTCTCCTCCACCTTCCATGCCTAGTCAGAAGCTTTCTCTGTCTCTTTTCACTTGAGTAAAACTCTGCTATACAAAAAAAAAAAAAAAAAAAAGTATGTCTTATGGAGTCAGAAAACTTTAATTTCCAGCTTTGCTAGTCACTATCTGTGTGAGCTCAGGCAAATTATTTAACTTCTATGGATACAGTTTCTCTTTGGGGGTAACATTAGGAAAAGGAAAATGTTAATCTCTCAGTCATGTCCTACTCTGTGCGATCCCACAGACTGTAGCCCACCAGGCTCCTCTGTCCATAGCATTCTCCAGGCAAGAATACTGGAGTGGGTTGCCATTTCCTTCTCCAGGGGGATCTTCCTGACGCAGAGATGGAACCCAGGTCTCCTGCATTGCAGGTAGATTCTTTGCCGTCAGAGCCACCAGGGAAGCCCAATAATGGTAACTGCTTGAGTTTGGAATGCCCAAGACCACTCAGGTTTAGCTCATAAAAGGACTCACAGAACACTATACTTAAGTTTACAGCAAGTGGATCAAGCGTCCAGTCAACAAAGGAGGAAATGCAGACGATGGAACTGGAGGAACACAAGCACAAGCTTCCAAATGTCTCCTCCCTGTCCAGACGTCCAAGTCGCTCAAACGGTAAAGAACCTGCATGCAATCCAGGAGACCTGGGTTCGATCCCTGGATTAGGAAGATTCCCCCAGGGAAGGGCATGACAACCCACTCTAGTCTTCTTGCCTGGAGAATTCCATGGACAGAATAACCCAGTGGACAACAGTCTATGGACTCGAACAGTCAGACACGACTGAGCAGCTTTCACTTTCACTTTCCTCCCTGTCCAGTCACACAGAATCTGCTTGATTCCCTCAGCCCAACTCGTCCCAGCTGTTGCCAACCAGGGACGCTTACTCTTGTCTGAGAGTCTTGGGTTTTTTTACTGTGGTCAGTCACATGGGCATATACCACCTGCACGGCTGACCTCAGTCAGGGAAGCCCCAGCCCCCTAGAGGGAAAGAGGCAATTCCCTTGTTTAAAACCATTAAAGGACTTCCCTGGTGGTCCAGTGGTTAAGCATCCCTCTGCCAACGCAGGGGACATGGCTTCGACCCCTGCTCTGGGAAGATTCCGCTTGCCAGTGAGCAGCTAAGCCCGTGTGCCTCAGCGACGGAGCCTGGGTGCTGCAGTCGCTGAAGTCCGTGCGTCGAGAGCCTGTGCTCCACAACCAGAGAGACCAGCGCCCTGAGAAACCCACGCACCGCAAGGAGGAGGAGGCCTCACACAGCAGCGAAGAACCAGTGCGGCCCAAAATAAAGAGAGCAAAATAAAATGCCTCACTTTAAAAGACGATCGGAGAACAAAGAAACTCTATTGAACACTTCATAAAGCGGGCGGTCTCCATCCCCAAGGGTCCAGCGAACCTCAGAGCATTTACAGGGACAGAGTTAAGTTTTGGTTTGCTGACACGGCACCCCAAGCTGGCATGCTCATCTCTTTTTTTGTAAGATTTATTTATTTGGCTTCACTGGGTCCTAGTTGCTCCATGGCATGTGGGAGTTTAATTCCCCAGCTAGGGGTCAAACTCACACCCCCAGCACTGCAAGGTGGATTCTTAACCACTGGACTACCAGGAAAGTCCCTGGAGTGACCCATCTTGAGTCTAGATGTTTATTTCAACACAGGCCTGAGATCAGACGCAGACATTCCTACTGGGAGTTGGGTGTCCCATTGATGACCATAAGAGGAGCCCTGAATCTTTGATCATCTACCTCTTAGAGACACAGAGCCAAGCGTTCTTGTTCATTAGTCTCAAATGCATTCACAGCATCCCAAAGACATGGGCTGATTTGATAAATAATCCCATTTTACAGATGAAAGCACTGAGGCCCAAGAACAATGGGTAATTTGCGAAACCTGGTTCCTCCTACTATTGCAGGGGAGGAAACCTTTCCCTCTTTCTCTTCTAGATTCCTTGGCTAGTGTGATAATTTAATTGACATAAGACAGATGAACAGGAGAAAAACAAATTTCATACATACATCATCCCCAAAGACATGGGACCCAGAGATGGTCAGGCAATTGAGGCTTATATGCTACTCAGAGTGAAGGAGAAAGGAGTGAGGATTGGGGCTCAAAGGGCAGGAAGATAAATTCCGGGAAGATGAGAAAAGCAGATATTTGGTTAACAAATGATTACCATGCCATGCAGATAGATAAATGTTTCTGATACTAAAAGTTATTTTTGGGGTTAGTTCCCTTCCAGATACAGGCCCTCTAACTAAATCTTTTAGGCAGTTAAGGGAGTAGTAATCAGCTTTTATCAATAACCTCAGATATGCAGATGACACCACCCTTATGGCAGAAAGTGAAGAGGAGCTAAAAAGCCTCTTGATGAAAGTGAAAGAGTAGAGTGAAAAGGTTGGCTTAAAGCTCAACATTCAGAAAACAAAGATCATGGCATCTGGTCCCATCACTTCATGGCAAATAGAAGGGGAAACAGTGGAAACAGTGTCAGACTTTATTTTGGGGGGCTCCAAAATCACTGCAGATGGTGATTGCAGCCATGAAATTAAAAGACATTTACTCCTTGGAAGGAAAGTTATGACCAACTTAGATAGCATACTGAAAAACAGAGACATCACTTTGCAAACAAAAGTCCGTCTAATCAAGGCTATGGTTTTTCCAGTGGTCATGTATGGATGTGAGAGTTGGACTGTGAAGAAAGCTGAGCGCCGAAGAATTGATCCGTTTAAACTGTGGTGTTGGAGAAGACTTGAGAGTCCCTTGGACTGCAAGGAGATCCAACTGGTCCATTCTGAAGGAAATCAGTCCTGGGTGTTCTTTGGAAGGAATGATGCTAAAGCTGAAACTCCAGTACTTTGGCCACCTCATGCGAAGAGTTGACTCATTGGAAAAGACTCTGATGCTGGGAGGGATTGGGGGCAGGAGGAGAAGGGGATGACCGAGGATGAGATGGCTGGATGGCATTACCAACTCGATGGACGTGAGTTTGAGTGAACTCTGGGAGTTGGTGACAGACAGGGAGGCCTGGCATGCTGCAAAGAGTGGGACACAACTGAGTGACTGAACTGAACTGGACTGAATCAGCTTTTCCTGAGTGTTTTGGGTCTCAAATGTCTTTAGTTCAAAATAACCCACACAGCATGTGGCCTGTTTGCAGGGGAGCGCATAACCTGTTTCCTCTCACTGTGAAACATGCAGTCATCACAGCCTGGGATCCAACATCTCAGCTGAGTTTATCTCCAGCATAAAATAAGCATTGAGGTCTAAATGGAATATCGGTGGTGGTGGTTTAGTCACTAAGTTGTGTCCTACTGTTTCGACCCCATGGACTGTAGCCCGCCAAGCTCCTTTGTCCATGGGATTCTCCAGGTAGGAATACTGGAGTGGGTTGCCATTCCTTTTGCCAGGGGATCGTCCCAACCCAGGGATTGAACCCATGTCTCCTGCATTGCAGGCAGATTCTTTACTGACTAAGCCACTAGGGAAGCGCCAATGGAATATTACTCAGCCAATAAAAAAGAATGAAACTATGCCATTTGCAGCAACATAGTGATAGTGAAGTCGCTCAGTCATGTCCGACTCTTTAAGTGTCATAATGAGTAAAGAAAGTCAGACAGAGAAGGAAAAATACTGTAGGACATCCCCTATATGTGGACTCTAAAATGAAAGGATATGAATGAACTTACTTCCAGAACAGAAACAGACTCATAGACTTCGAGCACAAGCTTATGGTTGTATGGGAAGGACAGGGGGGAAGGACAGTTAGGAAGTTTACGATGGACATATACACACCGCTATATTTAAGAAGGATAACCAACAAGGACCTACTATATAGTACATGGAACTCTGCTCAATATTATGTAGCAGCCTGGATGGGAGGGGAGTTTGTGGGGAGAATGGATACATGTATATATACCGCTGAAACTCTTCACTGTTCACCTGAAACTATCACAACATTGTTAATCAGCTGTACCCCAATCTAAAATTAAAAGTTAAAGCAAAAAAAGAATTGAGGTTTTCATCTTCCAAGGGTGTTTGCCACTACTTTGAGAGACCTGGCAATTTACTCAAATCTAGACCCAAGGGCCTTGATAGTAACTGGGTTGGGGGGGACATAGTCGTGTGGAGACTACATCCTTGTGCACACAGCATGGCGCGGTGCCAGCACATGGAAATCTAATGGACCACTTCATCTTCCAGGCGTGGGGGGGGACTCGTGTTTATTTTTTGCAACAGAAGACAAATGCTTCCAGTGTGCAGGTTAGGGGGAGAGAATGTGGGGTTTTCTGAGAGTCACCCCTTCCTGATCTTGGCTCCTTTTTCACATTCCCAAGATGCATGGGGAAGGCAGCTTTTTTGTGCCTGCTACCCTTCCCCGGCAGCCCTGGTGAATGCTCCTGCAGGCCTGCTTTCAAAGCGCAGTTCTGAGGACCCTTTAATAGGCGAGGAAGTGGACTGGGACACACCTGTAACAGGGAGCGTGTTAGGAATGCTGCTTCCCAGGCCTCACCCAGACCTGGGCAATCAGAATGTGTGTTTATTTCCACAAGACCCGCTGCAGGAGCGAAGTCTGAGAAGTGCTGTTACTGGGCATTGGGCCCCAGCAGATGCAGGAAGAAGCCTGGTTAGGTGGGGAGGTCGAGCATGAAGAGGACTGACCCTAGCCCCTCCCCTTTCCCCACTTCCCTGCTCATCGCCTGGTCCCACCCCTCAGCAGGGGTGTGAAAAGCCCAGTCTGCCCCCAGCATCCTCAGGAGCCCTCCTGCAAGGCCACAAAGATGAGCAGGCTCTGCCTCTCCGCAGCTCTTCTGGTCATCCTGGGCACCCTGGTGGCCGGCACCCCAGAGAGTGACGACAGCAACAAGGACAATGGTAAGTCCCAGCTCCTGTCTCCTCTGCAGACTGGGTGGGAGGGAAAAGGGGAGTCCTTGGAAGGGGCTGCAAAACAGGCATGGGGTGAGTGTTACCAACCCTCTCTGGATTTTTCCTGAGAAACTGGGCAGTTTTCACTCCAGGGACATTTCATGACTCTCAAAAAGAAAATCATTATGTTTCCAGCTTAAAAAATTATCCTGCATAACTCTACCAGACCAGGGGCCCCATCTCTGAGACTCTCTATTCCTGGTCCCTGCCTGGTCCTCAAACCTGACTGTCGTGTAACAATAAGATCGCTATTTGACCCTTGTCTGAGTTTATGGTCCAGTTTGCCTAAAACCCTTGGAATTTGCTGCTTTTTGTATGTTAAGGAAAGTGAAGTTGTTCAGTCATGTCGGACCCTTTGCAACCCCATGGACTGTAGCTTAACAGGCTGCTCCATCCATGGGATTTTCCAGGCAAGAATACTGGAGTGGGTTGCCATTTCCTTCTCCAGGAAACCTTCCCAACCCAAGGATCAAACCCAGGTCTCCCGCATTATAGACAGACGCTTTACCATCTGAGCTATCAATAGCTTCTGGGTGGGACTGGTCTCCAGGACTTTCCATCAGGTGATCTGAGGATTAGAATTTTCTGCCCTCAGCTCCTCTGTGGGGAGGGGAGGGTACTGGGATAGAAGTCAAGTCACCAACAGCTAATGAGTCGATCCACTTGCCAACCCAGTGAATAAAAACCCCTAAACATTGGGAACTGCAGAGCTTCCTGGGTGGGGAACATTCAAGAGGGCTTTTCTATAATAGCAGAGAGCAGGCTTCTCACTGAGGTGGTTTCTCTTGTTGCAGAGCACAGGCTCTAGGGACTTGGGCTCAGTTGTTAAGGGCGCTCGGGCTCAGTAGTTAGGGCGCTCGGGCTCAGTAGTTGTGGCTCCTGGGCTCTAGAACTCAGCTCAGGAGCTGTGCCACACGGGCTTAGCTGCCCCGTGGCACGTGGAATCTTCCCACGTAAGGGATCAAACCCTTGTCTCCTGCATTGGCGGGTGGGTTCTTTTACCACTCAGCCACCAGGGAAGCCCCTGAGTTTTATCCTTTATTTTATCCTTTATCCAGTAAATAAAAGACTTTCCTGAGTTGTGTGAGTCATTCTAGTCAATTATTGAAACTTGAGAGCGGAAGCCACACAGCCCCTAAATTTCTAGCCAGTGGCTGAGAGGTCTGTGGGACCCCAGGGACACATAGCTGGCATCAGAAGTGGAGCCGTCTTGTGGGGTTGAGCCCTCATCCTGTGGAGTCAGGGCTAACTCTGCAGATTTAGAGTCTGAAGTGAGTTGACTTAGGGGCCACCGCATTGGTCTGGAGAATTGGTTGGTGTTGGAAGAGATACCCCATGTTTGATGTACAGAAGAAACCCAGACTCGTATATCCCTGGGCTTTGATGGCTGGAAGGAGGCTCAAGTACAGGTCAGAAAAAGTGGAGGGCAGTGTTCCCAGAAACTCTTACCAGTTACCTAGATTGTAACAACTCCCTGCAGACGGCAGTTGTTTTCACATGGGTTGTAACAGGATTGTACATTGACCCAACCTTACCACTCATCTGCTCTGCGACCTGAGGTCAGTAACTTTACTACAGTTTCCTCACCTGTACAAGGGAAAACTACCAAACAAATTCTTGCAATGAATTATCAGTCATGAATATAGAGGGTTTTTTTTTTCACATTTCACACCTGATAATGTCCATTTTCCATCAAGATATCTTAGTCTGAAGAATTTTTGTCTACCTACCCCCAAGAAAAAATATGTAGGGGTCAAATAATGATATTATTGGGCTTCTCAGTGGCTCAGCTGTAAATAATCCACCTGCAGTGTAGGAGACATGGAGATGTGAGTTCGATCCCTGGGTCAGGAAGATACCCTAGAAGAGGAAATGGCAACCCACTCCAGTACTCTTGCCCAGAAAATTCCATGAACAGAAGAGCCTGGCAGGCTACAGTCCATGGGATGGCAAAGACTCGGACACGATTAAGTGTTTCAACAGCAATGATATTATTTCTCCATTATTATTGCAAAAATGCAACACTTCCAGGACTTTGCTCATGGAGACAAGGTTATACTTCTCTCGGGCTGTTAGAATATTTGTGAGGACTCAAGGCCCTTCCCTTTATTCCCATGTCTATTATTTTATCATCGTCTCAGGATATGGGATGTTGGAGTAGATTCATAGTTTTCTAGATGTGCTGCTACCAAAAGTAAGTCCATGTGCCTACTCACAGTGAGGCTAAGCAAACCAAGAAGTCTGAGTTTGGGGCCGAGAAAGGTTTATTGCAAGGCTATGCAAGGAGACGAGAGTGGCTCAGGCCTTAAAAACCCCTAACTCTCCCAGAGAGAAGCTTTTACATGCAAGATTTGGGGTGAAAGCTGTAGATGTGTGATTGTGTGACTTTCTTCTGCATGGTTGGTGTTCCAAGAACTTTGTGCTCAGCCAGAAGTTACCTTCCTCCAGCGGGGTGGGGAATTTAGCTGTCGCAAAAGAACTCAAAGATACTGATAAGTGTATTTCTTCTGGAGGAGCCTGGACCCGACCCTGCCCCGCCCCATTGTGCACTATTGTTTCTTGACTGCTTCTCCTTTGTTTCTGCTTCCCCTCCCTTCCTTGATTAGCCATTGCTTGAATCTGCCCTTTGGTATTCTGGAAAGTCTAGGAGGCTGAAGCCTTTTTCCTGCAAATAAGAAACAAACTGGGGGCCTGGAAAGGCTTTTGTTCCCAGAAGCCCAGAACTCCGTAAGCTCCTGCCCAGCTTCAGACATTTCACTAACAGGAATTTAATTATATTCATTCTACTCAATGACTGCACCCCGCAGAAGCATGAGGTGGGAGATTTATTCACTTGACAAATATTTATCAAGGCCCGGAAAACCATTGTTCTTGGTGTGGGGACACAGCTATAAACAAAATGTAGCACAGATCCAGTGTACTCTAGAAGACGGACAGCTGAGTAGGTGAAATACTACGGCAGTTCATGACAAGTGTTTTGATTGTAGAGATTGACGGGGAAAAGGAATCCATGCTCTTTCTGCAGACCAATCAGCAAAACCCTCAGTGATAAGGAGGTGTTTGAGCGGCAGCCAGGACCAGGGTGGCTGGAGCTGAATCGGTGGAGCAGAGGGGAGAGGAGGGGGGTAAGGCAGAGAGGCCACGGGGGAAGGTCACGAGGAGCTTCCTAAGGTTTTACAAGAATCAGAATTTGACTGAGAGAGAGCTGGGGAGCCACTGAGATTCGGAGTGGTCACAGGAGCCACGGGAAGGACTCAAGTTAAGACTGGATCCCTGCGGCTGCAGTGCAGAGAGTGGCCTCTAGGGGGCGAAGGGCAGAGACCGGCCCGGTGAGCAGCTGCAGCAGTGGTCGGTCCAGTGAGCCAGGAGGAGTGTGTAACTGAGTTACTTCTTGGGTTGACTCCAGTTCCCTTGAATAACATGAATGGTTTGCCCGGTTGAGGACAATTCTGCTCCTCAATTAAACAATTAAGCATCTTTGCTGTCTTCTGATACACAAATGCATTAGTATATGTTCATTATACTAGAAAAACGTTCGTTATACTAGTTTTATACATAAAACTCAGAAAATCAAAATATCAAAAGGTAAATCAAGGGACTTCCCTGGTGGTCCAGTGGCTAAGGCTTCAACAGGGGGCATGAGTTCAACCCCTGATCAAGGAACTAGATCCCGTATGCCACAAGTAGAGACGATCTCGAGTGCCTCAACAAAGATCTGGCACCGCCAAATAAATACAGTAGTGAGAAAAAGACAAATAAAAGAAAAAGAAAAAAAAGAAAAATAAATATAGTCGCAAGGATATGGAAGCATCTTAGATGTCCATCAGCAGAGGAATGGATAAGGAAGTTGTGGTACATATACACAATGGAATATTACTCAGCTGTAAAAAGGAACGCCCACGAGTCAGTTCTAACGAGGTAGATGAACCTAGAACCTATTATACAGAGTGAAGTCTGAGAGAGAAAGACAAATATCATATATTAACACTCATATATGGAATCTAGAAAGACAGTGCTGACGATCCTATTTGTGGGGCAGCAAGGGTGACACAAACATAAAGAACAGACTTCTGGACACAGTGGGAGAAGGAGAGGGCGGGATGATGTGCGCGAACAGCATGGAAACATACACATTACGGTATGTAAACGAGATCGCCAGCAGGAGCATGACGTAAGACGCAAGGAACCCTCAAGCCAGTAACAATCTAGAGGGGTGGGGTGGGGAAGGAGGTGGGAAGGGGGTTCAAGAGGGAGGGGATATATGTATACCTATGGTCAAGTCATGCGGATGTATGGCAAAAATCACCACAATAGCATTAAGTAATTATCCTCTAATTTTTTTTAAAAGGGTAAATCAACATTTCAAATCTCACAACCCAAAGATTAGGGATAAATCCTTCTACTTTGAGGTCTTAATGTACATGAACTCACAACCTTGTTCATCCAGAGATGAGAAGGGAACAATGCAGCCTCAGGCAGAGCTTGGGGCTTGCCCAGTGGCTCAGCGGTAAAGAACCCACCTGCCAATGCAGGAGAAGTAAGAGACTCAGATTCAGTTCCTGGGTTGGGAAGATCCCCTGGAGAAGGAAATGGCTACCCACTCCAGTACAATTGCCTGGAGAATCCCATGGACAGAGAGGAGACGGGCAGGCTACGGTCCATAGGATCGCAAAGAGTCAAACACAGCTGAAGTGACTTAGCATCTCGCATCATCTAGGCAGAGCTACCCCGCAGGTAGCACAGCCTTCCCTTTCCTCAGCTCCTCAGCCTCCAGATAGGACAGGCTCCACCTCTGCCACAGGGCTGTGATTTGGGTGAGGTGAGTGAGGCACTCACTCAGCCCAGGACTGATAGATCATAACTGACTGCAATGTTGCTCTTGAGTCGATCAGTCTTGTTCGACTCTTTGTGACTCCATGGACTGTAGCCCACCAGGTTTCTCTGTCCATGGGGGTTCTTCCCCAGGCAAGAATACTGGAGTGGGTTGCCATTTCCTTCACCAAGGGATCTTCCCAACCCAGGAATCGAACCCTAGGCTCCTGCACTGCAGGCAGATTCTTCACCACTGATGCAATATGAAAGTTTTCAATGAAAAGGACATGACCCTCCACTTGCTTGATCTGCCTCTTTGCTTCACCCCTGGCCCTGCTCAGCTGGGACCAAGAGTTTTACACTGAGACTTGAACACACCTCATTCCTAATTTCAAGTGAAAATGTTATCTTCTACCAGATGTAACTTGCTATTTTAAAGAGGCAACTCTTCTTTTAAATAGAGAATTGCCATTCTTTAGTCTTTAAGAAAGCAACTTTCTAATTGATGCAAAGTTTTTCTCATAAATAAGAGCTTTCCCTCTTCTCTCTGGGCATTTATGTGATCTTTTTTAGTCTGAGTTTCACAGGATTTTCTTTTTCATGTTTATTGGATGGTTTATTTAAGGGATCAAGAAGTTTGTGGATGTATAAACATATTGAATAACTCAGAGACTTTTGAGTTCCCATCTTAAATGTTCATCAAGATAGTTTACATTTGGACAATTTATGTCTAAACTATATATTAATTTTCCAATTTCTGAACCAATACATATTTTAAAACACTGCATAGAATAAATATATGTTCTTGATATGCTTGCGTGTTAAAATGAAGGTATTTACTTAATCTGAGGCTCCAGAAAAGAAGCATCATGTTTCCTAGTGTTGGGAAAACTGGCTGTGTTGGTGTCCAGGATGGTCCCTGGGGACTTCTCTATTGTGTATCAATGGGGGAAGCTTAATGGGCTTTAATGGGCAATTGTGTCCATGAGTGATTTTTAGTTTGGATGCTGCCCTGGAAAATTAAATTAAAATTTAATAAGCACATCTAACAATTACTGTAATAACTAGTGTTTATTGAGTATTGATTGATTACCAGTTACTTGACAGACATCATCTCTAATTCTCTCAACAAGTCCCTGAGGTTGGGGTTATTATGCTCATTGCGATGATGACGATGCTGCAGCTCAGAGCGTTACTTGTCTCACCTCAGGTCACACAGCCAAAGAGTGGCTCCTCTAAGACTTTAAAGAACATAGTCTAGGGGCTTGCACTAGATGTTCCTTGAGACTGGGGTGTGCTGGGATAGGAAGGGGTGGGAAAATGACTCTGAGGGCTGGGAGGTGAGAGGGCTGAGGATGGGGCTTTACCCAAAACCCAGATTTCTTCTCAATTTTCCTTTGAAAGAAGCGATCTGTTCTAAAAAAGGACTGACACCCATATCCTCAGGGCAGGAGTTTTATTCTTAACAAAACACATCACTGGATGGAGTGCTTTTACTCCGCAATACACTTCAACCATTTTCTGGTGTCAATAAATATTCTTGTACAGCATTACTTACTTATAAAAATTGTGGTATATTTTATTTTAAATATGTCTTCTTTCATAATTGCAAAAGGAATACATGCTCACAGGAACTTGTATAAAGGATATAAAGATGTGTACGGAAAGTTTTTAAGACTCCTTCTCTTGCTGTGTGTTTGTTTTCCCAAGCCATTAACCAATTGTCCAGTTCTCAGGGAACACTGACTGGCTGTCTTTGCATCATACCAGTTCTGACGCTAGCAACCTGGAAATAGTGTCAGATTCCACCGGTTAATGACTGTGGCCCACAAGTCTCCTCCCATCTTCAGACTCCAATTACAGGTCCAGCCTGTCACTCATGCTTCTACCAACAGCTGTATATCAGTTTCCCACAACGCCCCTGGAGTTAAGTGAATTTGCTAGAGCAGCACAGACTTGGGGAAACATTTTACTTACAAGAATAACAGTTTATCGGCACTTCCCCGGTAGCTCAGTGGTAAAGAATCTGCCTGCAATGCAGAAGCCCCAGGAGATGCAGCTTCGATCCCTGGATCTGGAAGATCCCCTGGAAAAGGGTTTGGCAACCCACTCCGGTATTCTTGCCTGGAGAACCCCATGGACAAAGGAACTTGGCAGGTTACACTCCATAGGGTCACAAAGAGTCGGACACGACGGAAGCGACGTAGCACGCAGGCACACACTAGCTTCTCATAAAAGGATATAATTCAGGACGACCATATGGAAAGGCTACACGAGGCGGGATATGGAGAAAGGGCACAGAGCTTCCACGCTGCTCGTTGTCCATACTCCCTGAACCTGCTCCTGTTTACCAACCTGGAAACTCTTCAGATGCAGCCCTTCTGTGTTTTTTCTGGAGGCTTCCTCATGCAGTCACAATGACTGTGTGATGACTCACACAATCTGTGGCTCAGATGGTCAAGCGTGGCTTTACCCTGCTGGCTCAGATGGTAACATGTCTCCCTACAATGTGGGTAGACCCAGGTTCAATCCCTGGGTCGGGATCCCTGGAGAAGGAAATGGCAACCCACTCCAGTACTCTTGCCTGGAAAATCCCATGGATGGAGGAGCCTGGCAGGCTACAGTCCAGGGGGTCGCAAAGAGTCAGACATGACTGAGTAACTTCACTTTCACTTTCCTCAGACAGTCACAATTGATTAAATCATGAACTATTGGTGACTGATAAACTTCCACCCACTCTCTTCTCCCTGGAGGTGGGGGCTTCAGAGGGTCAAGGTGACAGTTCAACCATCTGATCAGGCACTTGGTTCCCCTGGCAGCCAGCTCCCATCCTTGAGTTACCTGGGAGCTTTCCAAAGTCACCCTCTTCACATTACTGAAGACACCTTTATTGATCTCCTCATTTAGAAAATTCCCAAGGTTTTAGGAGTTTTGTGCTGGGATGGAACTAGCACCGAATACATATTTCTAATTATATTATAAATCACAACATCAGTTCAGTTCAGTTCAGTCGCTCAGTTGTGTCCGACTCTTTGCAGCCCCATGAATCACAGCACGCCAGGCCTCCCTGTCCATCACCAACTCCCGGAGTTCACTCAGACTCACGTTCATCGAGTCAGTGATGCCATCCAGCCATCTCATTCTCTGTCGTCCCCTTCACCTCCTGCCCCCCAATCCCTCCCAGCATCAGAGTCTTTTCCAATGAGTCAACTCTTTGCATGAGGTGGCAAAAGTACTGGAGTTTCAGCTTTAGCATCATTCCTGCCAAAGAAATTCCAGGGCTGATCTCCTTCAGAGTGGATTGGTTGGATCTCCTTGCAGTCCAAGGGACTCTCAAGAGTCTTCTCCAACACCACAGTTCAAAAGCATCAATTCTTTGGCATTCAGCCTTCTTCACAGTCCAACTCTCACATCCATACATGACCACAGGAAAAACCATAGCCTTGACTAGATGGCATCACATCCCCTCAAAATTCTAGTATTCCCATCTCCACGAGACAGCCAAAGTTAAAACACTCTAGGACTTCCCTGGTGGTCCTGTGGTTAAGAATCAGCCTGTCCAGTGAGGAGACATGAGGTTGATCCCTGGTCTGAGAGGATTTCACACGCTGTGGGGCAACTAGTCCCATGGGCCACAACTACTGAGTCCAGGCAACTACAGAGTAACCCCCTCTCACCACAACCCCCACCCCTCATTTGCAGTGAAAAAGACTCAGAGCAGTCAATTAATTAATTAAAATAAAAAACATTTTTAAAAATATACCATATGTTTTTCCATTCCTTTCTCCATTACAGCATGATACTTTCCCACTTTTTTTTTTTAAATACTGGAAACTTTCAACCTTACTCGAAAGTACAGAAAATAGTATAATTAAACCCTATGTATCGATTGTTCACTTTCAGTAACTATCAACATATGGAGAATATTGTTTATGTTTGACCTTTTTCCCCCCAGGATTTTAAAAAGCTAATCTAAGGCATCATGCGAATAAATCCATAAATACTTCATGAAAGGTATATGGGTTTTTTTTTATACCATCACCATGTCATCTTCACACCTAAAAGAATTAATAATAATGCCTCAGAATGCAGGTCCTCAAGTGGAGGCTCACAGTTCAGGCTTTCCTCACCATCGCTACCGCCACTCACCATTCTCTGTTTCCAGACACGGGGGTTCCATTTGCTGACCTTGTAGCCCCAGCTGTGATGGCCATCCTCGTAACTGACCCGCTGTCCCTCCCAACCCCTCAGGCCTGCGCCCTGCCTTCTGTCTGCAGCCACCATACACCGGGCCCTGTAGGGCCATGTTCACCAGGTACTTCTTCAACGCCGTGTCCGGGCTCTGCCAGACCTTCACTTACGGCGGATGCAGAAGGAAGCCGAACAACTTCCGGAATGAGAAGGAGTGTATCAGCACGTGTGGGGGCCGCAACAGGGCACAGCGTAAGACGGGGCCGGGCAGAGTGGGAGGGAAAGGGCTGGGGAGGGGCGCGGAGCTCAGGGGCCCCACACCGTTCACCCCTGCCCCGTGCCTTTCCTCCTCGCTGCTGGCCAGCAGAAGTGGCCGCAGTGTCCTGTGAAACCACACACTAGGGAGTTCTCCAGGGGCCAGCTTTCCAGAAGGTCACCCCTAGAATCACCTTCCAGGTAATCTAAGCCACTCTCAGGCTCCTCTTTCTCAGATGGGAACGCCGAGTCAGCCACCCTGCCCAGCGGGTCCACCGTGCTCCTGAGCAAACGGCTTTTCTCTTCCTGGCCATCTTGGTGTCAGGTGTACCGCGCTCGCTCGTTTCTGGGGTTGTCAAGGCTCTGTCAGGGTGTACTCTGTCAAGGTCAGGGGCTTCAGTGATGACAGTCAACAAGTTCCTTCTTCTTACAGAGAATCCGGCAACTGTGCTCCCTGAGATGCTGAAGTCCTAGGAGGCCCCATACGGGGCTGCGGCTGCTTCTGAGCTATTTGAGTCTCCTCTGCTTCCTTTTCAAGCCTCCCCTCCTCAGCAGAACCCTGCCTCTCTCTTCGCTGCAACCTCACCCTCACCTCTCTCCCCAACATCACTGCTCTCCTTGGAGGGGCAGCAGGGGAATTTCTGGTCCAGCCCTGAGCATCAGTGGTGGTAGAAGCGTTTTCAGTAAAGAAGCCCTCTTGCCACACAGTGATGTTGCATATTTGTCTGTGGCTTCAACCTCTGGCCTTATATCTAATAAATTCATTTTCTAATTAAACTAACAGGAGTGGATTCTGTTGTCTGCAACCAAGAACTGTAACCCACTGTGTCCATGAAAACGGTAGTCCTTCTCACTGTTCCGCGGTGTGGAAGGCACCACCCTTTTTTCTGTCCTCAGACTGGGCCCTACCAGGTGTAGGAACCATTCCAGCCCCACCTACCTCTTAATAGCCACTCCCAAGCAACACAAAAACCTGGGTGACAGATACCATGCCGTGAAAGCATTTGTTTTCTTTTTGGACCAGATCAGTCTGGGGACTGGTCATCCTCCTGAACTCTTGGGAGGAGAAAGGAAGGTGGATAAGGCTCACTTCTCCACTTGCTCAAGAAAACCCCTCCCCTGAGATCCTGTGGCAGGGTCGGGACTTTTATTTCTTCTAAAGAAAAGCATCGACCCACTTAGCACCTGCCCAGTGCCAGGCTCTGTGCTTAGCATTTTTTTGGCATTATTTCACTTAATCATCTGAGAATCCTTTGAGGATAAAACGGGGGTATCCAGATGTCAGCTGGCTGGTGGGTTTGTTTCCTGGAGTTCCTATAACAAAGCACTATGAACTGAGTGATTTATTTGTTAATATTTATTTAGCCACACCATGCAGATTTCAGGATCTTGGTTCCCTGACCAGGGGGTCAAACTGTGCCCTGCAGTGGAAGCCTGGATTCCTAACCACTGGACAGCCAAGAAATTCCCTGAAAACCAAATATTTATTCTCTCTCACTTCTGGAAGCTAGAAGTCTGAGATCAAGGAGTCAGCAGGGCCTTGCTTCCTTGAAAGGCCCTGATCCATTCCAGGCCTCTCTCTCAGCTCCTGGAAGGCCTGGCTTGCTGCAGCATGAGTCCAGTCTTCACATGGCATTCTCCCTGTCTGTCACCTAATCTGCCCTTTTTGTCAGGACACCAGCCATACTGGATTTGGGCCCATCCTAATGAACACTTAACTTAATCCCCATGCTAGAGACCCTGTTTCCAAACAAGCTCACATTCTGAGTTCCTGGGGGTTAGGACTCCAACATCTCTTTATTAGTGGGGACAGAGCAGCAGAACCCTAACCATGACCGCCTAGCTGACTGTCCCAAAGCTTTTGTCCTTTGCAAGGAGAAAGAGTTAAGAGCCCAACTACCCAGCCAGTCTGTAAAGATCCAGAGCCTGGGTTTGTTATAATTTGGGGTTCACTTGACTCATTGGAAAAGACTCTGATGCTGGGAGAGATTGGGGGCAGGAGGAGAAAGGGACGACCCAGGATGAGATGGCTGGATGGCATCACGGACTCGATGGACGTGAATCTGAGTGAACTCCGGGAGATGGTGATGGACAGGGAGGCCTGGCATGCTGCGATTCATGGGGTCGCAAAGAGTCGGACACGACTGAGCGACTGAACTGAACTGAAGCAAAGGGAATATAGTTTATTGGGTACGCGAAAGGGCAGGAAAGATGGCCAACAAACATGGAGGAGAAAGCCTGCTGGCACTGGTAGTGATGCCCTCCATCCCATGGGGGAGGGGCCAGGTGGGGTACAGCACCTTCCTTGTAGTTGCCTCCCCCAAGAGGTTAAAGGGCAGTTACCAACTCCCTGTCACTCAGTGACTGGGGACTTCTGACTCCCTCGGTGCACAGGCTTCTTGTGTGGCCCCAAGAAATCCTTCAGGCAAAGAGCTGCAGATACTGGCAGTTGGAAGCCAGCCAGCAACACCGAAGGTGGTAGTAGTCAGCGGGCACACTTCTACCTCACTATGTGGCTTTGAATAATTTACTTAACATCTTTGCACTTGTCTTCTTCCTACCTGGGGTCGTTGTGAGGAAAGTGAATTAGGACATGCTGAGCCCTAAGATCCGAGAGCCTGGCATGTAATTAATGCAATGTAAACACCTGTTAGGATAATTATCGACTAAATTATATGGGCAAAAAAACAAGAGAATTCCAGAAAAACATCTATTTCTGCTTTATTGACTATGCCAAAGCCTTTGACTGTGTGGATCACAATAAACTGTGAAAAATTCTGAAAGAGGTGGGAACACCAGACCACCTGACCTGCCTCTTGAGAAACCTGTATGCAGGTCAGGAAACAACAGTTAGAACTGGACATGGAACAACAGACTGGTTCCAAATAGGAAAAGGAGTACGTCAAGGCTGTATACTGTCATCCTGCTTATTTAACTTATATGCAGGGTACACCATGAGAAACGCTGGGCTGGAAGAAGCACAAGCTGGAATCAAGATTGCCGGGAGAAATATCAATAACCTCAGATATGCAGATGACACCACTCTTATGGCAGAAAGCGAAGAGGAACTAAAAAGCCTCTTGATGAAAATGAAAGAGGAGAGCGAAAAAGTTGGCTTAAAAGCTCAACATTCAGAAAACTAAGATCATAGCACCCGGTCCCATCACTTCATGGCAAATAGATGGGGAAACAGTGGCTGACTTTATTTTCCTGGGCTCCAAAATCACTGCAGATGGTGATTGCAGCCTTGAAATTAAAAGACGCTTACTCCTTGGAAGGAAAGTTATGACCAACCTAGACAGCATATTCAAAAGCAGAGACATTACTTTGCTAACAAAGGTCCGTCTAGTCAAGGCTATGGTTTTTCCAGTGGTCATGTATGGATGTGAGAGTTGGACTAGAAAGGAAGCTGAGCGCCGAAGGATTGATGCTTTGAACTGTCGTGTTGGAGAAGACTCTTGAGAGTCCCTTGGACTGCAAGGAGATCCAACCAGTCCATCATAAAGGAGATCAGTCCTGAGCATTGGAAGGACTGATGTTGAAGCTGAAACTCCAATACTTCGGTCACCTGATGCGAATAGCTGACTCATCGGAAAAGACCCTGATGCTGGGAAAGATTGAGGGCAGGAGGAGAAGGGGCGACAGAGGATGAGATGGTTGGATGGCATCACCGACTCAATGGACATGGGTTTGGGTGGACTCCGGGAGTTGATGATGGACAGGGAGGCCTGGCGTGCTGCAGTCCATGGGGTCACAAAGAGTCAGATACGACTGAGCGACTGAACTGAACTGAACCACTGGAAAAGAAATGACTCTGACCTCATCTAGGAATATTCATGTTGGAAGGCATGTGGAATTGAAGCTGATTCAGAGTCCTTATTTCACATGTGAGGAATTCTGAGCCAAAGAAAGGGGAATATCTTGCCCGGTGACACCCAGCTACCAGATATGAGACATTATAATAGACTAAATTCAGGCAACATCACTCATTCTTTCAATCATTCATCACTCTATCTTGCATTTAGTGCTTGTTCTGTGATAGGAAGCAGGGAAATAGAAATGACCAAGACAGTAACTTCCAAATGAGAGTATGTGATTACTCTCATTCACACCAGTAAGTATTTTGAATATGTATTTGTGTATATACTCATATGCACATTGTTGTACTAGTATGCACACTTGAAGTAGTCAATAATATATATTTAATAAAGAATAAGCTAGAGAAAGGGCTTCCCTGGTAGCTCAGCTGGTAAAGAATCCGCCTGCAATGCAGGAGACCCCGGTTCAATTCCTGGGTCGGAAAGATCCCCTGGAGAAGGGATAAGCTACCCACTCCAGCATTCATGGGCTTCCCTGGTGGCTAAGATGGTAAAGAATCCACCTGCAATGCTAGAGACCTGGGTTTAATCCCTAGGTTGGGAAGATCCCCTAGAGGAGGGCATGGCAACCCACTCCAGTATTCTTACCTAGAGAATCCCCACTGACAAAGGAGCCTGGCAGGCTACAGTCCATGGGGTTGCAAAGAGTCAGACACAACTGAGTGACTAAGCCCAGCACAGTGCAGGCTAGAGAAAAGTAAGCAGAAGTTTGTAGATGTTTTCTCCTGTCCCCTGGTGCATCCCACTTTGGACACCTCTAGACCAGGACTGGCTTTACCTGCAAAGATCTCCCCACCCAGCCTGGCAAGCAGACATAATTGCAGAAACATGCATGCTGTGGGAGCTGAAGACGAACCCTAGCTGTCACCTGAAAAGGTCAAGGCCAGCCTCCCAGAAGAGGCAAGGTTTGAGCTGAGTGTGAAAAGGTGAACTGGATTCTACCAGGTGGAGAGAAGAGGTAAGACAAAGACGTAGAGCTGAGCGCCAAGATTCAACTTCCATCCAGATCCCAAGTTGAGTCTGTATCAGTTTCCACGTAGCCTTTGAGCATCACAAGGGAGACCCCCAACCTGTTCATTAAAGTCCGCTTAACCCTGAATACAGACGGATCTGGGAGTCCCCTCAGAAGAGACAGAGGAAGAGGAGATACCTAGGAGATGTGAGGGAAACACCGTGTGCGTGAGAGCCCTTGTCCCAGAGCTTGAGTTACCAGCTTCCTCCTGCTAGTCCCTGCTCCTGGGGGAGTGAGGCAGCCGCCTTTAGCATCTCTAAGAAACAGACCCATCAGAGCTGAGTGACGTAGGTGAGTGGATGTTGGAATGAAGGATTTGGTGGTGGATGCAAAATTGAAGAAGTCATCTTAAAAATTAAATGGTGGGATATTTAGCTTTCAGATACTCAACCAGCCTCAGTTTCTATACCTCCTTCTATGGGGAGCACACGTCCTTGGGCAGCAGGTGCCAGCTGGTGGCTTTCATCCATACAAAGTCTTTTGTCCCAATGAACCAGTAAGAGTACACCTCCCATCGGGCCCTGACTTTCACATTGGTCCTTACTCTGCTCCTAAGAAACCTATGTGCCAATTCTGCAGTCTTTGTCCTAAGACATTCCTCGAGACACTGGGAGATGGCAATCAGGGAAGTACCCCCATCTCTCCCAAAGTGTCTTTTAGGTTCTCTTGCAACATTTGCTAAGTCCCCTCTGCCAGCTTTCAGATTCTCAGGCCTCAAAGATGTGGACATCCCTTTGGTTCAGCTTCCAAAGTTTATGCAGAGGCTGATAAGATGGTTGCCACCCTCAGGAGGTACCCCTTCACTGAAGTGGAAGAGGGAAGTTGGTGTAAGAATAAGAGAATGGTCAGCACCCAGGTCACCCTTCTGGTTTGCTTTCCCTAGTAGGTCAAGAGCAATGATAATCAGAGGCTGTGAACCAAATGAGGGTGACTGAGAGGAGAGGGTAGCAGACTTCCCTGGTGGCCCAGTGGTTAAGAATCTGCCATCCAATGCAGGGGACCTGGGTTCCATCTCTGATCAGAGAACTAAGATGCCATATGCCGGCAACTGGGCCTCAGCCTCACCATACAGAGCATGCCACAACTAAGACCCAAAGCAGCCAAAAATCAATGATAAATATTATTTAAAAAGAGGAAGGGGTGGGACGTAGATGGGGGCAGGACTCCAAAGCTCATGGAGGTATTCTCCAGGACACATCATACTTCAAGTTCATTATTTGATCTTCTCAGCTGCATAGCATTATGGGAATATGTTCAGAATCCATTGTCCCCAGTCAAAGGGAGAGCCCTGCTCTCCCAGGTAGAACCATTTTGACATTTTTCACTCCCCTGTCTCTGAGAAAACGTACGATGGATGGATCTTCAGAGAGCAGAGCTTAACTGCCTCACTACGGATGAAGTAACTGAGGCATCGAGGCTCTAAATACCACAGATAATTAAATAAAGGAAAAGAGAGAAAAAGACCCTTCCATCTTGGGTGGCCCCACAGGGCATGGCTCATAGCTTCATTGAGTTACACAAGGCTGTGATCCATGTGATCATTTTGGTTAGTCTTCTGTGATTCTGTTACTCACTACCTTATAGTCTTGGGACTATTCCTCAAATCTCTTTGAGTTTTACTTTCTTTAATTAGAAAATAAGGATAATGCTTGTACTTGTTCATGTTTTCAGCCATAGACCACTAGAAACACTCCTGTTCCTAGCTGAACAAGTTGGGTTTATTACTCACAGCAGCACCTCACAGAACACCTCCCTTGAGGAACGATATGGCTTTCCAATAAGATGTTAGAAAGAACTTTACAGGATGTGGTACGGTTAGCTTCAGGATTCAGGAAGCTGGCTTTGCTCTGACCTGCATGCTGTCGGGAAGTGAGCAGTTCTCTGACTGTCTTAATCTTTGAGAAGGGAAGACTAGATAGAGCTTAGAGCTGTGCTTGGTAAAGCAGCATCAGCACCACTCATTTTAGGATATGTTATCATTTAGGATAACAGGATAATTTAGCTTATTTTGCCTATGTTCAAACTCGACTACAGAGCATCCTATCATTGTCTTGACGCATCATGAACACAAAATGGTCTTGTCTGATGTGAAAATTCTATGAAATACATATGTTCAGCAAGAGAACATAAAGCCAACTGTGAGTGCCAAGTTGGCTTTCAGATTTCAGGGGCCGCTTTTCTCTTTCTCATAACTTCTCATAGAATTAAGGTGAGAATTAAGGATATAATATTAGTAAAATGCTTGGACAAGTGCCTGGCAGAGTACCCCTCAATGAATGGCAGCTCCAATAAGAGTAATAGAAATACTATTAAGAAATACTATTAAGAAAGAAGCTGTGTGTGTGCATACTCACTCAGTTGTGTCCGACTCTCTGTGACACCATGTACTGTAGGTCACCAGGCTCCTCTGTCCATGGGATTCTCCAGGCCAGAATACTGGAGTTGGTTGCCATTTCCTCCTGCAGGGAATTTTCCTGACCCAGAGATCAAACCTGAGTCTCCTGCAGCTCCTGCACTGGCGTGTGGATTCCTTACCACTGAGCCATCTGTGAAGCCCAATAGATAAGTTATTTAATTATAATTAATAAATATTAATTAATAGCAGTATAATGGAAAACTACCTGGTTGTAAATAGGAGAAATTGACTTCAGTAGCTCTGGGTATTGCTGTATGACCTTGGGTAAGTCCCTTCACCATTCTGAACCACAGTTTCTTTCTATGAAAAATGGGGTGATGGCACCTGCCTTAGGAAATCCACTCCTCTGACTTGCCTGGGGGTCTAGTGGCTGGGACTGCACACTCCCAGTATAGGGGGCCCAAGTTCGATTCCTGGTCAGGGAACTAGATCCCACATGCCCAACCAAGAGTTCACACGCCAAAACTAAAGATCTTGCATGCCTCAAGGAAGACTGAAGATCCCACATGGTGCAACTAAGACCTGGCACAGCCAAATAAATAATTTTTTTTTTAATAGGGGAAGAAAGAAATCCTCTCCTTTGGGTATTTTTGAGGACTAACAGATTACAATGCTGAAGTGCTTTGAACACCACAGACCAAAACAAGTTGGCTAGAAACACATAGAGTTTTGGGCTTCCCTGGAGACACAGGTTCAATCCCTGGGTCAGGAAGATCCCCAGAAGAAGGAGATGGCAACCCACGCAGTATTCTTGCCTGGGAAATCTCATGGGCAGAGCAGGCTGGTGGGCTACAGTCCATGGGGTTGCAGACAATTGGACACAACCTAGCAACTAAACAACAATATCTAGTTTTAGGGGTTTTTGGCTCCTGACTGCTTTTTAAGTGTGCTATCAACTGCATTAAAGAAAGTAACAAAGAGCATTTTTCTTTGGTAGCGTCACCTTCTAGAAGTCCGCTATCAGGAATTTCCCCATTGTTTAAGGAATGTCAAGGTCCTCTTCCAAATTTGTCCCATTCTTCTTCACACTGAATCTAATTCCCTCTGGCTTCGGTAATAGGTCTCACCCAGGTCCACTCTCACACCCATCCCATGCAAAAATATTTGACCCTCTGGTCTCTCAAAAATATAGGGGGAAACTTTTGACTTTCTGCTGGTTCTCCTTTCAATTAAAGCCCCAAGGAACCAGTCATCAGGAACTGCTCTTTAAGGAAGGCCCTCTCTGCCCACAGTGGCTGCCTCCTGGATCCAAACAAACCCTCTCTACTATTAGGAGGGAAAATTCAACCCTTTGGGTACCTGTGTGTGTGTGTGTGTGTGTGTGTGTGTGTGTGCATAAAGCGGGTTTATAAGTCAGCAGTTAATACAAATAATTATTTTTAAAAATATTTACTCAGCTGTGATGTACACAGGGAAGACATGGTCTCTGCTCTGTTATAGTCTTATAGTCCATTTTCTAGCAGAAAATTCCAGGAGATATTGAACAAGCGATTACTAAGGAATACAATGCACAGGGTGTGAAGGGAGCGTTCATAGGGAATGGAGGTGGTGGGAGTTGGATGGAGGGATGCCCTGAGGAAGAGAACTTTCAGTTGAGACCTGAGAGATGAGCTAGAGTCCCTGAGAAGAAGGTGGGGAAAGGGTTCTCGGCAGATGAAAATGCAAGAGATGGAGGAGGAGGTATGTGAGAACGAGTGGGAGGATGGGAGGAGGTAGCGCTGGGTACAGAAGTGGGAACCAGACTTGAGGAAACTTGTGAGATGAGTTAAGAGTTCGGGGGTTTATCTGAGGTCAGAAGAAGGACCTGCTCAGCTTAGAAGAAACTAGCAGAGGATGGAGAGCAGGGTGGCAGGGGTGGGGGTGGGTGCAAAGGCAGGGGGGTCATGATGAAACCATACAACCCAGGCTGGAACTTGAACCATGGTCTTTTAACTGAGGTCACACACCTGTTCTGGGACCTATGAAGCTCAGCTTCTTTAAGTCTCATTGCATAAAGAATTCACTGAGAGACAAAGTGATTAAGAAATGAACTTCTTTATTTAGACAGATATACATTCCATAGACAGAATATGGTCCATATCAAAAGATGAGAACTGTCTTGGAAGAAACACACTCCACTGACAGATTATGGGCCATCTCAGACGATGAGGGGCCCCCAAATATGGGATGGTTACTTTTCATGGGCTGGGTAATTTCATAGGCTAACGAGTGGGAGGATTATTCCAACTATTTTGGGGAAGGGGCGGAGATTTCCAGAAATTGGGCCACCATCCACTTTTTTTTTATCTTTGATGGTTGGCCTCAGAACTGTTGTGGGGCTATGTCAGCTAATGTGTTACAACAAGCATATAGTGAGGCTCAAGGTCTACTGGAAGTAGAATCTTCTGGCATGTTGGTCCTAGTTGATTCTAACCAGTTTTTGTCATGTCCTATGGCTATGTCATTCTTTCAAAATGACACATGGCTATATCATTCTGCCCCTTCCCTCCTGTTTCAGTGACAACTGTCCAGAGGGGAGATGGGAGTGGCCTGGATGCAGCAGAGAGCAGTGGCTACAGAGGAGACAGTGAAGAGGGACAACCAACAGGCTTTGCAGGAGACTGTTCAGAGTGAGGAAAGGGAAGAAGCATTGAAAGCAGTCAGGTGCCTGGGAGAAGGGAGGGGAATGAGTCTGGGGGAAGGACAAAGAGTTCAGCTTGGTCAATGTGGAGTCCATGGCACCTGTAGAACGTTCATGGGAAGATATTGTGTAGACATTGATTCATCCAACTACTTGATCAGAAGAAAATGCTGGTTAGGGATAGAATACAGGGTGATCAAAAACTCAGACGAGACGCTACGGCTTCAGCCTCTGGCTCTGCCAACTTTCTAGCTGTGTGGTTAGCTCACTTCTGTCCTCATCTGATCCTCTGCACGACGGGAGCCCTAATAACAGAACCTACTTCTTTGGTCAACAGTGACACCAAGGGGATGAATCTTTGTAAAGACCTTACAATAGCGCCCGCGCCCAGGAAGGAATAACCATGTCCTGTCTCAGTGCCTGCTGTGTGTGCCAGGCACTGCCCTAGGCTCTGGATCACAGCAGAGAACAGCTCCCAGCTCCCTGCTCTGCCAGAACTGACACTGTACCTGGTGGATCCAGTCAGCGATGATGAACAAGATAACATTTCTCAAAGAGATCACTGTCAAGCAGAAAATCATGCAGAATCAGGGCCAAGCAAATCACAGCAATTTTAGGCAGATGGTTGTGAATATGGAAGGAAGAGCCAGTGGAAAGGCCCCAGGGCAGGAACAAGCTCCATGAGGTGGGGAACAGAAAGGTCTGTGCAGCAAGAGAAACTATGGGGGAAGTAGGCAGGGATTTGCTCAGAGGTGATTTTAGGGCATCTAGGTTGTAATTCCAGGTGCAGTGGTAAGCCTCGAGAAGACTTGAAGCAGGGAAATATCATGGTCTGATTTCATTTTTAAAAGGTCACTAACCAACAATGAGAAAATGTAACACACCAAGAGTAGAGAGAGGGGGAATTTCCTGGCAGTCCAGTGTAGGACTTCACGCTTCCAATGCAGGGGGCACAGCTTCCATCCCTGGTGGGGACTAACATCCACAAGCCACACGATGTGGCAAAAAAAAAAAGAGAGTGAAGAGAGGTCCATGCTGGAAATGGAGATCTCAGATTATTCACCTAATGGAAAATGGTGTTAAGAGGGGTGGTTATATGGACCCGGTAGGGTGCAGAATCACAGTAATAGGGAGACTACGGCTCTGCTCTTGCCTTCTCACGTGACCCTGGAGGTGAGTCCACTTACAAGGGAGGGTGGTGCCGGATACCATGTAATGATGGAGGTGAATAACAACCACCGCAAAAGTCTGCTTTAGATGGATTCTCCTTCCTTACACAGTTCTACAAAGCAGCCACACTAATTCCTGGAGTGCAAGCTGGCTGTGTGTGCATTCTGTCCCTGCCTGTCCTGTGTTGTGCAATTCAGCCTCAGTTTTCTCCTCTATAACATGGTCGTAATGAAATCTCCCCTCTCATGACTGTACAGAGGATGAGATTAGATAAACGCTGGGAAGGGAGGTTGAAAGGAAAAAGAAGGTTCTTTCTTTCTTTCATATTTCTTTTTTTTTTTTTCTTTCAACTACTTTACATACCGGATTATGTTTCTTTTAAGTCTGTGTTTTGATATATGTTCTTTATTGACTAATTATCAGGTTTCATTGAAATTATATGTCAGTTTTCTAGAATTTCAAGTTTGAGTCTTACTTAGTTTACTCTTAAAGTGCTAAACATTTATTAACGGTCTCCATCCAAAGAGCATGTAGATAGCTTGACACTGACAGATTTCTCACATATACATTTAACGGCTATTTTTAGGAAAGAATTTGTTGCCACCCATAACATCAAGTTTCTTTCTTGGGAAGGAAGAAAGAGAAAAGGCTGTTGGGCAGGTACCTGGGAGTTTCTGTTACAGCTTCTCTCCCTGAGGCAGAGAAGTTAAATATAACACCTGACTTTTCCAGGCAAAGATAAAATACTTTCAGGCCCCATGAACTGTCGAGGGTGTGGGCACAAAGTGTCTTTGGTCCAGGACTGACCTGTCAGAGCACAAAGGTAGACAACATCCCTCGAGTCACTGGGATGAAGCAGGGCCAGATAGACAGAGCTCAGAGCATCTACAGGGCATTTTGACAAAAGCCCTTGGACAACATTTTGACATTAATCAAAAAATGTTTGACAACCACATTTTGACATTAATCACGTGTGAGCTCTATCTTGGTTGCTTTTTTAAAAAACTTATATCCTAATCCAAGTTGACTTTATGAGGCTAGAAATATTATTTTGTGTTATAAATGAAGAAACTGAAGCTTGGAAGGATTAAATAATGTTGCCAAGGTCACCTAGCTAGGAAATGATGGAGCTGGGATTAACCTCTTCTCCAAGGTCACATAATCAATAATGGCAGGAGTACGATTTGAACTCAAAATTCTCTGACTTCAAAGACTGCCCTCTAAAAGAACTTTGAAAGCTGTGAGGCTAAAGCCCTGGAGATTCACAAGACAGGACTCAAAGTTCTCAAATAAGGAAGCTCTGCTGTTCATAGTTTTTTCAATTAGATGATATAGAAACAAATTTTAAAGAACTTGGTTTGCATTTATGTAAGACCTTACCTGTGAGTTAGAGGAGGGCTGACCAACCTAGACAGCATATTAAAAATCAGAGACATTACTTTGTCAACAAAGGCCCATCTAGTCAAAGCTATGGTTTTTCCAGTAGTCATGTATGGATGTGAGAGTTGGACTATAAAGAAAGCTGAGTGATGAAGAATTGATGCTTTTGAACTGTGGTGTTGGAGAAGACTCTTGAGAGTCCCTTGGACTGCAAGGAGATCCAACCAGTCCATCCTAAAGGAGATCAGTCCTGAACATTTATTGGAAGGACTGATGCTGAAGTTGAAACTCCAATACTTTGGCCACCTGATGTGAAAAACTGACTTATTTGAAAAGATCCTGATGCTGGGAAGGAGGGAGGAAAAGGGGACAACAGAGGATGAGATGGTTGGATGGCATCACCAACTTAAAGGACATGAGTTTGAGTAAACTCCAGGAGTTGGTGATGGACAGGAAGGCCTGGTGTGCTGCAATCCATGGGGTCACAAAAGAGTCAGACACGGCTAAGCCACTGAACTGAACTGGACTGAGGCCTGAGAAAAGCCCATTGGATTTGGAAATGAGGAACTTGCTGGTGACCAGTAAGGGCATCAAATCTCCCTGGTTGTAAGCAACAGAAACTGACTCTGGCTACTGGAAAAAGAGAAGGAATTGGTGAGAATGATGTGGGGACGTAGAGGGCATCTATTTTCTCTTCCTGACTGTACCTTTAAGTTACATCCCATTGGATTCTTTGGCTGGCAACCAATAGTGCTATCTGATATAATTCAGTCTTGGAACTGAAGAAAATGCTAAAAAGAATTCTGCTTGGCAAGGATGGGAAACAAGAGAATCAAGGTCTTCTCAGGCTGCTTTTGAATGAATACCATACATCTTTAGGATTTTTGTTATTCATTAAGAAGTGAAACTGTTAGTCAGTCAGTCATGTCCAGTTCTTTGTGACCGTGGGGACTGTAGGCCACCAGGTTCCTCTGTCTATAGAATTCTTCAGGCAAGAATACTGGAGTGGGTAGCCAGTCCCTTCTGCAGGGGATCTTCCTGACTCAGGGATGGAGCAAAGGTCTCCAGCATTGCAGGCAGATTCTTTACCCTCTTAACCACCAGGGAAGCATTCATTGGTCAACATTAAAATTCCAAGGAGAGCATCTGTTTGGCCACTCTTGGTCTGGGGATAAAATCAAGAACTCTGATTGACAAGCCCCTCAATCTGCCTGGCCCACCTGGGGCAGAGGAAGGATTGTTCCCTCAAACAAAAATCAGGCTACCTTTTTAAAAATTATTTATTTCTTTGCTTAATTCTGGTTGTTCTAGGTCTTGGTTGCTGCTCTCAGTTTTTCTCTAGATGCAGTAAGATGGGGTTACTCTTCGTTGCATTTCACAGGCTTCCCATTGCAGGACCTCTCTTGTTGTGGGGCACAGGCTCAGTAATTGTGGCTCACAGGCCCTAGCACAGGGGGGCTTCAGTAGCTCGATGGCATGTGGAATCTTCCAGGACCAGGGATGGAACCCATGGCCCCTGCATTGGCAGGCAGATTCTTACCCACTGTACCACCAGGCAAGTCCAAAATCAGGCTAGTGTTATCAGTAAAAGGACAAAGGGATGCTAGGTGACGAAACAGAAAAATAGCCAATACACTCAGAAAGAGAGGTTTCCTCTGAGTTAGAAAGTTTGAATGGGTCCAAGAGGACAAAGAGCCATTGTATGGTTAAAGGTACCTTGTTCCTTCCTGGGAATGTCTCAGATACCTAAAGTTCATTTGTTTACAGTCATCTTAGAGTCGGCAAGTGTGCAGCTGACTCATATCACCTCCCATTTCAACCTTGTTAAATAAGAACAAGCTACCTTTTCCCGAACACTTAGTGTGAGCTCACCCAACAAGCCACACTTTTAAATGCCCTCCAGGCGAGGTGAATAATGAGGACAGAAGTATTTGGAGTTGGGGTGGAGGCAGGAGGACAGTAGTGAATGCTGGGGATTATGGAAACTGGAGAGAACACTCCCCTCCAGGGAAGAGAGCAGTTCCCTTAGCTTAGCCCACGGCTTTGAAAGTGTGGTCCCTTGAACAGCACCATCAGCATCCCTGGAAACCCTCAGATGCAGATTCTCAGACTTCTCCCGAGTCCTACTGACTCAAAACCCTGGAGGTAGAGATCTTAAATCTGTGTTTGAACAAGTGGTCTAAGTGATCCCGATGCTTGCTCAGGTTTAAGGCCCAGTGTTCTAGCTGATGGTTGCCACTGTGTTCCCAGACCATTTCCTTTTACTGAAAGATACTAGAATTTTACTTTTATGTGAAATTTCTCACTCTTAAATTTGACGACTAATTCAAACATTTAAAATGTACTGAGTGGGCTCACAATATAATATTCTATCCAGATTTGCAACCTCTGGTTTATGCTGTTGATACAGAGCAGGGCCCTGTGGGGCTCCTGGGCACAAGGCCTTTCTGTGTCTTGCATTTCTTTGATTATAGAAAACAGCCTTCATTCAGCCTCCATGACCTTCCCTGAGGTCCTGTTAGTCAGGGAAGGAAGGGGATAGGAGACAAGGGAGAAATAGTCAAGAACAGCCTTGGGGCAAGGTTCTGCTTTCCCATTAACAGATACATATAACAATATTTTTGTGCTATTTTGCGGGCATTGAAACCCCTTCCAGGTGGGAGAAGTTAACGATTAATGGTGGTAATCTGCCCACAAGCATGTAGACCCCAGGCCCATTGGACCTGCCTGCAGGTTGATGATGCTGACTCCTACTACATCACCACCAACCCATCAGAAGACTGTCAATGAGCTGACCATGTCCTCTTTGCACAATCACTGTAAAACTTCTCACTATCTTCTCCAAGTTGGGACACATGCTTTTGAGGGTGTTCAATTGCTGTGGCCCCGTTTGCCTGGCAAAGTAACAAAGCTGTTCTTTTCTACTTCACCCAAAACTCTGTCTCCAAGAATCAATTCGGCACCAGTATACAGAGAAGCTGAATTTTGGACCTTAGTTTTCCCTCTGAACCTTAAAATAATCCTACAGAACACTTCCTGTGATATGTTCCACCTTCCTTCTTTTGTCCTCACTCTGCAGTTTGTAGGATCTTAGTTCCTTGACCAGGGATTGAACCTGGGCCCTCAGCAGTGAAAGCATGGACCACTGGACATTCAAGGATACCCCTTTCAAGGAATAAGAAGACATAGGTCCAAAAAGTGAGGTGCTATTATAAATCACATAGAAACTAGCCAATCCCTGAATAGGATCCAAGTGTATTTGGTTTTAAAGCCTCTGCCTTTTTTATATTATATGTAGAAGCAAACTGTATGAACACACCTTGTGCACAAGCTGGCATCACAAAAGCTAAACATCTTTGGCATGCCATGGGCCATGGACCTATGGAGCTTTCTCCTCCATTTGTGTGCCCCACCCCCTCCCACTCACCTCAGGCTAATCCCCATTCCTGTCAAGAGAGTCAGTCCCCAGGAGAGCCCAAGAGGGCTGGAGAGCAGTGAGGCCGGGCAGTTTCCTGGAGTGGACAAGCTGACGAGGTGCCAGAAGAAAGCTGTGGGCAGCAGTGCCGGAGGCTGAATGTCCAGCATGCAGCTGGATTCACAGGCTAAAACCAGCTGCCCGTCAACGTGCCCTCTGCATGTCCTAGACTGAATTCCAGGAGCCACCCTGGGCTGAGCCCCCACCTGGCTCCTGCCTCATAGCTGCTAACTGTTCTGTGCTCAGAGTAAACAGCCCTGGCCCCTCCCAAAGAGGACCTGTCTCCAGCCCCCAGGCTGGACATGGGAAGTGGGGGAGGCATCCGCAGCCTCTTCTCCCCGGGCCATCTGTGGGGACAGTGGCTGGACATACTTCTGTCATCAAGTCCTGCTCACCTCATCCCCATGGCCACTGCTCTCCACGCCTTCCACCCTCCGGCAGCAAAGACCTCCTGGGGCCTTACTTCCCTCAGATTTGGATCAGGAGGGATGTTTGCAGGGACTTCTTGCTGGGTAACCCTGCTTTGGCATTTACCAGCCTGCATATTACACCTCGATGTCTATTCATCAGTCTCCTTACTAACAGGAGACACCATCTCTGCCCATTTACAGATCTCTGGAGATCAGCTCAGAACAGAGAAGAGATTCATTCAAGGTCCCGCAGCTAGGAAGTGGGAGAGACGGGAGTCAAACCCAGACTCTGTCACCCGAAGGCCAATGTTGAGGGCTCCTTTAATTACTTTCTCTACAGCAACTGTGTGCCCTAGATTTGTCACAAAAACGTACATTTATGATGGATGGGAAAAAACAGACTTGGAGAGATGGAGACCTGGGATCAAACCTCTTATCTGCAACTCCACTTGGGACCTGGGGAGTTGGGAGGGCCTCCTGCACAGTTCATCTGGCACGCACTATCGGCAATGACAATATCCCTCTGTTCGCAGGTGTCGGGCCATCGTGGCTCCATGAGACACTGAGCACAGGGTGAGTGAGCCTGCGTGTCCGCGCGGGGAAGAGAGGGAGGCAGAAACACACCGCCCGAAGGCTCCAGACCTTAGCAGGTGTTTCACCTTCTCTGGCCTCGATGTCTCGTGTCCAGTGGGTTCATGTGTAAATACGCTTTCCTGGAGCTCTTCTGTGTGCTGTGTATCGCTACACAACACGCCCACCACGAATCCCTAAAGCGAGATCCGATCTCTGACCTGCTGACCCCGAGTCCAGCCACTTCGTCTGCAGTCTCTCCCAGTGGGTCCTGCCCTCCTCTCTCCTACCACAGAGGGCATCACAGGGAGATCCCTGGGTCTTGGAATGGGATCCCGGGAGTCCTGGGTCTAGCCTTGGCCTCCTGCTGCCCTGCCCCCAGGGCCCAGAGGGAGGTGAGGAGAGGGGAGGGGACAAGGGTCCGGGTGCGACCAGCTGCACCCGGCCAGGAAGCCGCTTTGGTTCCTGGTTCCCACTGGGGCCAGAATGACACCTGATCCTGGGAGATTGTGAAATGACAGGAGGTGGCAGTCGGCCCGCCTGCCTGGTGTGCTGAGCCCTCTACCCGCAAGGGTTCAGCCCCGCCCCTACCCCCACGCCCCCCAGGAACCCAGTTAAATCTTCCTGGCGGCGCCTCATTCCCGCACCCCGCCCTGGCGAGCACCATGCCTGCCTGCCGCCTCGGTCCGCTCCTCGCCGCCCTCCTCCTTGGCCTGCTTCTGGGCCTCCCCCCGGTCACAGGTGAGTGGGGCGGGGAAAGGCTGGGTGCCCAGAGGGGCCGAACCAGGAGCGCAGGAACGGAGCCCGGCGGGAGCCTAGCCTCTCCGAGCAGTGAGGATTCCCCACGGCGGAAGTCGGGAGTCCCCTGCAGACTGAAATGTGGGGATCCCTGGTGCTCTGAAGGCGGTAGCCCTTGGGCTTCACATGTGTGGTCCAGTGTGCTGGGGGTGCGCGGAGGCCACTGAAAACTGCCCCTTATGCCTAGGATGGGGCGGGGGCGGCGGGGGTGGGGAGGTTCTTTGCTGATCTTGGAGATGCAGTGGCCAGTGGCGGGGACCCTCTGCCGGGACATCGGAAGCTCCTAGACGCTCAGTTGGGCTGGGGTCTCCCAAAATTGACGGCTCAGAGGCCAAGGGTTTGGTCCCTCCTGTCCTCCCAGGTATTGGAGGACCCCGTCCCTGGAGGTGGGGCTCTCTGAAGACAGTTAGGGCGGGGCCTAGGGACCGAGACTCAGAATTCCGGCGGGGGGGGGATTGAGATTGGGGGCCATCAGACACGAGGTGGGCATCCTCTGAGAGCGGGCCCGGGTCCCCCACTACCCGTCCACCTCCCAGGCGCAGGCACAGAGAAGCCGGGTGTGTGTCCCGAGCTGCAGGGTGAGGCGAACTGCACGAAGGCGTGCGTCTCGGATGAGGACTGTAATGACAACCTTAAGTGCTGCCAGGCCGGCTGCGCCACCGTCTGCCAGATGCCTAATGGTAACTTGGGGGACCCTCGCGGGCCGGGGCGGGGCAGCGGGGGTGCGGGAGAAGGGAGCGCCCCGTTCCGGGCACACCAGCGCGACCGACCCAGGGGTCCAGGACCAGGTCGAGGTGGCTGGAACCGGATCAGCCCGTGCTCTCCCTCCCGCGGCCCCTGGGAGACCGAAGCGTCGCTGACTTGCCGCCGAGGGGAAGGGAGGTCCCCCACTCCCAGCCGGATTCATCGCTCTGGTGCGTGACGGACTTCCGGGACGCACCTCGGGGACGTGGTTCCGGACCATTGTTCCCTGAGATCTGGGCGCCAGGGTCGAAGCTTCCTCCTGGCAGGGGGTTTAGCCGCGGGGCAGCTCTGGGCTGTCCAATGGGCTGGGTCCCAAAGTCTGGGACTCGCTCCCGTGCCAGAACCCCTTTCCTGTGGCTTCCCCAGCCCTGGGGGAAGGCTTTGGGATGCCTACTGGCCCGGACTCCCCAAATTCCTCTGTCCAGATGGAGGCTTTCCAGGTTTAGGAGAGCATTCCACCCATCTTAAAGATGTGATGCAAGCTGCAAAAAGAGAGAAAGGTTCTTGTCCAAGGTCACACTGTCATCCCTGGCTGGACAGGACTCATAACACAGGGGGTCCCTTTTTTGTCTGAGTGGCTTGAGGAAAGTCAGGACCCCATCCTGAGCAGCCCTCCCCCTTCCTCCTCTTAACACCCTCTCTTCTGTTCTGAAGACTGAGAGAGAGTGTGTGAAGCTTACCCTTCATAGAGAGCACTTGCTGGAGCTCAAGACTGTCCCGCAGGTCCTAGGGACTCCTTACATGAGCAGGAAGGGGTCTGAAACAGCTTGGACTCTGAGCATCTTGTTTTTCAGAGGGAAAAACTGAGGACCAGAAGCCAGGATATGACCTGATCCCACTGTGTTGGGATCGCTGGTCTTTACCCAGAGAAAAAGTCCCTGTGATGCTCCCTCCCTGTGATTTCTCTGAAGATGCCTGCAGGGCCAGGAAGGCCTGTAATAAGAGACCTCAGTCAGAGCAGGGTGGTGGGAGCTGGAGGGAGGAACAGCCTGTCAGGGGGGCTTGTGGATCTGGGGATCTCTACTGCTGCTGCTACTGCTAAGTCACTTAAGTGGTGTCCGACTCTGTGCGACCCCATAGATGGCAGCCCACCAGGCTCCCCCGTCCCTGGGATTCTCCAGGCAAGAACACTGGAGTGGGTTGCCATTTCCTTCTCCAATACATGAAAGTGAAAAATGAAAGTGAAGTCGCTCAGTCGTGTCCGACCCCGAGCAACCCCATGGACTGCAGCCTACCAGGCTCCTCCACCCATGGGATTGTCCAGGCAAGAGTATTCTAACCTGGACCAAAGTGAGGAAAACCAGGAGAGGAGGACATTGGCAGAGAAAGACAGACAGATGAGAGGTGAGTAGGGCGAAAAGAGGAGTTTCTGCTTGGGGGAGTCTCTGCTGCTCCCCGCTCTCGGATAGACTGTGGTAGGAAGAGGGGCAGGGACAGAGGGTCTCCTGGATCAGAATCCTCATTGTACCATCTGCAGGTTGTGTGTCCTGAGCAAGTGGCTTCACCTCTCTGAGCCTCTGCTTTCTCCTTGACATAATGGGATGAGAATCACAGATGTTGTAGGACTGACATGAGGCTAAATGAAATGGTACACATGAGATGTCTCATGAGAGAGTAGACCCTCCACTCACAGTGGCTTGTTTGGTGAGTCACGGGCTCCTGATGCCCTTCTGTCCTGGGGCAGCTTGGTATTGAGAGGTCCTGCCCTTCTCTAAGGAAAGGGTGTCTCTGTGCAGGAAGGCAGCCCCCTGTGTCCTCTCAGCTCATCACCCAGCTCTGTGCCTGCTTGATGTTTGGCTGGACTTGCTCCTGGGGCTTCTGGGCACTGAGCCCAGCTCCCTCCTCCTTGAGCCTGGAGTGGAGCACAGGGTGTATGTGTGTGTGTCTGTGTGTGTCTCTGTGTGTGTCTGTGGACATTGAAAGGCTGGGCTCAGGTCTTGGTTGTACTTCTGGTCAGCAGCGTGATGTTGGGTGATGCCTTCACGTCTCTGGGTTTATTTTCCTCTGCTGTAATAAGAATACAGCAGAAATATCCCCTACAGAAGAGAGGTGTGATGTGAAAATTAAAGGACAAAATGGATTTGCACTAAGAACTTGTTAATTGGCACATCTCTGTGGTTTGTGTGTGTGTGTGTGTGTGTGTGCACTAGTGGAAGAATGCTTCTCTGGGTGTTAGAGTGAGAGTGTCAAGGGGACCTTGGTTCCACCTGGTTGTAACTAGGAGTAGTATACGGGAGTGAAGGCGTTGTGGTTGCGTCACCCTGACATGGGCGCTATGGTTTACTGCTTACAAAGCAACAGAATGCATGGTGCACAGACTTGAAGCCAGTTTCCTGGGTTCAAATCCTGTCTCTACCCTGTTTGACTTAAAGCAAATTATTTAACTTCTTGTTGACTCAATTTCCTCATCTGCAACATGAGAAAATAGTTACAGCTCCGTGTCCCAGGTTCTAGGATTATCCTGAGGATTAGATGAGTTAATAAACGTTGCAAGCTTCGGATAATGCCTGCTACTTAGAAGGAACTAAGTGTTAACGGCTGCCTTTGCTCATCATCATTATTATTGCTACCAAGGACGTTGACTTCTCAGGGAGAAGTCTGCTGCCTCTGTTGCTTCCATAACAACCCTGTGGTGTGGTCAGCGCTGATCTCATCTGACACCTGAAGACACAGGGCTCTGGGGGATTTCCCTCCTGAGGCCACAAAGTTAGGAGAAGGCGGAGCTGGGACTCACACTGGAGTCCAGTGATCTCAAAACCCCTGGGAGGAGAGAACAGGAGGAAGGGAGGTTGCAGACGACCTTCCAAGCCCCCTGAGATTCGCTCAGGCAAGCAGCTGTCTTATTTGTGAATCCAGGTGGGCAGACATGCTGCGGAGACGTGTGCAGCCACCTGCCTCCGCTCTGCTCACCACCTCTTACTCCTTTTTCTACCCAGAGAAGAAGGGCTCATGCCCTAAGGTGGACATCGCCTTCCCCCAGCTCGGCCTCTGCCGGGACCAGTGCCAGGTGGACAGCCAGTGTTCTGACCTGTTGAAATGCTGCCTCAATGGTTGCGGGAAAGTGTCCTGTGTCACCCCTGTCTTCTGAGGTAGGTGCCCTGGGATGGGGGGAGGGATACATTGATACCCAGATGTGACAACCTCTGCAGGAGGCTGAAAAGGAGCCCCTGAGCTAACACAGTGCTATTTGCTTATCCATCCTTTGATTTGTTCTCATCCACTCAACGGACAGTCACTGAGCATCTGTCATGGACGGTGCACTGCTCTAGGTGCTGGGATGCTCCATGAGTAAACAAACCCAACAAAAATTTATCTCTAGAGCACCTAGAGCAGTGCACCGCCCTGGTAGCTCGTTGGTATAGAACCTGCCTGCAGTACAGGAGACCGGGGTTCAGTCCCTGGGTTGGGAAGATCCTCTTGAGAAGGAAATGGCAAACCACTCAAGTATACTTGCCTGGAAAATCCCATGGACAGAGGAGCCTGGTAGGCTGCAGCCCATAGGGTCGCAAAGAGTCGGGCGCGACTGAGCGACTGACACCTTCAACACCTTCATTCCCTATAAAATGTTAGCAGGAGATAAGTGACCTGGAGAAAAAGAAAACAGAAGGAGGTTTCGGAGTAGGGATGGGGAGCATCAGGGAGCTGTGTTGCAGTTTTATCACAGGACCTTCCAAAAGGCAGCTTTTCAACAGACTTGTTGGAGATGATGGAAGGAACTGGGAGCTTTCAGAGAGACTGTTATGACCAGTGGGGGCAGCAGATATAAAGCAGTGGAACCCCTGGTGTGTTTCAGGAAAAGCCTGAAGTCTGGAGCCTATGATCAGAAAGAGGGCAATAGAGGAGAGGGTCAGAGAGGCATTTTGTTTATTTATGGCTGCACTGGGTCTTCACTGCTATGCACAGGCTTTCTCTGGTTGCAGCAAGCTGGGGCTACTCTGTGTTGCATTGCACAGGTTGCTCATTGTGGTGGCTTCTGTTGTTGCAGAGCCCAGGCTCTAGGCAACCGGGCTTCAGTAATTGCAGCACGCAGGCTCAGTAGTTGTAGCACACGGTCTTAGTTGCTCTGCGGCATGTGGAATCTTCCTGGACCAGGGATCGGACCCAGGTCCCCTGTATTGGCAGGCAGAATCTTAACCACTGGACCACCAGGAAAGTCCAGGACTTTGGTCTTGACCCAGAGATGTTGGGCCCTTGGAAATGGACATGCTCTTGATTTGGATTTAAAAGGATTGCTCTGGCTGCTGTGTGGAGGCCCTAGAGGGAGCAATAGCAGAAGCAGGGAGACCAGCTAGGAGGCTCCTGCAACAGGCCAGGTGGGAGGTGATGGACCAGGTGACCGGTGATGGACCAGGTGACCTAAGAGGCTGAGTTTGCGACATACATGAAGGTGGATGGGACAATACTTGCTGATTATTTGGGCTGTGAGATTTACTCATTTTCCCATTCACTTGTGCACTTACTCTGTGGCCGACAGGGCTACATTCACCTGCTGTGAGTGGTTCTCATGCCTAAAGATAAGATCGTGGATCCTCTCTTTCCCCACAGATAATTAAAAATAAAACAATATTAAGTCTCACAGCAAGCATAAGAAAGTAAACAGAGGGACTTCCCTGGTGGTTCCATGGCTAAGAGTCTGAGCTCCCAATGCAGGAGGCCTGGGTTTGATCCCTGGTCAAGGAAATAGATCCCACATGCTGCAACTCAGACCCAGTGCAGCCAAATGAATAAATACATAAAGATTAAAAAAAAGAAGAAGAAGAAGAAGAAGAGAAAGAGAAACAAAACCCAAAGCACATGGATCTTCAGCCCATTGAGGGATCCAGCACAGTGCCATGTGCTGGGAGAGAAGGTGACGGCTGCCCTTCCTCACCGAGTTTGCAGCCAGGTGGCCGAGGCCGACAGTTGGACAGACACTCCCAATGCCTATAATCAATGCGGCAGTGGAGGGCAGGGCTGGGTGTGGTAAGAACACAGGAGGAAAGCTTAGCCAGGTTACGGTGGGGGAAGGAGGGAGCAGGGTTCTGAGCCAGTCCTGAAGGATGAGTGAAAGGTCGATAGTCTGATGAAGTACAGTGGTAGGCAAGCTGTTCCAGATGGAGGGAACGGGACAAGCAAGCCCCCTGGTTGTAATCTCATTTCTAATCATGCACTGCTGTTGATAAGCTCTCAGTCAACAGACTGGCAGGTCATTGATGTAACCTATTGTTCAGATGTGAAGACTGAGACCTAGAGAGAGGGGAGGACATACCCAAGGACCCATGGTTGCTAATTCAGTGCCTGAAAGGGAAGCACGGTCTCCCCATGGCCCAGAGCTCTCCAGTGATGCCAGCTGCCTCTTGCCTCCATGGGTACCAACAGCATGAGCTGGCATTGCAGTCAGGAAGACCTAGGTTCAGATTTCAGCTCTGACAGGTGGAAGGATTCTTCGGGAGATAAATGACAGTGACCCCTCGTGAATGATCACAGCGGTCAGTCAGGACCATGGTATACCCAGGTGTATCCTGGGATGGTCAGAGCAGAAGAGGTGAGTCTAGGACCTTCAGAAAAATGCCAGCAGAGCCCCAGGGCCTCGAGAAAGTGAGGCTTTGCTGGGGGGCGGCAGGTAGGAAGGTAGTGGGGGATGTGATGGAGTGGGAGGAGCTTTGGATCAGAATTTAAGCTGCAAGCACTCTTGTCTAGTGTCCCTGGTGTTGTTGTTGATGGTATTATTATGATTTTCTTCCTCCAGCTCCAGCCACCGCAGCCTGTGGACTGAGGGAGCAGCAGTCCTGCCTGGCCCTGTCTGGCTCCAGCCCAGCTGCCCTCCTCCCTTCCTGACCTCTTCCCTCCCTCCTGAGCTGACCACAGCTGCTTCTTTTTCCAACCAATAAAGTGACTGCTTCCAGCACTGGCGGGCCTGTGGCCTCTGTTACAATTCCAGGCACATTCCATTCCTGCCTGCAACCGCGGGCTGGGGAGGCGGGAGTGGGCGTGGCCACTAGATCCTCCAGGCAGAGTGCGAGAAGAGACAGCTGCAACACGGTGACACAGTGAAGGTTAACTCTGTGTGCCGAGCCCCTTCCCCAGTTAATCCACCCACCAGCCCTATGCAGATGCAGGTTATTCTCCCAGAGTGATGGAGGAGAGAACTGGGGCTCAGAGATGCTGGAATCCTTCCAGAGTTGCTGGGAGTTCTGACATCAGCAACAGGTACTGTGTGCCTGACACACGGCTGGGAGATTCACTTGTAAGATCTTCTGAATCCCGCAAATAGCCCTCAGATTGTGATAAGGGCTTCCTTGGTGGCTCAATGGTAAAGAATCTGCCTGCAATGCAGGAGACCTGGGTTGGATCCCTCATCTGGGAAGATCCCACGTGCCATGGAGCAACTTAGCTCTTGGGTCTCAACTATTGAGCCGGTGTTGCAGACGGGTCTCAGCCAAGTTACTTGCTTGGGGCCGCACAGAAAGAAGGTAACAAAATCAGGGTGCTTTGTTGTAGGTTTTTGTTTTTGTTTTAATCAAGCTGTTATTTTGTAGAAATAACGCTTACATGGATCACAATTCAAAAGGTAAGAAAAGGATATACAACGTATGTTCCACATCTTCTTTAAAATAAACAGCCAGGCTTCCCTGGTGGCTCAGTGGGAAAGAATCGGCCTGCCAGTGTAGGAGACCAGGGTTGGATTCCACATGCTTCAGAGCCCGACTATGGCCCAGTGACGATGGGGGGAGAGGGAGGTGATATATAAAAAGATATAAACATACATAGAGCTGATTTACTCCATTGTACAGGAGAAACTAACTCAACATTCTAAAGCAATTATACTCCAAAAAAAGAATACACAATGAAACATCGTTCACCCTTGACACTCTTCCTCCACCCCCAGCCTCTTTGTTCTGTTTTTCTTCAAGAATTCCTTTTTGGAAAAATCTGTATTTGTCACCGCATTGCTTCTGTTTAGTGATTTGGTTTTGTGGCAGCAACATGTGGGATCTTAGTTCCCCAACCAGGGATGGAACCCACACCTTCTGCATTGGAAAGCAAAATCTTAGCCAGCAGAACATCAGACAAGGCCCTATTCTGTTGTTTTCTGTGGAGACCATGAATACTATCAGTTTCTTGTATCTTCTTTCCAAGCTAGAGCTCAAGTTCACTCCCTCTATCCTGTACCGTTCTCTTTATCCCCTCCTCTCTATCCCTTCTTTCTATATTTATTTATTCTCTCCATCTCCTGGCTCCCAGGGCCAGAATCCTGGTTATCTGCCAGCCTTCCAGAGCACAAGGCAGGGTCTCTTCTTGCACTGACCTCCCATCTCCAACAACAGGCTGCCTTGCTGTTGTCTCTAAACCCCACCTCCAGTCTAGAGGGCTCTGTATGGTAAAACTGATGCAAAAACAAATGTCTGCTGTGCAGTAAAGTGCAGGTTGAGGTTGGTGGGATAATAGAAAGCTACCTTTGAGGGAGCCAGAGCTTAAAAGTGAAGTTCTGAAGCCAGACCAGTAGAGGACAGCCCTGCCTGAGGAACAGCGTAAGCAGAGTTATTGCTCATGTGGGGAATACTTTTCGAGCTCTTAACTATATGTTCTGTTCTAGATGGGCCGGATTTGAGATCAAGGAGGTGTGTGGTGTATGCGTGTGTGAATGTGTGTGTGTAGGGGGGAAGAACAAATAAATGAATGAAACAAGGATAACATGTCAGGAGGTGGCAAGATGTTAGCAAACTATAAAGATGAGTAAGATGACTAGTGGGTCCAGGGGATGGGGAGAGGAGGGAGCAGTTGCTTTGCAGAGCATATTCAGGGAAGGTCTTTCCTAAGGTGTCATTCAAGCCATGAGCTGAGTGAAAAAGGACAGGAGCCATGTGAAATCCATGGAAAGAGCTGTCCAGACCAAGGAAATTTCTAGTGCTGAGAACCTGAGGTCAGAGTGTGCTCAGGGTGCTTAAGGATATGGCTGGAATGGTGAGGGGTCAGGAGCACCAGGGGAGATAGAGAGGTATGTGGGCACAGATTACGGAGGGCCCTGTGGTCACTGCAAGGACTTTGCCTCTTATTCTGAGGAATTTAGGACCTCTGGTGGGGGTTTGAGCAGCAGGACAACGTCATCTTACGTTTGAAAAGGATCCTTCTGGCTAGACTGTGGGACTTTCCTGGTGGTCCAGTGGTTAAGAATCCTCCTGCCATGCAGGGGACACATGTTCCATCCCTAGTCTGGGAAGATTGCACATGCCTTGGAGCAAGTGAGCCCACATCCCACAACTGCAGACCCCCCACTGTAGAGTCCAGGCACCTTGAAGAAAAGCCCCCCTCAATGAGATGCCCAGCACAGCCAAAATTAAAGAATCGACTTTGGGGGCGATGTGGAAACAGAGACCCAAAAGGACATGGAAGAAATGCCTTTTTTTTTTTTGCCTCTTCAGCTACTAATATGTATGAGACCTCCAAACTGTCAGCCCTAATGCCCTGGGAGCTAGGGCTGTACCGGCCATGGCGGCTCCTATGACTCCTGTGTAGTTCTGCATGTCCTGTCTATTGATGGAGCTTTGGGAAATTAGCTCACGAAATAATCACATTGCAAACACAACAAATATTCCCCTTCCTGCCCCACGAGCACGTTTACCCAGTTGATCAAAAGTGAGGGGGTTAGGAAAACATAAAAACAGCGATGGCTGACGACGCTGTTAGTCATCCATTCACAGCTGCAATCTGGTGAGTATCTGGTTTCTTTAGCTATTCCAGATGGTACTTGGGGGGAGCTGCAGTGCCCCCTTCAGTCACAGAAAAGCATAGCATTTGAAGGTCCCGCCTGCAGAGCACTGAGGTCCTGGACCCAGAAGTCTCTGTGTATCCCCTACAGATGGGATATCAACCCCACAGAAGCCCAGTGCCCAGCCAAACCAAGCCTACTGGGCTGAGCTTATTACATAAAAGGTGGAACCCCCTAGAGCTACTGTACCCCCCGCCCTCATTATTGCAAGCTTCACATCTTGAACGGCCCTCTGGAGATTTTTCACCAGATGAACGATCCAAAGCCTGTGGTTTATTACGGACTACGATTAGGTTAGGGTTATGGTTAGAATCTTGGCCCCACCAGGGGAACAGACCATGGAAGGCAGCCGCCCTTTGCAGTCAGTCTGAAAACAACAACCCCTCACTGATGGAAGGCTGGTTCACTCTGCAGGCCGAGTTCCAAGTGGCCTGGATGGTGCCCACAGGACCCTCCTTTAACCAACCTCCAGGTAGCAATATACACAGACACACTGTGTTGAATTTTCTACATTGGTTCACTCATGATCTCTGTTGGTGGGCTGGAGACTCTAGTTTGAAATAGATAAACCTCTCAACATATTAATGTACAACTTAAGCATGTGCATGCTTATCTCAGGGTTAGTTCTCCATTGATCTTGTCTGGTTCAGCTGTGGTATACTTGTAAGGTCACCTTGGTGTTTCTATGCTGTTTTTTGTTTGTTTGTTTTGGCCATGCCATGCATTCCCAGACCAGGGGTTGAACCCAGGCCCTCAGCAGTGAAAGCTCAGAATCCTAACCCCTGGACCACCAGGGAATTCCCTAATCTTTTGATCTTATGTATTATGGCTTTATTCTCTGGTTTGGGTTTATTGCTTGAGACAACTAGCACCTAGATATCACAATCTGCATTTCCTTTCCACTTTTATCATAGTTCAGAGGATAAGAGTCATCCCTAGTGGGTTTCTGTCATTTCTTTGGAGGTCCTTTGATAGTGGGTGGAGGCTTTCACTCTTGAGTTTCTTTTCATGATTTTTTCTGGGCTCCATCCTCACAGTTCTTGATTTATTGTCTGCAGTTTGAAAACAGTTTGCAAAATGAGAATTCCCAGGTGTGAGTTGCCTCTTCTTTGATTAACACTGCTTCTCTCTCCCTCCTTCATTTTCTTCCTTCTTTCCTTTCTTCCATAATTCAGAGATGACAAGAATCACGGAATTCAAAGATGACAAGAATTGTAGGACTGACTGAGAGCTTAAACCTTTACCTCTGAAAAATAAATCTCAGGCCTCTCCTTTCCTCCACAGTGTTATTTTTACAAAACGAATCAATAGGTACTTGTAGAGTATTTACTCTGTACACACGCCACCTCTCTTGGCTGGGTGCAGAAATGTGTAACACAACATCCCAGCTTTCAAGAGCCCACAAAATACAACCATCAAAAGGTAGAAGCAGGCAGGCCCAGAATATCCTTGCATAGTCCATATGGAGAGATCAGGGAATTTTATGGGATGGAGAGGTAAGCAAGGACTGGGCTGCTTACACAGTAGAGCTGAACTTTAATGAAAGCAAACAGGTTAAGAATATGCATTCCAGGGTTAAGACTCCATGCTTCCAATGCAAGGGATGCAGGTTCAATCCCTGGTTGGGGAACTACGATCCGACATGCTGCATGGTCGTAGCGAAAAAAAAAAAAAAAGAATATGGGTCCTAGAGTCCCACTTCAATTCAAACACCAGCTTTACTCCTTGTCAGTTTGCTGTTTAAATCAAGTCATTTATCTTTCTGACTTTCAGCTTCCTCATTTGTAAGATATAGATATTAATAGAATCTTCCTCTTTGGGCTGTTGGAAATATTAAAGGAGAGTGTATATGTAAAGCACTTCACTTGGTTCCTGACATATCATAAGTGGCAATTATGAAAATTTTAATAGACAGTATTACGTATTGAAAGCTTTTAAAATGCATGTTTCTGTGACCCAAAGGGTCTCCTTCTTATAATCTATCCTAACTAAATAGTTTGAAATGCTCACAGTGATTTATTATCTTTGTGAAGTGTACCATTACTTAATTTTCTTAATATTTATTTATGTATTTGGCTGCATTGGATCTTCGTTGCATCATGCAGAATCCTTCATGGCGGTGCATGGACTCTCGAGCTGTGACAGGTGCTCTCAGTTGCTCGGAGGCGTGTGGTCTCAGTTTCCTGACCAGGAATTTAACCCAAGTCCCCTGCATTGCAAGGTAAATTCTTAACCGCTGGGCCACCAGAGAAGTCCATACAGCACTACTTATTATATTGAGAAATTGTAAACTCCCTTAATAGTTAATCAAAGAAGTTTGATCAAATCAATTATCATCGAGCCATACCAAGAAAGCTCTACCCCTTTGAATGGTTCTGAAGAATATTTAACGATATAGGAAAATTTTCACCTGATCTTATTAACTGATAAAAGCATGTTATAAATCTGTATTAATGTATGCTCCTGAATTGTTCCCTTTCATTCTTCCCAGGAAGTTTTTTTAAGGCTTGTGGAACTTGTTCATTTGAAAGATTTTCCTCCAGCATATGTGGATTACGAAATTTAGCAAGATCTCAACACCACGCCAAGAGTGTTGTTTCCAGTGCCCCTGAAGCTTATCTGGCACTCACTGGTCTTCTGGTGAAGGTGAAAGTGAAAGTGAAGTCGCTCACTCGTGTCCGACTCTTTGTGACCCCATGGACTGTAGCCTATCAGGCTCCTCCGTCCATGGGATTTTCCAGGCAAAAGTGCTAGAGTAGATTGCCATTTCCTTCTCCAGGGGATCTTCCCAACCCAGGAATCCAACATGGGTCTTCCATATTACAGGCAGATGCTTTACCATCTGAGCCACCAGGGAAGCCTGGTAGTTTCTTCTTTTTGATAGTTTCTGTGTATCTTTTCATTAGGGGAAGCACACTGATTGAAACCGCCCACCCTGGCCAGGTACCATAGTAACTATTTGCATGAGTTGTTTTATGACAGGAGATCCTGATAAGGAATATGGAACTAATAAGCCACCACCAACCGGAAGAGTTCGGGAAAGGTCTAAAGGAGACACTGCGTGTCCGTCCACTTCCCAGAATCCCTCTCGCTAGCATCCATCTTGGCTGAGCGATGTGTGCGCCACCAGGAAAGACTCTGAATTGGAATGATTGGCTAAAGACCACACGGAAACTAATCCCATCACCATAAAACCCGAGACTGCGAGCCATCCGAGCCACCCGGCAGAGCAGTTCTCCTGGGTTCCCTTACCCTACTGCTCTCCACCCGGGTGCCCTTTCCCAACAAAATCTCTTGCTTTGTCAGCACATGTGTCTCCTCGGACAATTCATTTCCGAGTATTAGACAAGAGCCCAGTTTTAGGCCCTGGAAGGGGTCTGACTTCCTGCAACATTTTCATCTAAGCAACTTTTATATCACAACAGTTCTCATCACCCAGACTTGGTGATGTAAGGCCTCTTGGATATTTGTACTCATAGGAATCAGGCACTGGGAGTCTTCAACTTTTCACGTGTGAACAAATATCAGAGAAGAACGAGGGAGAGCAAGGAGACTCAAGAACTGAGTCTTTTAAAATTTTATTTTATTATATATTTATTTTTGGCCACATGGATTGCGGGATCTTCGTTCCTGAATCAGGGGTTCCACCTGTGTCCCCTGCAGTGGAAGCGTGAAGTCCTAATCTCTGGACCACCAGAAAATTCCCAAGAACTGAGCCTTTAAGCGGTCACTGCTGTGTGATTCTGGCCAAGCGCCTCCTCCCCGTGGCAGTCAGACTGCTCGGGTGGTTCAGTGATCCCCACTTCCTAGGATTCACGCTCTTGTGTAATCACTGCCTTGATGTGGGCAGGACTTGGTGACCTGTTTCTAAGGAGCAGTGCAGTGCCACTTCCAAGATTAAGTTACAAACCACTGGCACTTCTATCTTGCCAGCACTTGTTCTGGTTTTTCCCACTGCTTGCTCTGATGAAGCCCATTGTCATGTTTGTGAGCTGCCCCCTGAAGAGGCCCAGTTGTCAAGGGCTGAAGGTGGCCCCTGGCCAACAGCCTTTGAAGAACTGAATCCTTCCAATGGCCAGGTGAGTGAGCTTGAAGTGGATCCTTCCCCAGTTGAACTTCAGATGGCAGAGCAGCCTCAGTCAGTCATTAACACCTAGACTGCATCCTTGTAAAAAAAACTTAAGCTCAGGAGACAGCATTTCAAGCAACCCTGAGAGAAGTGCTCTGAAAAGGCAGGGGGATGAATCAGGTTATATAGACGTTTGCAGCAAAGGGCAAGTAGTCTGAACATCAGAAGTACTTTTGTGAAGTAAAGAAAGTCAGATATCCCAGGTAAGGAATTCAGCACGTTTGTAAGTATTGGAAGATACAAGAGTCTGAACTCACAGAATCATTCCTTTCATTTGCCTCTCAGCTATGTGGGGCCAGCATCATGAGTTCTTTACATCTTAAATTCCTCAGGGTTTACCGTAGGAAGTGGCTGCAGCCTAATGGCTGCTGAATTGCAAGTGTTCCTCTCCTTCCTGGGTGCCCTTAGGTCTCAGGAATTCGCATCTGGAGGACTGGGATTGCTGGGGATTGTGACAACCTTGTTTACTGATATGGCAGGAAATTTTCCATTTCTCACTTGTTGTGGTGCATGCCTTGTGGAATGCATGTGGAATCTTCTCCAAACAGGGATGGAACCTGTGTCCCCTGCATTGGCAGGTGGATTCTTATCCACTGTTCCCCAGGGAAGTCCTCAGTGGGCTTCCTTAAGATGATTGTTTGGCAATCTTTGACAGGCAGACTGGAGATCTGCATTTCTTGGGAGCCAGTTACCAGAGGTTTACCAGCTCCTTTGGTTGTGACATGTTTGATTCTTCACGATTAGTGTGGCCTTGAGTTGGTGTCCCTGCGTTTGAAGGAACAAACACCTCTTCCAGTCTTGACATACTGGTTTTGGCATGAGAGAACTTTCTGTCAGCTCCCCAGGCTGCCAGGACTGCCACTAGAATCAGAGTTGTGCTGGATTAGAACTGGTTTTGAGACTGTCACCGGGTCATCTGCAGTGGGTTTGTGATTTGCATGTTTGATTTCAGAGCTCAGGTAGGCATGGATTCTGTCCAGTCCTTGGATGGATGAGACTGTCTCTAGAACCTGGTTCTGTAGGGAGGTGCTGGGAGAGGGTCTGCTTTAGGGTCCAAGGTCAGGCCCTCATGCAGCGAGCCTATTACCAGGTACAAGGTAGGTGTGGCTCCCACCAGGTCCCTGGGAGGGCTGCTGTGTAGTCACTGGATGAGTCCCTGGGTGGGTGACACTGGTCCTGGGCCATGGCTGATGGAGCCCCAGGACTTCTTCAGGTTCAACAGTCAAGACTGAAGTTTGTATTCCTGGTTCCAGAGGCACAGACGAGTGTCGCCTGCTGGGTCCCTGGCTGAGCTGGACTGTTCCCTGACTGACTGGAAGGACCGGAGCCAATTCTAAGGCCCTTTCTGTATCTTCCAAGATACAGGTGTGTCTCCTGCCAAGTCTCTGTTCTGGCAAGACTGCTCACAGTCTGTGGCTGGAAAGGGCTGGAACCCAGTCTAGGGCCTTTTAGGATCTCCAGAGTCGCAGATGGGAGTGTCTTCTCTTGGGTCCCTAAGCCAGTGGGCCTGTTTGCAGGTGGAACTGCAGACAGGATAAGACAGACCTTATTTTAGGGCCCTTTCAGAATCTATACTCTGAGTAAGTTAGGTGGCTTTTCCTCCAGGGGCTTCTAGGCAAGGGCTATAGGCAGTTCGCAGGCTAGTTCAGGGCTCACTAGTTCTCTATGCCTGTTATCTGATGCGTGGGGGAGGTTGACTCTGCCTGGGTCCCTTGGCATATGGTGCTGGTGACAGGACCGAGCTAAATGGGACTGTAACCAAGTCCTCGTGGGTATGGAGCTGTTTCTGGGTCTCCAGTTGGAACCGTGATAGCTGTGTCAGCCACCGGGGTGTGGGCCTGCCTTCTCAAATGGTTCTCCCAGGTCTAGGGCTGCCCTGGGCTTCACAGTCTCCTTCCTGGATCTGAAAGCTTCCACAAAGGCATTTTTGTCTATGGATGAATGCCAAATAATTATTCAGAAGGAATATGAGAGGGGGACCTCTTATTCAGCCATCTTTCTGGCATCACTCAGGATGTTATTTTTCAAAGGTATTAAAAATCATTCTTAATGTTTAACCTTGTGTTATTTTGTAATAATGGAAAATTGGAAGCACAATTTAACCACAGATGATTAGCTAAGTAAATTACAGTGCTTTGTAGGTTAGAATATTGTGTAGCCATTAACAATGATACTGAAGAATATTCACTGATCTGAAAAAATGTTTAAATGTTTATAGTAAAATGCTACATAAAAATCCTGATAGAAAATACTATGTAATTCATACAGAGAGAGAGAGAGACAAATGGGGAGGAGAGAAAGAGAGAAAGTAAGTAAAGGCATACACAGAGGAATGTTATTTTAAGATGATAATTGAATGTTGTCCCTATGGATAAAATTTAATTTACTTTAATCTTTACCCCCAAAGATCTACTTCCTTGTCTAATGTGGTTTCTTCCAATACCATGCCCTTAGTTTTCAAATTCACCATCCATCCCCCAAAACCTTTATCCTCCAAATCACTAAGCAACAACTCACACTACGTGTGTGTGTGTGTGTGTGTGTGTGTGTGTTAGTTGCTCAGTCGTGTCTGACTTTTTGCAACCCCATGGACCGTAGCCCACCAGGCTCCTCTGTCCATGGGATCCTCCAGGCAAAAATACTAGAGTGGGTTGCCATTTCCTTCTTCAGTACTAAGTGTGAATGACTCTTAATCCCCACAGTATATTAATATTTGTATGTATGTATATATTTTAAAAATAAAGTCTTGAGATTTTAAACATTTTGGCAATATTTGTAGAACTTCAGGCACAGAGGTGGGTAATTTAAAGACACATCAAACTCTCTTGCCCGGTTGATGGGAATGTAAATTGATACAGCCACTATGGAAGACAGTATGGAAAGTCCTTTAAAAACTAGGACTAAAACTACCATACAACCTAGCAATCCCATTTCTCAGCATACACCCTGAGGAAACCAAAATTGAAAAAGACGCATGTACCCCAGTGTTCAGTGCAGCACTATTTACAATAGCTGGGACATGGAAGCAACCCAGACATGCATCAACAGATGAATGGAAAAGAAGCTGTGGTACATATATCCGTGGAATGTTACTCAATCATAAAAAGAAAAGCATTTGAGTCAGTTCTAATGAGGTGAATGAATCTAGAGCTTATTATACAGAGTGAAATAATTCAGAAAGATAAAGACAAATATCGTATATTAACATGTATATATGGAATCTAGAAAGATGGTACTGATGAACCTGTATGCAGAGCAGCAATGGAGACACAGACATAGCAAACAGCCTTACGGACAGGGATACAGGGGAGGAAGGAGAGGGGGGGATGGATGGAGAGAGTAGCATGGAAACATGTATACCAGATGTAAACTAGATAGCCGATGGGAATTTGCTATATGACTCAGGAAACTCAAACCGGGGCTCTGTAACAACCTAGAGGAGGAGGAAGAGGTGGGAAGTGGGAGGGAGGTTCAAGAGGGTGGAGACATATGTATACCTATGGCTGATTCATTTTGATCCACAGGAGAAACCAATGCAATATTTTAAAGCAACTATCCCCTAATTAAAAATAAATAAATTTTTTTAAAAATAAAGAACACACCACGGGGACTTTCCTGGAGTTCCAGTGGCTAAGACTGCGGCTCCCAATGCAGGGGGCCCGATTTCTATTCTTAGTCAGAGAACTAAGCCGCACATGCCGAAACTAAAACTTGGTGAAGCCTAATTCATTAATTAATTTAAAAAAAAAAAAGGAGCATGGCAGACGGAAGGAGGTGAAAGAATGCACTTCTCATTCACAAAAATAGCTTCTGTTGCTCTAGAGCAAGCCTGGCTCTGGGGAGGGCAGACTTCTTATTAGAAAATCAGGTTTCTTGTAGGTTTCCTCACATTCTGTTTTTTTCTCAAAATTGTTGCTGTTACCATAACAACCTCCAAAATTGAAAGACTCACATTCAGAAGTTTTCCAGTAGTAAAACCAGCGCTGGGTCCATTCTGTACAGGGGCCAGTGTTTATAGGATATTTGCAAACATTTGTGACGCCCATTCTGACTTAAGAGAGAAACTGGCTGAGAGTAGCTCACTTCGTATTTCCATTTGCAGAGGCGGGCGCTGTGTGTAATAGCTGAGCTCTGTGTTTCTTCCCACTCAACCCACCTGGTCCACCTAGCCCCTTCTCCATCTACACAGCAGTTGAGATTTTCATTTCTGGGAGTAGTCTGATGTGGTGAAAACCCGAGACTTGAGACTTCCACTCAAGTGACTGCACGTCCTAGCCCTGCCACTTACTGTTAATACCACGTGATATTGTATCAACTCAGTGTCTTCAAATTGCCATCTCTTCATTTGTAAAATTAGGGAGCTGAACTCCACCATCTCTGAGCATCCTTCTAGGTCTGATTTTCTAGGATTTGATAAGGAAGATCTCTCAGGTGTCCACCCCCATCTCACTGTCTTTCTAGAAAAGATATCTGATCATGAAACAAGGACCAACTTGAATCTGAGATCAGGGTTGAACTTGACTCAATCATTTCCTAGCTTGGATAAATCACCTATCTCTTTGACAGTCAAATATACAAATATATACTGTAAAATGGGTGTATATGCTCATTTTGGGCTTCCCTGGTGACTCAGCGGTAAAGAACTCGCCTGCCAGTGCAGGAGACACAAGAGACGTGGGTTCAATCCTTGGGTCGGGAAGATCCCTTGGAGAAGAAAATGGCAACCCATTCCAGTATTCTTGTCTGGGAAATCCCATGGACTGAGGAGCCTGGCGAGCTACCAAGAGTAGCCAAAGAGTCAAACACAACTTAGCGACTAAAATAACAAAATAGGCACATTTTAGACTTACTGAAGGTTGACAGATGACCAATGGGAAGCTTGATAAATAGAAAAGCATCAGTAAACCCTGAAAAGTGAAAGTTGTTCAGTCATGTCCAACTCTTTGCAACCCCATGAACTGTATAGTCCATGGAATTCTCTAGGCCACAGTACTGGAGTGGGTAGTCTTTCCCTTCTCCAGGGGATCTTCCCAACCCAGGGATCGAACCCAGGTCTCCCACACTGCAGGCGGATTCTTTACCAACTGAGCTATCAGGGAAGCTGCTCTCAATCACTCTTTTCCTTCCTTGACCAAGAAGACTCTGAAGATAGGGACCTCATAATACTCTTTTCTGCAGGCTACGCACCTAACACACACCTGGCTCTGAGTTCTCAGTAAATATTTGTTAATGGGGTTGTGGTGGGGAGGGGACATAACAAATCTAAGGCAGTGTTACAAGTTTCTTGTTAAAAAAAACAAGAAAACATAAAGCTCCTTTTATGTTAAAAAAGCATAAATTTCCTTTTATGTTCCTTGTAAGTGAACAACTTTATCCTTGCAATTACTCTTCAAGGTAGATATTGGGACTTTCAACTTTACATGAAAAAATTAAAAGTCAAAGAGGTGAAGTGTCTTTCCTAATGGCATGCTAGAAAGTGTTGGTCCAAGACTTTGTGTTGCTGCCCCCCCGCCCCCTACACACACACACCCATCCTATTCCCAGGCTATTCTTGGAGCTTCCATGTTCTATACTAACCTCGCCCTTGGCAGGAGTCGAAGAGCTGGAGAAGTAAGAGACAGACCTGGATCTGCATGGTTGCCTCCTAGTCAGCAGCCCAGCTTGGGGTTGGCATTTTAGAGAGAAAAGTGACCAAGGAGGAGGAGTCTGATCCCACATCCAAATCATTCATCCCTAACTTCTGCAGCTCAGAAGGCTAGTCTACCCTTGGAACAGAGCGTCCATCCAAAGCACAGTTCTGCCTTTCTCCTTTGACCTTACCTGATCTGAATTTATCAAAGGCTGCTTTACTATACTTCATGGCGCAAGCCCCTTAAACAATTAATAAAACAGCAGCTACCATTCGTTGAGTGCCTTTACCTTTCCAAGCACCCTATAAAATACTCTTCATTCATTAGCTCCCTTGAGTCCACACAAGATCCCAGCAAGGCTTCTTGTTGTTTAGTCACTAAGTCATGTCCAGCTCTTTTTGGGACTCCGTAGACTATAGCCCACCAAGCACCTTCTGTTCATAGGACTTCCCAGGCAAGAATACTGGAATGGGTTGCCATTTCCTTCTCCAAGGGATCTTCCCGACCCAGGGACTGAACCCTTGCTTCCCTGGTAGCTCAGCTGGTAAAGAATCTGTCTGCAATGCAGGAGACCCCAGGTGGATTCCTGGGTCGGGAAGATCCCCTGCAGAAGGGCTAGGCTACCCACTGCAATATTCTTGGGCTTCCCTTGTGGCTCAGCTGGTAAAGAATGTGCCTGCAATGCAAGAGACCCTGGTTGGATTCCTGGGTTGGGAAGATCCCATGGAGAAGGGAACAGCTACCCACTCCAGTATTCTTGCCTGGAGAATTCCATGGACTGTATAGTCCATGGGGTCACAAAGAGTCGGACATGACTGAGAGACTTTCACTTTCACTTTCTCCTGCATTGGCAGGCTGATTCTTTACTACTGAGCCATCAGGAAGCCAAAGGATACCTTATGTTCTTGCAAAATCCTATATGCAAATGTTTGTGAGAGATTTATTCTGAAGGAGATCAGCCCTGGGATTTCTTTGGAGGGAGATGATGCTGAAGCTGAAACTCCAGTACTTTGGCCACCTCATGTGAAGAGCTGACTCATTGGAAAAGACTCTGATGATGGGAGGGATTGGAGGCAGGAGGAGAAGGGGACGACAGAAGATGAGATGGCTGGATGGCATCGCTGACTCAATGGACATGAGTCTGAGTGAACTCCAGGAGTTGGTGATGGACAGGGAGGCCTGGCGTGCTGCGATTCATGGGGTCGCAAAGAGTCGGACAAGACTAAGCGACTGAGTAACTGAAATGACTGAACTGACTGACTATTCATAATTCCCCCGAACTGGAAATGAGAGTGCCAGCTGGATCAGCACCACGTTTGGTCTCTATAGAAACGTGTTACCCATCTTTACACATTAGTGGTAACTCTTCCTTCCTTCTCTTTTAATTCCCTGAAGCCATGATCCTCATTCACTGGCATTGCTTCTAGCAACTATAGTTCACACAGTGACTGGTCAACCATCTCATCATCTTCAGAGCTTCACTGAGTTCCCTTGAAGGCTTCACAAAAGCCTGCATTTCCGCATCCCTATGGGTGCATCCTCTTTTGCACCTTGGTAGCTCTAGCAGCATTATTCCTGGTATCTCTTTTCTTAGCTCTCTTAGGTGGTCAAATCAGCTCATCAGAAACCAAAATAATGGCAGAAGGAGGCTCCCAGGAAGTAAACAGGCATTCCATTCAAACAAAGGAAAGACAGGATTGCCTACAGGCTCCCTCAGCTGAGAGCTTTATGACAATGTTCCCTCTTCTAGAGTGAGAATTGGCCTCTAAATTCAGAAAAGCAGTTTTCAGGAATTCCCCGCTAGCCCGGTGGTTAGGATTCCAGATCTTCTCTGCCATGGGCCCAGTTTCCATCTCGGGTCAGGTCCCACAAGCTACAAAAGAAGAATATTTTTCAGAAAAGTTTCTGCTTTCCCAGAAAAGCAGTTTTCATCTGGGGAGGGGATAATTCTGTCCTCCCAGGGACAATATCTAGAGATGTTTTTGAGTGACACAACTTAGGGGCGAGGGGCACCTGGTAAAGGCCAAGGATGCTGCTAAACATTCTACAAGACATAGGATAGCCTCAACATAAAGAATTATCTGCCCTCAAATGTCAAATATTGCTGAGGTTAAGCAACCTGCATAAAAGTTATGGATATAAATGCTTCCCGACCAGAGATCTAACCCGGGGCCCCCTTGACAGTGAAGGTGCAGAGTCCTAAGCACTGGACCTTACACTGGCAGCAGGATATGGATTCCACAAAGTAAATGCAGTGCTTGATGAGCTGCGTCTGTACTTACCGACTGAACAAGCCTTGTCGGTGGGTGTGGGAGGCACTGACCTTTCCAAACCAGGCACTCTATACCTGGTTGCCCTGGGCGATCTCTGGCGATGACTCAGTGACTCCGCCTTTCTTCAGGTGACTGATGACTACAATTCCAGAAGCTGGAGGGCTAGTGCAAGATTTATTAAGAGCTCATTGAAGAAGCTAGCAGGAAGTTCTTGCTAGTTACTAGTACTTATACTCATCAAAGTCTTACTAATCAACTATACTTCAATAAAAATAAGAAAATTGATTGATTATTTCTGATGACATAATAAATCTTTATATTAATTTCCTATCATTTCAGGATTGCCTGTGTAGTCTCAATGATCTCTACAACTATTTTGAATAAATATTTGGTGCTGTCTATCTTTACCAAAAAAAAGTGACCTTTACTAACCCCACGTCAACCATGTATACGTTTGTGTGTCTGTGTGTCTGTGTGTGTGTGTACACATATATAAAGAATTAATTAAATTACTATTGATTGAGACCTGATGCTTTTGGGTAGTATAGGGACTTTTGCTGTTGTTTAATTACTAAGTCATGTCCGACTCTTTTGTGAACCCGTGGACTGTAGCCTCCCAGGCTTCTCTGTCCACGGGATTTTCCAAGAAAGAAAACTGGAGTGGGTTGTCATATCCTTCTCCCAGGGTATGGATCGTCCTGACCCAGGGAGCAAACCTACATCTCCTGCATTGACAGATTCTTTATACCACTGAGCCACCAGGGAAGTCCAGTGTAGGGATAGGGGAAGTAAATAAGGGTGGAATATTGGAAAAAGTAAAATCTCCCCATTCAGACTAAAACCTCCATGTAAACTTTATCTTTATCTTTTCTAGAAGGGGGAAGGAGACCAACATCACCTGAATACTGGCTACACATCAGGGAATTTTCTGCCTTGACTCTTCACATTCTCATGAAAAGATCTTGGGACAGATACTATTATCATCCCAAGATAATGAACACAACAGAGAAATGAAGACTTGGAGAGACGACTTGCTTGCACATATAACAAATACGTTTACCACACACACACACACACACCAGGAGATTTTATTTTTGTTTTCACCTTATTTATGTTCAAAATAAATGTCCAGAGAGGGGAAATAAGCTTGATTACTTTAAAAGCAGAGTCAATTTATTTTTTATAATTTATTTTATTTTTTTTAATTTTTGATAGTGTTGGGTCTTCATTGCTGTGCAGGCTTCCCTCTAGCTGTGCAGAGTGGGGGCCACTCTCTAACTGTGGTGTGTAGGCGTCTCTTGTTTCAGAGCACTGGCTCTCTGGCACACAGGCTTAGCAGCTGTTGTCCCAAGCTTAGTTGCTCTGTGGCCTGTGGGATCCTTCAGGACCAAGCCAAACTTGTGTCCCCTGCATGAGCAGGTGGATTCCCATCCACTGTGCCACCAGGGGAAGTCAATTTACGTCTTCAGAAAGACAAGTGAATATTTTAGCAGGGGATAATTTTTAGCATTCCATGCCAATTAGCTTGCATATGAATAGGGTCTTCAGTGGAGGGAAGAAAATGTCCCTAAAACTCAGGAGGTTGAAATTCTCCCTGAGACACAGTGAATTCGCACAGCTCCAGACTGACCATTTTCCTGGGAGTTGTTACTCTATACAATTTGCATCTGAGTGGTTGACACCGTGAAGCAATGCCTGCATTTCATACTAGTCCTTTTTTGATGAAATATCTGCAACATACCAGGGAGTATGCTATGCCCCTCACATAAATCGTCTTGTGTGACCTTCACAAAAACTCTGTGGCACAGATTTTATCATTTTGCATTTTTCACAAATGAGGAAACCATGACCCACAGACATTGTGAGACATGCCCTAGTTTATTTAGTTCATAATTGATCAATCTGGGGTTTAACTTATGTTTCTCTGACCCAAGCCTTTGTTAAACCATTATACTGTGTCATTCTACCACTACCCTGCCAAGAACCTCTGTCCTTCAGAAAGAACATTCCCCTCCATCATTTTCATACCCTAGAGAGACCATCAATTCTCCATGAACTCAATGCCTATCCACTTCAGGGCTTTATTCTTTGGGAAATGAAGTCATGGAGTAGAGGAACTCATAATTTCATGTTTGTGGTGGCAGAGAGATCTTAGAGATCCTGAGTTTAGGATGTACATAGGATTGTGTGTACATCTATTGATCTAACTCTGATAAAATTTGAGTCAGTTATAGTGAGGTGGATGAACCTCAGTTCAGTTCAGTCACTCAGTTGTGTCCAACTCTTTGTGACCCCAAGAATCGCAGCACGCCAGGCCTCCCTGTCCATCACCAACTCACGGAGTTCACTCAGACTCACAGCCATTGAGTCCGTGATGCCATCCAGCATCTTATCCTCGGTTGTCCCCTTCTCCTCCTGCCCCCAATCCCTCCCAGCCTCAGAGTATTTTCCAATGAGTCAACTCTTCGCATGAGGTGGCCAAACTACTGGAGTTTCAGCTTTAGCATCATTCCTTCCAAAGAAATCCCAGGACTGATCTCCTTAGAATGGACTGGTTGGATCTCCTTGCAGTCCAAGGGACTCGCAAGAGTCTTCTCCAACATCACAGTTCAAAAGCATCAATTCTTCGGCACTCAGCCTTCTTCACAGTCCAACTCTCACATCCATACATGACCACAGGAAAAACCATAGCCTTGACTAGACAGACCTTAGTCGGCAAAGTAATGTCTCTGCTTTTGAATATACTATCTAGGTTGGTCATAACTTTTCTTCCAAGGAGTAAGCGTCTTTTAATTTCATGGCTGCAGTCACCATCTGCAGTGATTTGGGAGCCCAAAAAGTTAAAGTCTGACACTGTTTCTACTGTTTCCCCATCTATTTCCCATGAAGTGATGGGACCGGATGCCAGATCTTCGTTTTCTGAATGTTGAGCTTTAAGCCAACTTTTTCACTCTCCTCTTTCACTTTCATCAAGAGGCTTTTTAGTTCCTCTTCACTGTCTGCCATAAGGGTGGTGTCATCTGCCTATCTGAGGTGATTGATATTTCTCCTGGCAATCTTGATTCCAGCTTGTGCTTCTTCCAGTCCAGCATTTCTCATGATGTACTCTGCATAGAAGTTAAATAAGCAGGGCGACAATATACAGCCTTGACATACTCCTTTTCCTATTTGGAACCAGCCTGTTGTTCCATGTCCAGTTCTAACTGTTGCTTCCTGACCTGCATACAGATTTCTCAAGAGGCAGGTTAGGTGGTCTGGTATTCCTATCTCTTTCAGAATTTTCCACAGTTTATTGTGATTCACACAGTCAAAGGCTTTGGCATAGTCAATAAAGCAGAAATAGATGTTTTTCTGGAACTCTCTTGTTTTTCGATGATCCAGCAGATGTTGGCAATTTGATCTCTGGTTCCTCTGCCTTTTCTAAAACCAGCTTGAACATCTGGGAGTTCATGGTTCATGCATTGCTGAAGTCTGGCTTGGAGAATTTTGAGCATTACTTCACTAGCATGTGAGATGAGTGCAATTGTGCGGTAGTTTGAGCATTCTTTGGCATTGCCTTTCTTTGGAATTGGAGTGAAAACTGCCCTTTTCCAGTCCTGTGGCCACTGCTGAGTTTTCCAAATTTGCTAGCATATTGAGTGCAGCACTTTCACAGCATCATCGTTCAGGATTTGAAATAGCTCAACTGGAATTCCATCACGCCCACTAGCTTTGTTCGTAGTGATGCTTTCTAAGGCCCACTTGACTTCACATTCCAAGATGTCTGGCTCTAGATGAGTGATCACACCATCATGATTATCTGGGTCGTGAAGATCTTTTTTGTACAGTTCATCTGTGTATTCTTGCCACCTCTTCTTAATATCTTTTGCTTCTGTTAGGTCCAGACCATTTCTGTCCTTTATCGAGCCCATCTTTGCATGAAATGTTCCCTTGGTATCTCTAATTTTCTTGAAGAGATCTCTAGTCTTTCCCATTCTGTTCTTTTCCTCTATTTCTTTGCATTGATCGCTGAAGAAGGCTTTCTTATCTCTTCTTGCTATTCTTTGGAACTTTGTGTTCAGATGCTTATATCTTTCCTTTTCTCCTTTGCTTTTTGCCTCTCTTCGTTTCGCAGCTATTTGTAAGGCCTCCCCAGAAAGCCATTTGCTTTTTTGCATTTCTTTTCCATGGGGATGGTCTTGATCCCTGTCTCCTGTACAATGTCACGAACTTCATTCCATAGTTCATCAGGCACTCTATCTATCAGATCTAGGCCCTTAAATCTATTTCTCACTTCCACTGTATAATCATAAGGGACTTGATTTAGGTCAAACCTGAATGGTCTAGTGGTTTTCCCCACTTTCTTCAATTTGAGTCTAGATGAACCTAGAGCCTGTTATATGGGTGAAGTAAGTCAGAAAGAGAAAAATAAATATAGTATATTAACTCATAAATACAGGATCTGGAAAATGGTATTGATGAACCTATTTTCAGGGAAGGAATGGAGACGCAGATATAGAGAACAGACTTGTGGACACAAGAAGGGAAGGAAAGAGTAGGACGAATGGAGAAAGTCGCATTGACATACATACACTATTGTGCATAAAAGAGATAGCTAATAAGAAGTTGCTATATAACAACAGGGAACCCAGCCTGGTGCTCTGTGATGACCTAGAGGGGTGGGATGGGGGGGGGCAGCGGGGAGGAGAGGGAGACTCAAGAGGGAGGTACAACAGTGCAAATCAGTCATAGTTATATGGCTGATTTAATAGCTAAGTAATAGCGGAATATTACTCAGCCATAAAAAAGAATGAAATAATGCCTTTTGCAGCAACATGGATGGACCTAGAGATTATCATACTAAGTGACGTTAAGTTAGACAGAGAAAGACAAATGCCATGATCTTGCTTGTGTGTAGCATCTGAGAAAATCATACAGATGAATTTATCTGCAAAACATAAATAGGGCTCAGTTCAGTTCAGTTCAGTCGCTCAGTCGTGTCTGACTCTTTGTGGCCCCATGAATCCCAGCACGCCAAGCCTCCCTGTCCATCACCAACTTCCAGAGTTCACTCAGACTCACCTCCATCAAGTCAGTGATGCCATCCAGCCATCTCATCCTCAGTCGCCCCCTTATCCTCCTGCCCCCAATCCCTCCCAGCCTCAGAGTATTTTCCAATGAGTCAACTCTTCGCATGAGATGGCCAAACTACTGGAGCTTCAGCTTTGGCATCATTCCTTCCAAAGAAATCCCAGGGCTGATCTCCTTCAGAATGGACTGGTTGGATCTCCTTGCAGTCCAAGGGACTCTCAAGAGTCTTCTCCAACACCACAGTTCAAAAGCATCAATTCTTCGGCACTCAGCCTTCTTCACAGTCCAATTCTCACATCCATACATGACCACAGGAAAAACCACAGCCTTGACTAGATGGACCTTTGTTGGCAATGTAATGTCTCTGCTTTTCAATATGCTATCTAGGTTGGTCATAACTTTCCTTCCAAGGAGTAAGTGTCTTTTAATTTCATGGCTGCAATCACCATCTGCAGTGATTTTGGAGCCCCCAAAAATAAAGTCTGACACTATTTCCACTGTTTCCCCTTCTATTTCCCATGAAGTGATGGGACCGGATGCCATGATCTTCATTTTCTGAATGTTGAGCTTTAAGCCAACTTTTTCACTCTCCTCTTTCACCTTCATCAAGAGGCTTTTTAGCTCCTCTTCACTTTCTGCCATAAGGGTGGTGTCATCTGCCTATCTGAGGTGATTGATATTTCTCCTGGCAATCTTGATTCCAGCTTGTGCTTCCTCCAGCCCAGCGTTTCTCATGATGTACTCTGCATATAAATTAAATAAACAGGGTGACAATACACAGCTTTGACATACTCCTTTTCCTATATGGAACCCATCTGTTGTTCCATGTCCAGTTCTAACTGTTGCTTCCTGACCTGCATATAGGTTTCTCAAGAGGCAGGTCAGGTGGTCTGGTATTCCCATCTCTTTCAGAATTTTCCACAGTTTATTGTGATCCACACAGTCAAAGGCTTTGGCATAGTCAATAAAGCATAAATAGATGTTTTTCTGGAACTCTCTTGCTTTTTCCATGATCCAGCAGATGTTGGCAATTTGATCTCTGGTTCCTCTGCCTTTTCTAAAACGAGCTTGAACAACTGGGAGTTCACGGTTCACATATTGCTGAAGCCTGGCTTGGACAATTTTGACAAATAGGCCTACAGACATAGAAAATAAATGTATGGTTACCAAAGGGGAAAGGGCAGGGAGGGATGAATTAAGAGGTTGGGATCAACATACATTCACTACAATACATAAAACAGATAACCAACAAGGACCGATTGTATAGCACATGTAACTATACTCAATATGTTGTAATAACCTGAAAGGGAAAATAATCTTAAAAAGAATATATGTATTATATACATGTATAATATATATGTAATATATAATAATATGTGTATATATTAATCATTTTGCCATACACCTGAAACTAACACAACATTGTAAATCAAACATAAGTGCATGCTAAGTCACTTCAGTAGTGTCCAACTCTTTGCAACCCTATGTCTATTGCCTGCCAGGCTCCTCTGCTATGGGGATTCTCCAGGCAAGAATACTGGAGTAGGTTGACATGCCCTCCCCCAAGGGATCTTCCCAATCCAGGGATCGAAGCTGAGTCTCTTCTATCTCCTGCAATGGCAGACAGGTTCTTTACCACTAGTGCCACTTGGGAAACCCCAAAGTGTCAGTCACTTAGTCATGCCCAACTCTTTGAGCCCCCATAGACTGTGTAGCCCGCCAGGCTCCTCCATTCATGGAATTCTCCAGGAAACAACACTAAAGTGGGTATCCATTCCCTTCTCCAGGGGATCTTCCTGACCCAGGGTTCAAACCTAGGTCTCCTGCATTGCAGGCAGATTCTTTACCATCTGAGCCACCAAGGAAACCCAAATCAACTATAGTTCAATTTTTAAAAATATATAGCTTCATACCATGATAAGGGCCATCACAGAGAAGTATAGGATGCCTGAAGACTCAGAGGAAGAGGAAGCCACATAATGTGGACCAGCTTACATGGATGCTTTGGGATGGGAAGGAGCTCTGCACATTTGAGAAACTGAAATAAGACCAGTAAGGCTATAGCTCAGGGAATGAGAGAGAGAGGAGCCTGACTCAACCAGGTTCAGCAATGGATTAGGTTTGGGTAGAGGGTTGAGGGGAAGAGAGGGAGCCTCTCCAGCTATGAAAAATAAAGTTCACTGAAGACTTCTTCTGATGTTCTCTTTTCATTTTCTCAGTAATCTTGAAAGAACACTGAGTAAGTCCGTCTTCATTTTGCTTGATAAATTAATATGCCAAAAGTAGGTAGTAAGGAGAAAAAGGGAGGGAAAGTTGTGCAAAAGATAAATATGATGAAACAGGTATGAGATGTTCTTCACTGGACAATACTTATCAGGAATGGCAGATCAAGTAGCAAGAATCTTTAGTGTCAAAATTAATAGCAGAAGGAGTACAGAAGTATAAATATGATGAATTAGAAATGATATGCTCTGCATTTTATAATATTTATCAGGAACTGTGATATTAAATAGAGAAAGTGTTAGGCCAGTAGTTCCAAACTTGTAACATATCAGAATTACCTTGGGATCTTTCTTTTAAGTTTGTTTTTTGTTTTGTTTGTTTGTTTTGTCTGGAAAAGTCTAGAATGTCTAAGTTCTCAATGTACTAATGTTGATGAGCCACTGCCTTAGATATGTGGCTTAAAAAAGGGGAGGGGGAAACACCATTGACCTACTCAAAGGCAGATAAGGTATTTAAAAGGCATTAAAAATGTTTGTTCATCTTCTTGGCAGAGCCTGCTGAAGTTGTGTCTGGGATGTCTTAGAGCAGCTCAGATGTCAGTACTTGCGGATACCGAAGCATACATCCTGTTGATCGAGAGTGAAAACTGCCCTCCAAACCCAAAACCCAGGTCTTGATGACAGTTATAAGGGCTCAGTTCTCCCTTCCCAATATGATACTGCGTTGGGGTGCCCCTCACCTGACAAGAGGCGGAGGTAGGACAAGGGTTTGGAGCCCCAGGCCTCCCTGGAAGGTGTGTGCTCTACAGGGTTTTACTGGACCTCCTGACGCTCTGCCAGGTCCACTCTTCCCCCATCACTACCTCTATTGATATCGCTTTAAACCTCACTAGGAGTGGGAAGGATTTGAGCTCAGACAGTACCCCAGGTGAGTCTACAGAGGAAGGTCCTTTGTCTTTTCCCAATGGTGCAGGTGTGGTAATACCAGGGCCCAGAGAGAATAGCAACTTATTCACTGTCACATAGTTCAAGGGCTGGGGCCAGCATTAGAGACCAGTTCCCCAAGCCCAAAGCTCTTTCTGCTATTCATGGAAGCAGCCTCGCTTTACCCTGCTATTTTGAGAATATTCTTTCTGATTTCCACTCAAGCCCCAGTTCTTTCATCAAATCCATATACTTGCAATGAGAAAGGAAGAGAGTAAATGACCTCAGTGTTACTCACTTCTTGGTATTCATGCTCTAAAGGACACCCATTCCAAAGAAAAACCTAACCCAAAGGAATATGGGACCCATAGCATAACGACAATCTTCAGCAACCAGTTGTGGAAGGACTTCATTGGACCACATCACGTTAGGCCGACAACCTGTTGCGAGAAAAAAAGTCCTCTGTGCTCACTGAGGTTCCCAGGTGGTGAAGGATCTGCATGCCAATGCAGGAAGTGAAAGAGACTCAAGTCACATTCCTGGGTTGGGAAGATCCCCTGGAGAACCCACTTGAGTTTTCTCGCCTATAAAATCCCATAGACAGAGGAGCCTGGCGGGCTTCAGCCCATGGAGTCACAAAGAGTTGGACACAACTGAGTGATTGAGCGCTATGCTTGTTGGGACTTCTAGACTCTTCCAGGTGCCATCCTCATATATCAGTCAGGGTCTCCAGACACAAAGGCAATCTGGGTTATTTTAAACATAATGGAGATCTATTTTTCAAATTCTGGGTGGTTCGCAGGATGCCCAACAGGACAGGAAAATAAGATTAGGGGAATGGATGGAAACGAGGAAGGTGACCAAGCCAGGGCCACAAGCAAAGAGCCCTGAACACTGGGGACCCATCTTGTACCAACACCTTTACCGTCATGCCCGCTGCCCCCCAGAAACAGCATGAGGCTCTCTGCTCTTGCTGCTGCTCTCAGAATGAATTCTCTCTTATCCTTGCTTCTTGCTTCCTAGCTCCCAATTCAGTGTTTTAAGTGAGGCGTCTGATTGTCTGAACCCAAGACTAGTGCCTGTTTACCAGCTGCAAGACAGGCTGGGAGAGAGAGTATGCTAGTAATAACCTCCTCTCTTCTAGCTCCAAGTCCATCCTTGCTCTGCTGGGGATGGGACTCTCTACAAACAAAGTTTTCCCTTACTCTTTTGCCAGTTTGCCTTCAGTTAGACTCTGTGAATGGGAGACTCTAAAAGAAAACTAATAGATGAGATGAAGGGAGAAGATTTTCTTCCTTTTCTGTCTCCCGTCAGCATCTTTCCAGCAGCAGAAAAGAGAGCTCCACTCTCTAAATTACTTCTCAAGCCAGATACATTTGCACGTCCTTGGAAATACCAGTACCAGCTGGCTCTGCCTGCTGACACAGTATATCAAGTACCATTGGAGCCAGCTTCCCCTCATTTCAGAGGGTCGAATACCAGCCGCAGGGCAATTTAGAAGATTGAGTGCCCACCACACAGCCCCCAGCTCTGTCCTTCCAAAAGTGTGAGCCCCAGCTGTGTCTGGGCCCCTTCTATGAACTCCTAGGTCTGATAACCTCAAATCTTTCATTCTCCCAAATCTAGGGAGTGATGAATGCCTCAGCCCCTCCTCCTTCTGGCCTTTCATCCTCCCAATACTCATGTAACCGATTCGTATTTTTTAATTCTCTCTGTTTGAAATACAAAAATGTGGTTTCAGTGTACTTTAATGAACCCTGACTGATAAAGTGTCTGACCTTCTCAGCTTTTACATTGGAATGCTGGTTTTACCTCATTCCAAGACTCCCCTGGATAGGGAATTCTTCATCTGTAGGATTCATCTGTAGGGATGAGATTAAGATGCTGAATAAAAAAAAAAATGACAAATAGCCATTATGTCCACCCTGATTTCCCATTAGGCTGCGGGATCTGGCAACACCTTGCAGTAGTCATTCAGTAGTACCCAACTCTTCGTGACTCCATGGACTATGGCTTGCCAGGCTCCTCTGTTGATGGAATTCTCCAGGCAAGAATGCTGGAGTGGGTAGCCATTCCCTTCTCTAGAGGATCTTCCCGACCCAGGAATCGAACCTGAATCTCTTGCATTGCAGGCAGACTCTACAGTCTGAGCCACCGAGAAACACTTTGCTACCCTTCAAACCTGGATTTTAGATCCAGATGTGTTATTGATTTGCTGTATGCCTTTGGACAAGTCTGCTTCCTGCTAGAAGCTTCTATTTGTACATGTGTTAAAACAAAAAAAAAGAGTGAAAGGTTATTGGGCTGTGAGAACTCTCTAGTCTCCTTTACCTGCTCATTCCCAGAGATTCCAAGCCATCCACAGCTTCCTCTGGGCATTTCTGGCTCTGGTGGCAGTTTTGAAAAGAGAAGGAGAAGGAGAAGGGAGATAAGGGGTCCTGGGTCTGCCTGCCACCACAAGTAACACCTAAAAATCCTACTCAAGGTATCCTCTTATGTAGGGTTCTAAGGGGCAGAGTAATAAGCAAACAGTTGACAACAAGGAGACACAGCATCCTCCATATAAGGACCTATGCTCACCCCTGAGGGCTCTGCACAGGAGTATCTGAGCACAGAGTGCAGACACTGTCACCACACAGCACACTTGGCCATTTACAAGGAACTCTGTGGTCCAGAGGTCCACAGATTGAAACAGAATGATTCTGTTCCAATCCCTCATGCATGTAAATTTCAGTCAAGAACTGAGAGGTACCAATGGGATGGACAATCATCAGTTGCTAATTGGATTTGGCAGGGTTCCTGAGCTTCCATATTTTCTCAACTTTAGAAATACTCTTTGACTATTAGTCCATCACTTTCATCTAACAGATGGGAAACTGAGATTCTGAGAGGAGTACCCCTCCACCCTACCCTGTCCCAACCGGGCCATACATTCAATGAGGGGCAAAGTTGAGACTCATATTTCAATGTCTTTATTCCCAGAGAAGTGCTCTCCCCATAGCATGCAGACCAGTGATGACTTTTTGGTAATTTGGCCTGCATTACAAAGATGCACAGGACTGGGACAGGCTTCCCAGGAGAACAGAGGTGTAAAGGCAAGAGCAATGTAAATGCGGGAGACACCACACACAAAGACCACTTGGCCAGGTGGGCACTCTGCCAGACTGCCAAATTAGCAGTGTTTTGGAGGTCTGCAGCCCAATCCTGCCTGATCCTCCCCAACTTTCAAAGATTCTAGTATTTTCTCCTAATGTCCTTCTGTACCAGGAGCAGGCACCAATAAATGTGTTAAACCTCTATTTTTTTTTTCCTCACTGATGGATTGCCCCTTAGGTATCATTCCATCCACAGGTTCTGATAAAATCACTTAGATCTTGAAGATTCCTGGACTCTCCTTCTTAAGATGACAATTTCTTAGAGGACAATTTTTGGAGGACCCACACTTTGGACAAGTCCTCCCTACCCTAAGTGACCAGCCAGGCTCTTCTGTCCATGGGGAGTCTCCGGGCAAGAATACTGGAGTGTGTTGCCATGCCCTCCTCCAGATCTTCCAGACCCAGCAATCAAACCTGCATGCCCTGTGGCTCCTGCATTGGCAAACAAATTCTTTAACACTGAACTACCAGGGAAGCCCCATAAGTGACCCTAAGTGACCCTAATGTAGGTGTTTGCTAACATCAGTTTCAGAAATAGTCATATATTTAAGCAGCCCTTTTTAAAGAGGGAGAAACTGAGAGCTGAGAAGATGATAGGTCTTACTTGACCAGTAAGTAAGACTCTTTAGAAGCTCTTGGTGCAAGTCAAAGCAAACAAGGCGTTTATTCAAAAGTGACATCCAAGATGTGTGCTGTGGGGTTCCCTTCTCAAGCCTTGTGCCCTCTTATCTTGCCTGTCTTTTGGGGACCCCTTTTTTCTTCACCCAGCCTTCTCCCTGTCTTTCCTCTTCCTCTCCTCTCCCCGCTTCCTGCTTCCATTCTGTTCACTTCCTTATCTCATCTGTTCCAATTATCTACCAATTGCTGCAAATAAAATTTCCCCAGGGACTTCCCTGGTGGTCCAATAGTTAAGATTCTGCCTTGCGATGCAGGAGACACAGATTCCATCCCTGGTCAGGAAACTAAGACCCCACAAGCCACAAAGCAGGTAAGCCCACGCACTACAATGGCTGAAGCCCATGGACTCCAGAGTGTGCCAGTCACAACTAGAGAGTCCGGGGGCCACAATCAAGTCCCGCATGATGCAACTAAGACCCGGTGCAACCAAATAAAGCATTTTTTAAATTCCCCAAACTTCGTAGTTTAAAACAAACATTTTATTTTTTGTGGGTGAGGAAATGGGAAGGAATGAGCTGGCTGGTCCTCTCATGGAGTCTTCTTAGGGTTGATGTTTGCAGGAGACTCTGATGGGTTGGGAGCTCATTCATGTGGCTGGAGACTGATGCTGCTCCTTAGGCAGAGCTTCTCTGGGGCTGTGGACCAGAGCACCTACAGGGGCCTCTTTAGCATGATCATTTCAGTGTAGTTGGTCCCCTGCCTCTCCGTGGCAGATGCATGAGCCCTTTCCAAGATGGAGTTACCCTCTATTAAGCCTCAAGCCTTAGGACCCCTCACTTGAACAGATCCCTTGTAAGACTCTGAGAGTGGCCCAGGTAGTACGCTCTGTATCACCTCTGAAAGCAAGATCTTTTAACCAACCAGCCTGCTTTCTCTTTCCACTCCATCTTTCTCTCTCCTGTGTCCAGTGATATTTAAATGGCTGCGAGCATTTATGGCATCCAGCTAAAAGGAAGCTGAGTTGGGGAAGCAACTGAGTTTGGAATTAGTGGCATATATTTAGATGTGTGCATGCTAAGTCGCTTCAGTCATGTCTGACTCTTTGAGACACTCTGGGCTGTAGCCCTCCAGGCTCCTCTGTCCATGGGATTCTCCAGACAGGAATCCTGGAGTGGGCTGCCAGGCCCTCCTCCAGGGGATCTTCCCAACCCAGGGATCAAATCCCCATCTCTTCTGTCTCTTGCATTGGCAGGCTGGTTCTTTACCACTAGAGCCACCTGGGAAGGCCCTATATTTAAGTAGTCATTCGTGTATGTATGGTACATCTATGTACTGTGTATCGGTTATTTCTGTTAGGTAGTTAGAATAGGAAAAAAGGAGTCCAAAGTGGCGGTGGCTAAAAGACAAGGAAGGGAAAAGTCCATGGAAATAGGACAAAGGAATGTCCGAGGACAAGAGTGAGGACCTCAGGTAAAACAAACGGCACTCCTGCTCCCAGGTTACACAGGGCAGGCCCGGGGGAGGAGAGGAAAACACATAAAGAGGAGCCAAAGGGCCAGGGGTCTCTCTCTCGCTCGTTCACTCTCTCTCCCCGGCTCTCTCGCTCTCTTCTCTTCGCGTCTTTTGGGTCAGCATGCCTTCACACCTCGAGGATGTATTTTCCTCTTATTTTCTAAATAAAACTGAGCTGTAACACGGTGCTATGACATGGTGCTATGACATGGTCTGTCCGAGAGCTTTAATGTCCGTCGCTTCAAATCTTTGTTGTGATGAGACAGAACAGAGGAAATTACACACTCCCATGACATTTCTATGTATCATAAGGTGCTGCCATCTGTCTTGGTGCAAGAATGGTGCTAAGCAACATTCCTACCACCCACATGACACTAAGGAATGGGGCTAGAGGTTGTGTTGTAATAAAATGTACGAAATGTACCTAGAAGGATGAGATAGTGGAGGAAAAACAAGGGTTAAAATGTATGGAGCAAGAAAAATCATTCTGCAAACAATTCTTCCAAATATCAGAAAAACAAACCTATAAGGAGAAAAAAATTAGTTCTTAGAGAAGCCTGTTCAGAGCAGGTGTTTTTTTTTTAATTGGAGGATAATTACTTTACAATATTGCATTAGTTTGTTGTCAAAACCAGTATTCGAGAAACCAAGCACCATACTCGGAGAGTTGGAGAACTCAGGTTTATTACGCTGGTGGGCCCAGAAGAGTTAACACTCCAAGGTCTGAGCCCCGAACAAAGGGATTGCAGGGTTTTTATAGGCAGACTGTAGTGGGCAACACTAGCTGTTAATAGGCTGATTTAAACAAAGGGGTTTCGCATGTGCGGGAATAGCAGTCAAGGTGGGTAGGGGGATGCCTGACCTGGACAGGCACGATTAAGCAGGTTTGCAGGGGTTGGGCAATTGCAAAGAGCAGGATAAGGGTGAGTGAGATGAACTCCAGTTCCTACTATTGCAATTCCCCACTTTCTGAAACTGTGTGAGCTACATGATCTACAATTTGCAAGGGGCAACCTGAGTTCCAGAGGCCGACGGAGAAAGCGGTTACGTTAAATTTTAACTTCTCCTCTTCAGTTTCTGACATACATCAACATGAATCAGTCACAGGTATACATATGCTCCTTCTCTCTTGAACCTCCCTTCCACATCCCATCCTAAGAACAGATGCTCTTGGCTAGCAAAGATATACTTGATAATTCATTATGTACAATCTTAAATGCACCATACATTTTCTTCTTTTTTGATGGAATTATACAAGGAGAATTTATTTAAATTCCTGTATCTTTAGGGCACAAACCTGCAGGAGAATTACAACGATCACATATGGCTGTGTTATTTATGCACACCCACCATAATCAAAATAGAAAGATAGTCATCTTTTGATCAGCCGCAGTAAATCAAAGACTGAATTATCTTTCCATAGACATTGACTTTTACAGAAATAACGTCCTACATTTTAAAAAGTTGATAATTCATCTAAACGGATTTTGTGCAATTAGTAGTACTAGCTAGCTTTTTAAACTTTGCGGTTGGTGTAATTTCCTTTCTCACTCGAAATAATATTCACTTTTAAATTTAATGTGCATTCCTTTTTAAAGGAACTTTTGCGATTTAGTCCAGACAGAACATGGACCTGCTCTGTTTCCATTCTTAAGCAGATTTATGGCAATTGCACCGGGACAAAAATACCACCAGCCCTCTACAGGATTTTCATACTCTCTGTCCCTCCGTTGGTGTCACTGGGAGATCCAATGACATGTTCTCTGCAGAGGGAACAGATGTGAATTATTCAGCCGCAGAGAACTCAGACCTCACAGAGCACTTTATTGCGGGGGTAGGGGGGACTGGAGGTTTCCAAAGGATAAATGGGGGTCCTGAAAGTTGAAGAAATAGGATCACACACTGAGAAGGGATCAAAGAGCAAAGGGCATTATGTTTGAACAGTAGCTGAGCTGGAGGAAAGGATGTCAGCAAATCATGGGGCTCCTCAAGGGAACCACCAAGGTCTTCGCAGCTGAGATTCGACCAGTGGAAGCCAACATGGAACATCTGTCAGGCACACCTGGAGAGATCCCTGGAATAAGAGCCAAATCCTGGAGGTTGTTCCAGATGTCTTTATCCCAGCCGTCTTTATCCCAGCCAGCTGACTGACTCTGCAAGACAACAGGATGAAAAATGATGTCCTGGTGAGATGCTGGGGCCCTTCTCACCTTCAGGACCATAGCTTGCAATTAATGGAAGAAAGGAGATGGTATCATTTTTATATCATTTCACAGAGAGAGAAAACAGAAGCGGAGTGTCTTCAGGGGCTCATAGAGTGATCGTGTGTTCTGGCTTTTCCCATTGTCCCAGTTTATGCCTGTTGTTCCCAGTGTAATAATTAATGGCATTTTCTTTCACTCTTAAAAGTATCTTGGTTTGGTCAATAAAGCATGTGGTTGTCCTGGCTATAATCACCTTAAGAAAATAAAAAGAATCAGTGACAAGGTTTGATAGAAGTTAAGGCCTGGAGCGACTGGCTGGTGCATGGTGCTCAGCTCTGGGTCGGTTCACTGGGCCTTCTTCTGACTTGATCTCAGCTACTCCACCACCTCTGCTTACTCTGTCTGTACCCACCATTCATTTCATATTCACCCACATCCCTTTGACCACTGCTCCCTTTCCCACCCTCTCTTTCCCAAAACATCCTCTACTTACCCTTCTGTGAGCTACATTCTTACCTCTGGATCACAAGCCCCAAGACTGCCAGGCTTCTGGAAGGGACCGGTCAACACCAGGCCTCCCAGGGTGGCCCAGGTTAGCATGGAGACTGGGACTTACTTCTCCGGGGGCAGATAGCTTGGCAGACACTTTCAGATTGGAAGTTGTTATTGTTCCCTTGGCAACCTCCATAGATAAATGAGGAGCAGGTTTCTTTTTGCTCATCGTACCACCAGCGCACAAAGAAGGCGTTGCAGGGGCCAGGAACCTTTGGCAAAGTGCACACATCTGCAGGGAGATTGAGGGGCAGAGCTGTTTGGATGTCTGCCTCCCTAAGGAACATTCCAAGCATGTGCAAAGGCATGGGGTGGGAGGGCAGCAGAATGCAAAGGCATGAAAATTTTAGCGCACGGCACAGAACTTATCCTGCATGGATGCTTCAGGAATGTTTACAGTAAAAAATCCTGAACGGAAGCATTTACTGAACAACTGTTTTGTGCACAGTCCTAGGAGGTACAAATAGAGTTCTTTAGAACCTCAGAGTCTGAAGCACGATGAGCACACAGTTATTAAATGGTCAGACACGTTCTCAGTACTTGACATATATTAACACATAGTCTTATGAGGTAGGTCCTCTTATCATCTTCATTTTTCAGATGAACAAACTGAGACTGAGAGCGGCTAAGTCACTTCCCTAAGGTCACATATAGATGGTAAGGGATTTGAATGTAGATAGTCTGTTGCTTTTAACATTGAAGCCAGATCCTTTACTCTGACTGGCAAGGCCCTGCCTTGTCAGAGCTTTCTCTTCCTACTCTAGCTTTATCGTTCTCATCTCTTACCATATTCATGCTCTTCTCTGCTCTCTGGGCTTCCTAGCTTGAGGATGGTGTCTTCTCACACAAGGCCTTTGCACATGCTGTTCCCTATGCCAGAAACGTCTGCCCTTCCATTTTTCCTACCTTCTATCCATCTTTCAGATCTTAGATCACGGATTCCTTTTCTGTCCCCCCGGCTACACTGAACAAGTGGAGCCCATCATGGGTGTCAGGGCCACTAGTAAATGTTTGTTTAATGAATGAATAACCCTTGATGAACAAGGTCTTCTTTGGAGCTCAACGATATGGGCAGAGAGAAAAGAGTGTAGGAGATCACAGATGTCTAGGAGAGGCATCCAGAATTTCTACAGACAGAGAGACCAGAAAAGCAGCTAGGAAATACAGATTATATACCTATTTTTTACAGCTATCATGTCACCTGCCACCATGCTGGCATTTGATGAGACTTCAGTAGCTACTTAGCATCTCAGAGGATCACAAAATACTCACACCTTTCTTAGAAACAGGAAAACTAAGACCCTTAGAGGAAAAATTACATTACTCACATCACACGCCTAAATAGAGGCAGAAATGAGATAAAACCCACTTCTATCAACACCCTCCCCAGCCCAGCATTGACAGGATTTGTGCCAAGTTGAAGATGCACCCCGGAGAAGGCAATGGCACCCCACTCCAGTACTCTTGCCTGGAAAACCCCATGGTGGAGGAGCCCGGTAGGCTGCAGTCCATGGGGTCGCTTAGAGTCGGACACGACTGAGCGACTTCACTTTCACTTTTCACTTTCATGCTTTGGAGAAGGCAATGGCAACCCACTCCAATACTCTTGCCTGGAGACTCCAAGGGAAGGGGAGCCTGGTGGGCTGCCATCTATGGGGTCGCACAGAGTCAGACATGACTGAAGCGACTTGGCAGTAGCAGAAGATGCACCCGGTCTCTTGGTCAGAGACCAGTCATCAACAAACCAGGGGAGGAGAACGACAATACCAGAGCAGGTGGCAGAAAGTAGGGGTAGGGGGGAGGGTGTCAGGTAACACAGGGGATTGGTGAGTTACCTTTGTTGACATCTAAACATTTCTTTCCACAGCTAAACGGGCAACATTTCATCTTCTTTGGGCAATCTCTGCTGTTCATACATAGGTCTCTTTCTTGTATTTCACATCTTACCCTGTTTCGGGGACACTGCCCTGAGGGACAAAAGGATATACTCGTCTGGAACCTTGAAGGGGCTGGAGCCCCCCCTTCCCAGGACCAGGACACCATCACCAAAGGAGGGAACCTGTTTTCACTTCACCTCTCACCTTCAAGGAGCTCAGAATTTCCCCAACGATACCCCCACTCCCATCCACATAACCGCTCAACATCTGATCTCCAAACCCATCATCCATAAGGTTCCAGGGACAGAGATGCTTGTCCCAGGACTATTCTGGTCACTTGGCCTTCCCGTATTTGGATGTTCCCTGGCTGGGGGCAGTGGGGTTGCAGCTCTCAGTGGTCGCAAACTCCCTTTCTGGAAGCAGGGCTTTTGAATTCTGTGCATCCCTCCGTTTGGCAGGAACTGTCCCTGAACCCTGATTTTCTTCATTTGCCGAGAAGGCTGTTTGGAAGATTCATGTGACAAACCTTGTAAAGCCATTGTCAAGCCGCCTGGGACATCATCAGCATCCCCATCCACCATCCCCATCCTCCTCCTGCTCATCATTATAACCAGTATTGATTAAGGGTTTACTGTGTCCCTGTTCTTTTCTCTTCAGTCCTCCTTACAGCTCTTCTGGGTAAGCTTTGTCACCATTCACATTGTGTAAAAAAGGAGGTGCTGTAAACTTGCCAAGTTCACACGGCTACCAGGGAGTGGAACAAGATTTGGCCCTGCCGTGTGTGGCTCCGCTGCTGTCTGAGGGCTCAGTTTCTCTCTGCTGCTAATGGCAGGGGTCTTCATTATGTCAGCATTCCAGGGGACTTTCAAAGACCCTTCTTTACCCCAAAGGCAAAGATCCCCTGTAGGTGTGGAGGTGGGGATGGGGAAATTTTGGAGGGCTACAGTGAGAAGACCTAGAAGTTGATGAAGGTGGTGCTGGGGGCAGGGAGTGGCCTTTCTTATGGGGAATTTTCCCAAATTCCCTTAGTCTGTTTCATCCAAACCCTTCCAGGAAGAAGCCCTCTCATAATTATGGTGGGAAGTCAGTTGCCACAGGCTCGGGTTCCTGCATTCACCAAGGACATCTTAACCAGGAGGAAAGGAGCTAAAAGGAGGTCTCCAGATATGGTTCTTCTTTCTCCCCCAGGATTCCAGACGGAGGTGGGGGAACACATTTCTCATCAGCAAAAATTTCTGTTCCTTTCTCCCAGCCAAGCTCCGTTTCTCCACTAGGAAGACTGAGTCTTCAATTCTTGCTTTGATACTTACTTTGATACTTACTTAGAAAGAATGCCTCCACCAGCCCAGGTTCCTGGACACCCCCCAAGAGAATGAATAGTATCAGGATTGGCAAAACTCCGAGGAACCCCATTTCAGGAGGGACTCGCCTGCCTGGCAGCATCAAAACCAGGAACTCCTGCTCTGCAGCTTCTGCTTCTGAACTTTGGCTGCCCCGGCCTAGCTTGACACTCCAGGAAACCATACATCACTGGAGCCAAGCCAGCCACACTCCCTTTCCTGGGGAACGACAAGCCCCGGAGGCCATCAGTGGGACTAGCTGACTCCCACAACGTCAACCCTTGGGGGGAAGAGCTCTTTGATGAGCAGCTCCCTCTTTTCAACCAGGGAGAAGGACAAAGCTTGTCAGGGGCTTCTAGACCCCCTAGGCAGAAGGGCATATTTGATTTCAGGATCTTCTGTTTTCCAGGGGGAGTTTGGAGACACGAGGATCCCAGTTCTCGTGCCCCTTTCTAATCTTACTCTTCTCCTGACGTATCTGTTTTGGTCTGCTTATTTTTCTCACACTGCTTTTGCTTGTTTGTTTTTCCTTCTCTCAACACCTTTCTCTTTTGCTGCCTATTATTTCTCTCTTTTTCTTTGCATTTCCCTCTGTCTGGGTCTCTTTCCCCCTGCCATTCATCCCTCTTCTGTCTTTCTCTTCCTTCTTTGGGGGCCACCCCTTTTCGTTGCGTGTGTGTGCTTAGACGTTCAGTTGCGTCCAATTCTTTGTGACCCTGTGGACTGTAACCCGCCAGGTTCCTCTGTCCATGGGATTTTCCAGGCAAGAATCCTGGAGTGGGTTGCCATTTCCTTCTCCAGAGGATTTTCCTGACTCAGGGATCAAAGATCCCTGCATCTCCTGCATTGATGGGTGGATTCTTTACCACAGCACCACCTAATTGGATAGGCATCACTGTTCTTTAATCATTGTCAGAGAGTAAAGGTATTGTCATGGGTAGCATGTCGGGGAAGAAACAGGCTGATTTGAAAATGAACCAAATCTTCAGAGAGTGCCTGTTAAAGTTGTGGTGCTTTGAAAGCTGGAGAGGAGGTTATAGCTAATGGAGAGCTTCTATCACCTCTGAGTGTAATTTGGAATCAGTGATGCACGGAGTGGTGGAGAGGGGGATAAATGTCAGTTATGACCTCATAGCTAGCTGCAGCAGTGGGGCCTGAAGAATGTTCTGTTGAACTTTCCAATTTAAGGCTTGCAGTATCCGTAGGTCATATTCTTGGCTTGTCTCTGATTTTACCTGCAGCTGTAGGAGACAGATCTAGTTCATTATTTTTTTCCCTAATCCATGTCTTAAACTGGGGTGGAATTCACATTACATAAAATTAAGAATTTTAAAGTAACAGTGCGGTAGCTTTTCAGTACCTTCATAATATTACACAACTTTCACCTTTATTAATTCCAAAACATTTTCATCACTCCCAAAGAAAACCTCATACCATTAGCAGTCACTCTACACCCTCTCCAGCCTATTCCAGCACCTAGCAACCACTATTCTCTTCTTATCTTTATGGATTTACCTGTTCTGGATAGTTCATGTAAACAGAATCTCATAGTATATGACCTTTTGTATGTGACTTCTTCAGTTCAGTTCAGTCGCTCAGTAGTGTCCGACTCTTTGCGACCCCATGAACCACAGCACACTAGGCCTCCCTGTTCATCACCAACTCCTGGAGGCCACCCAAACCCATGTCCATTGAGTCAATGATGCCATCCAGCCATCTCATCCTCTGTCATCCCCTTTTCCTCCTGCCCTCAATCTTTCCCAGCATCAGGGTCTTTTCCAATGAGTCAGCTCTCGGCATCAGGTGGCCAAAGTATTGGAGTTTCAGCTTCAACATCAGTCCTTCCAATGAACACCCAGGACTGATCTCCTTTAGGATGGACTAGTTGGACCTCCTTGCAGTCCAAGGGACTCTCAAGAGTCTTCTTCAACACCACAGTTCAAAAGCATCAATTCTTCTGCACTCAGCTTTCTTTATAGTCCAACTCTCACATCCATACACAACCACTGGAAAAACCATAGCCTTGACTAGATGGACCTTTGCTGGCAAAGTAATGTCTCTGCTTTTCAATATGCTGTCTAGGTTGGTCATAATTTTCCTTCCAAGGAGTAAGTGTCTTTTAATTTCATGGCTGCAATCACCATCTGCAGTAATTTTGAAGCCCAGAAAAATAGTCTGACACTCTTTCCCCATCTATTTGCCATGAAGGGATAGAACCAGATGCCACGATCTTCGTTTTCTGAATGTTGAGCTTTAAGCCAACTTTTTCGCTCTCCTCTTTCACTTTCATCAAGAGGCTTTTTAGTTCCTCTTCACTTTCTGCCATAAGGGTGGTGTCATCTGCATATCTGAGGTTATTGATATTTCTCCCAGCAATCTTGATTCCAGCTTGTGCTTCCTCCAGCCCAGCGTTTCTCATGATGTACTCTGCATATAAATTAAATAAACAGGGTGACAATACACAGCTTTGACATACTCCTTTTCCTATTTGGAACCAGTCTGCTGTTTCATGTTCAGTTCTAACTGTTGCTTCCTGACCTGCATACAGATATCTCAAGAGGCAGGTCAGGTGGTCTGGTATTCCCATCATTCTCAGAATTTTCCACAGTTTATTGTGATCCACACAGTCAAAGGCTTTGGCATAGTCAATAAAGCAGAAATAGATGTTTTTCTGGAACTCTCTTGCTTTTTCCATGATCCAGCGGATGTTGGCAATTTGATCTCTGGTTCCTCTGTCTTTTCTAAAACCAGCTTGAACATCTGGGAGTTCACGATTCACGTATTGCTGAAGCCTGGCTTGGAGAATTTTGAGCTTACTTTACTAGCATGTGAGATGAGTGCAATTGTGCAGTATTTGAGCATTCTTTGGCATTGCCTTTCTTTGGGATTGGAATGAAAACTGCCCTTTTCCAGTCCTGCGGCCACTGCTGAGTTTTCCAAATTTGCTGGCATATTGAGTGCAGCACTTTCACAGCATCATCTTTCAGGATTTGAACTAGCTCAACTGGAATTTCATCACCTCCACTAGCTTTGTTTGTGGAGGCCCACTTGACTTCACACTCCAGGATGTCTGGCTCTAGGTGAGTGATCACACCATCATGATTATCTGGGTCATGAAGATCTTTTTTGTACCATTCTTCTGTGTATTCTTGCCACCTCTTCTTAATATCTTCTGCTTCTGTTAGGTCCATACCATTTCTATCCTTTACTGAGCCCATCTTTGCATGAATGTTCCCTTGGTATCTCTTTGTTAAAGAGATCTCCAGTCTTTCCCATTCTATTGTTTTCCTCTATTTCTTTGCACTGATCACTGAGGAAGGCTTTCTTATCTCTCCTTGCTATTCTTTGGAACTCTGCATTCAAATGGTGGATCTTTCCTTTTCTCCTTTGCTTTCCGCTTCCCTTCTTTTCACAGCTATTTGTAAGGCCTCCTCAGACAGCCATTTTGATTTTATGCATTTCTTTTTCTTGGGGATGGTCTTGATCCCTGTCTACTGCACAATGTCACGAACCTCATTCCATAGTTCATCAGGCACTCTTGTCTATCAGATCTAGTCCCTTAAATCTATTTCTCACTTTCACTGTATAGTCATAAGGGATTTGATTTAGGTCATACCTGAATGTCTAGTGGTTTTCCCCACTTTCTTCAATTTCAGTCTGAATTTGGCAACAAGGAATTCATGATCTGAGCCACAGTCAGCTCTCAGTCTTATCTGTGCTGACTGTATAGAGCTTCTCCATCTTTGGCTGCAAAGAATATAATCAATCTAATTTCAGTGTCAATCATCTGGTGATGTCCATGTGTAGAGTCTTCTCTTGTGTTGTTGGAAGAGGGTGTTTGCTATGACCAGTGAGTTCTCTTGGCAGAACTCTATTAGTCTTTGCCCTGCTTCATTCTGTACTCCAAGGCCAAATTTGCCTAATACTCCAGGTGTTTCTTGACTTCCTACTTTTGCATTCCAGTCTCCTCTAATGAAAAGGAAATCTTTTTTGGGTGTTAGTTCTAAAAGGTCTTGTAGGTCTTCATAGAACAGTTCAACTTCAGCTTCTTCAGTGTTACTGGTCGGGGCATAGACTTGGATTACCATAATATTGAATGGTTTGCCTTGGAGACGAACAGAGATCATTCTGTTGTTTTTGAGATTGCATCCAAGTACTGAATTTTGGACTCTTTTCTTGACTATGATGGCTACTCCATTTCTTCTAAGGGATTCCTGCCCGCAGTAGTAGGTATAATGGTCATCTGAGTTAAATTCACCCATTCCTGTCCATCTTAGTTCGCTGATTCCTAGAATGTCAACGTTCACTCTTGTCATCTCCTGTTTGACCACTTCCAATTTGCCTTGATTCATGGACCTAACATTCCAGGTTCCTTTGCAATATTGCCCTTTACAGCATCGAACCCCTCTTCTATCACCAGTCCCATCCACAGCTGGGTGTTGTTTTTGTTTTGCCTCCATCCCTCCATTCTTTCTGGAGTTATTTCTCCACTCATCTCTAGTAGCATATTGGACACATACTGACCTGGGGAGTTCATCTTTCAGTGTCCTATATTTTTGCCTTTTCATACTGTTCATGGGGTTCTCAAGGCAAGAATACTGAAGTGGTTTGCCATTCCCTTCTCCAGTGAGCCACATTTTGTCAGACCTCTCCACCATGACCCGTCCGTCTTGGGTGGCCCCACACGGCATGGCTTACTTTCATTGAGTTAGACAAGGCTGTGGTCCGTGTGATCAGATTGGCTAGTGTCTGTGATTGCGGTTTCAGTGTGTCTGCCCTCTCTCAGCACCTACGGTCTTACTTGGGTTTCTCTTACCTTGGACGTTGGGTATCTCCTCACCGCTGCTCTAGCAAAGCGCAGCCACTGCTCCTTACCTCAGACATGGGGTAGCTCCTCTCGGCCACCACCCTGACCTCAGACATGAGGTAGCTCCTCTTGGCCACCACCCTGACCTCAGACGTGGGGTAGCTCCTCTCGGCCACCGCCCCTGTGTGACTTCTTAGCAGAATGTTTTTGAGGTTCATCCACAGTGTAGCCTGCATTAGTGCTTCATTCCTTTTTATGGCTAAATTTTGTTTTGTTCTTGGCCACATCACACAGCACACAGGATCTCTGATCCTGACAAGCAATTGAACGCACACCCCCTGCAGTGGAAGCGCAGAGGCCCAACTACTGGGCGACCGTGGAAGTTCCAATGGCTGAATAATATTCGATGCACACCAATAGCTTCCCACAAGTATCAGAGCTCTGCTTCTCTGCTCTGAGTTCTTTCTGACTTCCTAGGAACTTGGTCAGCTTGCATGCAGAAGAGTCTGAAAGAGTGAGGGATTTAACAACCAACATGCATCCAGTAGAGGATGAAAGTCAGTGACTAAACACCTCGGCTTCCTCATGAATGAAGAAAATTCAGAGGCAGGTTTTACAAGGTTCTTTGGAAGGTCCCTAATGGGGTTAAGCTGCATTTTTCCCACCACGGTTACCAACACATAATCAGCTCCTCTCTTCCTTGTATCACTATCCCACTCCTCAATTTGTATTTCTTGAAAGATCCCAAATAAACTTACTTTCACCCATGCCCTTCTCCTAGAAAGGAGCAGCACCCAAGAGCCCTTGCCTTAAAAGAGTCATATGATGCTTTGAAAAAACAGAGGAGTCGTATAGCAACGTCCCTGGAATCCTCAACTCTCAAGGTTCTGAGTATCTTCATTTCCTTTAATGATGTCACCAGAAAGTGTAATATGCCAATAGACATAAATTATTCAGGCTCAGAGGCACAGGACTAAATTAAGTGCTTTATTGGGAAAAATGAGAGCTTCACAGAACAAGCAGTTCTAGAAGTTGGACATAAAGGTAAGAAGCATAGAGATGGGATCAAAAGAGAAAGATTATGTCTAAAAAGAGGCTGAGATGGAGAAAGGGGAGACAGGCACCAGGATTCAGTTTAGGGAAGCTCTCAGGCCTTGGAACACTGGAAGTAGAACAGTGGAAGCCAGCCTGGATCGTCTGCAGGCACACGGACAGCGCTTGGTCATAAACTGAATCCCAGTGGCGGTTGCAGTGTATCATTTCACATTCAGGAATTAGAGCCTGTTGAGAACAGAGGATAGGACCAGCTGAGCTTCTAGGACTCAGCTTATTTTCCAAACTAATCTTGAAGTTATGCTTGTACATCTTTTCACAGGAGACTAAAAGGAAGTAGGTTTCCCTGGAAAACTCTAAATGGGATGTGGCTGGGAGTGTTGCTTGTGAAGAGTCATGAGGGGAAATTGGTGGCCTAGAAGTGGTGATTGGTCCACCTGTCCAGCACTAGGCTGAATGTCCTGTGATCTCTCTGAGGACCTCACCATGTCTGCATCCTCTCCTACTCCTAATACTTGCCAGCTTTGATCCACAACCACGTCCCCTCCCAACCTCAGTTTTCCAACAAGCCATCATCGCACCCTCTGCAAGGTTCATTCTTACCTGCTGATCGGAGCTGGTCAGTTCCTGGTCTTCACCTGGTCTGTCAAGGATGCAACTATCCTGGAATGGGCCAAGCAACACTCCAACTCCCCCCCCCCCCGCCAGAGTGACCCTGGCAAAGATGAGAGACTGGGGCCCCTGGGACTCACCCTTTGTGGAACAGGCACTCTGGCACACGGCTTGGGATTGGAAGTTGTTATTGTTTCCTCTACAACCACCATAGATGAAGCTGGAGCAAGTATTATTTGTCTTATCATACCACCAACGATGGAAAAGAGCCATGCAGGGGCCAGCTTCTTTGGGCATACTGCATATGTCTGCAGGGAGATGCCAGAGTTGAGATTTTAAAGTGCCCACACCAAAAAAAAAAAAAAAAACCACACACACAGCAGCTGTTATTGTCCCCCTAGTAACTAGCACAAACGAAACCAAACAGGTTCCTTTTACCTTTTACCTTTTCACACCTCGGGAGCCCAGTTCCATTGATATATTTGCCCATTTGTAGAGCAGAGCAGAGCTGTTTGGCTGTCTGCATCCCCAGGGAACGTCAGGTCAGGTCCCCACCTTCTCTTCAGGTCACTGGACTGTCTGCCCTGAGAGTGAGGAGCCTCTGTTTTCAGGGCTGTGCGCTTAATTCGGGGCATGCACATTGACCTCCCACATGACCAGTCTTGTCCTTGACTTCAGTAAAATGAGGATGCAAAATCCCACGCTGCTCATCACCTGGGGATGTCCTGAGGTGCAAATAAGATCACCCTCAAGGCCTGCTAAGCTGTGAGCTCCTTGATTGTATCTAAATGTGCAGTTTCTAGTGCAGCGCCTGGTGAGAATTTCATTCTGAATGGATACAGGAGTGCCTCAAAAATGCCAAATTATAAGCCACTTACTCTTCCCTCCAAACCATGCCAAAGAAAGAGAATATGGGGTCAGAGTCAAGGGCAAGTCCATGCAGGGAATGCAAGGGGTAGTTTTTCAGATTGTCAAGCCCCTTTTTTCCCTGCAGTTAGCTTCTGTCCTGTTATGGATTGAGTACCCCCCACACACACACACAATTCCAGTTCATACATTGAAGACCTAGCCCTCAGCACCTCAGAAGGACCGTGTTTGGAAATAAAATTGGGGCCTATATCAGTAGTTACGATGAGGCTATACTGGGATGGGATGGGCCCCTAATCCAAAATGACTGGTGTCCCTTAAAAGGACAAATGCTAACAGATAACTAGTAAAGACCCACTGTATAGCATAGGGGACTCTGCTCAATGTTTTCTAATGGCCTATATGGGAAAAGCATCTTAAAAAGAGTGGATAAATGTATTACTGATTCCCTGTACTGTACACCTGAAAGTAAGATAACACTGTAAATTAATTATACTCCAATAAAAAAATTAAAAATAAAAAGGGTAAATTCTGACACCGACACACACCCACACAGGGAGGACACCATGTGAACATGAAGATAAGGGATCTCCATGGCATGGAACACCAGAGATTGCCAGCAAACCACCAGAAGTTAGAGGAAGAGGTGTGACACAGATTCCCCCTCCCCACCTGACAAAGAACCAACCAACTTGCCAACACTTGACCCTGAACTTCTAGCCTGCTGAATGGTGAGACAATACATTTCTGTAGTTTAAGCCATCTTGTTGGTGGTATTTTGCTACAACAGTCCTAGCAAACTAACACAGGTTCAAGCTAAACGATAAGTTCCCCAAGAGTCAATGCCCACAGCTAAACAGTTGAGCCCTGTTGATTTTTACCTTCTCAAAGCTCACCTGTCTGCCCCTCTCCTGAAGTCTCAGGCTGTTGGGAGAGCCTCAGATTGATCTTCCAGCCTCTATCCTTGGCTCCTACAATCAGTCCTTCCTGCTGCCCACTAGAGAGAAGGACCTGATGGATTCAAGACCAAGCTAATTGTGTCATTTCGCAGCTAAGACCTTGACTTCATGAGCAGGCCTTCCATGGCCTATAGACACTTCATTGTCTGGCTCCTGTTTGGCGCTCTGGCCTCCTCCCCTACCACAGTCCCCTTTTGAGCTTCAGGCTTCCACAATCTTCAACACCCCCACACACACACCTTTCACTCCATATTCCCTCTGCCACCTTTCCATTGTTCATTAATCACACTGTTATTCTCCCTTCAAAACCCTTCCCAGACATCAACTCCACTATGGCATCTTGAACCCCATTCTACACACCGCACCCCACAGGTGCCTAACTTGATCCTGCATTTTTCTACTGTGCTTCTGAGTTGCGAGTGTGTGTTTGTCATTTTTTTCATCTTCCATCTCATCTAGGAAGTGGTGAGCTTCTGAGGCAGTGAGCAGAGACCATGTCTGATTTCATCTTGGAACCCCATTCTTAGCAGGTGGTCATGTAGAGCGTTCAGTTCATTCAGTTCAGTTCTGTTCAGTTGCTCAGTCGTGTCCAACTCTTTGTGACCCCATGAATCGCAGCACGCCAGGCCTCCCTGTCCATCACCATCTCCCGGAGTTCACTCAGACTCACAGCCATCGAGTCCATGATGCCATCCAGCCATCTCATCCTCTGTCGTCCCCTTCTCCTCCTGCCCCCAATCCCTCCCAGCATCAGAGTCTTTTCCAATGAGTCAACTCTTCACATGAGGTGGCCAAAGTACTGGAGCTTCAGCTTTAGCATCATTCCTTCCAAAGAAATCCCAGGACTGATCTCCTTCAGAAAGGACTGGTTGGATTTCCTTGCAATCCAAGGGACTCTCAAGAGTCTTCTCCAATACCACAGTTCAAAAGCATCAATTCTTCGGTGCTCAGCCTTCTTCACAGTCCAACTCTCACATCCATACATGACCACAGGAAAAACCATAGCCTTGACTAGACGGACCTTAGTCGGCAAAGTAATGTCTCTGCTTTTGAATATACTATGTAGGTTGGTCATAACTTTTCTTCCAAGGAGTAAGCATCTTTTAATTTCATGGCTGCAGTCACCATCTGCAGTGATTTGGGAGCCCAAAAAAATAAAGTCTGACTCTGTTTCCACTGTTTCCCCATCTATTTGCCATGAAGTGATGGGACCGGCTGCCATGATCTTCGTTTTCTGAATGTTGAGCTTTAAGCCAACTTTTTCACTCTCCTCTTTCACTTTCATCAAGAGGCTTTTTAGCTCCTCTTCACTTTCTTCCATAAGGGTGGTGTCATCTGCATATCTGAGGTTACTGATATTTCTCCCAGAAATCTTGATTCCAGCTTGTGTTTCTTCCAGTCCCGCATTTCTCATGATGTACTCTGCATAGAAGTTAAATAAGCAGAGTGACAATATACAGCCTTGACATACTCCTTTTCCTATTTGGAACTAGTCTGTTGTTCCATGTCCAGTTCTAACTGTGGCTTCCTGACCTGCATACAGATTTCTCAAGAGGCAGGTCAGGGGGTCTGGTATTCCCATCTCTTTCAGAATTTTCCACAGTTTCTTGTGATCCACACAGTCAAAGGCTTTGGCATAGTCAATAAAGCAGAAATAGATGTCTTTCTGGAACTCTCTTACTTTTTCCATGATCCAGCGGATGTTGGTAATTTGATCTCTGGTTCCTCTGCCTTTTCTAAAACCAGCTTGAACATCTGGGAGTTCACGATTCACATATTGCTGAAGCCTGGCTTGGAGAATTTTGAGCATTACTTTACTAGCATGTGAGATGAGTGCAATTGTGCAGTAGTTTGAGCATTCTTTGGCATTGCCTTTCTTTGGAATTGGAATGAAAACTGCCCTTTTCCAGTCCTGTGGCCACTGCTGAGTTTTCCAAATTTGCTGGCATATTGAGTGCAGCACTTTCACAGCATCATCTTTCAGGATTTGAAATAGCTCAACTGGAATTCCATCACCTCCACTAGCTTTGTTCGTAGTGATGCTTTCTAAGGCCCACTTGACTTCACTTTCCAAGATGTCTGGCTCTAGATGAGTGATCACACCATCATGATTATCTGGGTCGTGAAGATCTTTTTTGTTCAGTTCTTCCGTGTATTCTTGCCACCTCTTCTTAATATCTTCTGCTTCTGTTAGGTCCATACCGTTTCTGTCCTTTATCGAGCCCATCTTTGCATGAAATGTTCCCTAGGTATCTCTAATTTTCTTGAAGAGATCTCTGGTCTTTCCCATTCTGTTGTTTCCCTCTATTTCTTTGCATTGATCGCTGAAGAAGGCTTTCTTATCTCTTCTTGCTATTCTCTGGAACTCTACATTCAGATGCTTATATCTTTCCTTTTCTCCTTTGCTTTTCACCTCTCTTCTTTTCACAGCTATTTATTTGAAAGGCCTCCCCAGGCAGCCATTTTGCTTTTTTGCATTTCTTTTCCATGGGGATGGTCTTGATCCCTGTCTCCTGTACAATGTCATGAACTTCATTCCGTAGTTCATCAGGCACTCTATCTATCAGATCTAGGCCCTTAAATCTATTTCTCACTTCCACTGTATAATCATAAGGGATTTGATTTAGGTCATACCTGAATGGTCTAGCGGTTTTCCCTATTTTCTTCAATTTGAGTCTGAATTTGGTAATAAGGAGTTCATGATCTGAGCCACAGTCACCTCCTGGTCTTGTTTTTGTTGACTGTATAGAGCTTCTCCATTTTTGGCTGCAAAGAATATAATCAATCTGATTTCAGTGTTGACAATCTGGTGATGTCCATTTAGGATTTTGCAAATGCTGAGGGTAAAACAAAATGTATCCTGACTGGAACTGAATAAGTCATTCCTTGAGCACCTACTACATGCCCAATGCTTAAAGAGACAAAGTATGGCCTCTGTTATATAGGAGCTCCCAGTCATGAATGACTGAATAATGTGAGCTAACATGCATCACATATCTGTTAGACGCCAGGCATTGCCCTAAGCATTCCACCTGCATAAGCATATTTAATCTTTCAAATAACCTTTAACATTAGTCTTTTTGCTATCTAGAAACTGAGGCATCACAAGGGAAAGTGGTTAATTTGCCCAAGATAAATAGGCTGGTGAGAACTGGAGCTAAGATTTGAACTCAAAAAGTCTGGATTCAGAATTCCTCAACTATAGGCAAACGAACAACCCACTGTCCGCCTGCCTGTCCAGTCTACTCCACTGTCAAGTTGACTTCACTTCCTACATCCCTTTCAGACACATCCGACTCTTCCCCACCCTCTCAGCTACTTAGTCCAAGAAACCCCTTTTTTTTTTCATCTAGAAGTTCAAGTCACTCCATTCCCGCCTCGTAGGCATAGTAAAAGCCACACCACATGCCTGCCCACCTCAGTGAATTTCCATTGATCTTAAGATCAAGGTGAGACCCTCGTCCAACAAGAACCTACCTACCAAGAACCTTTTTCCCTTTCACCATGTCCATGCTCATGTACAAAGTCTTGATGGCGGGATGCCAGAATCCATCAAGACTGTGTACGTGTACATTGCCTGCGCCTGGAAGCCCTTCCACCCACTTTTCCCCCAAATTTGCTACCCATCCTTCTGAACTCAACTCTAGTTTTACTTTCTCAGGGAAGGCTTCCTTAACCTCTTTATAATAGGTCAAATCCTATTATACGTCTCAGAGACACTCAACAAACATTTCTTAAATGAGTGAATAAAGAATCTCTGATAGTCTTAATAAATTCAACAGACATAGAAAACAAACTTATGGTCACCAAAAGGGAAAGGAAGGAGAAGGGATAAATTAGGAGTTTGGGACTAATAGATACATCCTACTATATATAAAATAGATAAACAACAATGAGCTACTGTATAGCACACATAGAACTACATTCAGCATCTTGTAATGATTAACAATGGAAAAGAAACTGAAAAGAATATATATATATATATATATATATATATATATATATGAATCACTTTGTTGTACACCTGAAACATTGTAAGGAACTATACTTTAACTTTTGTCTTTATTTTATTTTCAAAATTTAAACTTTTTATTTTTTATTGAAGTACAGTCGATTAACAATGTTATGGTAGTTTCAGGTGAACAGAGAAGGGACCCTACATACAATGTAATACATATACATTATGTACTGCATAATGTAATGCATATACATTATGTATTGCATAATGTAATGCATATACATTATGTATTGCATAATGTAATACATATACATTACACTTTAATTTAAAAAAAAAAGAATCCTTGATAGTCTTTCTGGAGCTGAGGTAGATGGGCATGGAGTTGAGGCTGCCTCAGCAAAGGATAGGCCCTCTGGTCTGGAGTGGTCAGCAAAGATTTCTTAATGCTAACGTGGATTTGTATAGGCAGGCAGTGAATCTGGAGCCAAAAGCTATTTTTTTTGTATTTTTAAGAAATACAAACATCTTAATTATTATTTGCAGCAACAATGTTGATATATGGTGAACCAATTGTGGCCCCTGGGGACTAAGAAAATCATAAGGGTTAAAAAAAAAAAAGTAAGAAAATAATAAGAGTGGAAAGGAGCCATGAGACTTTCTGGTTCAATCCCAACCTTATACCTAGATTTTGCTTGCAGAATCTGAGACCCAACAGGATGAAGATACTCCCTAATGTCAAATAGGGGCAGTGATATATCTAAATTTCAAGTTTCCCAAGTCCAGCAATCTTGCTCAGAGACCAGCCCTTAGTGAACAAGGGACAGGGCCAGCCCAGAGGAGCAGAAGGGAAGGATATGGGTAAGGGGTTGGTTATTGAGGCTCTCAATATTTGTTTACCTTGTTGGAGGTTTATGCATTTTCTTCCGCAGCTGAAGAAGCAACACTTCTCATGCTTCGGGCACTTTTTGTTCTTTGAACATTCGTCCCTTTCTTTGAATTCACAATTACTCTGGATTCTGGGACACCTCTCTAGGGAAAGACTGACAACAATGAGTCTTACAGTCACAGTTCCCACCCTTCTCCAGACCCAAGGCAATTCTGAGGAGTCAGGGGAATTTCCTTTCACTTTGCTCATCCCCAGGAGTCCTTTTCCTGGGGGCTTTCATTTATTTCCCAGCGCTGCCCGCACTAACCTCTCTCCTGACCACCCCTCACTCTCTGCCTCCTTTCCCGTAGCCCCACCCGCTAAGGCAAGATTTCTCAACCTAGGCACTGGAGGCATTTGGGCCAGATAATTATTTGATGGGTAGAGGAGGGACTTCCCTGGTGGCTCAGACGGTAAAGTGTCTGTCTACAATGTGGGAGACCCAGGTTCGATCCCTGGGTGGGGAAGATCCCCTGGAGAAGGGAATGACAATCCACTCCAGTACTATCTCCTGGAGAATCCCATGGACAGAGGAGCCTGGTAGGCTACAGTCCCTGGAGTCAGACACCACTGAGCGATTTCACTCTCACTTTTGTAGGACGTCCATTGTAGGACGTTTAGCAGCATCCCTGGCCTCTACCTACTAGACTGCCGGTAGCACTCCCTGGTTGTGACAACCAAAAAAGCCTCTCATTGTCAATGTTCCCTGGAAGGCAAAATCGCCCATTGAAAGCCATTGGTCTAACTAAGCCAATCTAGTCGCTTTGGGCTGTTTGAGAAAACAGTGTTTGGGAGTTCCTCTGGGGGGCGCTATTGTGCAGCAATATTGTTCACCCTGGCAGTCAGACAGCTGGGTTTTTTAATTCTCATTCTTGGTTTACAACTTACTGTCTCTGAACTTTGGTTTCTTCGTTTATAAAATCCTTTTAGCCTTACAGAGAGGTGAGGAAGAATTAAGACAAAGCGTGTAAAGCTATAATCATCGTCACGGATGCCCAGTAATATTAACTAATATTGGTTAAGTTAACCGTAAGCCTAGCACTCTTTCAACCATTTTAAAGAGGTTATCTCATATAATCGGCGTAATTGTTCTATGACACTAATTCTATTAATATCCCCCATTTTGCAGATGAGGAAACTGAAGCATAGGGAATTTAAGCAGAATTTGTAGCCACCAAGGCTGACTCCCTCTTTTTAAATCCCTTCTTTCAGAATGTTCAGTAAATGGTAGCAATTATCAATATTACTCTATTTGTCGTTATTCAGTCGCTCAGTCGTGTCCGACTCTGGGACTCCATGGACTGCAGCATGCCGGGCATGGAGTATTACTGCCTTAAATTCAAAGGAACTTCAAAAAGTCAAGGAACCCCTACGGAGGTGGGAACACTTTCTAGAACTACATTTGAAAGAATCAGGAGTTAATAGAGGTGCGTTTCAAGAAAGGGGGCTATTTCTGTCATGGGGTGAGGGAAAAGTCCCTTAGGAGTCCCAGATCCTTATAGCCCCTCCCCTAAATGCTAGATTTTGTGATACCCAACCCACCACCCCACCAACCCACCCCCCTCCTCCACCCCCACTCAGAAAGACCTTCCATTTCAAAGGGGCTGAAAATACAAATTGCCCAGGTCTGGATTCTTGCATTCACTGAAGAGAAATTCCATAGAAAAGAAAATGGGAAGAAATAACCCAAATATCTCCCTCATCCCTAACCCAGGCCCAGGGCTAAGGTGGTGGAAAGCTTTTTTCTTCCTCCCAGCCATATTCTTTCTCTCCAGGGCAAGGGCTGAGACCCCAGTACTTACGGGGAAAGAACCAATCAGTCAGAGCAGGTCCCTGGACGTTCACTAGAAGGAGGGATAGCACCAAGATGCTCAAAAGTCCAGAAGACTCCATTCTGAAGGAAAGCTGTCCTGCTGGTGGTTCCAGATCATAAAAATGTCTGGCTGCCTTTGTCCAGCCTAATCTTTCAGTGGTCAGTGTCTTGGATACTTGAGAGCTGGAGTCAAGCCAACCACCTCCTTTCCTGATGGGAACACTGGGTTCCTGAAGTCATCGATGTGACTAGCTGGCATCCACATCCCACAGCCCTGGGCAAGGGTCTCTTACAGGTGGCTCTTGATTGTTAGTCCCCTCAACTGCAGTGGGTCTTCTGGTCAACCAGGGCAAGTGGGCAAAGCTGCTCTCACTTTCCAGGGTAGGAGTGAATGCCACCATTAGAGGTCTTCATCTTGGTAACTTTGAGAGTTGTAGGATGACCTCATTCTCTATTCATTTTCCATTTCAACTGGCACACCCCCTCTTGTTTTGTTTGATCCATGTGCGTCTATTGAGCTCTTAGTATCTCTTTGTTTCTGTAAGTCTCCCATGGTCCCTATGTTTCTTTGTCTCCCTCTCCCACACTGGCCTCCCATCCTCCTTTTTCTCTTTGGCTCACTCCACTCAAACTCTTTGACTAAGACCAAAGATTAAAGATGTTGCCCCAGAGTGATGTGGGGAGGAGGAAGCAGGCTGACAGAGTTTGCAGATAACGTTTGTCAAGATTGCATTGTCCTGAGAGCAGGAAGGAGGGTCAGGAAGGTTGGAGCTTATACAGAGCATCTACCATCTGGTGCAAACTCCCTGTTGTCTGATGGGGAACTGTGAAGGGAAGAGACCTGCCTGAGAGACCACAACTCAGTAAAGGTCAATAACACAGCAGAGTTTCTGGTCTTTAACTAACTAATGGACCTCTAACTAACAGACAGCCTGTGGGAGAGAAGGGGTGGTTGCTGTAGGACTTGTCAGCTTTCCTTCAGCTACGGAACCCAGAACCCCAGCCCATCAGTCCTGGTAGTTCAGTTCAGTTCAGTTCAGTCGCTCAGTCGTGTCCGACTCTTTGCGACCCCATGAACCGCAGCATGCCAGGCCTCCCTGTCTATCACCATCTCCCGGAGTTCACTCAGACTCACGTCCATCGAGTCAGTGATGTCATCCAGCCATCTCATCCTGGGTCGTCCCTTTCTCCTTCTGCCCCCAATCTCTCCCAGCATCAGAGTCTTTTCCACTGAGTCAACTCTTCTCATGAGGTGTCCAAAATACTGGAGCTTCAGCTTTAGCATCATTCCTTCCAAAGAAATCCACTTCAGTATTCTTGCCTTGAGAACCCCATGAACAGTAGGAAAAGGCAAAATGATAGGATACCAAAAGAGGAACTCCCCAGGTCATTAGGTGCCCAATATGCTACTGGAAATCATTGGAGAAATAACTCCAGAAAGAATGAAGGGATAGAGCCAAAGCAAAAACAATACCCAGTTGTGGATGTGACTGGTGATAGAAGCAAGATCTGATGCTGTAAAGAGCAATATTGCATAGGAACCTGGAATGTCAGGTCCATGAATCAAGGCAAATTGGAAGTGGTCAAACAAGAGATGGTAAGCGTGAACGTTGACATTCTAGGAATCAGCAGACTAAAATGGACTGGAATGGGTGAATTTAACTCAGGTGACCATTACATCTACTACTGTGGGCAGGAATCCCTCAGAAGAAATGGAGTAGCCATCATGGTCAACAAAAGAGTCCGAAATGCAGTACTTGGATGCAATCTCAAAAACGACAGAATGATCTCTGTTCGTCTCCAAGGCAAACCATTCAATATAACAGTTATCCAAGTCTATGCCCCAAGCAGTAACGCTGAAGAAACTGAAGTTGAACAGTTTTATGAAGACCTAAAAGACCTTTTAGAACTAACACCCAAAAAAGATGTCCTTTTCATTCTAGGGGACTGGAATGCAAAAGTAGGAAGTCAAGAAACACCTGGAGTAACAGGTAAATTTGGCCTTGGAATGTGGAACAAAGCAGGGCAAAGACTAATAGAGTTTTGCCAAGAAAATGCACTGGTCATAGCAAACACCCTCTTCCAACAATACAAGAGAAGACTCTACACATGGACATCACCAGATGGTCAACACTGAAATCAGATTGATTATATTCTTTGCAGCCAAAGATGGAGAAGCTCTATACAGTCAACAAAAACAAGACTGGGAGCTGACTGTGGCTCAGGTCATGAATTCCTTATTGCCAAATTCAGACTGAAATTGAAGAAAGTAGGGAAAACCGCTAGACCATTCAGGTATGACCTAAATCAAATCCCTTATGATTATACAGTGGAAGTGAGAAATAGATTTAAGGGTCTAGATCTGATAGATAGACTGCCCGATGAACTATGGAATGAAGTTCATGACGTTGTACAGGAGACAGGGATCAAGACCATCCCCATGGAAAAGAAATGCAAAAAAGCAAAATGGCTGCCTGGGGAGGCCTTACAAATAGCTGTGAAAAGAAGAGAGGTGAAAAGCAAAGGAGAAAAGGAAAGATATAAGCATCTGAATGTAGAGTTCCAAAGAATAGCAAGAAGAGATAAGAAAGCCTTCTTCAATGATCAATGCAAAGAAATAGAGGAAAAGAACAGAATGGGAAAGACTAGAGATCTCTTCAAGAAAATTAGAGAGAGCAAGGGAACACTTCATGCAAAGATGGGCTCGATAAAGGACAGAAATGGTCTGGACCTAACAGAAGCAGAAGATATTAAGAAGAGGTGGCAAGAATACACAGAAGAACTGTACAAAAACGATCTTCATGACCCAGATAATCATGATAATGTGATCACTCATCTAGAGCCAGACATCTTGGAATGTGAAGTTAAGTGGGCCTTAGAAAGCATCACTACGAACAAAGCTAGTGGAGGTGATGGAATTCCAGTTGAGCTGTTTCAAATCCTGAAAGTCCTGGTAGAAGGAGAGACAAATGTCATCAGTAGGCTCCCTGTTTTCTTCCCTAAATAGATGTTGCACTTTGGGCAAAGCTTTATTGTCCAACTGTCTTACCTGCTGGAGAAGCCAGACAAAAACCAACCTTATTATCGGTGACTGACTCTATGGTCACAAAATCTAGGATCATGACAAAGTCCCTGTGGAATCTATCGTGTGGGTCTGAGCCTACTGATAGTGATGTTCTTGGACAGGACTGCCTGAGGCACTCAGATAGCCTGTATTTACTCTTGCAGAGCCCCACAGACATTCCCTCCATCATCACCGGGGCTGAGGTTGGGTCTGGACCAACCTTTGTGGTTCTTCAGGTGGTTGCAGGACATCTCTGCAAAATCCTCAGGGAACTGTTAAAGGGAAAAACCACGGGCCACAAATGGCATCATTCATTTTCAAGTCTATGATACCAAGCCTAGATTTAATACCTAACCTAACTTCAGTTTTGACCTTCACCAGAAATGTAGCATTACTCGGTCTGGAATTCCCAGGTCAGCGCCAATGAAGCAATCTGTCACGTGGGCTGTCTCCATGCGTGCCACTCCCCAAGAACAGGCAATCTGTGCGATAAGGACCCGTGATTCTCTTCCCTCCAAAAGCATATCCCAGTCTAAAAGTAATCCTTTCTTTTGCTAATAGCTCTCTTGTCTCATAGCTCTTCCTATAAAAACCCTCCATTTTGTACAATCCCTTGGAGCACCTTCTAGCAGCTCAGTGGATGCTACTCAATTCATCAGTCACCTAAGAAAGCCAGTTTGACCTTCAAATTTACTCAGTTGAATTGTATTTTTTTAATGGAACTTTGCAGAACAAGTTTTTTATTATTCACAAGTCCTGGAAGGTACATGACAGGCCCGAGGGCCACACAGTTAAGATCACAAGCAGAGAAAGATAAAGAAAGTGTAGACCTGGGGCTCTGCTTTTATTAGGGTTCAAGATGGAGTGTCTAAAGTTTCACTTTTTTAAAAAAACAATTTCTTCCCCTCTGCTTTTTTTTTTTTTTTTTTTTTTTTTGCTACACTGAGTATTTTCTGCGTTGCATGGACTCAGTAGCTGGGAATCTCTTGTGGAGCATGGATTCTAGAGCAAGTGGGCTCTCTAGTTGTGGCACTGGGCTTAGTTGCCCCATGGCACGTAGAATCTTAGCTCCCCAACCAGGGATTGAACCCACATCCCCTACATTGGAAGGTGGATTCTTAACCACTGGACCACAGGAAAATCCTCAGGCTTCACTCTTTATTGGTGAGTTTAAAGCATGAAAGCAGGAATGAGGGCATGGACGGGAGAAACCGGGTCATCTAGTGGTTAGTCATCTAGGTTATGTTGGTAAAATTCAGCCTCTGTTCACCAGTGCCCAATAAAAAGGCAAAGACAAGAGTTTTGGGTAAAATAGAAAAGAGTAGCTTTTAGTGCTTTGCCAGGGGAAGGGGTCCACAGGGGACTAATGCCCTCAAAACTGTGTAACCCACCCTTGGCGAGGTAGACAGGAGCTCTCTAGTGTTCAAGGAGCAGGGCCTGATCAGCTTGTGGACAATTCTCAGATTGACTGGCATCCAGGTGAAGTTTCAAGCATCTTCAATGTCCTGATTTCAACCAGTCTAGGGTCTATATTCTTGCAGTGAGCAGTTTTCATCTGAAGGGAGTCTGCTTCCGATAAAAACAACTTAGGAACTTGTGCCAGGCCTTCATCTGTATCTTTCAGGGAACTGGGAATTCGGGAGTTCTGCTATGTAACAGAATTATAGTCGATAATGTTACTAGTTCCCCAGTCAACAGCTATTCTTTGTTTCTGCATCTTCACATTTCCCAACTATTAACTCTTGAGTCAATATTTTACTTCAAAAGACTAGGACACAGGGGCTTGAACACAGTTCCAGTACTTGGGCTTTCTAAGAAGGAAACTTCACTGATGGGGGCAGCCTGGTTCCTTGCCTAGTCGTTTTGCTGTGTCAAATAAGTGGCAATATGCTTTTATTCAAGAGGGATGTCGTCAAAATGGATGCCCCAACAATCAAAAGCTTAACATCGGGCACTACAGAATACGTTGCCACCAACTACACGATCTCACCAGATCCCACAAAGAAACTAGGGAACAGAATTTTTAATGAACCGCCAAGATGTCTTAAGCAGTAGCATCCTTCTTACTCTACTACTTGCATCCTCCCAAACTCAGCCCGGGGGGAATAGAAAGCTGAAATACTTAAGTGGAAAAACTCTGGGGGCCCATCAAGTCCCATTTCCTCAAATTACAGCTAGAGATCATATGGTCCAGAGAAGTGAAGATGCTGACTCAACGTCACCTAGCAATTGCGTGTCAGATATAAAGTTAGGAGGGAGTTGAGTTCCTAAGCCCTTGCCAGAGGTCAAGAGAGAATCTTCTGCATTGGTGTGGATATACTATTTTACTAGTAGACAGTTGAAGGTAGAGAGGAATAATGAGTTCAAAGAGGAGGAAAATAATATTTTAGTGGCAACACAGGCTGAAGACCAGGGCTTCCCAGGTAGTGCAACAGTAAAGAATCTGCCTGCCAACGCGGGAGGTGCAAAAGATGCAGGGTCAGGAAGATCCCCTGGAAAAGTGAATGGCAACCCATTCACTGATGACATTCCTGGAGAATCCCATGGACAGAGGAGCTTGGTGGACTACAGTCCACAGGATTGCAAGGAGTCGGACATGACTGAGCGGCTGAGCAAACACACAGAGAAACTAAAGGCCAACAGGGTCTGTAAGTGTCCAAGTGGTTCCCAGGGTTCCCAAATAAGACTGAATTTTTCTGTAAATTTTCTTAAAAATAAATGAAATCTCAGAATTTCTGGTTGCTCTATCCCATTCTGTCTTGTTAAATTTTCAGCCTTATCCAAAGGTCTCACTTTAGAAGCAGGTGAGATGAAATGTATGTTTTGGGGGCCTTGGATTAATGTTGCTTGGAGACCATTCCTTCATCTAATTTCTTGGAGAGGGCTGAGTAAGGAGCCACCTGGATTTTTGTCTCTTCCCTGTGGCATCTCACCAATGGTCAGTGTGCTCTACCTCCGCCTTAGCCACACTTCTGTCCTAGGGTCAATCTTGTGCTCAGAATGAGGGACTCCAAAGGACACCAAGGTAGATGGCCTCTACCTGGAAACTTCGGCTTCTTCACTAGACCAAGACTTATCACATGCTGACTTCCAGTCCCTGGCTTTCTATATTGTTCCCTGTGCCTCTGACTTAATCACTGAGTGCCATGTTGGTTTCCCAAAGAAACTCTGAGCTCCTCTGAACAGGTCTGTATCTAGATCCTAGTGTTTACATTTTTTCATCTTATTTATTTAATTTATCTTACTTCCAGTTGCATTGGGCCTTCATTGCTGCTCATGGGCTTTTCCCTGGTTGTGGTGAGTGGGGGCTACTCTTCATCGTGGTGTGCAGGCTTCTCACTGTGGTGGCTTCTCTTGCTGGGGAGCGCAGGGTCTAGACACATGGGCTTCAGTAGTTGCAGCTGCAAGGGCTTAGTAGTTGTGGTGCACAGGCTTAGCTGCTCCATAGCATGTGGAATCCCTGGACAAGGGATTAAACCATGTCCCCTGTATTGGTAGGCAGAGTCTTATCCACTGGCTTCCAGGGAAGTCTGAGATTTACATTTTTTTAAATTTTATTTTATATCAGAGTATAGTTGATTAACAATGTTGTATCAATTTCAGGTGTATAGAAAAGTGATTCCTAGTACATATGCATGTATCTATTCTTTTTCAAATTTTTTTCCCATTTAGGTTATTAGAGTCTACTGAGCAGAGTTCTCTGTGCTCTACAGTATGTCCTTGTTGTAGAACCTCATATTTAGAACATGAATAGGCCCAGAATAAATGTTCAGTACATTCTGTTGAATGAGCTACGTAGGTGCAGGATTGGTAAGTGGACATGTGGATGGATAGATGGACCAAGGTGTGATAGATGGGAAGGCAGTTGGATTAGTAGGAAGAAGAGTGAGGGTAGCATGAATATTTAAGTGCATGAGTGCATGGATATGGATGGGTGGATGAATGGCTGGGCCAAGAAGTAAACTGGATTGCATAAAAGGATGGATAGGTTAGTGATGTGATGAATGGGTCTATTGATGAAAGCTGTTTGAAGGGAAAGCATATGAGTGATTGGTGGGTGCAAGGAAGAAAGACAGATATAGAAATGATGGAGAAGTATATTGATGGATATGAGAGAAGTGTGTGAGTGTGAAAGATAAGTAGGTAGATAAATAGGTAGATGGATGAAAGATTGGATATAAATTGGGCAGCTGAACAGATAGAAGGAAGATGAGCGAGAAGGGTAAGTTGGGTGGATATATGGGTGAAAGAATGGGTGCAAAGATAAATTAGTTGAAATGTGTGTCAATGGAGGGCAAAGTGAGTGGATGGATGGGTGAATAAATGGACTGAATGGTTGATGGATAGGTAGGTGGGGTGGAAACATGAATGAAAATATTAACTAAAGTTAAAGAAAAGAAACGGACTATATACAGAATAATTTATACTACTACAAAGTCATACATTTATAAATAGGGAGAAAATTTATCAATTTTAGCAAAATAGGCCAAAATTTACAGATGAGGTAGAAAGCCTATACAAACTCTAGGATGAAGTATCAAAAAATAAGTAAAAATATACCATTATGATATTTACATATGTATGTATATATAACTGAATCACTGAAACTAAAATTGTAAATCAATTATATACCTCAATTGAAAAAAAATCCTATCTAACCTAAAATATATATATTACACACACACACATATATTTTTTATTATTATTATTATAGAAGGAGCCAAAAATTGGCAAGTTTCCCAAATAGTCTTCCATGCTAGTTTTCTGAGGTAATATGACTCAAATAGCAAAGCACTCAAAAATCATAGGCCTGGTTTTTTCTTTTAACTATAGATATGGGAATTCTAAATAAACTATTTGCTAAAAGAACCAACAATGTATTAAATCAATTATACCTTCAATATGATTAAGGTCATTCTAGGAATATGAGGATGGTTCAACATATGAAAATTTGTGTAAGTCTTTTTTTGTCTTTTTTATTTTCTAAATTATGAAAATGTGATAACACACTTACAGGAGACTTGGAAAATACAGAACAAAGTAACATATAATTCCACTACATATTACAACTGTTTGTTTGTTTTAAGCACAGAAATTAAGATTTTTAGTTGTGGTTTCAATACCAAACTCTTGGAAATTAATAGAATGAATGTACAGAGAATTAGATGAAGATAGTAGACCTGAAAAACATTATGAACCAACTTGATGTAATTAAGATTTATACAATTTTCACACAACAGTAGGATACAAATTCTATTTAAGTTCCCAAAGACTATAAGGTAGGAGACACTGGAACATATTCAAAGGCCAGGTGCAGAAATTTCATGGTCTAAAGGTATTGAAAAAAATTGTATAAGTTTTTATACCAACAAATTAGAAGAAAAAAATAATTGCATCACTAGATGCTGAAACGGAGAAGGCAATGGCACCCCACTCCAGTACTCTTGCCCGGAAAATCCCGTGGATGGAGGAGCCTGGTGGGCTGCAGTCCATGGGGTTGTAAAGAGTCGGGCACGACTGAGCGACTTCACTTTCACTTTTCACTTTCATGCATTGGAGAAGGAGATGGCAACCCACTCCAGTGTTCTTGCCTGGAGAATCCCAGGGACGGGGGAGCCTGGTGGGCTGCCGTCTATGGGGTCACACAGAGTCGGACATGACTGAAGCGACTTAGCAGCAGCAGCAGATGCTGAAAAAATATATGACAAAATTTAGTAGTAATGTTCAACAGCAGCTATAAATGGATTAAAGAGGAAATGACCCAAGGGCAATAAAACCTACTTGTCCCAAACACAACAACAAATTTCATTTTATACAGCCAGAGACACTGACTTTAAAATAAAGAACTGGACAGGGCTAGAGCATATTGAATTTATTCTCAACATTATTTCAGAGGTTCTATATAATATAAAAAGCCCCGAAATTTTTTAAAAATAAGTCATAAAGTTGGGAAAAAAAGAGTCAAATTTATCATTATTTTTAGATTATATGATTATATATAAAAATCAAAGTAACCCCAATAAATATTGTTATACTTAATAAGGCCATTTGGCAAACTAGTTGGATGCAAGACAAAATTGATAGCTTTTTATTATACTGAAAGTGAAAGCCACTCAGTCATGTCCAGCTCTTTGCAACCCCATGGACTACACAGTCCACGGAATTCTCCAGGCCAGAATACTGAAGTGGGTAGCCTTTCCCTTCTCTAGGGGATCTTCCCATCTTCCCCAACCCAGGGATAGAACTCAGGTCTCCCACGTTGCAGGTGGATTCTTTACCACATGAGCCACAAGGCAAGCCTTTTTATTACACTACTCATCATTAATTACTTTGATGATAATATTTTAAACTTACTATTCATTTCAGGGGTTCCAGGCACTTTAGTCCACAGCGTGAACAGCACTTCGTTGTCAGTGGGCAATCATTATCCTGCAGGCACTTGGGTCTGTCAATCATGGAACATATTGGCGGCTTGTTTGGGCAAAAACCTGCTTTGACTTTATGAGGTAAAACAAGACACTTGACCTTGAAATACTTGACCATACTTTGAGACAAATTAGGGGTATCTTGGGAACTTTAAATAAGGTTTTCCTCTAATTAAGCTTTTTACCCTCCCTCCTAGAGTAACAATAAGGTGGAATAGGTGGAGTATCAACTTCTATGTGATAAATAATTTTAATAATTATTTGAGGAGAATCAAAAAGTCTTGCCAAGAGGTAGGGAACATATGCATACCTATGGCTGATTCATGTTAACGTTCAGCAGATATGAATACAATACTGTAAAGCAATTATCCTTCATTTAAAAATAAATATTTTTTTAATGGGCAGAAAACAAAGCTTTGCCATCTCTGATTTATAAAATCTGATAGGATTCCTAATTGACTCTACAAAATTAATAGATTTGGGTTATCTAATCCCAGAGTACCAGAGGTGGGAGTATTAGAGAACACGAAGAACTTCCTTGTTTTATAAACCGTGGATACTAAGGACCATAAAGGGGGAATTGAGTTGCCTAAGGTCACACAGAAAACAAGCAGGAAAGTTGAAGTCAGTTGAAAAGCCTTTGACTCCTTCTGCCATACCATGTTGTTCCTCAAAACACTGACAATCCCTGGGACAAGACCACAGTATCTTAGCACTACATGAGGGAATGAATACTGTCTATAGAGGAGGAGCTCGCTGCTACTCCAACAGCACTTTGCTACCCATCTTTTCCCCTGCACACTTTACATGAAGTTCTGTGCAGACATAGGCTTTATCTGAATCATACCTATGAATGGTTATGAATTTTCTATATGAATAAGTGGATACTGTCACCTTGTAGGACACTGAAGAATGAGACTTGAAATAAATACATTTCCATTGAGAAATATGAAGAGGGTTAGCATGCAAGATTGGCTTGGAAGAATAGCACAACAGTCTCCCAAGGTCAAGAAGGCAACATGAGAGCCCTAGTTGGCCATTAAGTGAGAGAAATTTCCCAAGAGACCTCTGAGTTAAACTAAGGGGCATCCACCACTCCATGGGACAGCTTGGCTTTCTCAGGGTTTGCCCAGTAGACTTTGGGAAGTATATCCACAGTCCTTACCTGTCCAGGCCATGGCACAATCAAAGCCACACATGGATTCGCAACATTTTTCATTTAAGGGGCAATCGTAGTCACTCTTACACGAAGCTGAACACTCCATACGGTTCTTAAAAGGGAAGAGTGGGCACTGTCCATCCTTGACTGAAATGAGAGCAGATGTGAGTTCCTTCAAACCCCATCCTCTCCCATCACCCTTCAAACAGCTTTTCCTTTTCTTCAAAACTAGTATCTCTTTCTGGGATGTGGTTCATTCTACCCTGTGCACAGGCACCTCTAGTAGGCTGTGGAGTGATGGAATGCCTCGCCGTATCAGGAAATGCAGTAGAAAGAGAGTTAAACTTGCTGTTTGAAGGCCCAAGGTAAAGTCCCCGTCCTGCCAGTTAATGAATGACTTCAATTTCCTTCTCTACAAGATAGGATTAATTATGTGACATCCACACAAGTCCATGTAAGCTATTTTAGGGGACGTGCTTTACTTTGCAGGAGGAGTGACGTGATCTGACTCAAATTTTGAAAGAATCATTGTGGCTACTGGGTTCATAACAGACTTGTAAGAAGCGAAGGAGAGAAACAAGGAGATCTGTTAGGAGGTCATTGCAATTAATCCAAATGAGAAGATGGCCCCTCAGGTTAGGGTGGCAGCTGTGGATGTGGTAAGAACTGATCCAATTCTGGGTCTGTTTTCCAGATAAGTCTGAAATGACTTCTTAACAAGGGATGTTGATTGAGAAAGACAGATATTAAGGAAGCATGTACATGTCTCTGCTTGTCCTCATCTGATTGTAAATCCCCTGACGGCAGGAAATGTTTTTTTCTGCTTGTCCTTGTCATTCTCCTTCCTGCTCTCCTCCTCCTCCTTAGTGAGCCTACGTAACCTTGTCAAATCTTTGTGTCCTTGATAAGACATAATCCTGTCAACAATTCAATGAGGTACTATTCCAGTATTCCAATACTATTATTCCAGTATTACAAGGGGAGGAACTGAAACTCAAAGAGGTGAGGAAATTTGCAGTAAGAAAGACAGATTTCTAGCCAGTATGTTGACTCCTAAGCTCTGTATCACACTGTCACGCTGTATCATTACTGGTCATTGCACAGGAGTTAATCCACAGACTTTACCTTTAGCCCACTCTGAAAGTGAAAGTCATGCCCATCTCTTTCTGACCCCATGAACTGTAGCACCCCGGGCTCCTCTGTCCATGGAATTCTCCAGGCAAGAATACTGGAGTGGGTTGCCATTCCTGTCTCCAGCACATCTTCCTGATCCAGGGATTGAATCTGTGTCTCCTGCACTGCAGGCAGATTCTTTACCGTCTGAGCCACCAGGGAAGCCCTTTCCTTGCTCTACTCTTCACCTCCTCCCTGCTCCATCCCTATTCCATGGGATTCCAGAGCTGGCCTATGCTTCATTCTTGGGTGAGTCCTTAGGTAATATTCAGCAGGTCAATGTCATGAGAAAACCTGTTTCCAAAGTGTAGTCCTGATTCTCAGGTCCCACTGGCCAAAGTTTACCAACAATTGATGTGCACTACCTCATTTTTTGGCACAACTCCATTAGGTAAAGACGATTATTATTCCCATTTTATAGACAGGAGAACTACAACTCATGAAAGACACAAAACTAAGACTACCCAGCCAGTGAATGACACAGCAGAGATTTGAACCAAGGCAGTTTCACCTCAAAGCCTGAATCTGCAGCTGGGATGGTATACTATTTCTCATCAGACTAGGCTCACAGATTGCCAAGGGTATGAGTCTTACCAACTGATGAGCAAGCCTTCATGCAGTCTTCCTTCTTGGGGAAGTTGTTGGCATTCCCAAGGCAGCCTCCATAAAAAAAGGGTTTGCATATACGCTGTTTGATGTTAAAATACCACTGCTTGACTGTATTCTTGCACTGTCCTTGGTCTAAGGGTAACAAGCAGGGTTCTGAGACAGGAGACAGAGAGGGAAGAACATAAGAGGGGCAAAAAAAAAAAAAGGAAGAGGTTAGGTCCTCAGCTTTTGTATAGTTCAAGGTGTTAGTATCGAAGTTCTAGAAAGTTCTGGTCCTAGCTCTATATGGTCACTCTTTAACATCTCTGGGCATTCTTCCTACCTTGCAAAGGAGGTCACAAAGAGCATATAAGAAAGATTCAGAGCTGATCTTACTTCTTCACTGCTTTGAGTTTTGAGGGGGAAAGACTTGTTCAAGAACTATATCCAAACTGCCTATCAAAGCACCTACCACATAGAAAGAATGAGGTGCTGAGACAGAAAAGAGCAGACCTCTCTGTCTGGAAATTGATCTGATGCTCACAGCTAAGCCATACTGTTGTTCTCTTGTTGGACTTAACCCCATAGGACATCCACATCAAACAAAGTTACTCTGAGGTGATAGAGTGAGACCAAAAAAAAAGATCACTGTGAAACCTACAAAATGCCAAGCACCTATGAGTGATATATGCTTCTCTACCAATTACAGCTTCATCCTCATTCTAGCCTTCCCACTCTATTGAAGAGATTTACCAGGATAGTTACACAACTTCCCCCACTTTCTGACAGCACCCAATCTAGGGTGAATTCCCACTTCCTTAGATCTTCCCCCAAATTCCCCAATCAAAGCCTTCATCCTGTAGCAGATACTTCCTAACAGTTTCTTCTTGAGACACCTCAGATTGTCTGTGGTGAACTTTCTCCCTCACTGCAGCAAGTGATAAGCTCAACTTGTTCAACTACAGGTCTGTTCCTGGTGGTCTTTAACCAAAGGGCATTGGTACTACTTATTTGTTGAAGGAATGAATGGATGAGTGGATCTATACAAACAGTATCTATTATTAGATACTTTGAATTACCAGAAAACCTCCTCGAAGGGCAAAGAATCAAAAAACAACTCCAGCCTCTGAACTGACTGAGGTTGATACTTGCCACAGTGCCAACAATAGTTTCTTGACACACAGTGAACAAGCAGCAAGCATTAGTTACTGGAGTGATTGGGTGTTGGACCAAAGAAGAATAACATCAAGAGTATCCATTGATGTCCACCATGCCTAGACTCATTGTTTGTACTTGAGGGTTGGGAGTCTCATTAGAGAAGGTGAAGAGCTTGAACCCTGGCCTCCCTATCCCAACGTTCAAGGGAATCATTCCCCCAGGTCTTGACAGAGCAGGAAGTAGGACACCTCACAAGACACCCTTGCTCTCAGCCTGGACGGCACTACCTTCGTATGGATCCATGCACTTCTTCCCACAGGCAAAAGAGCAGCACTTGAGGTGTTCATCGCAATTGGAATCTGTTTTGCATAAGTCTGGGGCTTTAGAACTACAGGTGATCCTTTCTTGGGGGCACTCTCCTGGCTTCTCTGTAAGAAAGAAATATGCAAATTCACATCTTTTGAGAGTTTCAGCTCTTATCAGCCCATGGAGAAAAAGTGGATAGTGAGATTCCTTCAGTCCTAGACTCTACCTTCAATTCTTAACGGTCCCTCTGCTGTATTCAGGGTCTACCTCTCACCACTCTTCACACATTTAGGTAGATCTGAATCAGGAATCTGTGCCCAGGTAGAACCAAAGGGGACTCATCTTAGTAACCATAAGTTTGTTTTCAAAATCTGTGGGTCTGTTTCTGTTTCATGACTAAGTTCATTACATTATTTTTAACTAGATTCCACATATAAGTGAAATCATATCTGTCTTTCTCTGACTTACTTCACATAGCATGGTCATCTCTAGGTGTATCCATGTTGCTGCAAACGGCATTATTTCATTTTTTTATGGCTGAGTAATAGTTATATATAATATATATATATATATACACACACCACATTTTCTTTACCCATTCAGATTCCAGGGCAGGGGGTTTTATAGGGAACAAGACCCTAGTCTTAAATTCAGGATCTCCTTTCTCCCCTTAAAACTAATTATTTTAATGCCTAATTCCTCTGCCTCCTGTATCTTAGTTGATAAGGGAAGTTAATTAATGAGGAGTGGTAGAAATACCATGGACATAGGAGTCAGGGGCCCTGATTTTGGTTCCTGGCTCCTTGTGAGTTCAAGACCAATCTGACTTCCACTATATGACTCTGCAGTCGTCTCTAAGGAGGAAGAAATGGTGGAGTGGAAGAATCACTATAAATAAGACAACTCTGGCTTAGGCGCTTGACTCTGCACAACAGCTAAATAATCTTGGGGGAAATGTCTTCCTTTGTCTGAGTTATAAATTTCCCATCTATGACATGAGAATTACAATCTCTACTTTTTAGGCTCTTCAGAAGGATTAAGATAGCAGAGTAGGAAGACTCTGAGCTCACCTCCTCCCATAGGCACACGAAAATTACAACTCTTCATGGAGCAACTCTGCATGAGAAAGACCAGAAGACTAGCAGAAAAGATCTTCTACAACGAAAGATACAAAGAAGGAACCACAAAAAGATGGGTAGGAGGGGCAGAGATGTCTACTCAAGACCTATACTCCAGGTGGGCAACCCACAAACAGAAGGATAGTTACAATTTGCAGAGATTATCACCAGGAAGTGAGAGGGTCTGAGTCCCACACTGGGCTCCCCAACACAGTAGTCCTATATCAGGACCCAGAATGCTTGACTTCAAAGCCAGAGGGGCTTTCTTTCAGGAGAGGCAGAGGGCTGTGAAAAAGATTCCACTGTTGAAGGGCACACACCAAATCTCACCTGCTCTGGGACCCAGGGCAGAAGCAGTGATTTGAAAGGAGCCAAGTTCAGAACCCCCTGCTGATTGTAGAGAGCCTCCCAGAGAAGCAAGGAGCAACTAGAGTTTAGCCCAGTCTGTTAAGCCTTTTAAAAAGAAGGTTTTTTCCTGACTGGTAAAGAAGAGGTCAGAAATATTCAAAGTCTAAGAGGAATCTGGCCTGCTATTTGTGGCTCTGAAGATGGAAGAGGCTAATTGCAGAGGAATCAGGGTAGCTGCTAAAAGTTGACAACCAGTAAGGAAACCTCAGTGCTACAGCTGCCAGGAATGATTCTGCTGACAACCAATGAGATAGGAGGATACCCTTGAGTCCCAGTTAAGAATGGCAGCCTTGATGGACACCTCGATTTCAGTCTGGTGAGAACCTGAGCAGAGAACCTCAACACTCCATGCCAGACTTCCAACCTACAGGTAATTTGTTATGCACCAAAATAACTGATACACTATTTATTGCGGCTCCATGTCTCCGAACTGAGCTGCTCTCTGGTGGAATCTGACCAGAGAGACACGACTCTTTTGGATACTACTGAATCTTGAAATTACAGAAGTTTTGAATTAGAAAGAACATATTTATCATTGATATCAACTTCCTAATCTAATAGGTTAAAATAAGAAAGAGAGAGGTCACATAGAATAATATAGTGAATTGGGGGCAGATCTGGGACTTCTAGTCCATGGCTTTTTCCAGAAGACCTGCTTCTTTGGTGAGGACTGGCCACTGAGACTTCTAGTGCTTTCCAAATATATTTCTTGCCCTTCATACTACCCCATTTAAAAAGATTTATTTATGTATTATTTTCTTGGCCAAGCTTCAAAGCATGTGGGATCTCAGCTCCCCTAACAGGGATCAGACCTGCGCCCCCTGCATCAGAAGTGCAGAGTCTTAACCACTGGACCAACAGGGATGTCCCGCCTTCATGCTATCCTCAATGCACTCTCCAAGGATGGCCTGAAGCCGAGAAAAGAAGATAGTATCAGTCCTCTCCTGTGATTCCTTGACTCATACTTCCCAGATTATATTCATTCCCACAATCCCAACTGTGGTTCCTATAGCTCCCCTCAGACCTAGCCTCTCTTCCAAGCTAAGACACTTTATATCCAATGGAAAACACCAGTTGGGCATTTAATAAACACCTCTGTTCCAACATGTTTAAAATGGAACTAATCACTTACACATGGAATCTAAAATATGGCACAAATGAACTTATCTACAAAAGAGAAACAGACTTAGACATAGAGAACAGACCCATGGTTGCTAAGGGAAAATGGGAAAAGAGGGAGATGGACTGGGAGTTTGGGGTTAGTAGATGCAAACTATTACATTTAGAGTGGATAACAACAAAATCCTAATATATAGCACAGGGGTCTATATTCAATACCCTGGGGTAAACCATAATGGAAAAGAAATTTTTAAAATGTATATATGTGTGTATATATATGAGTCATCTTGCTGTACAGCAGAGATCAGCACAACTTTGTAAATCAACTATACTTCAGTTAAAAAAATAAGAAGACAAAATGGTACTAGCATCTCCCCATGTCCAAACAGCACCTTCTTTCCGTCTTGATATTTGGCATCAACAGTCCCCTGATCTGTTATTAGAATCCTGAGATTCAGTTCCCTCGCTCGCCATCATCACAGCATCCTGCCAGTCATGGAGTTGGGTCAGTTCAGCTCTAAAGCCTATCTCTTCTTCCTCTTTGCTCCACTTCCTCAGGGCAACAGCTGGCTTCCTCCCGTGCGTGCCTCAGTCACCAAGTCATGTCCAGGGCTTTGCGACCCCATGGACTAGAGCCTGCCAGGTTCCTCTGTCCATGGAATCTCCCAGGCAAGAAAACTGGAGTGGACTGCCGTTTCCTATTCCAGGGCATCTTCCCAACCCAGGGATTGAACCTGCATCTCTTGCACCTCCTGCTTTGGGAGGCGGATTCTTCACCACTCTTGCTGCTAGGGAAACCCAACCTTCTCCCACCTCCCCCCTCAACTACTGCACCAGGCTCCTCATCGGTCTTCTGCCCTGAGTCCTGCCTAGCAACTGACAAATTTTCAAAAATTAAACTTGGAAAAGACCTATATCAGGAAAAGTCGGGGAATAATTTGGGGGCAAGCAGGTGAGGGAAGGATTTAAAGGGCTCAGGAGAGGTGAGTGGGGCTAGTTCTCTGAAGCCTCCTCTGACACAAGTCCTTGCCTCGTGTCTAATCCTCAGTCCCCAAGATCTCCTTCTAAAGAAGAGCAGCTGCAGCTTTTCCAAACCCACTTTTGACTCTGTAGCTTGGCGAGGCAGATGTCTGCTCCAAAGAAAGGGAGAGAAGCAGCAGGAGGGCGACATTCCTCCAGGAGAAGGTGGAGCTGTGGAAAGGAAGATGCCTGCGGAAGGGGAAGAGAAGAGGGCAGGGATTAGGCACAGGCCAGAGAGACGCAAGCATCTGCAGATGAACCTTGGAGCTGATCCGCCAATTCACTTAGTTCACAGAGGAGAAAACCAAGGCGCATCACGTGAGGTCAGTCACATGGCAAGCAGGGCAAGTGTCTCAGCCCCAACACCCTCCCAGGGGCCTCACGCTCTGCTGTGGGCTGTACATTACCTACCCAGACACTTGCCCACCGTCTTGCTCCCAGGTGAGAGGCCACACGTGAGTGATCACAGGGATCTGTCTGGAACACAAAGTTGATTTGCCTGCAATCAGTCCTGGGGCAACCACAGACACTAGTGAGAATCTTTTCTTTGCTCCACTGAACAAGAAACTGATGATGGTATGAGATTTGCAGGGAGGCCTGGGCATATCCCACTGGGTTTTAGTGCCTCAAGAGCCAAAAAGATGCCAGTTGATCTGAGGTTAACAAAGTGAAGTGAAAGTCGCTCAGTCATGTCTGACTCTTTGTGACCCCATGGACTATACAGTCCATGGCATTCTCCAGGCCAGAATACTAGAGTGGTAGCCTTTCTCTTCTCCAGGGGATCTTCTCAACTCAGAGGTCAAACACAGGTCTCCTACACTGCAGGCGGATTCTTTACCAGCTGAGCCACAAAGAAAGCCTGAGGTTAACAAAGGGATCCCTCTTATTCCTTCTGGTGTTATCCAAGCCTAGGAGCTTATGATATGCCCACACAACCAGATAAATGGACATCTTCCTCCACTTATTTAAGTCTCCATTTTCTATGTATTTTCCTGGCCTTTATCTATATTTTTTTAAATAATGTGAAGAACTAATAATGTCTTACTGTATTGCCTCTTGGAGTAAATGTCAAAAATAGCAAGAGAAGAAGGCAAGAAGAAAGGGAGGAAGACAGAAATAAGGAGGAGAGGGAAGAGAGAAAATTTTTATGCCAAAGTGTGTTGTTGTTGTTGAGTTGCTAAGCCAGGTCTGACTCTTTCGTGACTCCATGGACTGCAGCCTGCCAGACTCCTATGTCCTTGAAATTTTCCAGGCAAGAATACTGGAGTGAGTTGCCATTTCCTTCTCCAGATAATCTTCCCAATCCAGGGATCGAACCCAAGTCTTTTGCGCTGGCAAGCAGATTCTTTACCACTGAGCCACCAGGGAAGTAACACCTATTAACTCTTGAAAGTTAGTTGATCGGATTAGCCTATAGTCAGTTAGTAGGAAGCAGAACTCCTGAAAAGGGGTAAAGGGAAGGATACAGATAAATAAAATTGCCAAATATAATATAGGATGTCCAGTTATCATTTTTAGTATAAACATATCCCATGCAATGTAAGGAATGTAGTTACACCAAAAATCATTCATTGCTTATCTGACTTTCAAATTCAGTTGGTTGGGACTTCCTTGGAGGTCAAATGGCTAGGACTCTGCACTTCCACTGCAGAGGGCACGGTTTCCATCCCTGGTTGGGGATCTAAGGTCCTGCATACTCTGTCAATCAGTTCAGTTCCTCAGTCATGTCTGGCTCTTTGTGACCCCATGGACTGCAGCACGCCAAGCTTCCCTGCCCATAACCAACTCCCAGAGTTCACTCAGACTCACGTCCATCGAATCGGTGATGCCATCCAGCCATCTCATCCTCTGTCGTCCCCTTCTCCTCCTGCCTCCAATCCCTCCCAGCATCTGAGTCTTTTCCAATGAGTCAACTCTTCACATGAGGTGTCCAAAGTACTGGAGTTTCAGCTTTAGCATCATTCCTTCCAAAGAACACCCAGGGCTGATCTCCTTCAGAATGGACTGGTTGGATCTCCTTGCAGTCCAAGGGACTCTCAAGAGTCTTCTCCAACACCACAGTTCAAAAGCATCAATTCTTTGGCGCTCAGCCTTCTTCACAGTCCAACTCTCACATCCATACATGACCACTGGAAAAAACATAGCCTTGACTAGAAGGACATTTGTTGGCAAAGTAATGTCTCTGCTTTTGAATATGCTATCTAGGTTGGTCATAACTTTTCTTCCAAGGAGTAAGCATCTTTTAATTTCATGGCTGCAGTCACCATCTGCAGTGATTTGGGAGCCCAGAAAAATAAACTCTGACACTGTTTCCACTGTTTCCCCATCTATTTGCCATGAAGTGATGGGACCGGCTGCCATGATCTTCGTTTTCTGAATGTTGAGCTTTAAGCCAAGTTTTTCCCTCTCCTCTTTCACTTTCATCAAGAGGCTTTTTAGTTCCTCCTCACTTTCTGCCATAAGGGTGGTGTCATCTGCATATCTGAGGTGATTGATATTTCTCCCAGCAATCTTGATTCCAGCTTGTGCTTCTTCCAGTCCAGCATTGATGTACTCCTTTTCCTATTTGGAACCAGTCTGTTGTTCCATGTCCAGTTCTAACTGTTGCTTCCTGACCTGCATACAGATTTCTCAAGAGGCAGGTCAGGTGGTCTGGTATTCCCATCTCTCTCAGAATTTTCCACAGTTTCTTGTGATCCACACAGTCAAAGGCTTTGGCATAGTCAATAAAGCAGAAATAGATGTTTTTCTGGAACTCTCTTGCTTTCTCCATGATCCAGAGGATGTTGGAAACTTGATCTCTGGTTCCTCTACCTTTTCTAAAACCAGCTTGAGCATCAGGAAGTTCACAGTTCACGTATTGCTGAAGCCTGGCTTGGAGAATTTTGAGCACTACTTTACTAGCATGTGAGATGAGTGCAATTGTGCGGTAGTTTGAGCATTCTTTGGCATTGCCTTTCTTTGGAATTGGAATGAAAACTGACCTTTTCCAGTCCTGTGGCCACTGCTGAGTTTTCCAAATTTGCTGGCATATTGAGTGCAGCACTTTCACAGCATCATCTTTCAGGATTTGAAATAGCTCAACTGGAATTCCATCACCTCCACTAGCTTTGTTCGTAGTGATGCTTCCTAAGGCCCACTTGACTTCACATTCCAGGATGTCTGGCTCTACATGAGTGATCACATCATCATGATTATCTGGGTCGTGAAGATCGTTTTTGTACAGTTCTTCTGTGTATTCTTGCCACCTCTTCTTAAAATCTTCTGCTTCTGTTAGGTCCAGACCATTTCTGTCCTTTATCGAGCCCATCTTTGCATGAAATGTTCCCTTGGTATCTCTAATTTTCTTGAAGAGATCTCTAGTCTTTCTCATTCTGTTGTTTTCCTCTATTTCTTTGCATTGATCACTGAAGAAGGCTTTCTTATCTCTTCTTGCTCTTCTTTGGAACTCTGCATTCAGATGCTTTTATGTTTCCTTTTCTCCTTTGCTTTTCGCTTCTCTTCTTTTCACAGCTATTTGTAAGGCCTCCCCAGACAGCCATTTTGAATTTTTGCATTTCTTTTCCATGGGGATGGTCTTGATCCCTGTCTCCTGTGCAATGTCACGAACCTCATTCCATAGTTCATCAGGCACTCTGTCTCTCAGATCTAGGCCCTTAAATCTATTTCTCACTTCCACTGTATAATCATAAGGGATTTGATTTAGGTCATACCTGAATGGTCTAGCAGTTTTCCCTACTTTCTTCAATTTGAGTCTGAATTTGGTAATAAGGAGTTCATGACCTGAGCCACAGTCAGCTCCTGGTCTTGTTTTTGTTGACTGTATAGAGCTTCTCCATCTTTGGCTGCATAGAATATAATCAATCTGATTTTGGTGTTGACCATCTGGTGATGTCCATGTGTAGAGTCTTCTCTTGTGTTGTTGGAAGAGGGTGTTTGCTATGACCAGTGCATTTTCTTGGCAAAACTCTATTAGTCTTTGCCCTGCTTCATTCCGCATTCCAAGGCTAAATTTGCCTGTTACTCCAGGTGTTTCTTGACTTCTTACTTTGGCATTCCAGTCACCTATAATGAAAAGGACATCTTTTTTGGGTGTTAGTTCTGAAAGGTCTTTTAGGTCTTCATAAAACCGTTCAACTTCAGCTTCTTCAGTGTTACTGCTTGGGGCATAGACTTGGATTACCGTGATATTGAATGGTTTGCCTTGGAGACGAACAGAGATCATTCTGTCGTTTTTGAGATTGCATCCAAGTACTGCATTTCGGACTCTTTTGTTGACCATGATGGCTACTCCATTTCTTCTGAGGGATTCCTGCCTGCAGTAGTTGATATAATGGTCACCTGAGTTAAATTCACCCATTCCAGTCCATTTTAGTCTGCTGATTCCTAGAATGTCAACGTTCATTCTTGCAATCTCTTGTTTGACCACTTTCAATTTGCCTTGATTCATGGACCTGACATTCCAGGTTCCCATGCAATATTGCTCTTTACAGCATCGGACCTTGCTTCTATCACCAGTCACATCCACAACTGGGTATTGTTTTTGCTTTTGCTCCATCCCTTCATTCTTTCTGGAGTTATTTCTCCACTGATCTCCAGTAGCATATTGGGCACCTACTGACCTGGGGAGTTCCTCTTTCAGTATCCTATCATTTTGTCTTTTCATACTGTTCATGGCATTCTCAAGGCAAGAATACTGAAGTGGTTTGCCATTTCCTTCTCCAGTGGACCACATTCTGTCAAACCTCTCCACCATGACCCGCCCGTCTTGGGTTTCCCCTCGGGCATGGCTTAGTTTCATTGAGTTTAGACAAGGCTGTGGTCCTAGTGTGATTAGATTGACTAGTTTTCTTTGAGTATGGTTTCAGTGTGTCTGCCCTCTGATGCCCTCTTGCAATGCCTACCATCTTACTAGGGTTTCTCTTACCTTGGGCATGGGGTATCTCTTCACGGCTGCTCCAGCAAAGTACTGCTGCTGTTCCTTCCCTTGGATGAGGGGTATCTCTTCACTGCTGCCCTTCCTGACCTTCAACGTGGAATAGCTCCTCTAGGCCCTCCTGCACCCACGCAGCCACCGCTCCTTGGACGTGGGGTGGCTCCTCCCAGCCGCCATCCCTGGCCTAGGACGGGGGTGGCTCCTCTCAGCTGTCACCCCTGACCTCTCGGCCACTGCCCCTGACCTCGGACGTGGGGTAACTCCTCTTGGCCGCCTCCCTTCGAGCATGGGGTCCTCCCGGCTTCTGCCCCTGACCTCGGACGCAGGGAAGCTCCTCTCACTTAGTGCACTGGTTGCAGCCACCTGCTGCTGTATAGCACAGCCAAAGGAACCCCTCCAAATTGAATTGGTCATCATGTATTTGTACTTGTTAAATCTGGACACTTTAAAACAGAATGAATTCATTTTGATTGAAAGGGAACTTGTTCGGGCAACAGAATTAGAATTTAGAAGAATGATGGTTGCCACAGGGATGTGTATTAAAACATTTAAATTGAACAATTAATTCAATCTTTTTATGGAATAAAGTCACTTGATTTGGTTGATTGAGGACTGACTTTGCCAATTAGACAATTTGGTTAACATTTTTCTACAAATATAGTGCATGACCTGCCTCTTGAGAAATCTGTATGCAGGTCAGGAAGCAACAGTTAGGACTGGACATGGAACAACAGACTGGTTCCAAGTAGGAAAAGGAGTACATCAAGGCTGTATATTGTCACCCTACTTATTTAACTTATATGCAGAGTACATCATGAGAAATGCTGGGCTGGAGGAAGCACAAGCCGGAATCAAGATTGCTGGGAGAAATATCAATAACCTCAGGTATGTAGATGACACACCCTTATGGCAGAAAGTGAAGAGAAACTAAAGAGCCTCTTGATGAAAGTGAAAGAGGAGAGTGAAAAAGTTGGCTTAAAGCTCAACATTCAGAAAATGAAGATCATGGCATCCGGTCCCATCACTTCATGGCAAATAGATGGGGAAACAGTGGAAACAGTGTCAGAGTTTATTTTTCTGGGCTCCAAAATCACTGCAGATGGTGACTGCAGCCATGAAATTAAAAGATGCTTATTCCTTGGAAGGAAAGATATGACCAACCTAGACAGAGTATTAAAAAGCAGAGAGAGACATTACTTTGCTAACAAAGGTCCGTCTAGTCAAGGCTATGTTTTTTCCAGTGGTCATGTATGGATGTGAGAGCTGGACTATAAAGAAAGCTGAGTGATAAAGAATTGATGCTTTTGAACTGTGGTGTTGGAGAAGACTCTTGAGAGTCCCTTGGACTGCAAGGAGATCCAATCAGTCCATCCTAAAGGAAATCAGTCCTAAATATTCATTGGAAGGACTGATGCTGAAGCTGAAACTCCAATACTTTGGCCACCTGATGCAAAGAGCTGACTCATTGGAAAGACCCTAATGCTGGGAAAGATTGAAGGCAGGAGGAGGAGACGACAGAGGATGAGATGGTTGGATGGCAACACGGACTCAATGGACATGGGTTTGGGTGGACTCCGGAAGTTGGTGATGGACAGGGAGGCCTGGCGTGCTGTGGTCCATGGGTTCGCAAAGAGTTGGACACGACTGAATGACTGAATTGAACTGAAAATCTGTAGCATCAAAGATTTTTTTTAATGTACTAAGATATTGCAATAAGATTAATGCATTTTATAAAAATCAGGTTAATAGTATTAAGCTTTTAGTATTAAGCTTTTAGTATTAAAATAGTATTAAAATAAGGTCAATCAGGTTAATAGTATTCAAGCTTTCCAACATTTACAGAACGTATAAGATTATATAAGGTGTCTAAGTAAAAGAGTAATGGGTGTAATCAATAACATATTTGATCATTTGGCAAACACTCTTAAAACCTTTCTGGTAAACTTTCCAGAAATTTAGAAAATCACTTGTGATTTGTGATCAGTATTCTAGTTACTGGAAATAAATTATTTTCAAGGGTAAGTTTTCCAATTGTATGTCTAAATAAAAATTGAAAGAAGGCTTAATAAAACTTTCTTAAACATTTAATTAGATCATTAAAATACATTTTTATTATACAGTATTATGTGACTGGGGGGCAACTTGCTAGAAGTTCAAAGAACCAAGTGACATACCTATAACAAAACTCCATTTGTTCCCATGTACTTACATATCATTGAGTTGCATTATCTATGGAATTTTTTATCAATAAATTTTTAGTTATCAATAATTTAAATGTATGTATTTATATAGTCATTACTATTATTATGTTATTTAAATAACAAATGGAGTGAAAAATCAATACAAAAGAAAACATTTTATTCCTATAGTCTTATGATCACAGTAAAGGAAAAGGCTAAATTTTAATTTATACTCATGTTCTTGTTGCATAGCAATATGAAAAAGTCATGAATAAAAGGCTTTTGAGCATAAAATTATATTTCATCAGATTAAAAGTCTGTGGGGTAAGAGCAATGGAAAGAGAAGTTCAAGGAGAAGTGTTTTAAGTTTTCCAACTGTTCAAGTGCTTTTCACATATTTTTTAAATGAATAATACCAAGTTATTATGGTATTTTGGCCCCAAGTGATTCAATTGTTATGTAGCAGGGTTTTTGTGAAGTATTAATATTTACAACAGAGAATTCCCTGGCAGTCCAGTGGTTGGTACACCATGCTCTCTCTGCTGAGGGGTGGGGTTTAATCCTCCATCAGCAAACTAAAATCGCACAAGCCTCGTGGCATGGCCAAAAAAAAGTTTACAACATGTTTGCAGAATGCATTTGAGATTCATTCATGTTTCTGTGTGTTGTTTGTACCATTTTATTGATGAGTCCTAAATCCACTATGTGGATGTCTCACAGGTTGTTTATCCATTCACTAAAAGATATTTGGATTTTTCCAGTTTGGGACAATTATGAATAAACTCCCTGCAAACATTTGCATATAGGATTTTGCATGAATGTAAGGTGTCTTTTTACTTCCCTAGTGGCTCGTTGGTAAAGAATTCGCCTGTCAGTACTGAAGTTGATCGAACCTGCCAGATTCGATCCCTGGGTCTGGAAGATTCCCTGGAGTAGGAAATGGCAACCCAGTCCAATATTTTTGCCTGAAAAACCCCATGGGCAGAAGAGCCTGGGGGGAGCTGTCATCCATGGGTTCAAAAAGAGTCGGACACAACTGAGCAACATGCATACACATTTATAACTACCAAAATGTTTTTCGAAGTGACCATACTATTTTGCATTTCCACAAAGATTCAATGAGAGTTCCACCTGCTCCACATGATTGCTAGAACTTAGTATTGTAAATATTTTTTTGCTTTTTAATTGAAGTATAGTTGATTTATAATGCCATGTCAGTTTCAGGTGTACAGTCAGTGATTCAGATATATAGATATAGATAAGTGGGTTAGGACACAATATTGAGTATCCTTCCCTATGCTATACAGTAGGTCTTTGTTGGGTATCTATCATATATATAGTAGTGTATATGTGTTAATGTAAATGTTTTTATTTTAATCATTCTCATAGATGCATAGTGGTAAGACTGCAAAACATTTTAAGAGATTAAAGTAGTTCACTTAAATTTCTAGAACCCTAAGAATCTAAGCCACCAAGAAGGATGACGCGGAGATTTCTCCTATTTTCCAACTTTCCTTAGGGCACTTTCAAGCCCAGCTTCCTCCTTGGTTCCTGAGCCTGCTTGGTCAGGAGTGTCCCCAGAGCCTCATCATTGAGCCTACCTCTTTGCCCAGCTTCCCCGCGTGGCCGGGGTTGCTCTTGGCAGTACACTGAGGAGCGTTTTGCAACTGAAAGGTCTACAGATGGCCAGGAGCTGGGGGAACATGTGAATTTCCAGGTTATCACCTTTGGAACCACAGGTGAAGGCTCCACCTTGTCTCCACTATGTCCCACTACGCTCTAACTCCCCTACTGGGAGCAAACCCAGCCCTGTTTCCATGGCTGAGAGCTCCTTGCTCACATTGTCTTCTGGTGTAGTGTGTCTCCTGCATGGCTACTCTACCAGTAACGTGCCTTGAGCCTCCGCCCCTGGGCAGGAGACCTTGAGGAGGACGGTTAGCTCTGTGGACGGGCTTCCCAGGTGGCGCTAGTGGTAAAGAACCCACCTGCCAATGCAGGAAATGTAAGAGAGGCGGGTTCGATCCCTGGGTCGGGAAGATCCCCTGGAGGAGGGCATGGCAACCCACACCAGTGTTCTTGCCTGGAGAATCCCTATGGTCAGAGGAGCCTGGAGGGCTACAGTCCATAGAATCACAAAGAGTCGGACACAACTGAAGTGACTAAGTGCACACACAGCACGCCCTAAGCTCAGGTATGCCTCTTCCAAAGACAGAGCCTTCTACATGACTCCTACTTAGCGATCTACACTCTGATACTGAAGAAAGGCAGTCTCTAAGGGTGGAATGCAGGGCACTATGTGTCTCCATACTGTGTTAAGGATCTTAAATCTTTCTAATTTTTTGTCTCTTTAACCTATCAGTAATTGGAAAAGATGTGTTGAAGGCTATAAATACAGCCATAGGCATCTAACTTTATGCCTGTATTTCCACTAATGTTTGTTTAATATATCCTGATTCTATATGCTTATTGTTGCTGTTGCTGTTTTAATCACTTCGTCATGTTCAACTCTTTGCAACCCCATGAACTGTAGCCCGCCAGGCTCCTTTGTCCATGGCATTTTCCGGGTGAGAAAACTGGAGTCAGCTGCCATCCCCTTCTCCAGGGGATCTTCCTGACTCAGGGACTGAACCTGCATTTCAGGCGGATTCTTCGCCTCTGACCCACCAGGGAAACAGCGCATTCCTTGTGAACTGCATCTTCTGTCATTATATGGTGACCTACTCTCTATCTCTAAAACAAATGTTCCCCTTAGAGTTCTTGATTGTCTGATAGTAACCAAACTATGCCATTTCTTTTGTTCACAATTATCTAGATTTTGGGGCTTCCCTGGTAGCTCAGTAGTAAAGAATCTGCCTGCCAATGCAGGGGCCGCAGTAAACTCAGGTTCAATCCCTGGGTCGGGAAGATACCCTGGAGGAGGAAACGGCAACCCACTCCACTATTCTTGTCTGGAAAATTCCATGGACAGAGGAGCCTAGCAGGCTACAGTCCGTGGGATTGCAAAGAGTTGGACACCCCTGAGCAAATGAGCACAGACACATCTTGACTTTTTCCCATCTTCTTGCTTTCAACCTTTCAAGGCACTTACATGTTTTTTTAATTGAAGTATACTTGATTTACTTATATGTTTTATATTAATTTCAAGTGTACAATATAGTGATTCAAATTTTTATAGATTATGCTCCACTTATAGTTATTATAAAATATTGGCTATATTCCCTCTGCTGTACAATATATCCTTGTAGCTTTTTTATTTTATACCTATTAGTTTCTAACTCTTAATCCTCTACCCCTGTTTTGCCTGCCCCCCCTCACCCCCACCACTTTCCTCTCCTCGCTGGTTACCACTAGTTCTCTATATCTGTCTTTTGTTGCTTGTTTTGGCCCAACCACACAGCTTATGGAACCTTAGTCCCTGACCAGGGATCAAACCCTGGCCCACAGCAGTGAACATGCTGAATCCTAACCAACTGGACCACCAGGGAATTCCCCAAGTGAGTCTTTTTTGTGTTATACTTACTAGTTTGATATTTTTAAGATTCCACATAAGTGACATCATACAATACTTGTCTTTCTCTGTCTGACTTACTTCACTGAACATAGTATTCTCTAGATCCATCCACGCTGCTGCAAATGGCAGAATTTCATTCTTTTTTATGGCTAATATTCATATATATATATATATATATCACATCTCTTTATCCATTCATCTGTCGATGGATTCATGGGTTGCTTCCACATCTTAGCAGTTATAAATAATACTGCTATGAACATTGGAGTGCGTGTATCTTTTCAAGTTGGTGTTTTCCTTTGTTCCAGCTCTATGTCCAGGAGTGGGATTGCTGGATCATATGGTAAGCTGATTTTAGTTTTTGAGGAAGCTTCATACCCGTTTTCCACAGTGGCTACACCAGTGTACAGTCCCACCAACAGCACACAGGTGTTCCCTTTTCTCCACATCCTCTCCAGCATTTGTGACTTGTATACTTCTTTATGATAGCCTTTCTGACAGGTGTGAAGTGATACCTCATAGTTGTTTTAATCTACGTTTCTTTAATAATAAGCAATGCTAAGCTTGTTTCTGTGTGCCTGTTGGCCATCTGTATTTCTTCTCTGCAAAAATGTCTATTCAGGCCTTGAACCCAATATTTTTTTGGGTTGTCTATTTGTTTGTCTGACATTGAGTTGTGTGAGCTGTTTATTTATTTTTTATATTAACCTCTTGTCGGTCATATTATTTGCAAATATTTTCTCCCAGTCCATAGGTTGCCTTTTTATTTTGTTGCTGGTTTCCTTTGCTGTGCAAAATCTTTTAAGTTTAATTAGGTCCCATTTGTTAATTTTTGGTTCTATTTCTTATGCCCATAGGGCACAGATCCAAAAAAAAGGAAAAGGCATTGCATGAGTTATGCCAAAGAGTGTTCTGCCAGTGTTCTCTTCTAGGAGTTTATGGTTTCAGATCTTGCATTTAGATCTTTATTCCATTTTGAGTTTATTTTTGTATGTGGTGTGAATAAATGTTCTAATCTCATTGTTTTAACATGTTCTCTGTTGTTTCTCTTTACTCTTTCCCCCCCATCTTTTCTTGTTTTCTTAAACTGTGTGTGAATGTGTATGTCCATGTGTGTTTGTATGTGAGCTCCTATATTTAATGGAAGCTGGAGAAGGAAATGGCAACCCACTCCAGTATTCTTGCCTGGAGAATCCCATGGACGGAGAAGCCTGGTGGGCTACAGTCCACTGGGTCACAAAGAGTCGGACACGACTGAACGACTTAATTTTCACTTCACTTTACCTCTAGTGATACTTTATCTGCAGAATTTTTTGAAAGGCTGTATTTAAGGAAGCATTTTCAAAATTCGTTTATTGTCCATATTACCCAAAAACTCAAACTATCTTGAATTAGACCCATTGCTTCAGATTTCTCAGACTCTATATCACATGTACTAATTCCTGCTTCACTGTCACTAGGAAACTAGTTTGTAGAATTCTTGTAAGGGTCTCTTTTCCCTACTCCACTGAATGAATAAATAAAATGTGGAATATATATACACATGGAAAGTTATTCAGTCTTTAAAAGGAAGGAAGATTTTGACATATGCTACAATACGGATGATCTTCGAGGATAATACACCAAGTGAAATAAGCCAGTCACAAAAAGACAAATATTCTATGATTACACTTATATGAACCACAAACAGCAGTCAAATTTATAGACACAGAAGTAGAATTATGGTTTCCAGGAGCAGAAAGAGGGAAAAATGGGGAGTCATTGATTAATACATACAGAATTTCAGTTCTGCAAAATGAAAAGAGTAATAGAAGCTGCCCTCAGGCTACCAATTGCATTTCAGTGAAGATACTTCCTTACTGAAAGGGCCATTTCTTCCTTGCTTCAGAGATGACTGGGTCATGATGTTGCTGATATAGCCAAAAGAATTAGCTATTTCCAGCTATAAAAAGTAGTGAGTGCTCGTAGTTGTCAAGGGGGAGGGGAGAGGGGGAGGAATGGGTTAGGAACTATATCCAACATCTTGTAACAAACCATAATGGAAAATAAATAACAAAAAACAGTAATAGATATGGGTGATGATGATGGTCACACAACAAGATGAATGTATTTAAAACCACTGAACTGTGTAGTTGGGCTGCCCTGGTGGTTCAGATGGTAAAGAGTCTGCCTGCAATGCAGGAGACCCAGGGGTTGAACCTGGGTCGGAAGATCCTCTGAAGAAGGAACTGGCCACCCACTCCAGTATTCTTGCCTGGAGAATTCCATGGACAGAGGAGGAACCTGATGGGCCCCAGTCCATGGGGCCGCAAAGTCGGATAAGACAGAGCAACCAACACACAAGTGTATGTCTACTTTATATATGCATGGCTTCCCTGGTGGCTCAGAGGGTAAAGCGTCTGCCTGCAATGCTGGAGACCCGAGTTCAATCCCTGGGTCAGGAAGATCCCCTGCAGAAGGAAATGGCAACCCACTCCAGTATTCTTGCCTGGAAAATCCCATGGACTGAGGAGCCTGGTGGGCTACAGACCACTGGGTCACAAAGAGTCGGACACGACTGAGTGACTTCACTTTCACCACAATTGCAAATAATTTTCATAATAAAAGGAAAGAGACTCTTGCTTTATGCTCAGGGATGCAGAGAGCTAAATAAACGTCCCAAACTTACCTTGAAAAACAGCTGGACAGCTTTTCTCAAACTCACCAATCAACCCATCCAGGATCTAGAGAAAGATGGGCACCTGTCGAGAGAGACACACAGTGGATTACCTGGAGACAAGCAGCAGTCAGTCACCAGTAAAAGGAGTACACCTCCAGGGGTGGCAAATGGCTGGAGGCCGAGTGGGCACTGGCAAGATAGCACAGTCCCTGAGGCTGCAAATACAGCGGGGAGTCCACACCTTCTTTCTCTCCAGGAATCCCACGGGGCCCCCATAGAAACAAATTTACTGATAAAGTCTCTTGGAGGGGCAACACTGGGGAGGGGAGACGAGGCAGTCCCCACTATGGAAGGGCAAGAAATTCCACACGTGAAAGCTTTCCTGTCCTTCCTCCAGAGGGACTTTTCTTTTCTTTTTTTTTTAATTGATAAAGGGATTTTTCCTTTTTTTTTTTAGATTTATTTATTTTAATTGGAGGCTAATTACTTTACAACATTGTATTGGTTTTGCCATCATCAACATGAATCTGCCACGGGTATACACGTGTTCCCCATCCTGAACCCCCTCCCCCTCCTCTCTCCCTGTACCATCCCTCTGGGTCATCCCAGTGCACCAGCCCCAAGCATCCTGTATCCTGCATCGGAGCTAGACTGGCAATTCGTTTCTTATAAGATATTATACATGTTTCAATGCCATTTTCTCAAATCATCCCACCCTCTCCCTCTCCCACAGAGTCCAAAAGACTGTTCTATACATCTGTGTCTCTTTTGCTGTCTCGCATACAGGGTTATTGTTACCATCTTTCTAAATTCCATATATATGCCTTAGTATACTGTGTTGGTGTTTTTCTTTCTGGCTTACTTCACTCTGTATAATAGGCTCCAGTTTCATCCACCTCATTAGAACTGATTCAGATGTATTCTTTTTAATGGCTGAGTAATACTCCATTGTGTATATGTACAACAGATTTCTTATCCATTCATTTGCTGATGGGCATCTAGGTTGCTTCCATGTCCTGGCTATTATAAACAGTGCTGCGGTGAACATTGGGTTACATGTGTCTCTTTCAATTCTGGTTTCCTCACTGTGTATGCCCAGCAGTGGGATTGCTGGGTCATAAGGCAGTTCTATTTCCAGTTTTCTAAGGAATCTCCACACTGTTCTCCATAGTGGCTGTACTAGTTTCCATTCCCATCAACAGTGTAAGAGGGTTCCCTTTTCTCCACACCCTCCCCAGCATTTATTGCTTATAGACTTTTAGATCACAGCCATTCTGACTGGTGTGAAATGGTACCTCATTGTGGTTTTGATTTGCATTTCTCTGATAATGAGTGATGTTGAGCATCTTTTCATGTGTTTGTTAGCCATCTGTATGTCTTCTTTGGAGAAATGTCTGTTTAGTTCTTTGGCCCATTTTTTTATTAGGTCGTTTATTTTTCTGGAATTGAGCTGCAGGAGTTGCTTATATATTTTTGAGATTAGTTGTCAGTTGCTTCATTTGCTATTATTTTCTCCCATTCTGAAGGCTGTCTTTTCACCTTGCTTATAGTTTCCTTTGTTGGGCAGAAGCTTTTAAGTTTAATTAGGTCCCATTTGTTTATTTTTGCTTTTATTTCCAGTATTTTGGGAGGTGGATCATAGAGGATCCTGCTGTGATTTATGTCAGCGAGTGTTTTGCCTATGTTCTCCTCTAGGAGTTTTATAGTTTCTGGTCTTACATGTAGATCTTTAATCCATTTTGAGTTTATTTTTGTGTGTGGTGTTAGAAAGTGTTCTAGTTTCATCCTTTTACAAGTGGTTGACCAGTTTTCCCAGCACCACTTGTTAAAGAGATTGTCTTTACTCCATTGTATATTCTTGCCTCCTTTGTCAAAGATAAGGTGTCAATAGATGCGTGGGTTATCTCTGGGCTTTCTGTTTTGTTCCATTGATCTATATTTCTGTCTTTGTGCCAGTACCATACTGTCTTGATGACTGTGGCTTTGTAGTAGAGCCTGAAGTCAGGCAGGTTGATTCCTCCAGTTCCATTCTTCTTTCTCAAGATTGCTTTGGGACTTTTCATTTAGAGAGAATGAAGCAATACTGTTGCGGTACCAGTGAAATCTCAGTGCAGTGGGAGGAGGGGCCGAAATACTGGCCAGATTCAGAATTTTGTCCCTGGGGGTGGGGGGAAGGGCAAGATCACTAAGACCACTCCCCTGAGACTCGGGACAGTGCATCTACCTAAGACTGAGGCTTAACCAGAATGACAGAGAATGGACCCCAATCACACCTCCTCCTGTCTCACCTGGCTAAAAACACTGAGTAATAAGCAACTTGCAAGAGTGTCATTCTCAGAGCCAGCACGAAGCTGAAATAGGAGCAGTTGTTGGCGGGAAAAAAAACCTGATAAACCCAGCTCCGCCCTAAACACAGACACTATTTCTGTTTTGAGGATGGAATTTAAAATTCATGGTGCACTCAAGACCAACCACAGCAATCATCAACCAGTCACCCCAAACTCAGCCCTGCTCTGAAACAGATTTACACAAACTCAAAGCCTAGCAGAAGGAAAGGTGAGCCATTTCCAGGGGTAAAAAAAGCTACTTACTGGCTCTGGTTCCTTGTGTTTCTCACTGAATAGAGCTATAAAAGCTGTAAAGTAAGTAAAGATTGGGAAAGATTTCGAGGGCCACATTACCAATCATGAGTTTACTGGCATTTTTTTCCTCCATCAAATATTCCTGGTTAACCAGGAAATAAGCACTAAGGTGCAGAGAGACAGAGCTTCAGAAGAAACTTTCTAAATTTGGCTTGATGCGTGTGAAAGGGAACTTGCAATGTTCAGAAGAGGTGCAGAAATCCCCAGGGTTTTTTGTTTTTATTTTTTCCTTTCTTTTTTTTTTTTATTGTTTTTCACCCTGGCCCCTAAGAAATTCTATGCTCTTGACGGCTGCAACTAGTACAGGAATTAGAAGGAATCAAGACCCTGAAGGAATGGAAATCTTCCTCGTGGGGTATAGCTGTACTTTTATGAGAGTAAGTGGACCCCTGCCGTCCTCCATTTCTTTCTTTGTTCTGCCACTGGCCCTGAATATGGATGCAGTTGTGGAAGTGCCTAGAGGAGCAGGGTAACTGAAGCCCTTGCTTTTAGGTGTTTTGAAGAAACAGAAGATACTCAGGAGATTACAGGAAAAAGAACTCAGGAAAGAGAACCCATAAAGTTATTTGGTTACTCCTAGGCTCACCTCTAAGCATGTATGGAATCCTATTTAACACACCTTGGGAGAAATGAACAAATAGACCACTCCCTAGGTCCCAGACTAGCCACTAGGTGGTGCATGGGCAGGGAAGTTACTGAATAAACTGCAAAGCTTTAGAAATTGTACTGACATTGGAACCACCATCCACATAAGACAGATGGAACTTTTAAACCTAAACCTAACCATTTCAATGACTTTTAAAAACAAAATATCAACCTTTTCCAGTGGGTTTAAACAAGACCCAAGAGTCCCATAATACAATATTGAAAATGTCCAGTAGACAATCCAAAATTATTTAGCATCTCACATGCTAGCAAAGTAATGCTCAAAATTCTCCTAGACAGGTTTCAACAGTACATGAACCATGAACTTCCACATGTTCAAGCTGGATTTAGAAAAGGCAGAGGAACCAGAGATCAAATTGCCAACATCTGTTGGATCATAGAAAAAGCAAGAAAATTCCAAAAAATATATATACTTCTACTTTATTGATTATACCAAAGCCTTCAACTGTGTAGATCACAAGAAACTATGGAAAATTCTTCAACAAACGGGAATACCAGACCACCTTACCTGCTTCCTGAGAAATCTGTATGCAGGTCAAGAAGCAACATTTAAACCAGACATGGGACAAGGACTGGATCCAAATTGGAAAAGGAGTACATCAAGGCCGTTTATTGTCATCCTGCTTATTTAACTTCTACACAGAGTACATCATGCGAAATGCCACGTTAGATGAAGCACAAACTAGAATTAAGATTTCCAGGAGAAATATAAATAACCTCAGATAGGCAGATGACACCACCTTTATGGCAGAAAGTGAAGAGCAACTGAAAAGCCTCTTGATGAAAGTGCAAAAGGAGAGTGGAAAAGCTGGCTTAAAACTCAACATTCAAAAAACAAAGATCATGGCATGCAGTTCCATCCCTTCATGGCAAATAGTTGGGGAAACAATGGAAACAGGGACAGACTTTATTTTTGGGGGCTCCAAAACTGCAGATGGTGACTGCAGCCATGAAATTAAAAGATGCTTGCTTCTTGGAAAGAAAGTTATGACCAGCTTAGACAGTATATTAAAAAGTAGAGACGTTACTTTGCCAACAAAGGCTCATCTAGTCAAAGCTATGGTTTGTCCAGTAGTCATGTATGGATGTGAGAGCTGGACTATAAAGAAAGCTGAGCAACAAAGAATTGATGCTTTTGAACTGTGGTATTGGAGAAGACTCTTGAGAGTCCCTTGAACTGCAAAGGGATCAAACCGATCAATCCTAAAGGAAATCAGTCCTGAACATTCACTGGAAGGACTGATGTTGAAGCTGAAGGCTTCAGTACTTTGGCCGCCTGATGTGAAGATCTGACTCATTGGAAAAGACCCTGATGCTGAGAAAGACTGAAGGAAGGAGAAGAAGGGGACCACAGAGGATGAGATGGTTGGATGGCATCACCGATTCAATGGACATGAGTTTGAGCAGGCTCCAGGAGTTGGTGATGGACAGGGAACCCTGGAGTGTTGCAGTCCATGGGCTCACAAGCAGTTGGACACGACTGAGTGAGTGAACTAGAAACTGGATGAAGGAAAAGGAAAATAACAATTCGTAAGGGAAAAGACTATCCACAGACTCCAATTCTAAAATGAAATAAATGTTGGAATTATCTGACAAAGACTTATTTTTTACATTTCTTTGGTATGTTTTCAAGATAGCAAGTAATTAAAATATAAAATACTTAGTATGCACATGTATACATGGATGTACCAGTGATATTTTCTCCACAAATTCACTGATGTTCTTGAAGAAGAGCAAAAACATGAGTGGAAGCTCTCTTGCATTTTGTTGATTCACATAGTAAAGATCAAAGATTACTCTATGCATCTAAAAAATTCTCTCTGTAAATAAATCATTTAATATTTTTTCAAAATTTTTAAACCTTGACTACACTTTAACTGTTCCAAAAACATCCATCCTCAGTTGACAAACAGCTTGTAATAGGCATCCTAATCTTTCCTATTTCTGTAACTTACTTTGTATTGAATGACAAAGGTCTTACAATAGGAGTTGTTCCCTCTTCTATAAAGTTGGGATAGGCAAGGTAATTATGATTGAGGGATTTTGTTGTTGTTATCGTTTTTTAAAATATTTTTTCACTGGAGTATAGTTATTTTACAAAGTTGTGTTAATTTCTGCTATACAGCAAAGTGAATCAGTTATATATGTATATATCCACTCCTTTTTAGATTTGCTTCCCATTTAGGTCACTGATGAAGACTTGAAAAAAGCTACTATAGAAATTCTGCAGCAAACAATTATGAACACCCTTGAAATTGATGGAAAAGTAAAAAGCCTCAGCAAAGAAATAGATGAGATAAAGAAGACTGAAATAGAAACTTTTTAAGAGAAGAATATGATAACTGAAATAAACTCACTAGATGGGCTTAATATCAGAATGTAGATGACAGAGAAAAGAGCAATGAACTTGAAGACAGAGCAATAGAAATTATCCAATTTTAACAACAGAGAAAAATGTATTGAAAAAGGTGTACAGAGCCTCAGGGATGATAACCAAAGTTCTGACATCTGTTTCCTTTCTTTCCTAGGGGAGAATTCTTTCTACCTGGGAAAATTTCCTCTCGATACTGGGTACTGAGCAATGCCTGAGCAATTATTGCTTCAGGGATGGGATGCTGTAAGCAAAATGCAGCCATTCTCCCTTCTCCTTTTTAAGAAAAAAATTTTTTTTCCTTTTTTGTTGACGTAGTGGGCTCCCCTGATGGCTCAGGGGTAAAAAATCTGCCTGCCAAGGCAGGAGACCCAGGAGACTTGTGTTTGATTTCTGTTTGATCCCTAGATCAGGACGACCCCCTGGAGAAGGAAATGGCAATCCACTCCAGTATTCTTGCCTGGGAGATCCCATGGACAGAGAAGTCTGGCGGGCTATAGACCACAGGGTCGCAAAGAGTCCGACATGACTTAGAGAGTAAACAACGAATAGTCGATTTACAATGTTATGTTAGTTTCTGGTGTACAACAAAGTGATTCAGTTTTATTCATATTTATATGTGTGGTATCACTTATATATGGAATCTAAAATATGGCACAAATGAACTTAATTACAAAACAGAAACAAGCTCACAAATACAGAAAACAAACTTACGGTTCTCTTCTTTTCTTAGGTGGTTCTCTCAGGTGGTATTCCATTGTGTTGCTCAAGCTTTCTTGCTCAGATTTTGTAAGTGGACTCCAAAGCTCCCCCAGAGCTGTTTTTGTTCACAGATAACTGTCTAATTATTGTCCTTTGTAGGGGGACAGAGACTGGTGTCTCCTAGGTCATTGTTTTATTGACATCATGCTATATCCATATGTTTTGACCTGTCATATTTTCATTTTTCAGTTCAAAATATTTTCTATTTCCTATCATGATTTCATTTTGACCCATGGTTCCTTAGAATTACCTTATTTTTCATTATATATGGATAATTTTCTAGCTATTTCATTTTATTTTCTAGTTTATTTCCACAGTGGTCGCTTTGAATTTCCACTCTAGTCAGTTTGATTTCAATTTATTGACATTCATTGCGGGTCCAGTCCCTGGGTTGGCAAGATCCCCTGGAGGAGGACATGGCAACTCACTCCAGTACTCTTACCTGGAAAGTCCCATGAACTGAGGAGCCTGGTGGGCTACAGTCCGCAGGGTCGCAAAGAGTTGGACATGTCTGAAGTGACTGAGCACACACGCACATGCTGGGGGCAGGGGGTAGTATATTCCACAGAAATGCTAAATTCTTTGTTATTTATTTTTGGCTGCAGTCGGTCTTTGTTGCTACACTTGGGCTCTCTCTAGCTGTGGACAGTGGTGACCACTCTCTAGTTGTGTTGAGCAGGCTTCTCATTGTGATGGCTTCTCTTGTTGAAGAGCCCGGGCTCTAGGTGCAGGGGCGTCAGTAGTTGTGGCTCATGGACTTATTACCCTGAGGCATGTGGAATCTTCCTAGACCAGGGATTGAACTCATGTTCCCTGCATTGGCAGGAGGATCCTTAACAACTGGACCACCAAGAAGTCCTGAATTCTTTCTGATATAAGTCGAGTAGTCACTTTTTGTTTATGTTGCTCAAATATTCTGTCTCTTTGCTGATTTTGTGGGGGAGGGAGCAGACACATCATCTTATTTATCAGTTACTGAGAGAAGGATGTTAAAACTGTCTGCTGATCAATCATGCTTCTGGCCATGGCAGGCTAGTTTACTTAGGACCAATCCTCCCAGTAAAGCCAAAATGAGATCCCCTGGGGGGCTCTCAGTACACATCTTTGAGTACCAATCACCACCCATTTCCAGAGTGGGTTGACTCCACGCTTTGAAGCTAGATAACCAGGTGCAAAGGCTGTTTCAGTGTGTTCCTAGCACACCCCGGGGTAAATGAGAGTGTTCTCTCTGAAAAGTGATTCCAGAGATTTTTCTCAACTTTCTTTTTCTCTAATCACTCAACAGTGACTAGTTCATTGGTTTTGTCCTAAGGCAATCACCCCCTGCTTGTCCAGGAAAACATTAAGGACCTGTCCTCCATTATGCATCTCACTTAATGCTTTTTCTGCACACTGCCCCTCTCTAACTCTATTCCCCACCAGACCCCTTCCTTGAAGCACATCTTTGTCCCCTGACACAGATATACTCCAGTAAACTCAAGTACAGACGTGTTTGGAGAATGAGGTCTGCATATTCATTCATCCTCAAGTTGCCCAGTGAATTTGGATAGGTTCAGTCACCTGTTAGCGCCTGTTTGTTCTCCTTTACTAATTTTGGCAAACAGGATGGGATGGTTGGATGGCATCACCGATTTAATGCACATGAACTTGGGCCAACTCTGGAAGGGACATGGAGGTCTGGCTTGCTGCAGTCCGTGGGGTCGCAAAGAGTTAGACACGACTTAGCAATTGAACAACAACTTATTCTCTGCAGGCTTTATGGGCATAACAGCCCAGATCAAAATGGAAAAGTTGCAAATTAGAAATGCTAGGGTCATAGAATTTAATACCAAATTCATGATCCAACCCTTTCGGCAAACTCATCTGTTGCTATTGGAGGCAGGGGGAGGTTAGGGTAGCAGGCTTCCGTGTCTTTCAAGGTCCCTCTCCTCTCCCCCCAAGTCTATATTTAATCTACTCAAGGAGGGAAAATAACTATCATTTGGGGCATTCCAATTCCTCTCTATCCTTCAAGATAGGACCAAGCATCTCTTCTTGCAGGAAGTCTGATTACATCTACCCATACCAACTACCCTGTCTTCTGTACTTTAATGCACTGATTGTCTGTCTGTCCATTGGCCCCTTCTTGTCATGCCTCATTCTGGTTTCCACCTGTTTGGGCCATACCTCCTTCCTTGGGTAAAATGCTAACAGATAGAGTTTGTGACACCCTCATTTATGTAGAGCGGCCTTGCCACCATCCTGGGCACATGGTAGGCTACCACCCTCCAAAAGTCGCTTATGATTTCTAAGAGTATTTACATCTGAAAATATCCCTGTAGATGCCAAATGATTGAATAAGTAATGGTAACACATTAGGTATTGTTCAGGAAGAGAACTTGGGGAGGCCAGGGGTATTTCCTTTCATTCTAGACCACTGGTGCTATCCCCTTTAGGTAAGATTGTAATTTCGTGTGTGTGCATTTGTGGCCTACTCTTTTTGACTCCATGGACTGTCAGGAGCCCGTCAAATTCCTCTGTCCATGAAAGTCTCCAGGCAATAATACTGGAGTGGGTTGCCATTTCCTACTCCAGGGGATCTTCCTGACCCAGGGATCAAACCCAAGTCTCTTGCATCTCCCGCCTTGGCAGGCAGATTCTTTACCAACTGTGCCACCTGGGAAGCTCATGAACTAGTTAAATCACAGGCCTGAGATTATAGGAGAAAGGCTAAACCAAGTTATGGGGATCTCAGAGGAACGGTGTTTTCTGTAGCCATAAGAACATCCCAGGGAGATTGGTCCATGGACAAAGAAGAGTAGAATCCAGAAATCTTGGCTAAGGACATCAAGCCCCTAAAGGAGGAGGAGGTAGGGGGATCCAGACTGGGAGGCAGGAGCTTCTCTGGTGGTCCAGTGGTTAGGCCTCTGTGCTTCCACTGCAGAAGATACCAGTTCCATCAGTGGTTGGAGAGCTGAGATCCCACATAGTGCAAGATGTGATCAGAAAAACAAAACAAAACTGGGAGGCAGAAGTTTAGAGCTTGTATAAAGTGGGGTGGGGATGGTCAGCGAACAATACGGGCATTATGGAAGAAGAAACAGATGTCTCCTTTACTGTCACAGCGTATTTGTCAAGGAATTAAAGCGGTTAACATAATAGCTTAGGGAAGAGGGTTGGCAGGTGGACGTTGCCCTGGGCCCACCCTCCTCACCCCCACCCAGAGCTGAGTCAGGAAGATGATCCTGCTACAGGTCACGGCACATTCTTCCAAGGCCTCCCAGGTATCCTCCGACTCTCACGGGTGCTTTGTGGGCTGAACGGTGGACAGGATGTTGCTGATTTTGTGGTCTGTATTGCTGCTCACTAGGAGAGAGGAGCGGTAGGTACTCAGTCATCACACAATCCAGAGACAACAGATCTTCCCAAACCATAGGGGCACGGATGCTTTCTGCGGTGTAGGGAAAGGCCACACAAGGCTTCTCCAGGGATGTTTTAAGTCAGCCATGAGCAAGGAGACATAAATGTCAGACCTCCTGAAGTCTGGATGAATCAGGTAGGCCCACAAGCAGACAGTGGGGACTCAGACGAATAAAGAGGCAGGGGAGCCCAGGTTTGATTAGATATTGGAACTGGGAGGGGAGGGGAGGCGGAGTCTCCTGCCGTCTGTCTCCCCGCAATTTGGAATCCATAGTCCTTTGGTTTTCCTTTTTTAAAAAATCTTTTGGCTGTACCTTGGGGCATGTGGGATCTTATTTCCCCGATAATGGATCCCCATGCCCCCTGTGTTGAAAACGCAGAGTTTTAACTACTGGACTGCCAGGGACGTCCCAGGAGTCCACAGTCCTTGAGAACCAAATGGCAAGACAAGGAAGGGTGCGTCTTAGACCCTACCGTTCGGCTTCAGAAGCATGCAGACATCTCCGCAGAAGGCGCTGCAGCAGTGATGACCGAGCTGGCACTCCGTGTGAAGCTTGCACTTGACGGCACACTGCTCATTAGTGGGGCTCTTGTTGCAGGGTTTCAGTTTCAGCTTTAGCTCAACTTAGAAGAGTACATGAGTACTGACTCCCAGAAGAGTGTTCCCAGTATTAGCCCCTCCAAGACCCCAGGACCTACTCCACTCATTTCTCTTCTTCCTCTCCCTGCCCGGGAGTCTAGGTGGACTTCCTAGGGCCCAGACTCAAGATCCTGCTCTCACCCCTGCCCCCAACAAAGCCAGCCACCCTGAAGTCACCCCTGTGGAATTTAAACTCACAGAACCTGGGTCCTGAAACCCAAGTTTCAGAACAAAGAATCCCAAGAGATCTCCCAGTCTCCCACTCTCGTTTTACAGAGTCAGGGGAACCGGGTCCCAGAGCAGAGACTCCACTGTTCCACCTCTGGTGGAAACGGCCCTCCACACCTAGTTCTTCCCTAGAAACATCTATCACTAGTTATTCACCACTCTTCTCCCCTCAATTCTATTGATTTCAATTTTTTTACACCAGTGGTTCTAAATTTCTCTTCATGGAACAGAATTTTTTATTGGCCTTTAGTCTTGGAATATCTAGGCTTATTTTCCCCTCGATCTGTTTTTAATTTATTTTTTCATTGGAGTAGAATTGCTTTACAATGTTGTGTTAGTTTCTGCTGCACAACAGTGTGAATCAGTTATATGTGAATATATATCTCCTCCCTCTTGGGCCTCCCTGTCACTTCCCCCCCGATTCCACCCCTCTAGGTCATCACAGAGCACCACCTCAAGCTGCCTGTTCTATGCAGCAGCTTCCCACTAGGTATCTGTCTTACACATGGTACTGTATTTATGCCAATGCTATTCTTCCAACTCATCCCACTTTCTCATTCCCCTGCTGTGTTCACAAATTCCTTCTCTATGTCTGCATCCCTAATCCTGCCTTGCAATTAGGATCATCAGTACCATTTTTCTAGATGAGCGTGTGTTTTTCTCTCCTCTCCATACCTAATGTTCTGAAATACTCAGATCTGTAAACAAAGGGCATATTTCAAGAAATTATTACCAGCCCTTTTCCAGTTTGTTGCTCAACCTTGAAACTCCTGAGAACATAAACTCCTGGTAGCTCAGGCTAAGCTCTAGACCCCATGGAGATTTTCACTGCTAAGTGCGCTCTCCTGGACAAAAACTCTATGTGCACATATTAAAAAAATAATTCGTTGTAGCATCAGAAGACCCTCAAGATTGAGAACAAAACATTCAGCCTTCCTCTGCTATCCGGACTTTAAAAAAGAACCAGTGCTTCTATTACAGACCCTGATTCTTCTCTGCAATTGGACCTTCTTCATCTTGAAGCCCAGCCCAAATACCTACTGTAAGGTGGAAGTTCAAAGGAAGAATCTATTCTTTCTTTCCAGCTTCCTGAAACTGGCAGGATTGCCACGCAGGAGAGCATCAGCAGCTGGAGACCCAACAACTTCATGATGCTGACCCTGGACATGTGAAGGTGAGCCTGGCAGGGGACCCAGCACTTGGGCCAGGTCCTGCAGGGGCTCAAGCAGGGTTTCAGGGTGGGGAGTTGGGAGACCACGTGACTGTCTCTCAGTGCCCCATCTGGTTCTGCCTCCTCTCTGTCTTCAGCCACCACTCCTGGGCTGGGCATTGATGTCTCATGAAGCACTTGCCTCCTCTTATACTTTATATACTCCTCTCATTGTAGAAATGGATTCTTTGCACTTTATTAATTTTTATTTTAGCAATTTGAAAAACACAGAAAGGTATGAAGAAGTGTAATGAGGTATTATCAGTTGATTATCCATTACCTAGATATAGATAGATACTAGGGCTTTTTATCTTTCATAAAAGAGAGCTGTAAACTCCCAAATTTTAAAAATTGTAATCCTATGATAAACTGTAATGGAAAAGAATATTTTTAAATGTGTGTATGTATAACTGAATCACTTTGCCTTACAGTGATTTACAACATTGTAAATCAACTATGAAGTGAAGTGAAGTGAAAGTTGCTCAGTCGTGTCCGACTCTTTGTGATATAAGTCATGGAATTCTCCAGGCCAGAATACTGGAGTGGGTAGCCTTTCCCTTCTCCAGGGGATCTTCCCAACCCAGGGACCAAACCCAGGTCTCCCACATTGTAGGCAGATTCTTTACCAGCTGAGCCACAACGGATTTTAAATAAAACTTACTTCATTAATCCCCAAAACACTTGTTTACAAGTATTTTAATGTTTACAAGTATTTTAATGTTTACAAGTATTTTATTGACAAAAATCAGGCCCTAGTTTCATGGTGAGAGAGTTTGATGGAAAGAAAGGAATTGCAGAAATAATGATTGAAATACGAATCTCCCTGGTCCAGTGGCTAAGACTCCATGCTCCCAATGCAGGGGGACCCATGTTCAATCCCTGGTCAGGGAACTGTATTTCACATGCTGAAACTAAAGATCTTGCATGATGCAACTAAGACCAGGTGCAGCCAAATCAATGTATTTTTTAAATATAGTAGTGATTGAAACAATGATTATATTTCAAAAACAAGACAACCACAATGCCATTTTTACTGTTAAGGCCTTGCAGTTATTCCTCCTCCAATTTTAAGGCATAGCCTATTCCAGTCTCCTCTAGTTTTGCTGTGCTTTGAAGTTTCTTACTCTGGTTTAACTTTTTCATCTACCTGAATTTTATACTTGGTTGAGGGGGATATCTGATATCTTGCTCAGTCCTTGTGGATCATGAGGTGACCTTAAAATTGGAAGCATCACGTCAAGGACAGTGGACCAAAAGGAGGCTGGATCTTCTATAGTTTTGTGGTAGAAGATCTTGTTCTGGATACCTAAATCTTGAATCTTGTGCCTGAAAAACAATTAACATCTCTTATTTAAGCCACCATTTTCTTCTTGGTCACTGTTACCTATAGTTGAAAATCCAAACTGATACCCTAGCCGAACTATATATTAAGATTAGGGTAGAACGAAGGCATGAAAGCGCTCAAAAATTTTAATTTATTTTATTTAATTAGTTCTCAAACAATCTCTCTGAGGAAGCCCCTGTCAGGTATATATATTACCAAAATGAAGTTGTTAAGAAAAAGAAGTGGGGTCTAGGAAACAGGATCTCTAAACCGGGAAAAAGCAAAATACCACTCTGGCGGTGAAGGGAGATCCCCAGGGGCACCCGCTCCTGAGGCTGTTTACCCAAGCCCCTGGCCCATTGTCCCTTTTCATTGTTCTGAGCTCCAAAGCACTAGCCAGTGTGCTAAGTCACCTCAGTCATGTCCGACTCTTTGCAACCCTACAGCCTACAGCCTGCCAGGCTTCTCTGTCCATGGGATTCTCCAGGCAAGACTGCTACAGTTGGTTGCCATTTCCTTCTCCAGGGATCTTCCTGACTGAAGGATTGAACCCAGGTCTCTTGTATTGCAGATGGATTCTTTACTGTCTGAACCACCAGGAAAGCCCAACAACAGAGGTTATCAAGGGTGCTTGCTCCCGGGGCCAGAGTGATATGGAGGCCAGCATCTTAGGTCTCACTTCAGGAGTCTGGTTTTTCATAAATAGGCAGGTGAGAGACTGTCATGTGTTCACCAAATCCATTTTCCTGTTCTTACTGAGCACAGAGCTAGACTGTAATTCTTAGTCTTTTTTGCCAGTAGGTGGGACCACATTATGGCAAATAGAATATTGGAGAGAAATAATAAACTTCACTTCTAGGCCTGGCCCTTAAAAGCCTTCCATATGAGCCTCCATCCTAGCTTTCTTTTCCCATCTGCTGGCTGGATGCAGAAGCAGCCCTAGGAGATGATGGAGCTATAGATGGGAGGAGCCAGGACCCTTGAATCTTGACATGGATCATTCATTGATCACCCTGATGTATTATGAATAAGGAGGAAACTTACTGTGTTGACCACATAAGTTTTTAAAATTATTTTTAAACTTATTTATTTATTTCTGGCTGAGCTGGGTCTTCGTTGCTGCAAATGGGGGCTACTCTCTAGTTGCACCGTGCGGGCTTCTCATTGTGGTGGTTCCTCTTGTTGCAGAGCACACGCTCTAAGGCCTGCGGGCTTCAGTGGTTGCAGCACGCGAGATCTAGAGTACATGGCCCCCCAAGATTTTTATAAACTCTGCATTTTTGCTACAACCATGAGCATGCCAGACTAATACATGGGTCTAATTGAAAGACAGAGTGGAGTGCCTGTGCCCATGATGGGATGGGAACACTTTTGGGGGCTGTTAAGGGTTATAATGAAAGAAATGAAGCCACAGGGATAAACTACCAACACACACAGAACGCTCAAGTTGGTGCATCAGTTTATTTGGCAAAGACGTGAGCCTTCTCAAGATTGAAAGGTCAAGGAAGGACAGAAATCCTCAGATGGAGCGAGTGGGTATCCCAACAGAGAACCAGGCAGCCCTCTTCTTGACCACATAGCCTCCAGCCCACACTAGTTGGAAGGAGGTCAGCTAGAAACTAGGATTTTTACTTGAATTTAAAAGGTTCCCTGGAAGAGAAAAGTTAAGTGGTTAAAAGTCACAGAACTCTGGGGGGCATCCATTCCCAAACTTAACTGCTCCTTTAGTCCCAGTTAAGCACCAGGTGCTTCCCTGGTGGCTCAGAGGTTAAAGCGTCTGCCTGCAATGCGGGAGACCTGGGTTCGACCCCTGGGTTGAGAAGATCCCCTGGAGAAGGAAACGGCCACCCACTCCAGTATTCTTGCCTGGAGAATCCCATGGACGGAGGAGTCTGGTGGGCTACAGTCCACGGGGTCACAAAGAGTCAGACATGACTGAGTGACTTAACTAACTTTCTAGTCCCAGTTAATGGAAACAGGAAGTCTTCCTAGAAGGTCAGGAGTTCCCTGCTTTTAATCAATTTCTCTCAAGAGATTTGCCAGTTGAACAGACAAGTAAAGACGTGGTCTCCTTGGGCCTGGCTAAGAAAAGGGGCCAGTGGAGAGGCCAGATTGAGGCAATAATTGGAAGAGGAGATGGGACAAGGGAAGAATGAACAAATTGATGGGTGATGTTGTGGGGAATTGAATGAGAGTGAAAAAATATGTGGAGGGCCCCCATGCTGGTTTCTTGGTTTACTTTGCAGTGAGTGGCAGCCTAGGTGAGGGGGCAGGAGGACATTGCCTTATGCTGCTTGTTTCTTTGACCAGGGTTTGGGTGATGATGTCTTCTGTCCCAGGTCACACCTTCTGAACGAGGACAAGGAGCAGTTAAGGAGGCATCCCCAGGCCAACCTTCCCACCCCAAGCAACTCACTCATCATTCATGCAGATGTTTCCACAGTAGGTCCAGCAGCATGTGTGATTTGGAAAGGAACATTCCCTTAATTTAGTGCATCTTTTTACACAATACCTTAATGATGGAGGCTGTACCCAGCATTGATCAGTGTCTTTTAGTCCATCTGGAATCAAGAGGGTAGAAGTTGGCAGTGTCTATCCACCCACCACTTGGACAAGAAACCCTTTCTCAAGTTGAAAAATCCCTGAGCTCTAAGCCACAGAGTATTTCTCTGCCTTTGAAGAGAATCCCTCTGTGAATCCTAGCCCATGGCTTTTTACAGAAGACCATCCTTATATGGCATGACTTCCCTCTTACCACATGTTCCCACAGCATTGCAGGGCTTCGGGTTCTGTCCAGGTTGCCTAAAGATGGGGCCTCAGACAACCCCAACACAGATGACACCACTTCACCAAGTCAATTCCCATATAACTTTAGATTGCAAGGTCTGCAATAGTCTCTAGCTCCAATTTCCATACCCAGTTTTCAGACTGGAAAACTGTGGGCTCAGAGGAAAACTCTGTGTTGGTCTTTTCTCCATCCAAGGTGGTCTGACATTGGCTACTATTGTATCCTGCTAGGTTATGGAATGTGGGCAAAAGCCACATTCCCTTTCCATGTACCCACTAAGGCTTTCAGAGCTGGGAAAGGAAGCTTGAGAAGATGCCAGTTTGGGAGCAGCCAACCTAATCTTTCTTGGACACCTCTTGCTTGAAGGAGGACTCTGTTCATTTAAAGGGTGATCCTAGAAACATGGGCCCTGAATCTGTTATACCAGACACCCCAGGCCTGGGCAAAGCACCCTCCTCCCTGGCCACACCACCTACAGACAAGTTTGTTCTTGAGGCCTCCCAGCACGGGCAGAAACATCACAAGCTCATAGGTGAGAAGCGTGAGTAGGAGAATCCAGGGCTTCATGGTCGTTTCTACGTGTGTATGGATTAGGCTTTGGCAGAAAGCAGGTCTTTTCCCGATGCTACTAGAGACAGACAGGAATTAAGGGGACAGGGTAGGAAAGAAAGAGAAAATGCTCGTGAATATTGTGCTGTTCTTCTCTTATTTTTCCTTTCCACCCACTGGCACCCAACAGCAAACTAGCCAATGGCTTCCCTGGACTTCTTCCCCATTCACATTAGCTACCCCTTACTTTATGAAATTACCTTTTTTTTTTCATGCATTGTTTTTTTCTGATCAAAAAGCAATTTATCTTCAGGTTGTATTGTTAAAACAAAAAAATGCAAACAGGAGAGCTTCCCTGGTGGCTCAGTGGTAAACAATCCACCTACCAATGCGGGAGACACGAGTTTGATCTCTGGTCTGGGAAGACCCCATGGGCCCCGGAGCAACTAAGCATGTATGCCACAACTGTTTGTGCTCTGGAGCCCAGGAGCTGAAACTCCTAAGCCCACATGCTGCCACTACTGAAGCCTGAATACTCTAGAGCCTGTGCTCAGCAACAAGAGAAGCCACTGGAATGAGAAGTTCATGCAGTACACCTAGAGAGTAGCCCCCACTCACCGAAACAAGCCTGCACAGCAACGAAGACCCAGCACAGCTAATTTTTTGTTTTTTTAAAGAGGAAATGGGTGTTATCCATTATTCTGCCACCCAGAGATAACTGTATAATGTCTATGCTTTTATGTTGTGACCATTATGTTATGAAATTGGAAAAGTAGAACACTTGAAATAGTCTGATCTGTTAAGAACACAGGTAACAGTATGATATAGCGGAAGTTTTAGTTGAGACCTTAAGACAAAGTGGATGAGATAGATGACTCAGCAGGACTTGAGAAAAGTTGCTGACCAAACTTAGAAGCAAGACTTTCACACAACATTGTGAAGCAACTATACTCCAATAAAAATTAATAAAATTGTTAAAAACTGAAAAAAAAATTTTTTTCATCTGCATAGATGATCCAAAGTTGAAGGAGTTAGAGGATGTTGCAGGAGACTGGTCAAAAGCTTTGCCCAGAGAAGTAGACATGCTGTCTTCTAATTCCAAGTTGGGAGCATAAGCTCTGCGGATGCTACTCAGAGTCTCCAGTATGTCCCCCAACGTTTACGGGGACACTGTAGACTTGCGTTCCAGTCATGGCTGAAGACTCTGAAGGGTAAGGAGTGTGTCTAAAGTGACCTGTGGTAGCAGAGAAGAGGGCTACAGTTTGAGAAGTAGCTGAATTGTAAATGGCCTGATGCCATTTTGTGTCTCCAATGAACTCTTGAAATCACCCATAAGAGAGGACCAAAAGCCCAATGCCAGCCAGTGATCACGTCTACTGTGTAAGAACTTTCCCAGTCTCTCTTAGTGGTCCTTCCTCCCTCTACTACTCAGGGGCCAGAAACTTTCTTAAAACAGTTGGGGGTGGAGGAACAGAATCACAGAGAACCCAAGAGAAAGATGTTGGCCACATCCTCTTCCACAGCTGGAGCCTCTGAGAAAAAGGAGGATCCACAGTTCTAAACAGTTTAGGAAGTTGTGGCTAATTTTGTGGGCCTGTACATTTTAATGATTAGGTTGAGAAAATGTTTTGTGACTAAAGTCACAGAAGTTATGGGAAGGTACCAAAGTTTTCCTGAAGAAGCAAGGAAAAAACTAGCTGTTTCCTGAATAGAATAAAATCTATTCTGAATAAATAGATTCTGAATAAAATCGAACAGAACAGGGGGAGACAAAAATAATATGATCACATCACGCAAGTCATGCCAACAATACAAAGATAAATATTACGATCATTCCCCATGTCGTGAAGAAAACAGGCAAAAATCCATACATTTGTAGAGTTGCCATTCTAGTTAAGCAAGAGAATAAGCAAATACATATTTGATAGTAAGCACTCAGGAGAAAACAAAGCAGCAGAAAAATGATGAGATAGCCTGCTGACACCTGGCAGCTGAGGGGTGGGGGAAATTGGACATGGGGGGAGGAGACTTAATTAGAAGTCCCCGCCCTCTCCCATCTGCTTCCTTCATCCTTTATCTGCTGTCTTGCTCGCTTAAAACCAAACAGGAAGAAAAATAAAAGAATCTAAGAAAAGGGTAAAATTCTGATATCACGAATAACATAGTAACAAGGTAGAGGTTGTTTTTCTCCCTGAAAGTCTTTGTTTAGAAATTTTTCAATCCAGCAGAAGACTACACTGTCCGATATGGTGGCCACTGGGACCTATGACTATATAAATTAATTAACTTAAAGTGCAAGATAAACAACAAAATTTTACTGTGTAGCTCAGGGAATTATACCCAGTATCTTGATGGAATATAACCTTAAAAAAAAAACACAAAACTATGCTGTACACCTGAAACTAACACACTGTCATCAATCAACTATACTTCAATTAAAAATTAAACTTAAGTTTAGTTTCCAGGCATTTCAGGCTTCAATATCCACATGAAGCTAGTGGCTATTCTATTGGATAGGTGAGATGTAGAATGTCTCCATCATCACAGAAAATTCTATGAAACCACTCTCCTCGGAATGAAAAAACATGCCTTTGCTTAAAAGCAAGGCTAGTACTAGAGATTATTTAAAAGGTGTGGAATTTTTCAAAGGGATCTTTGAAAACTCATTGTCCACTCAGAATACGTGAAATTTGGAAGTTGCAAAAATGCACATTTTAGGCATGTGAATCCCTAGATGCATTGACTTAGAGGCAAATTGGATTTAGGAGATGAGAGACAGTAAGAGAAGGAGATTAATGAAAGAAGAGGAGAGAAAAAGCCCTTAAAAGACAAAAAAAAAGCTACTTCCTTGGCGGTCCAGGGGTTAAGGCACTGTGCTTACACTGCAGGGAGCATGGGTTCAATCCTGGTTGGGGAACTAAGATCCCACATGCCCCATGGCAGAATCAAAAAACTGAAAAGGTAAAAGATCAGATGTCTGGGGGCTTCCACTCAGATGCTTATATCTGCTCTCCAACCATGTCCATTCAGAACCCACATTCTTGCCAGCCTGCTTCAGCAGGGCATGGGGAGGGCAAATTGTGAAGTTCACCTCCTGCCACATTGGGCAATATTTATACCAAAGGATACAACTTAACTGGTGAAGCTCCAAGCCAAAGGAGCACTCTCTTAGAGCACAGTGGGCTTCCAGAAATCCTGTAAATCACTCACATTTTTTGTGCACTGGAAAGCCAGCTGAGAGTGGTAAGATTCCCAGTCCTTGGTCCGGGCTCAGTGTTCTTCTGATCCTCCAAAGGCAGCAGCACATAGCAAGACAGGTATGTAATGAGGATGCTCTGTTAACCACTTATAGGCAGGGGTGAGGCATAAGAGAACTGGGTGGAGTTGGGCATGGATTGGGACCGACCTCTGAATTCTTGACACCCCCGCCTTTTGCACACAGAAGGAGGAAGACAGACACAATAAATTCAAAGCAATAGGTTCAATGAAGCTGTTTATTTGTATTCAAAAATAGCGTTCTAGACGCAAGTTTGCCAGAGCTTTGAGATCTGCTCATTTGAGAAGCCCCGTTCTTCGTCCTGTTCTCTGAGTTTCTCACTTGTCCCTAGAGGGCTTGTTCAGGATCCTGGGGTTGCCCCAGTTCCCTTCTTTGCACACCTCAGGTGTACGAAATGATCCCAGGGAGGAAAAGTATCATCCCACCCAGGCTGTGTACCACTCACATACAGAGGTCTGGGTGAATCTTTTGTCCATGACACAGGATGTATGGCAATGAAATGGTCTCTAGGCATCACAAAGACACAAAACTACTGCCCCCTCCCCCAGATTCAGGGTCCTGGGCTTTCTAGATGTTAAAGGAGAAAACAGGGGCTTTCTAGTCAGGAATATCGTCATGTTGTTTACTCTCTGCTCCTTTTACCGAGAGCACATCAAACAGTTCCCATGCCCTCTCTATCAACTTTCTTATTCGTACCTCAGGCAGTAATCCCCATTTAACAGGAAGAATGTTGACATCACTGGGCAGGAAACTCACCTGAGCAAGCCACAAATAAAAGCTCACGCCTCAAAACCCTTACCTCCACCTACCTCTGAAGGTATCTGAGTGGAGTGTCTGCAGTAACAGGCTGAGTTTTTTTATCTGGCTTCTTCCTACTGGGAGAGTTTGCGGGAGGCGGGGGGCAGGAGAGGGCAGGGGCCTATAGTCTGGAACAGGGGGCAGAAGAGGAGAAAAAGTCAGTTCAAAGGCCGGGAACTTAAAGGTGATTTTGGTTGCAGCCCATCTTTCATTCCCACTCAGGAACATACTGGTCACATCGCAGCATCTTTGATATTCACCCATCCAGAAGTCCTGGATTTTCTTTGATGTAAGAAGTGTCTCCTGCTAAGCCAGGAAGAACACTATGTACCTACTCACTTTCTCACCCACAAATTCCAGCTGCTTTACTTTAAAAGAAAAAGAAAAAAAGGATTTCTGAATAAAAATGTTCAACAGGATATTGTCTAGATATTCAGTAATTAATGTAATACAGATGCTTGACAATAGGCATTTATGTTAAGTGAGGGCTGCGCAATTATGAGAAATCACATTTTGTAAAATATTTACAATATTCATTGAGAGTGGAGAGGATGGGTAACAAAAGCTGGGCGATTCAAAATGTGAGAAGACAAAGAATTGTACATAGTAAATATGCAAAGAAACTAGAAAGACAGTATAACAGGGCCCATGTTAATTCCAGGCAGTGAGATGATCATCTTTTTTAACTCTTTGTCTCTTTTCTTATAAATTATTTTGTAATTAGAAAATAGAAATAGTTACATCTTCCAGAAAAAAAAAAAAATCTGTTCACAGAAGAGGAAGATTAGCTGTGAGAGGAGGACCGGCCCTGTGGGAGCCCCAGGGTCTCAGGAGTGGGCCCTGGTGAGGGGCAGGCCAGGTGAGGAGACAAGCACTCCTTGCTCTGCCCCGGCTTGGCCAGGAGAGGCAGCGAGGAGCCCAGGACCAGCTTCCTTCCTCCCTTCCGTCTCCCCACGCAGCTCTCCAGGGGCGTCCGGGCCAGACGGAGCGCTCGCCACGCTGCCAGCCATGAGAGCCCAGGCTCTGCTGGCCCTCCTGCTCCTCTGCGTTCTGCTGCTGCAGGCCCGGGGCGGGCAGCACGGCCAGAAGACGAACCGTAGGTGGAGGGAGGGGGCGGGAGAGGGGGCGGGGGGGGCGGGGGGGGGGGGGGCGGGGGGGGGGGGGGCGGGGGGGGCGGGGGGGGGGGGGGCTGGGGGGGGGGGGGGCTGGGGGGGGGGGGGCGGGGGGGGGGGGGGGGGCGGGGGGCGGGAGGGGGGAAGGGGTGGGAGAGGGGGCGGGGCGGGGGCCCGGAGGGGGCGGGAGGGATGACACGTCCAGTCTAAGGAGGACCCGAGAGTTCAAACTTTCCAGCACCTCCTATTCGGACCACAGCACTATGAAGACTCTGGTTCTTCCCAAACCACGGTCCTCCAGCCTCTTTATCTGGCTCTGGGAAGAGTGAGGGGGGTGGAGGGGGAAACTGCATCTTTTCATTCCCCAGCCCCCAAATCCAGAGACAACGTGGTACCTACAACAGGGAAAGATACACCTGAGCGAGAATCAGGTGGGAAAACAAACAGCTATTCTTTGGTTTATGCACACAGGTGACAGGTAAACACTCCGAGACATTCAGGGGAGTAGGGGTAGCATGAAAGTACATGGGAGAGCAAGATTGGGGGTGCAAGGGTCAAGGTAACTTTATCTCAGAGGCAGCAGGATGGTGAGAGTGGAAGGGAAACACTGAGGGTGCTATTTTGCTGGGAAGCGGCAGGGATGGTGCAGATAGTGGCAGCCTGAGAGGAGAGAGATGATGAAGGGGCAAGTTCATCTTCCTCTCTGGTCCCCGTGATTGTGGCGAGTAGGGGAGAGTTAGCAGGTCATCCTGGCCTTTGTGGAGTTCTCAGGGATTGGGTGCAGAGAAGGCAATGGCACCCCACTCCAGTACTCTCGCCTAGAAAATCTCATGGATGGAGGAGCCTGGTAGGCTGCAGTCCATGGGGTCGCTAAGAGTCAGACATGACTGAGCGACTTCACTTTCACTTTTGACTTTCATGCATTGGAGGAAATGGCAACCCACTCCAGTGTTCTTGCCTGGAGAATCCCAGGGACGGGGGAGCCTGGTGGTCTGCCGTCTATGGGGTCACACAGAGTCGGACACAACTGAAGTGACTTAGCAGCAGCAGCAGCAGGGATCGGGTGCAGGTTCCATGGAGGTGATTTGGCCAAGGCCATGATTAATATGGGAGACACAGTCCTGTTGCAGGATTATGGAGAGAGTCCAGGAAGTCCAGGCATCGAGGTCTGCTGGGGAAGAGTAGGAGGAGTGGGATTTAAGATACTACCCATCACCAGGGTCTGGTGAAGGGCGGAGGTGAGTTTCCTGAAAAGTCCAAGAGTCATGAGTGGGCCTGTGTCTGGGGTCTTGGAGGAGGTTTTAAGCTTTAGAGAGGTATTCTCAGGGGCCTGGTTCCACTGACCTTTCCTCTGCTCTGTTTCAGGAAAGCAGAGACCCCCAGAAATCAAGCAGTGTGAGAAAAGACCCAAAATATATCTGTGCACAGTCCCCTGCACAGATCACCGAGAATGTCAAGCAAATACCATATGCTGTTCAACCTTCTGCGGGAACATTTGCATGAACGTCCTGTGAGTCAGAGAGCCTGGGGCCGTGCATCCTGACCCCCCAACCATCTCCGAAGACACTGTGTCTGCGGCTGAAGATAAGGACCTGACCCTGGACACAAGGATGTCAACAGGAGCGCCACTCTGTCCAGCCAGTATCTGAACAACCTGGCCCTGTCAAATAAACCAGAACAAATGTGGAAGGGCCTGCCTAGTTCACTCCCAGTGCCTGTGATCACGGAGAAGCTGGCACAGACCCCAGAGGGCCCCCGCCTTTCTGGGTCCGGGTCTCTGATCTCTCCCCATGTCAAGCTTCTCTGCTCCCCCTCCCCACCTCCCTCCTGCCTCCCTGCCAGGCCCCTGAGAGCCCAGCCCCCCTGTTCCTCTGCTCACTGAACCAGGACTCCCGGGAGAGGACCTGCTCCTGTGCGGCACCTCCTGGTCCTCAGGAGAACGTGCCTCACCAGGAGCCACAAAGGGCCAAGTTCAACATGAGATGCCGGGAGGCTGGACCCTGCGGCACAGAAGGGGAGGCCCCCAAGAAGGACCCTTCCTAAACTTGGTCCACCCCTATCCCATCCTGCTCATTGTCCTTGAGAGGTTCAGGCCACTGTCTCTTTGCAACAAAGAAAGTGAATCCCAAGGAAGTGAGATGACATGTCCAAGGTCAAAGGAGAGGGAGAAGTCGTGGTCTGCTTGGAGGAGGTTTCCTCTGTGCTCCCCTCTCCGCATCCCAGTGGGACGGTCCGCGGAGAGTGAGTCCTGTGCTGTCCCCACTCCAGCACCACCAACAGGCTGCTCATGGAATGGGGCCCGGCCTGTGACCCCTGAGACTCCAGGCCCTTCCTTTAACTGCGCGGTCCCAACCTTTCCTTATGGCCTCATCTTTCTTCTTTTTTTAAACCAGAGGGAGGAACATTTGGTTCAGGCTGATGTGGCTAGGATTAATCGGCCCAGGATGCCTTGGGTCTTGCCCCTGCTTTCATGGTGAGTCAGTAGAAATTCATCCCTGGGTTCCAGAGTCCCTACTACTCTGTACAATCACCACTTCTCTGATGTGGTCCTGGGACTAAGTCCAGAGACCCAAGCACATGTGTCCAGCTGGAACATGGGGTCAATTGTGAGGAACTCGGGAGGGCAGACCCTGCTGGAGGCGGGGATGTGGTGCTATGCTGCAGGCCAGTGGTTCCTGCTGAGCATCAGTGAAGGAGACGCGCCATGCCTCCATCGGCCCAGAGCCTCCGACCCATCTCAGGAGCATCACAGGGCTTCTGGTACTGCAGGGTCTCCTCCACTTTTGCTAAGAGCTGCTCTCAGACAAGGGGGCTTTAGGAAAGAGATCATGATCCACTATCAACTCAGACATCATTGGAGGTAGTTGGGTGCTAAGGGCATGCTCTAAGGAGCTCTTATGTGGTACTTCCTCAGATAACCTCACTCTACAAGCACTTTCCCAATGCTTGGCTATCCCCTCAAACACCCTGGGACAGACAGTTAAGAGAGGCAAAATCACCTTCCAGAGAGCCATATTGTGAATCTCCTCCCATGTCCAAGTCCACTGTGTCTTACTTCATGGGCATATCTTAGGTACCAGGCTGACCTATTCCTTGCCACTGGTGAACACTGTGGACCATGAATTTTACTAGAAGCAGCTGCCCTTCTCCCTTGTGGTAACTGGTACCCTGACCCTCTCTGGACAGTCCACCCTGCTCTAGAGAACTCAGAGGCTACATCTAGAATGCTATGGCCAGGAGGAGTGCTTGCCTGGATACCACTTCATGTTCTGTTCTTATTAGAATAAACAATGGCCTCTTTATTACATAAAAGGGAGGAGTAGGGGATCCCTTGGAAGACCTTGAAATCTATGGAGACAAAGGAGGAAACAAGTGCAGACTTCGCCATGATGTGGGTCTCCAAAATGTCAAGTCCCTGCCTACAGAAAATCGCAGATCAGGACTGATCTGTTTGTGACAAACACATGGGCTCCTGGTTGCTGTGCCTCATTCATTCATTCATTCATTTATCTATTTGCCTGTCTGTCTCTCTGTATATTCATTTATTGCATGATTTGTTCTCCTCTCAAGTTCAAGTCTTCTCCTAACAAATTTTTACCTCTCGTTCCTATCAACCAAGATAATCGGAAGTAGCTTTCTCCCGTGTACAGACCTAGCAATAGACCCTCGGTGTCTTACTCCAGGACTAATTCATCTCTTCGGGCTTTTGACTTCATAGTCTGAAGAGACTTTGATCCCTTGGTATTCCGCGAACCATCACGCCAGCTTCATCATACCTGTGACACTCTGCTCACCGGCCGTAGAGAGTGGAAATAGCAGGCATCCTATGTGCTTTAGCACTTGCATGCCAGAGGGTGGGGCAATAGTCCAGACTGACAGTAGTCTGACACCTGACGATAGTCCAGGACTTGCCCTGCTGGTAACATTTCCAGAGATCCAGTTGTCCAGGCGTATAGGAAAGACCCTCGGAGGCAGCAGACAAGCTGCTGCACCTTCTGCTGCCCACCGTGAAGAAAGACACAGTACGTGGTGGGGCTCTTTGCTTTGTTGTCGTTGTTTTGTTTTTTGGCCATGACACACAGCTTGCAGGATCTTAGTTCCCTAACTAGGGACTGAACCCAGACCACAACAATCAAAGTACCGAGTCCTAACTATTGGGCCACCAGGGAATTCCCTTGGTGGAGCTCTTTGGATTTTGGAGACAATAAAGACCACTTTGGGGGCACTCTGCTCTTATTGATTTTCTGGGGGAACATAAGGTTGATAGATTTTTAAAATAATTAATTCACTGATTTTTATTTTTGGTTGTACTGGGTCTTCAGAGCCACACATGGGCTTTCTCTAGTTGCAGCGACTGGGGGCTACTCTTTGTTACTGTGCTTGGGCTTCTCATTGCAGTGACTTCTCTTGTTGTAGGGCACTGGTTATAGGCACATGGGCTTCAGTACTTGCAACATGCCGGCTCAGTAGTTGTGACTCTTGGGCTCTAGAACACGGGCTTAATTGCTCTGCAGCGTGCGGAACCTTCCCAGACAGGGGATTGAACCCATGTTCCCCCCACTGGCAGGCGGAGTCTCATCCACTGGACCACCAGGGGAATCCAAGGCTGCTAGTTTTGAGTGGAATCCAGATTAAGGAATATTTCTGCAACAGGTCCAGGATACTTTGCAAGTTGGCTGCCCCTTGGGTCTTAGCCCCTAGCACATGCATTATACAAAGTGTCTGTGGTTGATTAAGATGCTGACTGGTCTCTTTGCAAGTTCCAACAGGAGAATCAAAGAATACACACCTGTGTTGAGGTCAGACTTTCTCTTCTGTTGCCAGATGGTTTCCATTTTTGAAGCAGCTTTTTCCTTGCTAGCAAATCCTGGAAAAGACCCATGTCTAACCAGGGGACATCAAACCACTCTGCAACTGGAAATTTCCATCACAACTTGGGGGTTATCTGATCTATGAAGTCTCAAAATGGAGGGGTGGGCAGTGCATAGAGGCGGTTCATTATCAAATGGAAATGGTATAAATGAGACTGAGCTTGATCAATTCCAGAGGAAATGAGTCACCAGTATAATCAGGTGTGTGGACTCTAAGGACCCACTGACTTCCTCTCTAACTTCATTCTTCCCCACAGCCTCTAAGTCTACAAGAGGCACTGCCCTTTCTGTGTCACTGTTGGCACTCTGAGAAATGGTGTCTTCCTGTGTTTGCCTATTTAAGGTTTCTTGCACTTGCACCTCTCTTTTTGATTTCTCAGAACCAGGGATCTATTGTAGATGTCAGCCTTTTTCTCAGCATTCCTCCATCTGCATTCAGACTTCCATTTTCTGAGGGTTATTTTATCTGTGTCCTGGCCTAAGCCTGGTGCCCTTTCCTCATTTACAGACATGCAGTCTCTGTGGTCTTCATGTCTCTGCTTCCTTGATGGCTCAGCAGGTAAAGAATCCGCCTGTGACACAAGAGACACAGGTTCTATCTCTGGGTCGGGGAGATCCCCTGGAGAAGGAGATAGCAACCTAGTCCAGTATTCTTGCTTGAAAAATCCCATCGACAGAGGATCCTGGTGGGCTACAGTCCATGGGGTCACAAAGAGCTGGACGTGACTGAGTGACTAAGCACGCACGCACAAACGTGGACTCCGACGCTGCATCTGCCACGTTGGGGTGTTATTTCTCTCCTAACAAATTGAAATTTATAACATTCTCTATTTCCTCATTAGGCTGAGGGTCATATGTGGAGTGATTTATTTGCTCCTCATTGATCTGTATGGATTTTCTGAAAACAGCTAAAATTAGATAGCCACAATTATGCTGTATCTATTTACTTATTTACTTTCTTATTTATTTATTTATATCCTGCCCTTAAGAACTTCAAGGAGTTGCTTAACTCCTCTGTGTCTCAGTTTCTGCATTTGTAAAATAGGAATGCTAGGACTAAACTCATAGGGTCATCGACAGTACTAGCTAATACATGTTAAATATCTGACAGGCAGTAAATTTGGTATTAAACTGGGTGATGCTTGACACTTCATTGGGTAACACTCTCATTTGTTGATTTAACTAACTTACAATCACTGCCTGTATTTCAGACACTGGTTCTAAGTGCTTAACAGATCATCATTCATGGAACCCTCACAATAACCCTATGAGGAAGGCACTGCTATTAATCCACTTTGTCAATGAGGAAATTGATGCATGGAGAGGATTAGTGACTCACCCAAAGTAAGTGGGAACTAGAGTTTGAATCCAGGTTAAGTCTGTGTTGTAAATCTCCGTTTAGGTGGCCTTTCCAAGCTCTCTTGGCAGAGCTGCTTTTCCAGTAGCTCAAAACCCACAGGACATTGTGCTCAGGTAGTGTTAGGCTGACGCTAACCATGTTGAAGTTAACATAGAGATGGATAGGATGTTACAAAAGTCATCACACAAATGTTAGCAAAAAATAGATATGCAGATCCTTCAATCACCCAGACATCCAGGAAGTGTGTGTGTTGGGGGAGGGAAGGCTCCTGCAGTTCTCCAGTGTTTGGCTTTTACTTGTATTGCCTGCAGCACAAAGAGACAAAAAAAAAAAAAAAAAAAAAATCACTCCTTGAGTACTTTTTATAGGAATTTAGGGACAATGTTCTATATGTACCCAACTTACTGGCAGAACTCCCAGATCTGCCACAACCAGAACCATGATTACATTCTGAACCTTCGAGCTCCGTTCCGCTCATCAGACTCCCCGTGTGCAAGGGCTCGGCAGTTCGCAGAGACGAGGAAGAAGAGCCAGCCGTCCATAAATACCGGCACTTCCAACTCGTACAGCTTCAGAGGTAGGTGAAGGTCAGAATCTTGGGGCTGGAAATGTGAGCCTGAAAATGCTTTCATTTGTGGCTTGTGTCCAAATCATGCTCCCAGATTAAAACAACACTATCCCTTTAGAAAAGAAGCAATCGTCCTTGATGTTCAAGTGGAGAAAGTGAGAGAAAGATGAGACAGATGGACACCGAGTCACTATGTATTGTCTGCAATACACACGACACTATGTATTGTCGGCAATACATGGGCCATTATTGTCTTCAGAGTAGTCTCAGGGAGAACGTATAACGTGCACCTAATCATGAAGAAATTGCAAACAAACCCCACAAGAGGAATGTTTAATTAAAAGAAAAAATTGTCTAGCGTCATCAAAAATTTCAACCTCATAAAAGACAAAGGGCATTGCTGGGTGAATTTACACAATGGGATACTGATGGTAGATTTGATAAAAAGATTTTAGAAATGTTAAATGAAGGTGATAGTTGTACTGTGATCACAGAAGAGAATGTTCCTATTGTTAATACTCACTGAAGTATTATTCCTAAATAAGAACCATGATGTATCAGTTCAGTTCAGTTCAGTCGCTCAGTCGTGTCCGACTCTTTTCAACCCCATGAATCACAGCACACCAGGCCCCCCTGTCCATCACCAACTCCCAGAGTTCACTCAGACTCATGTCCATCGAGTTAGTGATGCCATCCAGCCATCTCATCCTCTGTTGTCCCCTTCTCCTGCCCCCAATCCCTCCCAGCAAGATGTATCTACTTACCCTCAAATGGCTTAGGGATATATATATATATATATATATATATATATATGTATATATATATATATATACACACGCACATACATGCGAGAGAGAGAGAAAGCAATTAGGGGTAAATTCTTGAAATAGGTGAATCTGAGTAAATAGTATGTAGAAGTTCTTTGACTAGTCTTACTCTTATAATTTTGAAATCATTTCCAAATAACAGTTTTTTAGAAGTTAAAGGCAACCCAGCTAACAGTCTATGTGCCTTAATTTTTATTTTATTATTTTTTAACAGATTTTTTTGATGTGGACCATTTTTTGAAGTCTTTTTATTGAATTTGTTACAGTATCGCTTCTTTTATTTATGTTTTGATTTTTTGGCTGCAAGGCCTGTGGGATCTAGCTCCACAACCAGGGACTGAATCCAAACCCCCTTGCATTGGAAGGCAAAGTCTGCCACTGGACCACCAGGGAAATCCCTCAAATTTTCTCTATTTTCCTATTTTATAATTTGTAACATATGCCAAGAGGCTTTATTTTTTAATTTTTAAAACTTAAAACTTAAAATTTTTTGCTAGTGCTTCATATTGTCAGCATTTGCTATGTTGATATATCATCCCCATATTGTTCAGTCACTCAGTCATGTCAGACTCTTTGCAACCCCACGGAAGCATGCCAGGCTTCCTGGTCCTTCACCATCTCCCGAGCTTGCTCAAACTCCTGTCCATTGAGTAGGTGATGCCATCCAACCATCTCACCCTCTGCCATCCCCTTCTCCTCCTGCCTTCGATCTTTCCCAGCATCAGGGTCTTTTCCAATGAGTCAGCTCTTCGCATCAGGTGGCCAAACTATTGAAGCTTCAACTTCAGCATCAGTCCTTCCAGTGAATATTCAGGATTGATTTCCTTTAGGATTAACTGGTTTGATCTCTTTGGCAGTCCAAGGGACTCTCAAAAGTCTTCTTCAACACCACAGTTCAAAAGCATCAGTTTTTCCATGCTCAGCCTTCTTTATGGTCCAACCCTTACATCTGTTTACTGGAAAAGCCATAGCTTTGACTATACAGACATTTGTCAGCAAAGTGATGTCTCTGCTTTTTAATATGCTGTCTAGGTTTGTCATAGCTTTTCTTCCAAGGAGCAAGCATCTTTTATTTCATGGCTGCAGTCACCACCTGCAGTGATTCTGGAGCCCAAAAATAATATATCCAGGGAAACTGAGTCTTTGAGAAATTAGGTGATTAGCCAAACACATAGCTTATAATAAACTAGGCATGTTGGGGTTGGGAATTCACAGGAATTTGAATCTCTGACTCCAGAAAGTCACAGGAATTTACTGTCTATACCACACTGACAGTTTTCAGTGTGGTGTCAAGTGGGAGAGAATTTCCCTCCTACTGATAAGACAGGATGTATATCCTGTTGGTAAAATAAACCATTATTTTTTATAATTAAACATTTTAGAGTTATGTGTCTCTAGGTTCCTTTTATATGTCCAACTCTTTAAGGCTATGAGAAACCACAGCCATTATTGATAAAATTAAATTGTATTTTAAAAAATTTTCAGGTATAGTTGCTTTACAATGTTGTGTTATTTTCTTCTGTTCCACAAAGTAAATCAGCTATACATATATCTATATGTATAGCTTTTTTTCCATTTAGGTCATTTAGGTCAGCACAGAGCACGGACTAGAGTTCCTTGTACTATACAGTAAGTTCTCATTAGTCATCTGTTTTACACATTTACACATGTATCTGTATATACATTTGTGCATTTATCAATTCCAATCTCCCAATTCATCCTACCTCTCTTTTCTTTTATTTTTCAAAAATGCTTTTTCAAATTCTTTTCCTATTGTTGCATAATATTGAGCAGAGTTCCCTGTGCTATACAGTAGGTCCTTGTTGGTTATTAGTTTTGATTTTTAAAAATTAAAAAAAATCTTTAGCCATGGCATGAGGCATGTGGGGCATATGGGATCTTAGTTCCCCAATTGGGGATCCAACCTGTGCCCTTCTGCATTGGAACTGAAGAATCTTAAACACTGGACCCTCAGGGAAGTCCTTCCACTTTAAATATAGCAGTGTGTACCTGTTAATCCCAAACTCCCTAGCTATCACTCCAGACCACCCTTCCCCACCCTGGTAACCATAAGTTCCTTCTCTAAGTCTGTGAGTCTGTTTTTGAAAAGAAACTAATCTTAAAACAGGAAAAACTGGCACCAACCCCATCTAGGGTTTGAGACAGGCAATATCCTTTGTCCAAGGACCTCCACATCTATAAATGCATTTAACCGAATTTCAGGTGCAAGGTTTCCAAAGACATTTTTTCCCCATGAAGAAAGAGAAGTCACAAATTTTCAGATGTCTTATGATCCATGGGAAAATCTTAATGATCTGTGTTACTGGTACACATATCATTAATATTCATTGGGAATGTTACTAGTAATATATTGAAAGTCTTGTCCTTTGTCCTATTTAAATATATCCCGAAGAGCTACTTCATTTCTTGGTTCTATATGAGAGCTTGGGTACAGAACTAGACTTTTCTAGTCACTGCCTACATTTAAAACATAATAGTGTATTATATGCTAAAACATATTATTCATAATATAATATAATAAATTTAGAAAAAAGTCTAAGCCCAAGCACAGTTGAAACACTAAGCTTGAATTAACATGGTTGTTCCCTCCACACCTAGAAAGAGAGTGGTCAGTTTCCTTGCTCTTTCTCTCCTCCTGCAGGTAGCTAAGAGCCATTTTGGAGGTGGCGGAGCAAGAATAGTGTCGCACTCTTGAACTTTGTACTTTCGGGACCTGGTGCTGCTTCAAATTGACTCTGTCATGGGTGGTTCCATGGCTTGAGTTTTCCCCCACCCAACTGATGGAAGTTGCTCACTTGTGGTTGTCTTGATCTGGCTGAATCCATCTCTTTACCAGCTGGTTTATTGTGATATCTTTCCCTCACCACTCACTTTCTTTTTTTTTTTTCCTTTTAAAAAATATTTTATTTGTTTATTTGGCGCTGGGTCTCAGTTGCAGCACGCTCATCTTTCATTGCAGTGTATGGGCTCTCGAGTTGTGCTATGTGAGTTACTTTCCTGACCAGGGATCGAACCCAATTTTCCTGCATTGGAAGGCAGATTCCTAACCACTGGACCACTAGGGAAGCCTCTGAGTCATTTTTTTAATCAAGGGAAAATAACACACACATGCAAAAAATAAAAAAGGTTTTCCTGCAAAAGGAAGGCATGAAGCTTGTTTTGAAAGCTAAATTTGAATTATCATTATTGTAAAGATTCATTTCTTTATTTTGCTGCACTCGGTCTTGGTTGCTGTGTGCTGGCTCTCCCTAGTTGCGGTGTCTGGACTTCTCATTGTGGTGGCTTCTCTTGTTGTGGAGCACTTGCTCTAGGCACATAGACTTCAGCAGCTGTGGCACTCAAGCTCTGGAGTGGTGGCTCAGTAGTTGTGGTGCGTGGGCTTCATTGCCCTGCAGCTGTGGGATCTTCCTGGAGCAGGAATCAAACCCATGTCCCCTGTGTTGGCAGGCAGATTCGTAACCACTGGACTACCAGGAATCCCTTGAGTTATTTTTTAATCAAGGGAAAATAGCACATTAAAAAAAAGGTGGGGGGGGGAGTTTTCCTGCAAAAGGAAGGCATGAAACTTGAGATGGAAAGATATCTTTTAGCAAAGTCAACATCCAGAATTGGTTTGTACCTGTGGTTGGGTGGTGGAGGTCAAAGAAGAATAAATAGAGGACAGAGCGTAAAGAAATTCCATGAGAATTTCCTCTTGCTTTCCAGCTCTCTTTATTTGTGTCTCTTGATCTCTAGAAGCAACCGCGAAGGAAAGAACTCCTGACAACACCTATTCAGACGTATAGATACTGTCAACATCATGAAGTTCTGGACACCTCTCCTCATGATATTCCTCTGTATGGTACTACTGTCTGTGCTGGGAGGAGTGAAGGAAAGACATAGCAGCAGGTGATGAGGCTGGATTGAGGATCAAAAGGGCATGACGGGGCTGTACTTATTTCTGGACAAATGAAGAAGTATCGTGCCTGATACATCTGACCCAGGACTCACTTCCCTGGACCACTTGTTGGAGCGTTTGTGTATAGATACTTTTCTATAGACAGAGATCCAAGAAACTCCCAAGCTGAGATCCTTCAATGTTTCTTCTTCCAACCTTAAAAGTATCAATGAGTATCTGTCAGCTTTTAGATACATCCCATAAATTATAAGGATATAATATTTTCCCATGTCAGGCTATCTTGCAGGAGAGGGGGCACCAGTACAGAGCTACCGTATTTTCCCATTCTTCCAGAAGCTCTGTGTCCTGTGTGCACGCTGATGTTAACCAAATGGCATTTCTTGATACAGACCCTTAATTTACGGGTAGGATATTTCAGAAGTCCAATGCAATGGAAGACTGCTTGAGTTAAAGCTGACCCATTGGTAGGATATTTCAGAATGTAAAAAGATGGAAAAGAGACATGAGATGGGTTTTTAGTGGAGCAATGTTGGGGGCCATATGATGAGAAAATGAAATCAATGGAGGCAGCCAAGAAAATAAGATGAGAGAGAGAAGAATTTGGAGAGAGGCTGAATTACTTTAATTTTTTTAATAGGATGCTTTTTTTTTCTCTCTCTAGTTGTGACATGCAGATTTAGTTGCCCTGAAGCATGTAGGATCTTAGTTCCCCAACTAGGGATCAAACTCATGTCCCCTGCATTGGAAGGCGGATTCTTAACCACTGGACCACCAGCGAAGTCCTGAGGCTGAGTTACATTAAAGGCAGGGTCAGCAAGGAGGGGAAGAAAGTAAGGCAAATCTATTTCTTACTTTCCCTGGTCTAGTTTCCCATGCTATGAAATGGGTGTGATAACAAGGGTAGAGGTTATCACAGACTCTGAGATCTCCCATTATAAAGATGTAACTTTTATAGAAGGGCAAATGAATGCTGGGAGTATATGGAGTCCTATCTCTAGGATGCTCAAAGACAGCCCAGAAGTCTGCAATGCTATAGGACGTGGGGAGCAGAGAAGTCTAAGAGTTTAGTGAAGATGCGATGGGGTCAGTGAAAATACAATGAGGAGGCTAAGGAAGGGGACTTTTCTTAGAAGATAGATACTTTAGTGGGGACTTGGGGCCAGGATCTAGGAGGGGCCCCTCTAGCTTAACATAAACTGTTAAGCTTATGAAGGACTTCTCTTCCCACACTTGTCTATATGGCCCCACCAATGTCTTACCATCTCATCTCATTTTCAGGGGGGATTTGTTCCTTCAGGAGTGCTGGGGAGATCCAACCATCCGAGAATGTAAGAACAGGTGTTCTAAAAACTTTAGATGTGTAAAAATAAATCACACATGCTGCTGGACCTACTGTGGAAACATCTGCTGGGAAAATACAGTGAGTTTGGAGATGCACACTTAGGTATGTGTGATCACTGATTCTCACCTTCTTCTCAGATGCTGTTATCCCTAAACAGAGGGCTGAGGTATTCCAAATCCAGGCACAAACGTAGCAGAAGACCATGTCCACTAAACATGGAAGCCAATTCACTGTCAAATAGACCAAGATACCAGCTTGGGACACTTTGTTTCTTTCAATATATAATCAACGCCTGTGATGTCTTCATTCTATATTTCAACAGTTTGGTGTTTTTCTGTTTTTCAGTCCAGATTTCTAGCCATAGCATCCATAGTCAGAATTTACCATGAACCATTTTAGCTTACCCAGGTCCCATATTTCTACCTTCGTCTATTCAGGGAACTAATACCATCCCCTCCTCCAAATCAGAAGTGGACAATACCTGTTGTTACATGAAGTATTCTTGTTCCAAGGTCTGGTGAAGATGAATAATATTAAGCTTGGGAATGAATTCTTGCTTCCCAGATTTCCAGCGCCTCTAAGCATCTAACCTTTTTCTCTTGCAGCTAATCACTGAAGAAGCTAAAACCCTAGCCTCCCACTGAGATACCAGTTCATCCTCACTGAGGGCTGGGAAGGAGTAAATCCTTGGCAAATAAACTCATATGCCAGCAGTGGTCCTTGACTTTTTTCCACTCCATTCCACTACCCTTGAATGCCATATTACACTCCCCTCTATTGTTATAGTGTGTACATAAGCTTCCAACTCTTGCTTCCAAATCTTGCCTCCCCATTTGATTACCTTAGAACTAATAGGCTAAATCATCTGGAGAAGGAAATGGCAACCCACTCCAGTGTTCTTGCCTGGAGAATCCCAGGGACAAGGGAGCCTGGCGGGCTGCCATCTATGGGGTCACACAGAGTCGGACACGACTGAAGCGACTTAGCAGCAGCAGCAGCAATAGGCTAAATCATGGACTTCAAGAATAGAAGTTTATTTCTCGCATGCCATTTTAATGTGGGTAACTGGCAAGCAGTCCTTTCTTTCCGTTTTTCAGAGAGCAGGTCTCTGGTGAATTTGTTTTTCACAGGGCATGGGTTCAGTTCAGTTCAGTTCAGTTGGTCAGTCATGTCCAACTCTTCGTGACACCATGAATCACAGCAGTCCAGGCCTCCCTGTCCATCACCAACTCCCAGAGTTCACTCAGACTCATGTCCATCAAGTCAGTGATGCCATCCAGCCATCTCATCCTCTGTCGTCCCCTTCGCCTCCTGCCCCCAATCCCTCCCAGCATCAGAGTCTTTTCCAATGAGTCAACTCTTTGCATGAGGTAGCCAAAGTACTGGAGTTTCAGCTTTAGCATCATTCCTTCCAAAGAAATCCCAGGGCTGATCTCCTTCAGAATGGACTGGTTGGATCTCCTTGCAATCCAAGGGACTCTCAAGAGTATTCTCCAACACCACAGTTCAAAAGCATCAATTCTTCGGTGCTCAGCTTTCTTCACAATCCAACTCTCACATCCATACATGACCACAGGAAAAACCATAGCCTTGACTAGACGGACCTTAGTCGGCAAAGTAATGTCTCTGCTTTTGAATATGCTATCTAGGTTGGTCATAACTTTCCTTCCAAGGAGGGTCTTTTAATTCCATGGCTGCAATCACCATCTGCAGTGATTTTGGAGCCTAAAAAAATAAAGTCTGACACTGTTTCCACTGTTTCCCCATCTATTTCCCATGAAGTGATGGGACCGGATGCTATGATCTTCGTTTTTTGAATGTTGAGCTTTAAGCCAACTTTTTCACTCTCCTCTTTCACTTGCATCAAGAGGCTTTTTAGTTCCTTTTCACTTTCTGCCATAAGGGTGGTGTCATCTGCATATCTGAGTTTATTGATATTTCTCCCAGCAATCTTGATTCCAGCTTGTGTTTCTTCCAGTCCAGCGTTTCTCATGATGTACTCTGCATAGAAGTTAAATAAGCAGGGTGACAATATACAGCCTTGATGTACTCCTTTTCCTATTTGGAACCAGCCTGTTGTTCCATGTCCAGTTCTAACTGTTGCTTCCTGACCTGCAGACAGGTTTCTCAAGAGGCAGGTCAGGTGGTCTGGTATTCCCATCTCTTTCAGAATTTTCCACAGTTTATTGTGATCCACACAGTCAAAGGCTTTGGCATAGTCAGTAAAGCAGAAATAGGTGTTTTTCTGGAACACTTTTGCTTTTTCCATGATCCAGCGGATGTTGGCAATTTGGATCTCTGGTTCCTCTGCCTTTTCTAAAACCAGCTTGAACATCTGGAAGTTTATGGTTCACATATTGCAGAAGCCTGGCTTGGAGAATTTTGAGCATTACTTTACTAGCGTGTGAGATGAGTGCAGTTGTGCAGTAGTTTGAGCACTCTTTGGCATTGCTTTTCTTTTGGATTGGAATGAAAACTGAGCTTTTCCAGTCCTGTGGCCACTGCTGAGTTTTCCAAATTTGCTGGCATATTGAGTGCAGCACTTTCACAGCATCATCTTTCAGGATTTGAAATAGCTCAACTAGAATTCCATCACCTCCACTAGCTTTGTTCATAGTGATGCTTTCTAAGGCCCACTTGACTTCACATTCCAGGATGTCTGACTCTAGGTGAGTGATCACACCATCGTGGTTATCTTGATCTTATGGGTATGGGTAAACAATTCTAAAACTATTTTACAGGTATGAAAGATTGAACAGGTAAGTAACTGGTAGATAAGAGCCAGCTTTCTGTGAGAGAAGTTAGAAATAAGCAAAAGGAAAATGCTAGAATGAACCCTGGGTTACTGGATTAAAATCAGAGCTATCAATATGAACTCACGTTCAGATATATCTATATGTATATCTATATCTATAGATATATACGGTTGGTCAAAAAGTTCACTTGGGGTTTCCTGTAAGATCTTATGGACAAACCCGAATGAACTTTTTAGTCAACCCTATATATACACACACAGGGGCTTCCCTGGTGGCTCAGTGGTAAAGAACTCGCCTGCCAATGCAGGAGACATGGGTTTGATCCTGAGTCGGAAAGATCTCCTGGAGAAGGAAATGACAACCTACTCCAATATTCTTGCCTGGAGAATCGCAGGGACAAAGGAGCCTGGTGGGTTATCATAGATATGGTCTCAAAGAGTCGGACACAACTGAAGTGACCCAGCATGCATGCACACATACTCCTAGATAATGTTATTTTAGACTTAAGAATATCTCCTTCTGGAAAGAAAATCTTCCTGGAATGGTTCAAGGAACCAATATATTTGGATTTGGACTGATGGGCATTTCTTAGTGGTAAATCTTGCACCCAGCACCTAACCCCAACATCTGCATTCCAGATATCTTCCTGGAGCTTCTTAATTAGGCATTCTGGGTCTAGTTATGACACAGACAGCTATGAGACATGGGATGGAAGACACTTGCAGATCACGGCATCAATATGAACCCACCTGTGAACACTGGGGGCAGTCAAAGCATGGAGCAGGCAGGAGCTGACCACCATCGTGATGTATGAGATGAGGAGGATACTTCTGGAGCCCTTCCATATGCTTGACATAGAGAAGAGCAGGAGACGAGAACAAGTCATGCAAGAGTCATTGCAACCATGAGGCGATGGGTTGCCTCAAAACAGATCAGCTCTAATTTGCAGTTCTCTGCAGGCTGCGACTTGACGTTTTGGAGATCCAAATCAAAGCAGAATCTGCATTTGTTTCTTCCTTTGCCTCCATAAATTTCAAGGTCTTCCAAAGGACCCCCACTCCTCCTTTTTATGTAATAAAGAGGCTCACAATTATTTCAATAAACCAGAACACGCACTGGTGTCCAGGCCAGCACTCGTCCTATGCATAACGTTCCAGGTATAGCCTCTGAGTTCTCTAGGGCAGGGCAGACTGTGGAAAGGAATAGGTGAGCCTGGCACCTGTGATCATGATCTCTTTCCTAAGGCCCCCTTGTCTGAGAGCAGCTCTTAGCAAAAGTGGAGGAGACCCTGCAGTACAAGAAGCCCTGTGATGCTCCTGAGATGGGTCGGAGGCTCTGGGCTGATGGAGGCATGGCGTGTCTCTTTCACTGATGCTCAGTAGGAGCCACTGGCCTGCAGCATAGCACCACATCCCCGCCTCCAGCAGGATCTGCCCTCCCGAGTTCCTCACAATTGACCCCATGTCCCAGTTGGCCACACTCGCCTGGTCTCTGGACTTAGTCCCAGGACCACATCAGAGAAGTGGTGATTGTACAGAGTAGTAGGGACTCTGGAACCCAGGGATGAATTTCTACTGACTCACCATGAAATCTGGGGCAAGACCCAAGGCATCCTGGGCCGATTAATCCTAGCCACATCAGCCTGAACCAAATGTTCCTCCCTCTGGATTAAAAAAAGAAGAAAGATGAGGCCATAAGGAAAGGTTGGGACCGCGCAGTTAAAGGAAGGGCCTGGAGTCTCAGGGGTCACAGGCCGGGCCCCATTCCATGAGCAGCCTGTTGGTGGTGCTGGAGTGGGGACAGCACAGGACTCACTCTCCGCGGACCGTCCCACTGGGATGCGGAGAGGGGAGCACAGAGGAAACCTCCTCCAAGCAGACCACGACTTCTCCCTCTCCTTTGACCCTGGACATGTCATCTCACTTCCTTGGGATTCACTTTCTTTGTTGCAAAGAGACAGTGACATGAACCTCTCAAGGACAATGAGCAGGATGGGATGAGGGTGGACCAAGTTTAGGAAGGGTCCTTCTTGGGGGCCTCCCCTTCTGTGCCGCAGGGTCCAGCCTCCCGGCATCTCATGTTGAACTTGGCCCTTTGTGGCTCCTGGCGAGGCACGTTCTCCTGAGGACCAGGAGGTGCCGCACACGAGCAGGTCCTCTCCCGGGAGTCCTGGTTCAGTGAGCAGAGGAACAGGGGGGCTGGGCTCTCAGGGGCCTGGCAGGGAGGCAGGAGGGAGGTGGGGAGGGGGAGCAGAGAAGCTTGACATGGGGAGAGATCAGAGACCCGGACCCAGAAAGGCGGGGGCCCTCTGGGGTCTGTGCCAGCTTCTCCGTGATCACAGGCACTGGGAGTGAACTAGGCAGGCCCTTCCACATTTGTTCTGGTTTATTTGACAGGGCCAGGTTGTTCAGATACTGGCTGGACAGGGTGGCGCTCCTGTTGACATCCTTGTGTCCAGGGTCAGGTCCTTATCTTCAGCCGCAGGCACAGTGTCTGTGGAGACGGTTGTGGGGGCGGGGGATGGGGGGTCAGGATGCACGGCCCCAGGCTCTCTGACTCACAGGACATTCATGCAAATGTTCCCGCAGAAGGTTGAACAGCATATGGTATTTTGTGGACAGTGCCGGAAGTATGAACAATGGTTCCCACAAGTAAACTCCCTGGGCCGCTTCGTACAGGCTTTAGCTTTGAGGTCTAAAAAGAGCAGGAGGAGAAGCAAGGTCAATGGAACCAGGCTCCTCAGAGCACTCATCTCGAGGTGAAAGCCTCCGCAGAGACCTGAGACCTCAAAATCTACTCAGGAGACACTTGGACTTTTCCGGGAACTCACCTCCGCCCTTCACCAGACCCTGGGGATGGTAGTATCTTAAACCCCACTCCTCCTACTCTTCCCCAGTAGACCTCGATGCCTGGACTTCCTGGACTCCCTCCATAATCCTGCAACAGGACTGCGTCTCCCATATTAGTCATGGCCTTGGCCAAATCACCTCCACAGAACCTGCACCCGATCCCTGAGAACTCCACAAAGGCCAGGATGACCTGCTAACTCTCCCCTGCTCTCCATAATCGCGGGGACCAGAGAGGAAGATGAACTTGCCCCTTCATCATCTCTCTCCTCTCAGGCTGCCACTATCTGCACCATCCCTGCCGCTTCCCAGCAAAATAGCACCCTCAGTGTTTCCCTTCCACTCTCACCATCCTGCTCCCTCTGAGATAAATTTACCTTGACCCTTGCACCCCCAATCTTGCTCTCTCATGTACTTTCATGCTACACCTACTCCCCTGAATGTCTCGGAGTGTTTACCTGTCACCTGTGTGCATAAACCAAAGAATAGCTGTTTGTTTTCCCACCTGATTCTCGCTCAGGTGTATCTTTCCCTGTTGTAGGTACCACGTTGTCTCTGGATTTGGGGGCTGGGGAATGAAAAGATGCAGTTTCCCCCTCCACCCCCATCACTCTTCCCAGAGCCAGATAAAGAGGCTGGAGGACGGTGGTTTGGGAAGAACCAGAGTCTTCATAGTGCTGTGGTCCGAATAGGAGGTGCTGGAAAGTTTGAACTCCAGGGTCCTCCTCAGACTCGACGCGTCATCCCTCCCACCCCCTCCGGGCCCCCTCCCCCGCCCCCCCGCCCCCCGCCCCCCCCGCCCCCTCTTCCGCCCCCTCCCTCCACCTACGGTTCGTCTTCTGGCCGTGCTGCCCGCCCCGGGCCTGCAGCAGCAGAACGCAGAGGAGCAGGAGGGCCAGCAGAGCCTGGGCTCTCATGGCTGGCAGCGTGGCGAGCGCTCCGTCTGGCCCGGACGCCCCTGGAGAGCTGCGTGGGGAGACGGAAGGGAGGAAGGAAGCTGGTCCTGGGCTCCTCGCTGCCTCTCCTGGCCAAGCCGGGGCAGAGCAAGGAGTGCTTGTCTCCTCACCTGGCCTGCCCCTCACCAGGGCCCACTCCTGGGACCCTGGGGCTCCCACAGGGCCGGTCCTCCTCTCACAGCTAATCTCCTTTTGTAAACAGACCATTTTTTCTGCAAAAAAAAAAAACCTGCAGGTCTGTATTTTGTTTATAAAATAATTTACAGAAGAAATTAAAGAAGGAACATAGTTTAAAAGATACAGAAACAACCAAAGTCCAACCAATAGATGGCTGGATAAGGAAGATGTGATATATATATGTGATGGAATATTATTCAGCCGTGAGAAAGAAGGACATCCTGGCATTGATTACAACTTGGATGAAACTTGAGGCATTAGGGTAAGTGAAAAAAGCCAGACAGGAACTCATAGAAACAAAGAGTAGTATTGTGGTTCATAGGAGCTGGAGGTTGGGGGACAAGAGGAGATTTGGGGAAATGGTCCAAACTTTCAGTTATAAAATTAATAAATTCTGGGAACGGAATGTACAGCCTAGTGATTACAACTAATCTTAGTGTATTATATACCTGAAAGTTCCTAACAGAATAAATCTTAAATGTTATCATCATTAAAAAGAAATGATGGGAACTTCCCTGATGGTCCAGTGGTTAAGAATCCTCCTTCCAACGCAGAAGATGAGGTTCACTCCCTGGCTGGGGAAATAAGATCCTGCATGTCACAGAGTGTAACCCAAAAAAAGGGGAGGGGGAATAAAGTTCCAAGAGGAAAAATACAACTAATACAACTGTCATTATTTGCGGATGATGTTGAATACATTGAACACTGAAAAGAACACATCAAGATATTACGGTAAACAATGCGAGAGTTTAGCAAGATAACTAGCTACAGATCAATACGCAAAAGTCATTTATCTACATTAGCAACAAACGAAAAGGAATAATTAAAAAGTTAGGATGCTGTTTACAATTTTAACAGTTCAAACCTCTAGGAATAAATATAACGAAGACAAGCCAGAACTCCATGTGAAAGAACTTATTAAAACTTTGTGAAAGGATATTAACAAGACAGAGATCGATGAGAGACCTAACAAGGTCAGGATGAGGAGGGTGATGAGAGTGTGGATGTGGGCGTGGCTGGGAGGTGCCCGGATTTCTGCCAAAGCCTCCTGATTGACGGACATTGTGTAAGGCAGTCACAGCTCCTCGCCTTCACTTTGCCTTCTGTTCTAAGCTGTGCCTGGTCACAGCTTTGACCAGGACTTGCCCACCCATTCTACCAGCAGCATGAAGCCTGCGCTGTTTCTCCAGCTCCTGCTGTTGACTCGCTTAGCATCGCAGCTGGTGTCTGGGAGTCCCAAGCAACATTTTAGGAGTAGGTGCTGGGTCTGGGCACAGGGGAGGGAAAAAGCATCTGGAGAGAGGAGAGGATGGGAGGGATGGGTACATCTCATGAAAAAATACAGTTTCGTGTTCAAGAGTCCAAGTTTTATTGTCAGCAAGATCTAGGTTTGAATCCCTGCTCTGTTTCACACTGAGTGAGCTTAAGTAGAGTGTCTGGTCTTTGGATTTTATCTTTGTGATGGACAGAATGATAGTGGGGTAGCTGGGAGAAGAAACGGAGACGATACATGTAGACATAGAGTGCCCCTGCTGAACCGAGGTAAGTGCTCAATAAGTATTAACTACTGTCAATGTTATCAGCTCCATCATCCAGCTTCTTCACGGATGCTTGGGCCAACTTTTCAAGCATTGAAACAGAGAGGAAAATTAAATTGGCAGAATTCAACCTGCGACCTACATAATCTTAGCCTCAGAGGATATTTTGGGAGGAAAGGAAACAAAGTGTTGCATTACACATCCCATGTTAAATGCTCAGAGGTGCCTGCACAGTTATCAGTGATTAGCATCCACGGGAAGGTGTCAAGTTCATTTCTGCAGCCACTGTTGCCTAGCTCCAACCAAGTAAGAGCTCTGGCCACAGTTACTTTGATGACCAAAACCAAATGGAAAAAGAGCTGTTATTCATTATCCCTGCACTTCTCCATAGAAGACGTAGCTTCAGAATATTGCAGGCTCAGGAGAGGACTATGTGTATGTCTCGTGTATCTAGGGAGGCAAGGTCCTATGTTAGAGTTCTCAGAGAAAGAGTACAGGTTTAACCAAGGAAGGCTAAACAAGCTGCAAGAGAACAGGCGTATCCAAGATAGGAGCTAGCTGGAGAACCAAAGACTAAAATTTAAGGAAAGAGAGACACGGAGGCTTTATGGATGATTGGTAAGTACCATAGTGAGATTAGGACCAGACACCCTGAAAAGGAAGCAAAACTTAAGAAGGTCAACCTCTCTGAGATTCCTGGCTCATGGACTCTTTTCCCACAGTGTTCCACTGAGCCCCAAGCTCTCCAAAGTGGGGATCAGCTCCAATTTCTTTTTTTAAGTTTATGGTTGTGTTGGTCTTCATTGCTGCACGAGGGTTTTTTCCAGTTTCAGCAAGCAAAAGCTACTCCTCATCGCAATGCACAGGTTGCCTGTGGCGGTGGTTTCTTCTGTTGTGGAGCGCAGGCTTAGGCCCACCAGCCTCAGTAGTTGCAGCATATAGGCTCAGTAGTCCTGGCACTAGGACCTAGTGGCTCCGCGGCATGTGGAATCTTCCCAGACCAGGGACTGAACCCATGACCCCTGCATTGGCAGGCAGATTCTTAATCACTGAACCACGAGGGAACCCCAATTTCTTGCACTGATCCAGTGAGCTAAAGGATGACAGGCTGAGTACTGAGTACTGTGTGTTAGTCACTCAGTCGTGTCCAACTGTTTGTGACCCCATGGACTGTACAGCCCACCAAGCTCTTTTGTCCATGGGATTTCCCAGACAAAGATACTGGAGTGGGTTGCCATTTCCTTCTCCAGGGGATCTTCCCGACCCAGGGATCAAACCCAGGTCTCTTGCATTGCAGTCGGATGCTTTACCATCTGAGTGACTAGGGAAGCCCTGGTCTCTGCCAAATTGTCATCAGCCTGAGTCTTGGCTTCTTACTCACCATCTCCGGTGTCATTTGCTATTACTGTTAGAGCCCCAGCTTCATTCACCACTTACTCCTTTTAGATCAGCATGATATCCTACAGATTCCCTTATAATTGCAAATACCTGCAGAGCAGTAAACCAACAAAGACTTATAGAATGCTCTTCCTATGCCATTTGCCCCAAAGAAGAGACAAGTCAAAAGGAACAAAAATTAAGATCTGGCAGGGCTTGACTAAAGGAGTTAATGGGTTCGTTCTTAATGCCTTAGAGTTCAGGAACAGAGAGAATATTGTGAGCTGGAGCCTTGGGGCAGGATCCCCTGGTAGAGGTGCTCTTGGCTTTGATCTAATTTCTGGTAGATGGGGTAAAGGAATGTCTACGTAAAATACTTATTCTTCTCCAACAATAGAAATTGGGGGACCGTGGAACTCTGACCTCTCAATCACTAGCGATCTGGGAAGATGAAACAGCTGATCTTTGCACTCTGTTCTGAAATACCCATCCTTCTTCCCATGAAAGAAGTCATCCCCAGAATTCATTTGAGATTTGGGTTCTAGCATTCTGATGCCAGTAACTTGAGTGTGCTATGCGGTCTTCATCCATTTCAAAAATCATCCCTTTTACTCATTCTCTCTATGCGCAAATAACACGTTAGGTCAAACCCTAGGATAAACTATTGTTTGTTTGAGTCTACACAACGAATCAGTACAAATGGACCCGCACACGTATGCCATTCATTCCCTTGAACCAGACTCAACCAGGGCTGATGGGGACCTAGCATTTGATCTGCAATGATGATGAATGACCCCTGCTTGCAGGATTCTCTCAAACTCCATCTTTGATGGAAAGAGTTCTCAGCCCCAAAATCTTATTCTACCTCCCTGTGACCACACTAGGAGGAATCAGCATGCCTGGTTCCCTGGCAGCTCCTTGGACTTCTAGAGTTCTGAATGTCACTCCAGGCTTCTCTTTCCTACTCTGTGTTCCAGGGTATATCTTGGAACCTCCACCCTGCCGATCAGACCCGGAAAACTGTACTGATTTCTGCACACTGCAGGAAGATTGCCAACCAGGATTTCAGTGCTGTTCTGCCTTCTGTGGTATAGTCTGTACATTAAACAAAAATGTAAACCGCAAAAGGTAAGGAACTCTCCTGCCCAGCCCTGACTGTAGCGCTGCTGGTGAGGGCTCAATAGAAGAGTCTCTTATCAGTCACGATGATGGATCTCTTTCTCTCTAACATTTTCTTTCTCTTTACCACGAATAATGACCATGAATGTCCTGATGGCAGGGGCCTTCCTCCACTCAAGAACTACATAATCATTCTCTCTCTACCATCATATCTGTCAGTCTCTGTACCTGTCTCTCTGAACACGCCTCCCTGATCAACTCCTCCATCCACTGACCTGTCTCAGAATCCATGCTCTGGGACCCTGTATCTGGAGCTGCATCACTAGAATCCCAAAGGAACTCTGTTCTCTGGTTTTGCTCATCCTCTTTTACCAACACCACACTCCCAACCCCCCACCCCCAGTGTTCCTGGGTTCTGCAGATGCTCCAGTACAAGGGATGCTCTGATTACCTGCCCAGGCATCATCACTGGCCCCAATTCTGTTGAATAGGGAGAACTCCCAGAGAGAGAAAGCGTATTACAGGCCCGATGAAATGTCTGGTTTCTAATCCTATCTTGCGACCATGTCTTTCTGTGACCTTGAGTAGGACAATTCCCTATTTTTGCCTTTCATTTCCTCATGCAGAAAATGGGGACTCTTTTTTTTCCAGCCTTGCATGATGGTTATGGAGGTCCAGACAAGATCTCAAGAGACCCAAAAGACAGGAGACATAACCAATGAGCTTCTAAACTATCTTACTCTCTGCTACATTTCCTGCCTTGAGCATAGTAGCCCACATAGGACCCTGGTCCAGGGTGATCAAATATGACCCCAGAACTAGATCTCTGGACCCAAATCTTGGCTTCACCACTTCTTGGCTGAGTGATCTGGGCCACAGCTTCCCCATCTTTAAAACTGAAATAGCAAAAGTGAAATTAAAGTAGAAAATCCAATCTCTAAAAACATTGCTTGCCACATAATACTATCTTCTTTCCTTTCTGTATAAGTGTTAGTTGCTCAGTCATGCCCAACTCTTTGTGACCCTAAGGACTATAGGCTGCCGGGCTCCTCTGTCCATGATATTCTCCAGGCCAGAATACTGGAGTGGGTAGCCATTCCCCTCTCAAGGAGATCTCCCCAGCCCAGGGATCGAACCCAGGTGTCCCACATTGCAGGCAGATTCTTTACTGTCTGAGCCACCAGGGAAGCCCTTTGCCACATAATAATTACTCAGGAAAATTTAGTGATGAGACAACCACTTTTCTCTTAAGACTGGCCCTTACCATTCAGCTCGACATCTTTCAAGGCTCCACCTTGGAAGGCACAAGCCTAAGTCTGAATCTCTGTGTTCTCTGGGTTCTCTGAGGTTCTGCTTTCCCTATGACATGAGGAATTAGCTTCACGGTCTTGTTTCTTTTTGTTTTTTTAATTTTTATTTTTACTTTATTTTACAATACTGTATTGGTTTTGCCATACATGGACATGAATCCACCACGGGTGTACATGAGTTCCCAAACATGAACCCCCCTCCCACCTCCCACCCCATATCATTTCTCTGGATCATCCCCGTGCACCAGCCCCAAGCATCCTGTATCCTGCATCAAACGGTCTTGTTTCAATCATGGAAGTAGTGGAAAATTTTAAAATGATATCTCTAAGAAAAAAACTTCATCTGGTAACATTTGAAAATGTTTTTCTTCTACAGACCCAAAACCGAAACCTTGAGAAACAACGGGGTTGGCAAGTGAGGCATATTTCCCAGAGCATTTTGTAAGTATCAGGGTTGGACCTGGGCTTCCCCAGACAAGTTTTCTCCAGTTTTCCTCCTCCAGCCTCTCAGGGGACTCACAGATTCCCAAAAGGTCAGAAGAGCCTCCTGTCGCTGATGGCCCCGCCTCCATTGTTCCCCTCCTGGGGCTGTGTCCTCACTCCCTGGGGCAGGATGTGGTCCAGAGTCAGTTCTGCAACACAGAACAGCAAAGGAGGCTGGGTCATGGCCCAGGGGGAACTCAGGACACTCAGATCTGAATCTATGCCAGGGACCAGGGTCTGCCAGCCTCTGGGTTGATAGCGCCCTGGGCAGGGAGTAGAGCTGAACCCTTAACATTGTGTGGCCTTGGTCAGCTCACCTTATGTCTCTGAGATCATCAACTTCCCCATGGGAAAGACAAGCAAACATCTGTCCCTCGGATTCTGTGAGGATTACATGAGGCCATGTGGAATGGAAGAACCTGGTCATTGTAAAGACGCTGCATAGGTTAGAAGTTGCCAGCAACTCACACTTTCTGGGTTCCAGGCTTTTCCTCTTAAAAAAAAAAAAATAGGGGAGGACTTCCCTGGCATTCCAGTTGTTAAGATTCCGCACTTCTGTTGCAAGAGGCACAGGTTCTACCCCTGGTCAGAGAACTAAGATCTCACATGCTTTGCAGCTTGGCCAAAGCAAAACGTGTGTGTGGAGGGGGGTGGTCGTGGGGGGATTATCTTTATTATTTTACCAATGCTACAAGAAAAGGGAAAAAAATGGAGTCCTCTGTAACTCCACCATCAAAAGAAAGCTACTCTTCGTATCTTGGAGCGTCCCCTGTGGCTCAACTGGTAAAGAACCTGCCTGCAATGCGAGAGACCTGGCTTCTATCCCTGGGTTGGGAAGATCCGCTGGAGAAGGGAACGGCTACCCACAAAGAGTCAGACACGACTGAGCGACTTTCACTTCACTTCACATCTTGGTAGCATTTTTTTTCAGGCTGTCTGGGGGGAAATGAGGAGCTTAGGGTCTTCTAACAGCCCTTCTGAAGTCAACAGAGTTTCCAAGTTAGAACCTTGGTATTTCAGCTTAGAAACCCTGCACTCATTAGATAAATGGTAGCGAGCAGAGGCCAGGAAAGGTGTTGAAGTGCACGTGGACCACAGTTGCTCAGGTCCTAAGGAGCCAGCCATGCGAACTTCCTCTGCACCGTATAATAATTAACTTCCTGAGTCACACACTGGCCAGCAACCAGTGCACCAACACTGTGACCTAATCCAGGACCCGTGCAGCATTCACTGTCGGATCTGTTAGATCCTTGTGTCACAGTGTTTGTTCTCCCCAGTTCTGCAGCCTGCCCTCTGCAGAATGGTTCCCCTCAACTGACAATTCCTACCGTGGAGACCCCATTGTTGGCTGGGAAGTTCAGGCAAGGTAGAAGATGGTAGTACCAGTGACAGCCTGAAAAAAATACTGATCTTATTCCCAGAAAAGGCAGTGTCGAGCTTCCTGTGGAGACAGGGAATGGAGGATAGCATAGACCAGGCAGATCCTGTCACAGTCTTCCAGGAAACCTGGACTCTGCTGGATGTTGTCAAGGGCTTCCAGGTTTGTCAATGAGAACTAACATTTTTAGCCATGATGCCTTCATCTCACGGGGTCCTCATAGCAACAAGAATAGACAGTTTATAGACAAACCGAGAATTGTGGAGTTAAAGTAATAATCTCAGCATTAGCCAACCGGTCAGTGGTGGAGCTGGATTACAAACCTGTGGCTTGGGGTGACAAGCCCAAAGGATTGTCACCGTGGGCAATTTAGTTCATTTCTGCTAAGTAGATTCTCACACTTCCTATTTCCGCTGAATGTTTCCACTGATGCTTTCATCCAGCTGTCAGCTCGTGCTTCATAACTCCTTTCTAAGCCCTTTCAGGCTTAGAAACCTGCCTCACTAAACTTGGTCATTTGCCAATGCCCCAGCCACTCTCTCTCCAACTAACCTCTAACTCAAGCTCTTCTTTCTGCCCAGAATGTCTTTCTCCCACTTTTCAACAAACTCCCACTCATGTTTCAAGTTTCATATTAAATAAAAGATCCCCATGGAAGCGTCACCAATTCACCCCAGACAGAATGGTTCTCTTGTCTTTTCACGGAACCTTTTCTTGGTCCTACCTTCTACTTTATCACACTGTACTGTAATTGTTTACCTTAGTATTTTCTTATCTAGAAAATGAGTTTCCTAAACGTAGAAACTGTGTCTGATTTCTATGCCACGGTACCCCAAAACCCAACACCATGCCTTGCACATAGTGAAAAATGAAAGTGTTAGTTGATCAGTTATGTCCAACTCTTTGCTACCCTGTGAACTGTAACCCCTCAAGCTCCTCTGTCCATGGAATTCTCCAGGCAAGAATACTGGAGTGGGTAGCCATTTCCTTCTTCAGAGGATCTTCCCGACCCAGGGATCAAACCCAGGTCTCACATTGCAGGCAGATTCTTTACCATCTGAGCCACCAAGGAAGCCCACAGTGAGGACATAATTCTGACTTCAAATGAGGATGAGAAGCAGGCTGGCCAGGTGCAGCCTAATCCTAACATTTCATGAATTCTTCTCCCAAAGAAAATCTTCACTGGCTAGCCCAGAAGCATTCAAATGGAGCTGTCTGTTTCAATTTTTGTCTGCTGGACTCAGGTGTTTTGCAAATTCTTTTCCTTAAAGACTGATTTATATTTAATTTTGAAGATAGAAATAGAATGAAAAACAAGCAAAAAAGAAGTGTGGAAATATCCCATTCATAAGGGGGTCTAGGAGGGAGTAAGGGCTAGGGGTCCTGGCTGCTGTGGGACTCAGCCCAGCTCTGTGCTTACTGACCTGGTGACACTGGGTATCTCCAAGTCTTCAGGGCTCCAACCTCTTCATCAGTAAATGGATGAATTGTGTCATGAGACAAAATGAGATGAGACAGATGAAAGCACATGCCACAGTGCCTGGCAGAGAGTCTAAGGAAAATGTGACTATTATTATTCAGTAATCCCAATTCCTTGTTTGCCCCAAATTCTTGTTTTATAAAGGAATCAAAGTGTACATTCTACCTTAAACTTTATGTTTCTTAAAAAATTTTTCTCTAGGTTCCATATACGTTAGCTCTCGTGTGTCTGATGTTTGAAATAGCTTCTAAGATGGAACAAGGCATATCTATGAAAAACACTCCATCCCTGAAAGACTGTGTGATTAAACCAAATAAAAGCTCAGCTAATTTAACAATGATCTCGATTTCTCTATTAAACCTCCAGCAACTAAGAAAGATGTTGCTTCTCTCTTCGAGTCCCATGTAAATGTTACCAACTTGGAAATTTGTGGTCACCTAGTCCCACGATTCAATGTTGCCCCAATCACATCTCCTCCAGATGAACTTTTCCCAAGATAAATGTATGACATTTATTGTATGACAATTCCATATCCTACTCCTCTCTTATGTGACACCCTTCTTTACTTGCGGATCCCTGATAAATCCTACCTGAGACCTGGAAACATTGTTCAGAAAACTCTGCAGTCTCCTTTATCACCTGAGTTGACCAGGTGTGTTCAAGTTGACCTAGTGAGCTGGTCCTCTCACATGAAGTTTGACCCATTCAAACGACAGCTATCAAACTTCCCTGGTGATCCAGTGATTAAGAATTTGCCTACCAATGCTGGGGACGTGGGTTTGGCCTCTGGTTTGGGAAGATTCCACATATCTTGGGGTGGTTAAGCTGGCAAAAACCACAACAACTGAGCCCATAAATCCTAGAGCCTTTATACTACCAGTAGAGAGTAGCCCCCATGCACCACAACTACAGAAGACCCAGCACAGCCAAATATATACATTTAAAGTCAAAATGTACAATCCTCCAGCTACAAAATAAATGATTACTAGGGGTATAATGTACAATGTGATAAATAGAATTAACACTTTATGTTATATATGAAAGTTGCTAAGAGATTAAATCAAGAGTTCTCATTAGAAGACAAAATCTTTTTTCTACTCATTTAATTTAGTTTCTATATGAGATGATGGATCATCACCAAGCTTAGTGTGCTAATCATTTCATGATGTATGTAAGTCAAATCATTCTGCTGTACCCCTTAAACTTATACAGTGATGCATGTCAATTATAACCTGATAAAACTGGAAGAAGAAATAATAAAATTAAACTAAAAACAAATGAACCAATGAAACAAAACAGAAACAGACTCATAGATATACAGAACAAACAGGGGGTTGCCAGAAAGGAGGGCAGTGGGAGAATGAGTGGAATAGATGGAGAAGATAAAAGGTATAAATTCCCAGTTACAAATAAATGAATCTCAAAGGTAAAATGTAAAGTATGGAATAATCTCAGTGGTTTGGTAGAAACTGTGTATGGGACAGATGGTAACTAGACTGATCACTTTGTGATGTGTAGAAATGTTGAGGCACTATGTTGCACACCTGGAACCAACATTGTGTTGTAGGTCAGTTATGTTGTTGTTGCTGTTCAGTCACTCAGTTGTGTCCAACTCTTCACGACCCCATGGACTGCAGCATACCAGGCTTCCCTGTCCTTGAACACCTCCCAGAGGTTGCTCAAACTCATGTCCATTAAGTCTGTGATGCCATCCAACCATCTCATCCTCTGTCGTCCCCTTCTCCTCATGCCCTCAATCTTTCCCAGCATCAGGGTCTTTTCCAATGAGTCAACTCTTTGCATCAGGTGGCCAAAGTATCAGAGTTTCAGCTTCAACATCAGTCCTTCCAATGAACACCCAGGACTGATCTCCTTTAGGAGGGACTGGTTGAATCTCCTTGTGGTCCAAGGGACTCTCAAGAGTCTTTTCCAACACCACGGTTCAAAAGTATCAATTCTTCAGAACTAAGCTTTCTTTCTAGTCCAACTCTCACATCCATACATGACTACTGGAAGAATCATAGCCTTGACTAGACGGACCTTTGTTGGCAAAGTAACGTCTCTGCTTTTTAATATGCTGTCTAGGTTGGTCATAGCTTTTTTTCCAAGGAGCAAGCATCTTTTAATTTCATGGCTGCAGTCACCATCTGAGTGATTTCGGAGGCCAAGAAAATAAAGTCTGTCACTGTTTCCATTGTTTCCCCGCCTATTTGCCATGAAGTGATGGAACCAGATGCCATGATCTTCGTTTTCTGAATGTTGAGCTTTAAGCCAACTTTTTCAATCTCTTCTTTCACTTTCATCAAGAGGCTCTTTAGTTCCTCTTCATTTTCTGCCATAAGGTGATGTCATCTGCACATCTGAGGTTATTGATATTTCTTCTGGCTGTCTTGATTCCAGCTTGTGCTTCATCCAGCCCAGAATTTTGCATGATGTACTCTGCATATAAGTTGAATAAGCAGGGTGACAATATACAGCCTTGACGCACTCCTTTCCCAATTTGAAACCAGTCCATTGTTCCATGTCCGGTTCTGACTGTTGTTTCTTGACCTACATACAGATCAATCATACTTCAGTTTTTTAAAAAAGACAGTCATTGAAGAGTGCCCATTCATTCTAAAAAGAATTATTAAATATCTGAAGAGGAAGCCATTTAGAAGTGGTCAGATGGTCCAGTGACCATCACTCAACTTCAGCCATCAGAGAGAAGTTTAGAGCTTTAATATAGACAGGGTTCATGAATATGTTTTTGGAAGGGGTGTCATAGATCTAGAATGCTGTGCTTCCCTCCAGCACTCCAAGTCAGAGACTTTTTAAAAAAACTAACCATTCATAGATGTATTAAGACTTGTACTGGAAGGGAAGAGATTCCAGGCCCACGCTGACCTACAGAGACATGAGACTCCCTGCCACTGCTGCTATCCAAGCAGAGTATGAAAGAGGGCTTGGGAGAGATTGAGATGTGTTCCCTGAAGTTGGGAGGCATTAGGCTCTTGCCTATGTTACTAAAAGGCATCCAGCTGCTCGCTGCTCAAAAGCCAATAAACAGGCCAGGTTGGTGGGAAGGGAAGTTTGCTTTATTTCAGATGCTGACAACTCAGGGGGAGGGTGGACATCTGTCTAAAGGCTGACTTCCCCCCCTGCCACTGGCAACCAGTGGAGCAAGAACTATTATAGACAGAAGTGGCGGGGGTGGGAGGGTGGTCACAGGGTGGGGTGAGGGGCTACATGCACAAACAGCAGTGATCTCTGACAGTCATCTTCAGACTGGTCATCAGTGGTCTGACCAGTGTCATTCTTGATTGTTTTAGGTGCAGTTAATCTTCAGTTCCTGGACTTTCCCGATGGTGCTAATGGTAAAGAATCTGCCTGCCAATGCTGGAGACACAGGTTCAATCCCTGGATAGGGAAGATGCCCTAGAGGAGAGCATGACAAGCCACTTCAGTATCCGTGCCTGGAGAATCCCATGGACAAAGGAGCCTGCAGGGGGGCTACAGTCCATGGGGTCGCAGAAAGTCGGACACAACTGAAGTGACTTAGCAGCAGCAGCAATCTTCAGTTCCAGGGTCCATTTGTTCCAATTTCTTGGAGACCAATTCTCAGAATTGTAGCAGCTGATGTCGTGGTTACAGTCTGTCCTCATGTAGTTGACTTCTTCCACCTGCTGTTTTAGTGAGCTGTCTTATAGATAGCTCACAGGACACAGCTCAGAATATTATCTATATTCTTTGAGAAGGAACTAAAGATCCTTGACTATGCTTCATGAGTACATTTTCATCATTTGGTCTCACTGGACTGTTTTACTTTGTTTCCACATGCTCTCATTTCTCTGATTAAACTTATTCTTTGACTAAAGTTTTCCACAGACAAAAGGCAGGCAGAGGACACTGGTGGAAGGACCATAGGGTCCTGCTCTGTTTCACCTAGACAGTGAGACGCAACGGAAGAAAACTGCCTTTCTGAGTCTGAAAGGATCTGGAAGCCCCAGATTTCTTGTGAGCCAAGGAAGTAATAGAGAAGTAGCCAGGCTTGAGACATTTAGGAAGAACTTCAGCAAGAAGACTGCCAGCTCTGGACTCCTTGTGTGTTGCCAGGGGCAGTTACAGAAGAACTTAGCCTCTAAGCACGTCACCCCATTGGAGAAAGCTGCAGTCTGCAAATGAAAAATGCCCCTTTGACCAGTGCCCCCCATTGTTTGTGGACATACCTTGAGGAAGGATAGACTGAATGGCTTCCAAAGACTCATCAATCCAGGATTCCCAGTTCTCCTTCGATTTTCTGTTTTTAGGTAAAGAGTGGGTTTATTTGGAGAAACACACATTCCACAAACACAATGTGGGTCATCTTAAAAGGTAAGAATGGCTCTGGGAGAAACATGCTCCACAGAGAACAGCCCATATCAGAAGGCGAGAACCTTCCCTTGTGTCTTAACACAGATCTTTCTTCTAAGGATCCAAGAACGTCTCGAGCAATAGCCACTGTGATCTACCAACTTGGGTGTTATGGGCTTTTTTTTTAACATCCCGGGGTGGAATTCCTCCACCAAGGCTCACAAAAGCTGTACTTGGATGAAAGGGTAAAACTGCCAAGTGACCGTTTCATGCTCCTCATTTCAGTAAACAAATCAAGAAGGGTTTCCCTGTTGACTGTAGTGGTCACTCACTATTATAAAAAAGAAATAGGACTGCTATGCTAAGTCGTTCAGTCATGTCCAACTCTTTGCAACTCCGTGGGCTATAGCCCACAAGGGTCCTCTGCCCACGGAATTCGCCAGGCAAGAATACTGGAGTGGGTAGCCTACTGCTACTAAACTACAAAGGTAAGAATTAGACCTAGAACACAGGAAACTTCTAGATCTAATGTAATAGAAGATTACAACAACCAATAAAGACAGCAGATATGAGAATTTGGAATGAGAATTCTACCAGGTTTTTTTTAAAAAAACCACACACAAACCTGCTGATACATTGCTGAATGAAAGCAAAGGGGATGTGGGTGAATAGCATGAGGAAAAAGTCATAAGTATCAGCCACAACATTCTGGTCAGAAAAGAGGACCATAACATTCTCCTTCTTGCTGTATCATGGATAAATATAAATATCATTAATATTATATATGGGTCTATTTATTTGAGTTCTTTCCCATCTCCTACTATCTTATACTCTGTGTGTATGTAATGTTTAAGTCATAATTTTTGCATGAGTGGTTTAGTCAACATTGCTGAGCAACATAATGCCTCACCAAGAAAATCTCAGTGGCAAACAACAATAGAAGTTTCTCTCTCACACTTCAGCAGAAACACAAACGTCCGACTACCTAAACTGGGTTTAGCTGAGCTTGAATCCAGGCTGAAGGGAGGGTCCACTTTGGTCTATACATCTCTCGTTCTTCTGGGACCAGTGGTTTCTCAAGAAACATTCTTCTCATGGAAAAAAAGCAGAAGTCAAAGGAGGAAATTCAATTCTACAAGCACATTTCAAACTTGACCAAAGCAAATAACAAACCAAGTCCAGAGTCAAGGAGATAGGAAGTACAGAGAGAGTAGTCTCCTCACCTGAAAGTCACTGTACTAAAGTAGATGTATAATAAAAGCCTATATTTGATAAGGCTTCCAAGAAAGAGAGTAACTTAAATACTACAGAAGGATAATGCATCCCATGTACTCATACTTTGCATTTCAAAAGTGAGAAATGTTCCTTTTCAGTGACTCAGAAAATTTTAGAAAAGCATGATAGTATAAACAGTGTTTATGAACACTGTAATGGAAGCAATGGGCAGGACTGAGGGAAGCTAGAAAGATCAAAGCTGGAGAACAAGGAAGAAGGCTGTACTTCTCAGATCCCCATCATTTAAATAACGTGAAAGAATGCTAGCAAGGTATTCTCCATGGAGATGGTAATGATTGAATACCAAAGAAATTATACTCCAAAAGAGCAAAACTAAGAGTAAAGAGAATGTAGGGTGAGGAAGAGATAGAATGAGAGTTTGGCGGTAGCAGGTGCAAACTATTATGTACAGCATGGATATACAACAATGTCCTACTGTAGTTAGGTGGAAGTCACTCAGTCATGTCTGACTCTCTGCAACCCCATAGTCTATGCAGTCCACTCCAGGCCAGAATCCTGGAGTGGGTAACCCACCCCTTCTCCATCGAATCTTTCCAACCCAGGAATCAAACCGGGTGTCCTGCATTACAGGCAGATTCTATACCAACTGAGCTATCAGGGAAGTCATCCTACTGTACAGCACAGAGAGCTATATTCACTATCCTGTGATAAACCATAATGAAAAAGAATGTGTGTGTGTGTGTGTGTGTGTGTGTGTGTGTGTTTTATATACATAAACATGGGCTTCCCTGGTGTAGCCTTTCCCTTTTCCAAGGGATCTTCCCAACCCAAGAATCAAACCCAGGTTGATTCTGCCCACATTGCAGGCAGATTCTTCCAGCTGAGCCACAAGGGAAGCCCCAACATCACCATATATATATAGAAGAAATTTAGAATTGGAAGGACTGATGCTGAAGCTGAAACCCCAATACTTTGACCACCTGAGGTGAACAACTGACTCACTGGAAAAGACCCTGATGCTGGGAAAGACTGAAGGCAGGAGGAGAAGGGGATGACAGAGGATGAGATTGTTGGATGGCATCACCGACTTGATGGACATGAGTTTGTGTAAGCTCTGGGAGTTGGTGATGGACAGGGAAGCCTGGAGTGCTGCAGTCCATGGGGTTGCAAAGAGTCGGACATGACTGAGTGACTGAACTGAATTGAGAAATTGGAAGTTATATATATATAACTGAATCACCTCTAATTTTATTCCAGGGTACAGGCTCAGGCATGAATACAGCCTCTCCTGGGGATCTCACTACTGCTCTTACCATCTTTTTTAGTCATCTGGAGAAGCAAGTAAAGCTCGAAGAAGGGTTCAGATGAACCTCCTCCTTGATGCTATTAGGAGAAAGTGGGAGATGGCTTCTCTGAGATGAGACTATTCTTTTAAGTAAATTCTTGGCAGCTCTACTTGTATTTAGTTCCCACGTGTCCCACTTCACTACCTTTCAGCCCCGGGGGCAGAACAGGATGTGCCAGGTCCCCAACCATGAAGCTAATGAACCAAGGAGGTGACCTTGAGTCTCCAAAGCCCCTTTTCACCCTTTCCACATTCCAAGCAGCATGTTACTCAATAAAAAAAAAATAATTTAGTGGTCCAGTGGTTAAGTATCCAGCTACCAACGCAAGGGACACAGTTTCTATCCCTGGTCCTCGAAGATCCCCCATAGCCTGGGACAACAAAGCCCATGCTCCACAACAACAGAAGTCACAGCAATGAGAACCCCATGCACCGTAACTAGAGAAAGCCTGCGTGCAGCAACAAAGACCTAGTGCGGCCAAAAATAAAAATATAAAGTAAATGAATAATAAAAATAATTTTATTATAAAGACTGAGTTCAAGCTAGCTTATTCATTATTTATTTATTTCTACTCAACCTAGTTTCAGAATGGTTTAAGGCAGCTTACCAAGACTCATAACACATTGTATTTTTAAAAATAAATTTAGCTGATATAAGGAAAACAGAGCATCGAAGATATAAGGGTAATAAAGTATGGCAGAACCGTGAGGGAGACTATGAGACATCATAAAATTGACTATCAAAGAAAAAAAGGATCCAGAAGGAAAAATGGATATACCCCTCCCCTTTTCCCCATAAGGCTCCACACTATTGTTTTTCTTAGTCCACTTTTAGAAAGATATTGGGTAGCAATAGATATTTTTTTCTTTTGGCCACACTCTGGGGCTTATCGGATCTTAGTTCCCTGACCAGGGACTGAACCCAAGCCCTCCACAATGAAAGCATGGAGTCCCAATCACTGGGCCACCAGGGAATTCCAGAGAAGCAATAAATTTGAGACCACTCTCCCCAACATGATCTGACCGCAAATAGAGTTTGAGCTTGGCTGCAAAGGCTAATTTACCATGAAATTCATGGAGCTTAAGCTTCAGGCCACTCATGTGCTGTTCTCAAGGCTCAGTGCTTGCCAGGATGAGTCAGGAAGGAGTAACCTCATCCAAGCATGGAGGCAGGCAGCATTGTCCCTACCAGGTGTGAAGCGGTGGAGGCTGAAGGGGCACAGAATACAATACTACATGCCCTAATGAAGGCCTTAAGGTAGCACTGTGTTCACATCTGGACAATCCCTACTGACAATCTGTTGCACTCACTGGGCAAACTGATCCCATATTTGAGCTCAAGGAGAAATCTCAATCAGACGTTGCACTGCAAGTAACCTGCTTGGGGGCAGCCTTCAAGGCTTCATGACCATATCATGAATCAAGGACAGGCACAGTGAGGATGGGGAGGACTTGGGAGAGATGGATCAGAGGCTACTGAGCTGCAGTGAGGGTCTGTTAAGTCAAGGCCAAAGAGTTAGGGCCTTCCCTGTGGTCCAGTGGTTAAGAATCCACCTTCCAACTCAGGGAATTCCAGAGAAGCAATAAATTTGAGACCCATGGGGTTCAACCCCTGGTCAGGGAACTAAGATCCCACATGCTGTGGAGCAACTAAGCCCATGAGCAACTAGAGAGTCCATGTGCCGAAACAAAGATACTGCATGCCACAACTAAGACCAAAGCAGCCAAATAAATAAATGTTTAAAAAGAAAGAAGGGAAATGGATTATCACCCCCTTTCTCAACTAATACATTCTAAGCACCTGGACTTGCTTTGAGGGAGACAAGGCTGGACTGAAAACAGCCTGGCACGTATACCACACAAAAGGGACTGAACTTCCAGGATGGAATTTCTTTTTTTCTTTTCCTTTTTTTTTTTTATTTTATTGAAGTATAGTTGATTTACTATAGTAAATAATGTTAATATAGCAATATAGTGTTAATTTCTTCTGTACAGCAAAGTGACTCAGATACTTGTATATATAGATACATATGTATAGACATAGATATCCCCCACCCTGTCTCCCCCTAGGCAGCCACAAGTCGATTCTCCATGTCTGTCTGTTTCTGTTTTGTAGATATGCTTGTTTGTGTTGTAATTTAGATTCCACATATAAACAATATCACACAGTATTTGTCCTTCTCTTTCTGACTTACTTTCCTTAGTACGATAACCTCTAGGTTCATTTATGTTGCTGCAAATGACATTGTTTCATTCTTTTTGATAGCAGAGTAATATTCCAGGATGGAATCTCTTGAAAGGATGTTTCACCCCAGCCTGAGTTTTAGTTCAGTTCGGTCACTCAGTTGTGTCTGACTCTTTGTGACCCCATGGACTGCAGCACCGTAGGCTTCCCTGTGCTTCACCAACTCCCACGGCTTGCTCAGACTTATGTCCATCGAGCTGATGATGCCGTCCAGCCATCTCATCCTCTGTCATCCCCTTCTGCTTCTGCCTTCAATCGCTCCTGGTATCAGGGTCTTTTCCAATGAATCAGTTCGTTGCACCAGGTGGACAAATTATTGGAGCTTCAGCTTCAGCATCAGTCCTTCCAAGGAATATTCAGGACTGATTTCCCTGAGTTTATTGAATGTATTAAAGAAAAAGTGAAGAGAATGGGGAATTTGGGAGAAGATGCTCTCATAGATTATTCCAGCTTTTCCTGGGGAGGGAATAAAGGTTGGGAAGCTGGGGGACAAGGGTTTGGGTACAATAATGGCCAAAATAAAATGGGCCAAAAAAGACAATGACACTTATGAATATACTGTTGACAGTTGCTGGAAATTCTCTTCCCAGTCCACCCCCAGCAGAGACTGTGACAAATCAACAGACCCTCAATTCCAGGGGGGCAGCAGGGAGATGCTACATTAAGTTAATAATGATACTTGGGGGACAGAATGAAAGACAACTGTCTGTTTACTTTCTGCTTTCTGTCCCCCTGGAGAAGATTGAATATGAATGCATGAAGACTATAATCCCTTGGAGAACACCCTTGTCGTTCTGTCATGGTGTCTCCAAGAATTACAATTTATATAAAAGTATAATTAAATAGAGGCTAAAGATTTACATCAAGGGTTGGCAAACTTTTTCTGCAAAGGATCAGACAGTAAATATTCTGGACTTTTCAGGCTATCTGATCTCTGTCACAACTACTCAAGCCTGCTGTTTAGCACACACACACACAATAGACAATATATAAATGAATGAGTGGAGGTGTGTTCCAGTAAAGCCTCATTTACAAACATAAATGACATTGCAGATTTGGCCTGCTGCTCATGTTTGTTGATACCTGCCTGCTAAGATGGGAAGGGGAGGCTCTAGAGAACACCAAAGTTTTTGAAATGAACATCAAAATACCTTTATCCTAAAAGTAAGATGAAATAGAAATAGGTACTCTTTTACAGGGCATATTCACTTAGGTTTGAACCATCACAATGACTCAGTGGATTAAGGTGATCTGGAAATCAGTGTCTCTGGCCAAGCCACTCAACCAGGGGCAATTTTCCCCAAAAGGAACATTTGCAAAGAACTGTACAAAAAAGATCTTCACAATCCAGATAATCATGATGGTGTGATCACTAATCTAGAGCCAGACATCCTGGAATGTGAAGTCAAGTGGGCCTTGGAAAGCATCGCTACGAACAAAATAGTGGAGGTAATGGAATACCAGTTGAGCTAGTTCAAATCCTGAACGATGATGCTGTGAAAGTGCTGCACTCAATATGCCAGCAAATTTGGAAAACTCAGCAGTGGCCACAGGACTGGAAAAGGTCAGTTTTCATTCCAATCCCAAAGAAAGGCAATGCCAAAGAATGCTCAAACTACTGCACAATTGCACTCATCTCACATGCTAGTAAAGTAATGCTCAAAATTCTCCAAACCAGGCTTCAGCAATACGTGAACCATGAACTTCCTGATGTTCAGGTTGGTTTTAGAAAAGGCAGAGGAACCAGAGATCAAATTGCCAACATCCTCTGGATCATGGAAAAAGCAAGAGAGTTCCAGAAAAACATCTATTTCTGCTTTATTGACTATGCCAAAGCCTTTGACTGTGTGGATCACAAGAAACTGTGGAAAATTCTGAGAGAGATGGGAATACCAGACCACCTGACCTGCCTCTTGAGAAATCTGTATGCAGGTCAGGAAGCAACAGTTAGAACTGGACATGGAACAACAGACTGATTCCAAATAAGAAAAGGAGTACATCAAGGCTGTATATTGTCACCCTGCTTATTTAACTTCTATGCAGAGTACATCATGAGAAACGCTGGACTGGAAGAAACACAAGCTGGAATCAAGATTGCCGGGAGAAATATCAATAACCTCAGATATGCAGATGACACCACCCTTATGGCAGAAAGTGAAGGGGAGCTAAAAAGCCTCTTGATGAAAGTGAAAGAGGAGAGTGAAAAAGTTGGCTTAAAGCTCAACATTCAGAAAACGAAGATCATGGCAGCCGGTCCCATCACTTCATGGGAAATAGATGGGGAAACAGTGGAAACAGTGTCAGACTTTATTTTTCTGGGCTCCCAAATCACTGCAGATGGTGACTGCAGCCATGAAATTAAAAGATGCTTACTCCTTGGAAGAAAAGTTAGGACCAACCTAGATAGCATATTCAAAAGCAGAGACATTACTCTGCCGACTAAGGTCCGTCTAGTCAAGGCTATGGTTTTTCCTGTGGCCATGTATGGATGTGAGAGTTGGACTGTGAAGAAGGCTGAGCACCAAAGAATTGATGCTTTTGAACTGCTGTGTTGGAGGAGACTCTTGAGAGTCCCTTGGACTGCAAGGAGATCCAACCAGTCCATTCTGATGGAGATCAGTCCTGGGATTTCTTTGGAAGAAATGATGCTGAAGCTGAAACTCCAGTACTTTGGCCACCTCATGTGAAGAGTTGACCCATTGGAAAAGACTCTGATGCTGGGAGGGATTGGGGGCAGGAGGAGAAGGGGACGACAGAGGATGAGATGGCTGGATGGCATCACTGACTTGATGGACATGAGTCTGAGTGAACTCTGGGAGTTGGTGACGGACAGGGAGGCCTGGCGTGCTGCGATTCATGGGGTCACAAAGAGTCGGACACGACTGAGCGACTGAACTGAACTGAACTGAGAGAAATTTGGGATTAGCAAAGTTTAGCAGGAGGTGATTTCTACTAAAATGCAGTGAAGAGAGAGAAGGGACGCTGCCAAACATCCCACAGACAGAGCAGACTGAGGGCAGACTAGGGACTTCCCTGGTTGTTCAGTGGTTAAGACTCTAAACTTCCATGGTAAGGGGCACAGGTTCCATCCCAGGCTGGGAAACTAAGATTCCACAGTCCACGCACTGTAGCCCAAAAAAAAGAGACAGAGAGAGCAGACTGAATGACTTAAATTAGCTGATATCACTGACTCCTTTAAAAAAAAAGTTTCATCATCCTTTACCCTGAAAGGATTATTGGACTCAGGCTTTCTCTAGTTGCGGCGAGCCAGGGGTCGAGCAAAGGGTTACTCTTCACTGCAGGGCGCAGGCTTCTCATCGCAGTTCAACTCTTGTTGAAGAACACAGGCCACAGGCTCGAGGTGCGCCACTTCCGTACTTGGGGCACACAGGCTCAGGAGCCGCTGTTGGCTCATGTGCTTAGTTGCTCCAGGACATGTGGGATCTTCTTGGGCCAGGGGTAGAACCCATGTCCCCTGCATTGACAGGTGGATTATTAACCACTGTGCCAAACAGAGAAGTCCAGAAATAGAGTACTTTTTAAATCTCATGTCTAGTCCCTCAAATTGGCATCTGATAATGTACATTTTGGATAATGTACATAATAGACAGATAACCATATGACAGCGCAAACACTTTTACATTTCTAAGAAGTTAAAATGAACTGGATGTTCTAAGAATGATTTTAAGAGCAAGTTTCAGTCCTTCTATACTTGCTCCAAGTTGTAGTCTTTGAAATTGTGTTCCTTCACTCATGTTGGATGAGCCAGGGGAGTTATTATATTAACACAGGAGCATTTCATTACATGTATGTAGCTGTTGCTTTATACTGAGAGATAACTGAAACTGAGGGGAATGATTAAATAGTAAGCTCTACAATTTTATTTCAGGAAATAGGAGAAGGTACATTGCCAGGAGAAATATCAACAACCTCAGATATGCAGATGACACCACCCTTATGGCAGAAAGTGAAGAGGAACTAAAAAGCCTCTTGATGAAAGTGAAACAGGAGAGTGAAAAAGTTGGCTTAAAGCTCAACATTCAAAAAATGAAGATCATGGCATCTGGTCCCATCACTTCATGGGAAATAGATGGAGAAACAGTGGAAGCAGTGTCAGACTTTATTTTGGGGGGCTCTAAAATCACTGCAGATGGTGGTTGCAGCCATGAAATTAAAAGACACTTACTCCTTGGAAGGAAAGTTATGACCAACCTAGATAGCATATTCAAAAGCAGAGACATTACTTTGCCAACAAAGGTCTGTCTAGTCAAGGCTATGGTTTTTCCTGTAGTCATGTATGGATGTGAGAGTTGGACTGTGAAGAAAGCTGAGCACCAAAGAATTGATGCTTTTGAACTGTGGTGTTGGAGAAGACTCTTGAGAGTCCCTTGGACTGCAAGGAGATCCAACCAGTCCATTCTTAAGGAGATCGGTACTGGGATTTCTTTGGAGGGAATGATGCTGAAGCTGAAACTCCAGTACTTTGGCCACCTCATGTGAAGAGTTGACTCATTGGAAAAGACTCAGATGCTGGGAGGGATTGGGGGCAGGAGGAGAAGGGGACGACAGAGGATGAGATGCCTGGATGGCATCACCGATTCGATGGACGTGAGTTTGAGTGAACTCCGGGAGTTGGTGATGGACAGGGAGGCCTGGCGTGCTGCAGTCCATGGGGTCACAAAGAGTCGGACATGACTGAGCGACTGAACTGAACTGAACACTTTGTATCTGGGGAAAACAGAACATGGGGCTTCCCACATGGCTCAGTGGTGAAGAATCTGCTTGCCAATGCAGGAGACACTGTTCAATCCCTGGTCCAGGAAGATCCCACATGCTACAGAGCAACTAAGCATGTGAGCTGCAACTACTGAGTCTGTGCGCTGGAGCCCGGGAACCACGACTACTGAGCACACGCACCCTGGAGCCATGCTCCACAACAGGAGAAGCCGCTTCAATGAGAAGCTTCCACACTGCAGCTACAGGGTAGCCTTTGCTCCCTACAACTAGAGAAAAGCCCTCACAACAATGAAGACTCAGCACCGCCAAAAAGAAAGCAAGAAATAAGTGAAACTGAGCGTGATTTTTCAGCATTTGCCCTTGATTCAAATTACAATTTCAAAATATGTAGACTAACGGTATCTTTTGTCCAGTGTAGATTTTTTCCCCCGATACTATGATTCATTGATGCTTTTTGCATTTGGACACATAGCATATGCTTCATAGGTTGGTATCTTGACAAAATAAGTGTTAACTATGTCTCAGACTTCACTCCATACCACCACCAAAATGTCTTATTAAAAAAAAAAAAACTAAAACCATACATCTAAGTCAGAGTGTATATTTTGGTGTGAGACTTAGGATGGTTTTTTTAGTTTGTTTGGGGTTTCTTTAGGATATTTATTTTTTAATTAATTTGTATTAGAGTTGATTTACAATCCTATGTTAGTTTCTGCTGTACAGTAAAGTGAATCAGTTATACATATATATACACATATATATCCATTTCTTTATGTGTATATATATATATATATAATTCATATAAATAGATAGATAGATATCCAGTAGTCATGTATGGATGTGAGTTGAACCATAAAGAAGGCTGAGGGCCAAAGAATTATTGCTTTTGAACTGCGGTGCTGGAAAAGACTCTTAGAGTCCCTTGGACAGCAAGGAGATCAAACCAGTCAATCCTCAAGGAAATCAACCCTGAATATTCACTAGAAGGACTGATGCTGAAGCTGAACCTCCAATACTGTGGTCATCTGATGCGAAGAGCTGACTCGTTGGAAAAGATCCTGACACTGGGAAAGATTGAGGGCAGGAGGAGAAGGGAACAACAGAGGATGAGATGGTTGGATGGCATCACAACTCAATGGACGTGAGTTTGAGCAAACTCAGGGAGATAGTGAGGGACAGGGAAGCCTGGTGTGCTGCAGTCCACGGTGTTACAAAGAGTCGACACAACTGAGCGACTGAACAACAGCAGCACTGTGTTTTAGATTCCTTTCCCATATGGTGATTACAGAGTACTGAGCAGGGTTCCCTGTGCTGAACAGTAGGTTATCAGTTACCTGTTTTATATATCAGTTCAGTTCAGTCACTCAGTCGTGTCTGACTCTTTGTGATCCCATGAATCGCAGCACGCCAGGCCTCCCTGTCCATCACCAACTCCCAGAGTTCACTCAGACTCATGTCCATCAAGTCAGTGATAACATCCAGCCATCTCATCATCTGTCGTCCCCTTCTGCTCCTGCCCCCAATCCCTCCCAGCATCAGAGTCTTTTCCAGTGAGTCAGCTCTTCGCATGAGGTGGCCAAAGTACTGGAGCTTCAGCTTCAGCATCATTCCCTCCAAAGAAATCCCAGGGCTGATCTCCTTTAGAATGGACTGGGTGGATCTCCTTGCAGTCCAAGGGACTCTCAAGAGTCTTCTCCAACACCGCAGTTCAAAAGCATCAATTCTTCAGTGCTCAGCTTTCTTCACAGTCCAACTCTCACATCCATACATGACTACAGGAAAAACCATAGCCTTGACTAGACAGACCTTTGTTGGCAAAGTAATGTCTCTGCTTTTGAATATGCTATCTAGGTTGATCATAACTTTTCTTCCAAGGAGTAAGCGTCTTTTAATTTCATGGCTGCAGTCACCATCTGCAGTGATTTTGGAGCCCCCCAAAATAAAGTCTGACACTGTTTCCACTGTTTCCTCATCTATTTCCCATGAAGTGATGGGACCAGATGCCATGATCTTCGTTTTCTGAGTGTTGAGCTTTAAGCCAACTTTTTCACTCTCCTCTTTCATTTTCATCAAGAGGCGTTTTAGCTCCTCTTCACTTTATAGTAGTGCGTGTATGTCAGTCCCAATCTCCCAGTTTATTCCTACCTCCACCTTGGTAACCGTAAGTTTGTTTTCTATGTCAAGTGACTCTATTTCTGTTTTGTAAACAAGTTCATCTGTACTATTATTTTAGATTCCACATATAAGTGATATCATATGATATATTTTTTTCTCTGTGTGACTTACTTCACTCAGTATGACAATCTCTAGGTTCATCCATGTTGCTGCAAAAGGCATTATTTCATTCTTTTTTTATAGCTGTTGGGTTTTTCTTTGTGTTGTTTGTTTATTTCACACTGAATATAGTGAGATACCCAAGAAGTCTGAAACCTGCAGTCGGGACCTGACCCTGCCCATCCTGGGCTTTATACTTGGAAATAAGTTCTTCCTGTGAATTCCTCATCCAGTTTACAGATCTAAAAACTCATCTGATAGAAAGGTTTATGACTACATCTGGGAAATCATCTTCAATGTAAAACTTACACAAAAATTACACTGTAGGAATCAAAAATTTGTGGGAAGAAATTTGTTTAGAGCACTAGCTTATATCATTCACTTTTTTTTTTTGGCTGTAGGATCTTAGTACCCCAACCAGGGATCAAACTTGCACCCCCTTCCTTGGAGCATGGAGGCTTAACCACTGGATCACCAGTGAAGTTGCTCACCTCTTTCTCTGTGATCCATCTCACTGATTATAGCATATGTAAATTTTTTCACACTGAAATTATACAGGACTTCCCTGGTGGACCAGTGGCTGGGACCCCCATGCTCTCAAAATAGGGGGCCTGGTGCTTGACCCATGGTCAGGGAACTAGATCCACATACCACAACTGAAGATCTTGCATGCTGCAACTGAAAAAGATCCCATCTGCTTCAACGAAATAATAAAGAATCTTTTATTCTTTAGTTGAGCCAAACAAATAATATATTTTTAAGAAATTGTACAAATATTTGGTATAATAAACCTTGTTACCTTGATATTTTAAGAAATGAAACCTGAGCAGGAGAGGATATTGTTCTCCAGTTTTGTTTGGTTTTGTTTACTTATTTTGATGAGACTAAAGGAGAGCCATACATCTACCAAGAAGAAATGTGCTTTGCCACACCAAACAGAAGAGATTTTGCAAATTCAAATTCAAATTCTCACTAGGTTTTAATTTTTTTTCAGATATTTCTGAGTAATAACTTCTCCAAGGAGGTGAGGGGAGGAGTTCTTCAACATAGGGCAGGTAGTTGGGAACACCAAAAGATCACAGATAATTAAAGAAACCAAACATGTTAAGTTAAGGAATTTCTCACTTTTCCATGTTTGGGAAGATGCAAGAGTCTGGGCTCATTAAAATCATTCCTTTGATACGCACTTCACCTATCTGGGGCCCATATCCTGTGTTTTCACACATGAGTTTCCTCAGTGCTTGCTGTTGGGAGTGGCTGCAGTCTGATGGCTGCTGGATGGCAGGTGTTCTTTCCTACCTGAGTTCCTTCAGGGTTCACTAGTTCACCATCCATGGTGGCTGCAATTGCTGGTTACTATGACATCCTTGTTTACCAATATGGCAGGAAATACTTAATTTCTCAAACTTGAGAGTGCAAAACTCCTAGAAGAAGACGCAAAAAGAAACCTCCTTGATGTTAGTTTTGGCAATAATATTTTGGATATAACATCAAAATTACAAGCAACAAAACCAAAAATAAACAAGTGGGACTACACCATATTAAAAAGCTCTGCACAACAAAGGAAACAATCAACAAAATTGTTACCAACTCTAAGCTCACTCTATTGGCCCCACAATGGGCCAACTAACTGAGAGAGGAGGTGTTAAGGCAAGAAATATGATTTTATCCAGAAAGTCAGCAGATTAGTGTATCAAAATAACCATCTTAACTTGATCTGGATGCTGGTTTCTTTTATAAAACAGAGAGAGAAAGGGAGGGAGGAAGGGAAGTAAAAAGCCCATTTATCTTGCAAAATAGGAGGGAATGTGTTAATACTTCTTTTCTGCAGCCTTTCACAGGTGGGCTGGCTCAGATTGTCTCTCTGTGAGCTAAATAAAGGCACTTTAGTTTAATAGTGAGGCAGAGGGGCTAGGTTTCCTGAGGCAGGCCATTATGTATGAATATAATAACGAAAGCAAAGGTCAAAGTCAAAGAAACAGATCCAACATGGAGTAAGAACTGGCTCTTCCCTGCAATAAAATGAAAAGGCCACCTATGGAATGAGAGAAAATATTTGTAAACCATATATCTGGTAAAGAATTTATATTCAAAATATATAAGGAAATCATACAGCTAAGGGAGGAAAAGCCAAAACATCTGATTTTAAAAAGGACAAAGTCCTGACTAGACATTCATCCAAGAAGACATAAGAATGAACATAAGTACAAGTATATGACATAAGTATATGAAAAGATCATCAACATCACTACTCACTAAGGAAATGTTTATGCTGGACACAAGATTAATGTATAATATGAATAGCATTTTGTACATCAGAAACAGAAAAAATGCATCGTTTGAAGATAACTTTTATAATAATATCAAAAATATAATTAAGACTGCAAGACCTGGATGGTAAATACCATAAACCATTCTTGGCAGGTAATAATGAAAACCTGTATAGATGAACTGTATACCGAAGACTACATTGTAAGGATATCATTCTCTTCAAATCGGTCTGTAAATCCAATGCAATTCAAACCAATATCCAAGGTGAGTCTTTTGAAGTACTTAACAGACTCTAAAATGTATATGAGTAAATCCACCTGCCAATGCAGGGAACACATCTTGGTCCTGGAAGATTCCACATGCCACAAAAGCAGCTGAAATCTGTGTGCTGAAACTACTAAACCCATGCTCTAAAGCCCATGAACCACAACTACTGAGCCCATATGCTGCAACTACTGAAGCCCTTGCAACTACAGCCTGTGCTCTACAACAAAAGAAGCCACTGCAGTGAAGAGTAGCCCCCACTTACCACAACTATAGAAAGCCCATGCGAAGCAACAAAGACTCAGTGCAATCAAAAATAAAAAACTTAAAATTAAATGTATATGAACAAATTCAAACATGTGCTAATCAGGGAAGGGAAGGGAAGCAGAAACGATGGAGGAGCAGTCAAGGAAAATTAGTGCAGACTTGGGGCAGAGTCCTGGCTCCTCCTTGAGGAATATATACAATATCTTTGAGTTCTTCTTTAGGAACTAAGGCCTACACTCAGGCAGATGATGGTAACTTCAGGATGAGCACAAGATTCCTGGAGGACCACCCACTTAACCTTACCACAAACCAGTCAGAAGAAAGTCACATACCCTACAGCCCTCACCGCAAATTTTGCTTATGAAAACTTCTCCTCTCCTCAGAACATTTGGGGAGTTTGGGGTTTTTTAGCATGAGCTACCAGTTCTCCTTGTTTGGCCCCACAATAAACCTTTCTCGAATCCAAAATAAATAAATAAAATAGAATAAAATGCATATGAAAATGCAAAACCCTAAAATAATATAAAATGCAAGTAATTAAGAGTGATTTTGGAGCAGGAAAATTCAGCAGAGTAAAATAAATAGTTCAGGAACTGGATAAAAGAGGAACTCACCAATAAACGGGTCTAGAACATTGAAAAAATGAAATTGTACCTTTACTTTATACTTTACCAAAAATAATCAACTTCAGGTAAAATGAAGATCATGGCATCCAGTCCTATCATTTCATGCCAAATCAGTTCAGTTAAGTTCAGTCACTCAGTTGTGTCTGACTCTTTGCGATCCCATGGACCACAGCATGCCAGGCCTCCCTATCTATCACCAACTTCCGGAGCTTACACAAACTCATGTCCATAGAGTCAGTGATGCCATCCAGCCATCTCATCCTCTGTCATCCCCATCTCCTCCTGCCCTCAATCTTTCCCAGCATCAGGCTCTTTTCAAATGAGTCAGCTCTTTGCATCAGGTAGCCAAAGTATTGAAGTTTCAGCTTCAACATCAGTCCTTCCAATGAATACTCAGGACTGATTTCCTTTAGGATGGACTGGTTGGAACTCCTTGCAGTCCAAGGGACTCTCAAGAGTCTTCTCCAACACCACAGTTCAAAAGCATCAATTCTTTAGTGCTCAGCCTTCTTCACAGTCCAACTCTCACATCCATACATGACCACTGGAAAAACCATAGCCTTGACTAGACAGACCTTTGTTGGCAAAGTAACGTCTCTGCTTTTTAATATGCTGTCTAGGTTGGTCATAACTTCCCTTCCAAGGAGTAACCATCATTTAATTTGATGACTGCAGTCACCATCTGCAGTGATTTTGGAGCCCCCAAAAATAAAGTCTGACACTGTTACCAGTTTCCCCATCTATTTGCCATGAAGCGAAGGGACCAGTTGCCATGATCTTAGTTTTCTGTATGTTGAGCTTTAAGCCAACGTTTTCACTCTCCTCTTTCACTTTCATCAAGAGGCTCTTCACCTCTTCACTTACTGCCATAAGGATGGTGTCATCTGCATATCTGAGGTTATTGATATTTCTTGCAGCAATCTTGATCCCAGCTTGTGCTTCATCCAGCCCAGCGTTTCTCATGATGTACTCTGCATAGAAGTTAAATAAGCAGGGCGACAATATACAGCCTTGACATACTTCTTTTCCTATTTGGACCCAGTCTGTTGTTCCATGTCCAGTTCTAACTGTTGCTTCCTGACCTGCATACAGATTTCTCAAGAGGCAGGTTAGGTGGTCTGGTATTCCCATCATTCTCAGAATTTTTCACAGTTTATTGTGATCCACACAGTCAAAGGCTTTGACAGAGTCAATAAAGCAAAAATAGATGTTTTCCTGGAACTCTCTTGCTTTTTCAATGACCCAACAGATGTTGGCAATTTGATCTCTGGTTCCTCTGCTTTTTCTAAAACCAGCTTGAACATCTGGAAGTTCACGGTTCACATACTGCTGAAGCCTGGCTTGAAGAATTTTGAGCATTACTTTACTAGCAGGTGAGATGAGTACAATTGTGCAGTAGTTTGAGCATTCTTTGGCATTGCCTTTCTTTGGGATTGGAATGAAAACTGACCTTTTCCAGTCCTGTGGCCACTGCTGAGTTTTCCAAATTTGCTGGCATATTGAGTGTAGCACTTTCACAGCATTATCTTTTAGGGTTTGAAGTAGCTCAACTGGACTTCCATCACCTCCACTAGCTTTGTTCGTAGTGATGCTTCGTAAGGCCCACTTGACTTCACATTCCAGGATGTGGATATCTACTTCTAGGTGAGTGATCATATCATCATGATTCTGAGTCATGAAGATCTTTTTTGTACAGTTCTTCTGTGTATTCTTGCCACCTCTTCTTAATATCTTCTGCTTCTGTTAGATCCAGACCATTTCTATCCTTTACTGAGCCCATCTTTGCATGAAATGTTCCCTTGGTATCTCTAATTTTCTTGAAAAGATCTCTAGTCTTTCCCATTCTATTGTTTTCCTCTATTTCTTTACATTGATCACTGAGGAAGGCTTTCTTATCTCATCTTGCTATTCTTTGGAACTCTGCATTCAAATGGGTATATCTTTCCTTTTCTCCTTTGCTTTTCACCTCTCTTCTTTTCACAGCTCTTTGTAAGGCCTCCTCAGACAGCCATTTTGCTTTTATGCCTTTTTTTCTCTTGGGGATGGTCTTGATCCCTGTCTCCTGCACGATGTCATGAATCTCCATCCATAGTTCATCAGGCACTCTGTCTATCAAATCTAGTCCCTTAAGTCTATTTCTCACTTCCACTGTGTAATTGTAAGGAACTTGATTTAGGTCATACATGAACGGTCTAGTGGTTTTCCCTACTTTCTTCAATTTAAGTCTGAATTTGGCAATAAGGAGTTCATGATCTGAGCCAACATCCGTTGGATCATGGAAAAAGCAAGAGAGTTCCAGAAAAACATCTATTTCTGCTTTATTGACTATGCCAAAGCCTTTGACTGTGTGGATCACAAGAAACTGGAAAATTCTGAGAGAGATGGGAATACCAGACCACCTGACCTGCCTCTTGAGAAATCTGTATGCAGGTCAGGAAACAACAGTTAGAACTGGTCGCGGAACAACAGACTCGTTCCAAATAGGAAAAGGAGTACATCAAGGCTATATATTGTCACCCTGCTTATTTAAGTTATATGCAGAGTACATCATGAGAAACACTGGACTGGAAGAAACACAAGCTGGAATCAAGATTGCCGGCAGAAATATCAATAACCTCAGATATGCAGATGACACCACCCTTATGGCAGAAAGTGAAGAGGAACTAAAAGCCTCTTGATGAAAGTGAAAGAGGAGAGTGAAAAAGTTGGCTTGAAGCTCAACATTCAGAAAACAAAGATTATGGCATCTGGTCCCATCACTTCATGGGAAATAGATGGGGAAACAGTGGAAACAGTGTCAGACTTTATTTTTGGGGGCTCCAAAATCACTGCAGATTGTGACTGCAACCATGATATTAAAAGATGCTTACTCTTTGGAAGGAACCAACCTAGACAGCATATTCAAAAGCAGAGACATTACTTTTCCAACTAAGGTCCATCTAGTCAAGGCTATGGTTTTTCCAGTAGTCATGTATGGATGTGAGAGTTGGACTGTGAAGAAACCTGAGCACCGAAGAATTGATGCTTTTGAACTGTGGTGTTGGAGAAGACTCTTGAGAGTCCCTTGGACTGCAAGGAGATCCAACTAGTCCATTCTAAAGGAGATCAGCCCTGGGATTTCTTTGGAGGGAATGCTGAAGCTGAAACTCCAGTACTTTGGCCACCTCATGTGAAGAGTTGACTCATTGGAAAAGACTTTGATGCTGGGAGGGATTGGGTCAGGAGGAGAAGAGGAAAACAGAGGATGAGATGGCTGGATGGCATCACTGACTCGATGGATGTGAATCTGAGTGAACTCCGGGAGATGGTGATGGACAGGGAGGCCTGGCATGCTGCGATTCATGGGGTCACAAAGAGTCGGACAAGACTGAGTGACTGAACTGAACTGAACTGATCTGAGCCACAGTCAGCTCCCAATCTTGTTTTTGCTGACTGTATAGAGCTTCTCCATCTTTGGCTGCAAAGAATATAATCAATCTGATTTCAGTGTTGACCATCTGGTGCTGTCCATGTGTAGAGTTCTCTTGTGCTGTTGGAAGAGTATGTTTCCTATGACCAGTGCATTCTCTTGGCAAAACTATTAGCCTTTGTGTGGCACTGGAGTGGCAAGCAGCAGAGAGGAGATAACCCACGTCCAAGGTCACGGCAAATAGGTGGAGAAAAAGTGGAAAAAATGACAGATTTTATTTTCTTAGGTTCCAAAATTGCTGTGGACTGTGACTACAGCCACTAAATCAAAAGACGCTTGCTCCTTGGAAGAACAACTATGACAAACTTAGACAGGGTAATTTTGCCAACAAAGGTCAAACATAGTCAAAGCTATGGTTTTTTCAGTAGTCACATATGGATGTGAGAGTTGGGCCATAAAGAAGGTTGAGCACTAAAGAACTGTTGCTTTTGAACTGTGGTGCTGAAGAAGACTCTTGAGAGTCCATTGGACAGCAAGGAAATCAAACCAGTCAATCCTAAAGGAAGTCAACCCTGAATATTCACTGGCAGGATTGATGATGAAGCTGAAGCTCCAATACTTTGGCCACCTGATTTGAAGGGCTGACTCATTGGAAAAGACCCTGATGCTGGAAACGGTTGAGGACAGGAAGAGAAGGGGATGACAGAGGATGAGAGGGCTGGATGGCATCACTGATTTAATGGACATGAGTTTGAGCAAATTTGGAGAGATCGTGAAGGACAGGGAAGCCTTGTATGCTGCAGCTCAGGGGGTCACAAAGAGTCAGACACAACTTAGCAACTGAACAACAACAGGTGGCTTAGAGATGCAAATGCAAAAGCCAAAATTTCAAAAGTCTTACAAGAAAACAGAACCAATATGTCCCACATTCCTAGGTAATAAGAGTGTTGTGAGTTCAAATCTTGTGTTCACCACACAATGGATGTGTGACTTTGTACGTATAATTTAACCTCAGCCTGTTTCTCCATCTGTAAATGATGACCACAAGTTCACCTAATTCATGGGGTGCATATGATTATTTAGTGAGATAGAAATAGATGTAGATATAGACTTAGATATAAGGTTTCATTTAAACAGTGCTTTTCATGAAGAAATTGCTATAGGGTTTAGCTACTGTTGGGTTGCACCCAGCAGGCCTGCAAGACCTGTACTTGTCCAGCTTCAAGATTAAAAAAAAGAGCCCAGAGTCATCAACAGAGACATCAAAGGTTTAATGGACAGGAGAATCTGTAGGACACCCCACTGTGTGCAGCAGACAGTGGGCAGGACATGGCAGCAGACTTCACTCTGGAGGCCAGCAAGATTGAGAGGGCAGAGATCAGTAGTTAAAGCGGAATTTGACATCAGGTTGGCTCATCAGTCACTAGGGAAGCTAGTAAAAGGGTATGCCTCTCACCCCCCCTTTGATAAAAATCACTAGCTGAATACTGAGGCAAGTACATAGGAAGGTCAGTCACATGAGTAGGAGAAGCAGCACTGGTCAAATAGGGGATCTACCGAGAACAATAGAACAGCCATCTTGAGTAACTTGATCACACAGCTACTATCATTACTGTTGTATTTATTATATTCTTTCTGTTCCACCAGGATAAGTCTCTTCTTTGCTGTAGAAGGTTAAGGTGAGAAAAGGAAGCAATCTCTTTTTAATTCAGTGCTCTGATGGCTCTACCCTCCATGGTTAAACATACATAGAAGCCTTGCATTCTAGATAAATTTGTGACTCACTATCAGGGGTCTAAATCAGCTTGGAACCTTCAGCTTCATGGCTGGATACCCAAGCACTCACTGTCCAACTCATCACTAGGAAATGCCCAGTCCTGGCCCTTGGGGCAAGTGGGCCCAGCCCTCTCAAGTATCAGGCCCAGGATATAACATCAGTTGATACCAAAACTTTCCTACTTGCTACTGGCTACACCATGAAATTGATCAAGCTGGGAGTTCTTCTGGGGCTCTTCACCTTCTCCTTGCTGACTACTCCATTAATGGGTGGTGTGGCCAAGGTTACTGACATGATATGTGAAAGACTCAAAGGTATGAAATTGAAGCAGAAAATAAATCCAAGGACCAATTATGAATGAGGAAGAAAGAATTAGAAAAAATTTGATATGCAGATGGTCCAAGAAGGTCCTCCTTTGGTATCAATACCCATAAATGCTGTCTATTGTGACTTGGGGCATCTATTCTAGGCATCCTGTGGATGTTTGAGGAGAAAAAACAAACCGTGATGCAAATAAGTCCTTTCCAAATGGGATTCTCTTTTGTACGCAGTGCAAAGGACTAGAAGTATTCTAAATTATGGGTTTCACTGTAAATTTCAAAAATTCCACATCATTCAAGGGCATGGGGGGGAAGAATTGGAGGAAGGGATGGTTAGTTTGAGATAGACATATCCACACTGCTATATTTAAAATGGATGACAAACAGGGTCCTACTGTACAGCACGGGGAACTCTGCTCAATGTTATGTGGCAGCCTGGATGGGAGGGGAGTTTGGGGGAGAATGGATACGTGTATATATATGGCTGAGTTCTTTCCCTGCTCACCTGAAACTATCATAACACTGTTAATCAGCTATCTGTGCTCTCTGTGTTACTCAGTCATGTCCAACTCTTTGCAATCCCATGGACTATAGCTTGTCAGGCTCCTCTGTCCATTGGATTCTCCAGGCAAGAATACTGGAGTGGGCTGCCATGCCCTCCTCCAGGGGATTTTCCCAACCCAGGGATCAAACCCAGGTCTTCTGCCTTGCAGGCAGATTATTTATCATCTGAGCCACCAGGGAAGCCCAAGAATACTGGAGTGGGTAGCCTATCCCTTCTCCAGGGGAACTTCCCAACCCAGGAATCAAACCAGGGTCTCCTGCATTGTACCAGGAATCAAACCAGGCTTTCCTGGTGGCTGAGATGGTAAAGAATCCACCTGCGATGCAGGAGACCTGGGTTCAATCCCTGGGTTGGGAAGACCCCCTGGGAAAGGGAAAGGCTACCCACCCTAGTATTCTGGCCTGGAGAATTCCATGTACAGAGGAGCCTGGCAGGCTACAGTTCATGGGGTAACAACGAGTTGGACATAACTGGAGCGACTTAGCACTAGCACAGGCTCCAGGGAAGGAGAGAACACTTGAACACATGGTTACTGTTTAGAGAAGCTTATAGTGTAGACGTAAAAGACAATGAAGTTTTCTTTCACAGGTACGATATACAGGCTCAGGTGCTTCCAGAACATAGGGAAAAAGTAACACAGTCCACACTGTAAGTCAGACACCCCAAATTCCAGCCTTGTCACTTAACAAACTAGTCCAAGTCACTCAATCCCATACCATCCCTTAGCTTCAGTTTCCTTGTATCAAGTGTGGATCAGAAGAATGCCTATATCATAGGATGTATGTATAAAATAAGCTTGTGCATGTCACTGTATTTAAATAGCTATTTTTACCAAGGAATAAATCCCTGTCTGGCTGCTTGAATAGGATGAACAACAATCTCTGGGTTGCCAGTACAACCATGTTGTAGCTGTTTGGACCACTTACTATGTGATTCTTTTTTTTTTTTTTTTTGTATTTTTGTATTACATTTATTTATTTCTAATAGGAGGATAATTGCTTTACAATGTTGTGTTGGTTTCTGCCTCACATCACCATGAATGAGCCATAGTATACATATGTCCCCTCCCTCTTGAACCTCCCTCCTACCTCCTACCCCATCCCACCCCTCTAGTTTGTCACAGAGCCCCTAGCTGAGCTCCCTGTGGGATACAGCAACTTCCCATTGGCTATCTGTTTTACCTATGGTAATGTATATATTTCAATGCTGCTCTCTCAATTCATCCCACCCTCTCCTTCCCCTGCTGTGGCCATAAGGGTTATTCCTATCACTAAGAACAAAAGGTTTGCCTCTAGGAAGGGGACAAGGGCAGAGATGACAGGATGTGAGGTGAAGAGTATTACCTCCAAGGTTATGCATCTTGGTATGCATCCTGTTTTGAGCAGCAGTCACAGTTAACTTAAACTGGGGACATGGTTAGTATAGTGGGTCTATGAAAACTGGAAGGTAAGTATTATATGTCCTGTCCAGGCAGTTAAGAGCCAAGAAAGAAGAGAAGGAGATTGTGCTTTAATATAATGTAAGATGTGAAAGGTGAATGTCATTACTTTGTACAAGATACTGGTAAAGGGTTTCACAGAAGGTTCAGTGGTATAGAATCCACCTGCCAAGCAAGAGACGTGGGTTCAATCCCTGGGTTGGGAAGACCCCATGGAGAAGGAAATGGCAACCCATTCCAGTATTCTTGCCTGAGAAATCTCATGGACAGAGCAGCCTAGCAGGCTACAGTCCATGGGGTTGCAAAAAGTCAGACAGACTTAGTGACTAAGTCACCATTACCAACCACTGATAGAACCTCCTTTTTCATGGCTCACCATCTCTCCAAATCACTGCTGAAGACCAGAAATTGGAGTTTTAATCAATTTGCATGCCCAAGGGCAACCTGCCAGGTGATCTTAATTCCAAGAGAAAACCAAATGTCTTCCAGTGACCTTGAATAGGGGTATTTCCAGACTACCATGACAAACGTGTAAAGGCCTGTGAAGACAAGCTCTTTAATTCCCCCTAATTCAGTGTGAACCTCTCACGCAGATCCCTGCACGATGCCGCTCAAATATGGCAGCTGTTATAACATTCACTTCAGATATTTCTATAACTTCACCTCTGGATTCTGTGAAAGTTTTGTCTACTCTGGCTGTGATGGCAATCTTAACAACTATGAGCTTCAAATAGAATGTCAACTAGCCTGTGAGAAAAAGGGCAAGAAGTAAGGAATTTAATGTTATTCTTGGTTATTGGGGAGTGGAAAGGAGAGGCTTGAGATCCCAGGACAAATCCTGGCTGGGGAGGGGAGGTGGGATGATTGTCATAATCAAAACATTTAATAGTTGGGTTGGATCTCATATCACTTGTCAGTTTGCAGCTGGGAAATCAAAAGTCTAGAGAGAAAATTATAGCCATCATTTATTGGACAGTTAGCATGTGCTGGGTACTACACTATGTAATTACATATATTGATAGAATTTAAAATTAAAATCACCCTAAGATAGGTGTGTATCATTATTTTTATATAGCAGATGAGGAAACAAAGTCCAATAGTAGTAATTAACTGGCCCAAGATCACATTAATAAATGGCATGGCAAGGTTTCTAACCAAATCTGGTCATCCAGGGCTGGATCATCTTACATGCACAAGATCACCCAGACCCAAACCTTGAACTCCAAGACCTGTGAACTTAGGTCCATAGCAACATGCTGTTTTATAGAGCTAAGCTCCCAGCCCACACCTCACCATTTCTCAGTCATAAAACTAGAAGGAGGCCCACAGAGGTAATAGGGCTATGGTGTGGGTGATCTCTAGGAAAGTGAGATGGAACATGGCCTTGGGAATAGTTCAAAAGCAGAAAATTTATTTATTCATTTAATATCCCTAGTGACTCTTTGTAGCACCTGGCACATAGAAGACAATGACTAAGTTTTGAGGGAATGAAAGAGTGATTAATGAAGAATGAGAGTTTAATCAACAGAAGCAGAGGGACACTGAAAGAGATGCCATCCTCTGGGCTTTCCCTGAGATAAAAATGACAACGTAGTCCAGGGAGACATGACAAAACCTATAACCTGTTTCTTTTGTTTCTTTGTTTATTTTGCTTAAACAGACCATCTAAGGAACCAGATTCTGAAGAGCCATCAGGTTCTAAAGGAGAGACTGAAGAATCTGAGCGCAAAGCACACTGAAGCACAGCTGTGGGGGAAATCAGACCAGTTTTAAGATGTTTGAAATGTGCATGCTTTTACTGTTTTCCTAATGTTAGTGTTGTGTTTCCTGAGAAATAACTGTATGATCATTAAAATGAAAGAATTTTATGTGGGAACCCTTCTTCCTCTCTGCATATCCCACCCCAACCCCAACCAGTTTATCCAGAGCTGGAATGTGAGCTGGTCCTAATCCATTACTCCCCACTCCCTCCTGAACCATTCCTCATGCATATAGTCAATGCTTACATTGTTAGAGATGTGGTGAGCCAAATCTGGATAGGTTTATATCACTTTGCCTCTCAGGTTGAGTAGTTAGTAGAACCAAAGTACCAAATCTACACTACTCTTTGTCCTTAAAATCAAACCAAGCAGTGACCCTTAAACTCAAATGAAATGTTCTTACACTCATAACAAATTTTTCTTCGCAGTGTCTTCCAATTCATGGTCACCAAGCCAGGAGTCCCAATTTGTTTAACTATTGGGACTAATAGTTAACAAATAGTTAACTATTTGTTTAACTATCTTCCTGATATCATCTCTATTTATCACAGCTATAGAATACTTGGACATTTTTCAGTGCCTCCATCACTGACATTTGACTTGGCTATTCTCAGTCCTGAGAAAAGAACTCTCAGCTTCAGTTCAGTGAGTGTGCTTTAGCTCCCAAGAGAGTGACTATCCTGACACTGTTTGCCAAGCCTTCTGAACGCAATGCTACAAGGTTCCACATGACCATGATCTTCCCAGCTGTAGGACACTCAGCTTAGCCATCTCATTTCTGAATTTCTTTGGGCATCCCTTCCCTGAACCCCTTCCCTGTCCATCTTATTGACAGATTCCAATCATTCAGTGTGAATCACATCCTGCACCACCAGTTAGTTGCAAGGGCAAATGTCAGGGGCATTATGAACCAGCCAGTGAAATCTTGTTGCTAAACATGCAAGTTTGGTCTCTGCTCAGTCTTAAGAATAAGAAAACAAGTCCCCTAAACTGAGACAATTTTCTGCAAAAAATCTGATTACTTCAAGATGAGACTCTCATCCAGACAGGGTTTACTCTGAATATATGTACATTTCAACTTTGGTGAAGACTCTAGAATTGCAAATCATTCTTGAACCCCATCAGCTATAGGAGACATGCTATGGAGCCTGGAATATAGGCTAATCTGACTGGTCCACATAAATGAAAGTTCTGAGATTTTCCTATTGTGAGACATGAAACTGGGTGTCCCAGAGTAGGTTTGTTGGGTACAAAAAATGCATAACATATTCCCATAGACTGTTTGCTTCCTCTTCCAGTCAACTCCTGGAAAAGCCAGAGAAGTTGGGGGGGGGGGGCAGAAAGTGTGTAAATATTAATAACTAAACTCAAGACTAAGAATCCTTTGAGGAAAGAGGGCAGTTATACCTTAGGGGGGAAAGGATATTTTGATGCCCAAAACAGCTGGGCACCAAAAGTGGAAGAATGACTTGCATTATGGCTTTTAACTTGTGTTATTCTCCTCAATACAAAAATCTGAGTCTGTCAGTGATTCCCTTGTCTCCCTTGGCAAAGCAGTAACAGCCCCAAGATACAACAAGGGCAACTGAGATAACATGTGTGGCCCTAGCACCCAGCTAGAGTAAGGTGTGTATAAAAACAAGTGCAATTGGACTTGCCTGGTGGTCCAGTGGTTAAGAATCTGCCTGCCAATGCAAAGGACACAGGTTCAGATCCCTGGTCCAGGAAGACCTCACATGCTAGGGAGCAACAAAGCCCATGTTGCCATAACTGCTGAGCCCATGCACCTTAGAGGTCATGTTCCACAACAAGAGAAATCACTGCAGTGAGAGGCCCACACCCCACAACCAGAGAATAGCCCCAGCTTGCTTCAACTAGAGAAAGCCCTCATGCAGCAATGGAGAACAAGTACAGCCATAAATAAATAAATAAAATTAAAAACTGGTGCAACTGGACTAACCAGACACAGAGTTTATTGTTTTGTCTTCTTCTTATATGTACCAAAGTTCCAACTGTCACATCTGTACATGACTACTGGAAAAACTATAGCTTTGACTAGACGGACCTTTGTCAGCAAAGCGATGTCTCTGCTTTTTAATACACTGTCTAGGTTTGTCAAAGTTTATCTTCCAAGGAGCAAGTGTCTTTTAATTTCATGGCTGCAGTCACCATCCAAAGTGATTTTGGAGCTCAAGAAAAGAATATCCGTCACCATTTCCACTTTTTCCCCATCTATATTCCATGAAGTGATGAGACCAGAAGCCATGATCTTAGTGTTTTGAATGTTGAGTTTTAAGCCAGCTTTTTTCACTCCTCTTTCACCTTCATCAATAGGCTCTTTAGTTCCTCTTCACTTTCTGCCATAAGGGTGGTGTTATCTGCATATCTGAGGTGACTGATATTTCTCCTGGCAGTCTTGATTCCAGCATGTGATTCATCCAGTCCAGCATTTCACATGATGTAGTCTGCATATAAGTTAAATAAGCAGGGTGAGAATATACAGCCTTTCTCAATTTTGTACTCCTCTCTCAATTTTGAACCAATTTTCTGTTCCATGTGGAGGCTGAGCCAAAGTGGAAACAACACCCAACTGTGGTGTGTCTGGTGGTGAAAGTAAAGTCCAATGTTGTAAAGAACAATATTGCATAGGAACCTGGAATGTTGGGTCCATAAATCAAGGCAAATTGGATGTAGTCAAATAGAAGAAGGCAAGAGCGAATATCAACATTTTAGGAATCAGTGAACTAAAATGGACAGGAATGGGTGAATTTAAGTCAGATTACCATTATATCTACTACTGTGGGTAGTAGATATTTCTTCCCTTTTAGAAGAAATGAAGTAGCCTTCATAGTCAACAAAAGAGTCTGAAATGCAGTATTTGGGTGCAGTCTCAAAAACAACAGAATGATCTCGGTTTGTTTCCAAGACAAACCATTCAGCCACACAGTAATCCAAGTCTATGCCCCAACCACTAATGCCAAAGAAGCTGAAGTCGAATGGTTCTGTGAAGAACTCCAAGTCTTTCTAGAACTAACACCAAAAAAAAGATGTTTTTCTCATCACAGAAGACTGGAATGAAAAAACAGGAAATCAAGAGATACCTGGAGTAACAGGCAAGTTTGGCATTGGAGTACTAAATAAAGCAGGGCAAAAAACAGCGGAGGATAATAGTTGTAATTAATTTCAGCCAATTTCAGCCAATTTCAGCTCTTAGGGGAGCTGCTGCTGCTAAGTCGCTTCAGTCGTGTCCAACTCTGTGCGACCCCAGAGACGGCAGCCCACCAGGCTCCCCCGTCCCTGGGATTCTCCAGGCAAGGACACTGGAGTGGGTTGCCATTTCCTTCTCCAATGCACGAAAGTGAAAAGTGAAAGTGAAGTCACCGAGTCATGTCCAACTCTCAGCGACCCCATGGACTGCAGCCTACCAGGCTCCTCCATCCATGGAATTTTCCAGGCAAGAGTACTGGAGTGGGGTGCCATTGCCTTCTCCTCTTAGGGGGGTAGCAGCTCTGTATTCTCCACACCCAGCCACATGACAGACAACTGTGCACATGTTCCTGGAGAAGTTTAAACATAGCTGTGGCAGCCAACTTGGGCAAAAAGAATTCTGTTCTTCAAATATCAGGGATCTACGCTCTGCCTGCTGATTGCCCATTCCGATCTCATAAAGAAGCATCTCCTCTCATTGTTACAAGCCCTTCCCACTCTGGTCAAAGTGACCAGGGCCAGTGCCTGGTCCCTACACTTCATTTTTCTCTACCTGGGAGCCAGACATTTAAAAAATAACTACGTGTATAGGAAAAATTAGAAAGTGAGAATGCATGTCCTAGAAAGGGGCTCAGAAAAAAATGTGAAAATATCATAAGTTTTCATTCCAGACTGATCCTCAACATAGGGACAGACTAAAGCAATAAAAAACCAACAAAACCAAAACAGCACTCACAAAAACAGTAACAAAATAAAATCACTCCCTAGGGAAGGGGAAGAAATGGATTTCCACATTATTAGATTCAAATATTCAATTTTTGTAAAAAAAAGAAAAAAGTCACAAGGCATACAAAGAAATATGAAAGCTTTTTAAATAAATCAATAATAATTGTTCCTGAAGAAGATCTGATGGAGGATCTGCTAGAGAAAAAGGTTTTAAGAAAACTGTCTTAAAGATGCTCAAAGGGCTTTCCAGACCTGGCCAAGGAGGAGGCGCCAGCCTGGGAGTTGACATTCCCCACAACAAGGACAGACAGGTTCCACACAAGGAGCCCAAGAACCAGGACATTTACGCGGGGCTGTTGGTCAAACTGCACAGGTTCCTGGCCAGAGGAACCAACTCCACCTTCAATTAGGTTGTCCTGAATAGATTGTTCATGAACCACACCAACTGGCCACTGTGGTCCCTTTCCCGGATGATCCAGAAGACGAAGCTTCCTGGCCAGGAAGGCAAAACAGCTGTGGTCATGGGGACTGTAACCAATGGTGTTCGTGTTCAATTCAGTTCAGTTCAGTCACTCAGTCATGTCTGACTCTTTGTGACCCCATGAACCACAGCACACCAAGCCTCCCTGTCCATCACCAACTCCTGCAGTCCACCCAAACCATGTCCATTGAGTCAGTGATGCCATCCAACCATCTGATCCTCTGTCGTCCCCTTCTCCTCGTGCCCTCAATCTTTCCCAGCATCAGGGTCTTTTCAATGAGTCAGCTCTTCGCATCAGGTTCATGTCCAGGAGGTGCCCAAACTGAAAGTTGTGTGCTCTGAGAGTGAGTGGCCATGCCCAGAGTCGCATCCTCAAGGCAGCGGCCAAGATTCTCACCTTTGACCAGCTGACCCTGGCCTCTCCCAAGGGCTGTGGCACTGTCCTCCTCTCTGATCCTTACAAGGGGTGACAGGTGTACAGGGCATTTCGGCAAGGCCTCAGTAACCCGGCATAGCCACCTCAAACCCTATGTCCACTCCAAGGGCCGGAAGTTAGAGCGCGCCAGAGGCCAACGAGCCAGCCATGGCTGCAAAAACTAACCCGAGAGTCTACCTTGTTACTAAAAAGATTTTGGATGCAAAAAAAAAAAAAATGTTCATGGAACTAACTTGAAGAAAGTCAATACAATAAATGAATAAAATGGAAATATCAATATAGAGGTTTTTTTTAACTAAAAACAAACAGAAAAAAAATTCTGGAACTGAAAAATACAGTAACCAAAATGAAAAAGCCATTAGAGGGATTCAAAGGTAGATTTAAGCAGGCTGGCTACAAAAGCAGTGAACTTGAATGATGATAGAAATTATCAAGTCTGAAGAACAGCAACAAAAATATATCTGTGGTATATCATAAAAATATATCAAAATACTCATTGTGGGAGTCCCAGAAGGAGAAGTGAGAGAGAAAAGGAAGGGAGAGTTTTTGAAGAAATATGACAGAAAACTTACAAAATTTGGTGAAAGATATGAATATAAATATCCAAAAAGTACAATAAACTGCAAGATGAACAAGATACCTATCTCTTATAGATAAACAGATTTTCTTCTCCTAGCCAAATTTTGAGTTCATGAGTGATGAGACCATGTCATCTGAGTCTTCTGTGTCTCTCTACCCATTCTCTTTTCCTCTAAACCTAGGACATACATAGCCCATCAGAGATTAAATCGTAACAATCAGCATGTCTGAAAGGAATTCCTCCATGTTCTGAGGCTGATAAAAAAAAACAACAAGGAAATATATCCTCAGTTGCAAAGACTTTCAGCTAGTGAAACCGTCATCATTTCTCAAAGTTCCATTCTAGTAGATGAGATTGAATCAAATAATTAGTTAGTAATATTAATCATACTGCTAACTATAATGTTATGGTATATTATAGTATTACAACTGTAGTTATAATAGTATAACATAATCAAGTAGTATATAAATAAATATAACATAAATAAAAGTACAGCTTTTATAGGTGTTACCAATGACAGGTACATATTGCTATAAAATTATAGAAAAGAGGGCTTGCCCTGATCAGGGAAGCCATGGAAAAGTTAACAGAAGGAATCACAACTGAGCCAAAACCTAATGGATGAGGCAGAGGAACGATGAGATAATAGAAGAACAGGCAGAGACAATACCATCTATAAAAATGTCATGGTTGAGAAAGTGACGGTTTTAACAGACTAAAAAATAAATTCCATAAGCTAGCGGAAGAAAGAGTAGGAGGAAGTTTTGAGAAGACAAGATGCCTCTAGAGATGGGAAAACATAAAGTAAATAAATTGACAGGCATTATTATATTTTATTACTTCTTGTATTAGGATATAAATTCCTAAAATAGTCAGGAACAATATGATACTACTTACTAGGATAACTATAAAGCTTTCATTAAGTCCATTAAGGTTGGTATTGACAAAAATATAATGGACAAAAAAAATCAAATCTAATGGGATGATGAAACGGTTTTGGAGATGGATAGTAATAATTGCACAGCAACATGATGGTACTTAATTCACAAAACTGTACACTTAAACGTGGTTAGAATGGTAAATTTTATGATATGTATGTTTTACCATAATAAAAAAATTTAAGTTCATTATAGCAGAATACTTATGTCCCCAAATGATCTAGTATTTGATCCTATTGTAGAATCATAAGAAATTAATATCATAGCAAATGGGACACAGGGAAGTCGGATGTCTCTTTGGTTAAAGTTATGCATAGCTTCTATATCTATTCACTGGAAAAGACCCTGATGGTGGGAAAGATTGAAGGCAAAAGAAGAAGGGGGCAGCAGAGAATGAGATGGTTAAATAGCATCACTAATTCAATGGACATGAATTTGAGCAAACTCCAGAAGATAGTGAAGGACAGAGGAACCTGGTGTGCTGTAGTTCATGGTGTCACAGAGTAGGACACAGCTTAGCATACTGAACAACAACAAGCTTCTGCATCTAAACTTACAGCTGTGATTACTGTGAGTCTATTAACCAAGCGATGGGCTACTCAAGCAAGAGGATCATGATATTTACAAAGTGACATTTGACTATTAGGAATCTCTTCCATATTAATGATCTCTAATGAATATGAATGGTCTCACATTATGGGTTCATTTATTCCATAAGTTACTCTTGAGCAACAATTATGCGTCATAATAAAATTTCTGTTCACATTTCCTTCTCTAAAACTTGTTCTTAGATTTTTTGGCCCCTGTGCCTTGAGGCATGTGAGATCTTAGTTGCCCGACCAGGGACCAAACCTGTGCCCCTGCATTGAGAACACGAAGCTCCCCTGCCAGAAAGGTCTCAGTTCTCACCAACTTTTAATCTTACTTATTCCACTACCCTTGCAATAAAAGCAGACCATTATAATATCCCATAAATCCATGAATTAGGTTGTCTTTGCTTCCAGGTAAAGTGGACAAGGACGATATTTCCTCAAGATCTGCCCACTCAGAAAATTGTCATTCCTCACTCTTCTTCAGGGTAATGAAGCTATAAACGCTGAAGCAGTTGTTTTCAATCAGTCCTAACACACATACACAGAAGGACTGTGCAAATCAGACAGTTTTTTCACCATTAGTCATCCCTGAAGAAACCGTAAGTGCGGATTTCAAATACTGTAACAGCACAGCACAACAGGAAGAGCATGTTCCATAGGTTAAGAGTGTAAACTGCTTGCTCCTAAAATTTATTTGCACCTTTGGGGCCATGTCATAAGTGCTCTAATATAGACTCCTTCCGTATTTAAAAGGACGTTCAATGGGTTCACCAAGTACTCCAAGCTTTTCTCAAGCACCCTTCTTTTGCAAGCTTTTTTCCAGACAAAGCAAGGAGTCAAGGACCCTCACTGTTTTCCACCCTATAAATTTACACCCACTGTCTTAGATCCCCACACACTGAAATGGAAAGTTTCATTTTCTCTCCCTGAGGACCTACAGTTCGGGACATACTCTCACACTTGCACATGACCAGATAGGAACTTTAGGAACCCAATATTTAAATAACAGTGCCATCACGTAGCCTGTCTACTGAGCACATTGCGGGGAAATACAAGGCATTCAGCGTTCTGGAACATATTTACTCCTTCATCATAGCCTAGGTCCTCTCCGTCCCAGCCCAGCCACTATTCAGCCTTTTCCTACTAAGGACAATGGAGCTGGTGACCAGGCCAAGCAGAGATGTTGGTCTTGTTGAAACTACAGAACCAAAGCTTTCACATTCCTTTTACTGCAGCTGCTGGCCCTGATTTACCCATGCTGTGGCAATGTACTCCAGCCAATGCAAGACACTTAGCCTCTTCTCACGGACCATTAAATCAGATTCCAAGTCTTTTATACAATTTAATTGTGCATGCTCAGTCGCTCGGTTGTGTCCCCTTTGCGACCCCCCCCCTTTTTTTTGTGACTCTTTATAATCCCATGAACTGCAGCCCACCAGGCTCCTCTGTCCAAGGAATTTTCCAGGCAAGAATACTGGCGTGGTTTGCCATTTCCTACTCTAGGGGATCTTCCTCATCCAAGGATAGAACCCGAGTCTCTTGTGTCTCCTGCATTGGCAAGAGGATTCTTTACCACTTCACCACCTGGGCAGCCCCATACAACTTAGTTATGAAAGCCTTAAAGAAAGGAATTATGTCTCATTTGGCTTCCTCAAGCAGTATATGACCTAGAAGAGCAGAGAAACTATGTAATTGTATATTGATTACATTATGAACACAGGGCTGGATTATAATGACACACTAGAACTCAAGTATGCAAAAACATTTAAAGGCTACCAAAAACTTTAAAATGTAAATCTAACATTTTTCAAAAATAGTATCCCACCTAGATCTAAATCAAGGTTGCTTATATTTGTTGCCACACAGAATATATATTATTAATCACATGGAGATATGGAGTCATAATATGTAACAGAATTTATATAGTCTATGCATTATAAGCTAAAACATTTTAATCCTTTCTTACTCAAGTCCAAGTCCAAAAACAAAAAATTAATGCCCTTAGTAAAAAGAAAAATCCTGACACCAATAAGATTATAGATTAAGATTTGCCCAGTATGAACAAAAATCTCTGAACGTTAAAAGCTTGGGTTCTCTAGTGGTGGTGGTGTACTCACTAAGTCATGTTTGACTCTTGCAACCCCATGGACTGTAATACCCAGGTTCCTCTGTCCATGGGATTTCCCAGGCAAGAATACTGACATGGGTTGCCATTTCCTTCTCCAGTCGATCTTCCTGACCCAGGGATCAAACCTGGGTCTCCTGCATTGTGGGCAGAGCTGCTTCTGCCCACACTTTTAGAAAAGAAAAGACATCATGACTGAGAGTCTAGTATGTGGAGGGAAAGTTCTGCAAAGAAAACTTGGGGTGCTATTACCAAGTGGAGGATAGCAGGCAAAACCAAAAATATTCACTACATCCCATCCCTTGACTCTTAAACTCATACGCACTGTTTTCCAATCATAAACTTTCTAAGGTTTATGATTAATATAGCCAAAAACATTTAACAAAACCCAAAAAGAGACCATTGGCAGTCCCCTTCCCTGCCTCAACTAGCTTCAGGGCTAGGGTTTTACAAGTGAAGTCCCTTATCTTTTAGCACAACCTGAATCCTGCCAGGAAATTCTGCAATCAGTGTATCGAATGGCAGGTTTCAACATCAACCAACATATCTTAAATAAAATAGTAGGTAAAATGGAAAAGAGACCATGTTTGTGTTATGTGTATACTCAATCATGTCCAATTCTTTGCAACCTCATGGACTAAAACTCACCAGGCTCCTCTTGCCATGGGATTTTCCAGGCAAGAATACTGGAGTGGGTTGCCATTTCCTCCTCCAGGAGATCTTCCCGACCCAGGGATAGAACCCTCTTCCATCTCCTGCATTGACAGGTGGATTATCTGCCACTGTGCCACCTGGGAAGCCTGTTTGTACTGTAGCTAGTTTTTATATATGTGTGATTTCACTGACTTTGTTTTTGGCTGTGCTGGGTCTTTATCGCTGCATGGGCTTTTCTCTAGTTGCAGCGAGCAGGGGCTCCTCTCTAGTTGTGGTGCATGAGCTTCTCATTGCAGTGACTTCTCACCTTCCAGGGCACAGGCTCTAGGGCACATGAGCTTAACAGTTGTGGTTCCTGGGCTCTAGAAGAGCACAGCCTTAGTAGCTGCGGATCACAGATTAGCTGCTTCACAGCATGTTGGATCTTCCTGGACCAGGGATCAAACTCATGTCCCCTGCATTGGCAGTCAGATTCTTTACCACTTGACCACCACACTCCTGCTGTAGCTAGTTTTAATTATATTCTTCCTCCAAATATGTTCCATTTTGCACCCCCTTTGTCCAGAACCTCTGCTTAACTGAACTCTTTACAAACTGGGTAGCCCAAATTAACATTCTAGACAGAAGAAATACGAGCTCATGGTGGGACTTCCTGGACAGTTTTTCATCTTTCCCTCTTCCAGGCTTTCATGCTTTCTAATTTCATGATCATCTCACTACAATAATGCTCTAGGGCTTCAGAGTCCCTTCAGTGAAGCATTAACCATATCCCCCCTTGATAGTCAGGCTCATTCACTTTAGGTAAAAATATAATCCTCCTTTTCTTGCTTTGCCAAGTGCAAGGGAATTCCAATTGTAACCATAAATGTGCATTAAGGAAGCTGTTACACCACAGAAAACAGAGGGATAGCCAGAAGAGAAATATATGTCCAGTGAAATTGTCTGGCCAAACACAAACTCTTTCTTCTCTCTAATGGAATGCTACTGGATGCGTGAGTCCCTCAAGCATCTCTCAAGAAACGTCCATTATTAGTTTTCAACTAGACAGAGCAGAAAATGAAATGCAAAAAAAATAAATACAGGAAATTTAATGACCCTTCTTGTTTTCTGCCTCATATCTCTTTCATCTGAAATGTTGCACTATATGACTTCCACTGAAATGGAACATCTCACTTTCTTCCCCCAGTGACATGCAGATAACTAGATAACTATTCACCCCACATAACTAGAGAGATACTTCATGCAAAACACCAAGCTATTCAGCATCCTGGGGATATTTTTTCAACTCATTATAGCCTAGTAAAAGTGAAAGTCACTCAGTCATGTCCGACTCTTTTTGACTCCATAGACTATACAGTCCATGGAATTCTCTAGGCCAGAATGCTGGAGTGGGTAGCCATTCCCTTCTCCAGGGGATCTTCCCAACTTAGGGATCGAACCCAGGTCTCCTGCATTGCAGGCGGATTCTTTACCAACTGAGCCACCAGGCAACCTATTCCAATCAGTTTTGCCATCACCCAGGTTTCTCTTTATTGAAAGCTGGGTTAGTTAGCAAGTTAAGCAAAAATGCTGACTCTGTTGCAATCATGGAGCAAGGCACCTTTGGACTTCTGGCCTAACAATGAGGAACAGACATCAAGAATTTAGCTTGGGAACTTCCCTGGCATCCAATGGTTAGGGCTTCACCTTCCAATGAAGGGGGTGCAGGTTAGATTCCCGGTCAGGGACTTTAGATCCCACATGCCTCGTGGCCAAAAAAAAACAAAACATAAAACAAAAATAATATTGTAACAAATTCAGAAAAGACTTTAAAAATGGTTCATACCAAAAAAAAAAAAAAAAAAAAAGAATCTAGCTTCCACTAGGTAGATCTTAGTTGGAGAAGGAAATGGCAACCTGCTCCAGTATTCTTGCCCGGAGAATCCCAGGGGCAGAGAAGCCTGGTGGGCTGCTGTCTATGGAGTCACACAGAGTCGGACATGACAGAAGCAGCTTAGCAGCAGCAGCAGGTAAATCTTAAATGTTCTCACCACGCACACACATACATGGTAATTATAGGAAGTGATCAATATGGTAATTTGCTATCGCTTTGAAGTGAAAGTCCCTCAGTTGTGTCCAACTCTTTTCGACCCCATGGGGTGTAGCCCATCAGGCTCCTCTGGGATTCTCCAGGCAAGAATACTGGAGTGAGTTGCCATTTCCTCCTCCAGGGGATCTTTCCAACCCAGGGTATACATATTTCAAAACATCATGTTGTGCACCTTAAATGTAATTTTTGATGATCAACTGAACTTTGATAAAGCTGGAGGGTAGGATAGGCCTGATTATTTACCTCATGTTTCTATATTTCCCGTTTTTTATCTTCTATTAAACTTTACTACACAATACAGTGGTACGATTCAGTGTTTCAGGAACCCCATCCATATGCTTCACTCACCCTATTGTGACACGTTAACTCTATTTTCTCCTGATAGAGTCAGTTGAATGACACTGAGAATCCAGAAATAAATTCTTACATTTTCGGTCGACTGAATTCCAACAAAGGGGCCAAGACAGTTTAATGGGAGAATTCAATAGTTTTTTTCAACAAATGAAACAATTGGACGTACACATGCAAAAGAGGGACACTGGACCCTTGCCTCACTTCATATACAGTAACTAACACAAAATGGATCAAAGACCTAAATGTAAGAGTTAAAACTGTACAACTGGAAAGGAAAACTGTACAACTGTACAAAGGAAACAGAGGCAAATTTTAGTCACCTTGGGTTAGGCAGTGGCTCCTTAGACGGACAGAAAAAGCACAAGTAACAAGACAAAACACTGAAGAACTTGCCTGGTGATTCAGGATTCAGTTAGCAATCACCCTAACTGGCTTGGTTAAGATTCTATACTTCCAATGCAGGGGGCACAGAGTCCATCCCTGGTCAGGGAACTAAGGTCCTAGCAGCTATGTGGCCATAAAAGAAATTAATAAAATAAAATGTTTTTAAAAGTTGTGTGAAATAAATAGATACATTCAGTTCAGTTCAGTCGCTCAGTTGTGTCCGACTCTTTGCGATCCCATGGACTGCAGCACACCAGGCCTTCCTGTCCATCACTAATTCCCGGGGTTTACACAAAATCATGTCTATTGAGTGAGTGATGACATCCAACCATCTCATCCTCTGTTGTCCCCTTCTTCTCCCGACTTCAATCTTTCCCAGCATCAGAGTCTTTTCAAATGAGTCAGCTCTCAGCATCAGGTGGCCAAAGTACTGGAGTTTCAGCTTCAACATCAGTCCTTCCAATGAACACCCAGGACTGATCTTCCTTAGGATGGACTGGTTGGATCTCCTTGCAGTCCAAGGGACTCTCCAAGAGTCTTCTTCAACATCACAGTTCAAAAGCATAAATTCTTCAGCGTTCAGCTTTCTTTATAGTCCAACTCTCACATCCATACATGACTACTAGAAAAACCATAGCCTTGACTAGACGGACCTTTGTTGGCAAAGTAATGTCTCTGCTTTTGAATATGCTGTCTAGGTTGGTCGTAACTTTCCTTCCAAGGAGTAAGTGTCTTTTAATTTCATGGCTGCAATCACCATCTGCAGTGATTTTGGAGCCCAGAAAAATGAAGTCAGCCATTGTTTCCACTGTTTCCCCATCTATTTCCCATGAAGTGATGGGACCAGATGCCATGATCTTTGTTTTCTGAATGTTGAGCTTTAAGCCAACTTTTTCACTCTCCTCTTTCACTTTTATCAAAAGGCTCTTTACTTCTTCTTCACTTTCTGCCATAAGGGTGGTGTCATCTGCATATCTGAGGTTATTGATATTTCTCCCGGCAATCTTGATTCCAGCTTGTGTTTCTCCCAGTCCAGCGTTTCTCATGATGTATTCCGCATAGAAGTTAAATAAGCAGGGTGACAATATACAGCCTTGACGTACTCCTTTTCCTATTTGGAACCAGTCTGTTGTTCCATGTCCAGTTCCAACTGTTGCTTCCTGACCTGCATACAGATTTCTCAAGAGGCAGGTCAGGTGGTCTGGTATTCCCATCATTCTCAGAATTTTCCAGTCTATTGTGATCCACATGGTCAAAGGCTTTGGCATAGTCAATAAAGCAGAAATAGATGTTTTTCTGGAACTCGCTTGCTTTTTCGATGACCCAGCAGATTTTGGCAATTTGATCTCTGGTTCCTCTGCCTTTTCTAAAACCAGCTTACAGTTCTGGTTTCCTCGGTGTGTATGCCCAGCAGTGGGATTGCTGGGTCATAAGGCAGTTCTATTTGCAATTTTTTAAGGAATCTCCACACTGTTCTCCATAGTGGCTGTACTAGTTTGCATTCCCACCAACAGTGTAAGAGGGTTCCCTTTTCTCCACACCCTCTCCAGCATTTATTGCTTGCAGATTTTTGGATCACAGCCATTCTGACTGGTGTGAAGTGGTACCTCATTGTGGTTTTGATTTGCATTTCTCTAATAATGAGTGATGTTGAGCATCTTTTCATGTGTTTGTTAGCCATCCGTATGTCTTCTTTGGAGAAATGTCTATTTAGTTCTTTGGCCCATTTTTTGATTGGGTCATTTATTTTTCTGGAATTGAGCTGCAGAAGTTGTTTGTATATTTTTGAGATTAGTTGTTTGTCAGTTGCTTCATTTGCTATTATTTTCTCCCATTCAGAAGGCTGTCTTTTCACCTTGCTTATATTTTCCTTTGTTGTGCAGAAGCTTTTAATTTTAATTAGATCCCATTTGTTTATTTTTGCTTTTATTTCCAGAATTCTGGGAGGTGGATCATAGAGGATCCTGTTGTGATTTATGTCTGAGAGTGTTTTGCCTATGTTCTCCTCTAGGAGTTTTATAGTTTCTGGTCTTACATTTAGATCTTTAATCCATTTTGAGTTTATTTTTGTGTGGGGTGTTAGAAAGTGATCTAGTTTCATTCTTTTACAAGTGGTTGACCAGTTTTCCCAGCACCACTTGTTAAAGAGAAAGAGACACATGTACCCCAATGTTCATCGCAGCACTGTTTATAATAGCTAGGACATGGAAACAACCTAGATGTCCATCAGCAGATGAATGGATAAGAAAGCTGAGGTACATATACACAATGGAGTATTACTCAGCCGTAAAAAAGAATTCATTTGAATCAGTTCTGATGAGATGGACGAAACTGGAGCAGATTATACAGAGTGAAGTAAGCCAGAAAGAAAAACACCAATACAGTATACTAACACATATATATGGAATTTAGGAAGATGGCAATGACGACCCTGTATGCAAGACAGGGAAAGAGACACAGATGTGTATAATGGACTTTTGGACTCAGAGGGAGGGAGAGGGTGGGATGATTTGGGAGAATGACATTCTAACATGTATACTATCATGTAAGAATTGAATCGCCAGTCTATATCTGATGCAGGATACAGCATGCTTGGAGCTGGTGCATGGGGATGACCCAGAGAGATGTTATGGGGAGGGAGGTGGGAGGGGGGTTCATGTTTGGGAATGCATGTAAGAATTAAAGATTTTAAAATTTAAAAAATAAAAAAATAAATAAAATTTAAAAAAAATAATAAATAAAAAAAATAAATAAATAAAACCAGCTTAAACATCTGGAAGTTCACGGTTCATGTATTGCTGAAGCCTGGCTTGGAGAACTTTGAGCTTTACTTTATTAGCATGTGAGATGAGTGCAATTGTATGGTAGTCTGAGCATTCTTTGGCATTGCCTTTATTAGGGATTGGAACAAAAACTGACCTTTTCCAGTCCTGAGGCCACTGCTGAGTTTTCCAAATTTGCTGGCGTATTGAGTGCAGCACTTTCACAGCATCATCTTTTAGGGTTTGAACTAGCTCAACTGGAATTCCATCACCTCCACTAGCTTATATTTCATCAAAGCTTTAAAAATTGAACTTTGAAGGGCACTCTCAAGAATGTTGAGAGAATTCTCTAGTGGTCCAAAGATTAGGAGCTCTGTGCTTCACTGCAGGGAGCAGAGGTTCAATCCCTAGTCAGGAAACTAAGATCCCACAGGCCAAAAAGTGTGGCCAAAAAGAAAAAAAAAAAGAAAGCGGAAAGACAACCCACAGAATGGGAGAAAAATTTGCAAATCATATATCTGATAAAGGACTAGTAGCCAGAATATAGGCTTCCCTGGTGACTCAAACAGTAAAGAATCTGTCCACAATGTAAGAGACCCAGGTTTGATCCCTGGGTCGGGAAGGTACCCTGGATGAGGGCATGGCTACCCATTCTGTATTCTTGCCTGGAGAATTCCATGAACAGAGGAGCCTGGTGGGCTACAGTTGATGAGGTCACAAAGAGCAGGCCACGACTGAGCAACTGATGCTGCCAATTTTTTTTTATAGCCAGAATATATGCAGAATTCTTATAACTCAAAAATAAAAATGAAAAGACAATAATTAAAACAACCTAATCTTAAAATGCATATAAGTTAAATAAGCAGAAGAACTAAAGAGCCTCTCGATGAAAGTGAAAGAGAAGAGTGAAAAAGTTGGCTTAAAGTTCAACATTCAGAAAACCAAGATCATGGCACCCAGTCCCATCACTTAATGAAGTGAAACTTCATGAAGCTGAAACTCCAGTACTTTGGCCACCTGAGGCGAAGAGCTGACTCATTTGAAAAGACCATGATGCTGGGAAAGATTGAAGGCAGGAGGAGAAGGGGATGACAGAGGGTGAGATGGTTGGATGGCATCACTGACACAATGGACAAGTGTTTAGATGGACTCTGGGAGTTGGTGATGGACAGGAAGGCCTGATGTGCTGCAGTCCATGTGGTTACAAACAGTCGGACACGACTGAGCAACTGAACTGAACTGAATCTTAAAACTGGCAAAGGGTTTCAGTAAACATTTCTGCAAAGATATACAGACAATAAACACATGAAAAGATACCCAACATCCTTGGTCATTACAGAAATGCAAATCAAAATCACAATGAGGGCTTCCCTGGTGGCCCAGTGGTATCAAGATTCTGCTTCCCAGTGCAGGAGACATGGGTTGAATTCCTGGTCCAGGAAGGGAGCAACTAAAGTCACGTGCCACAGCTGCTGAAGCCCTCGTGCTCTAGAGCCTGTACTCTGCAATAAGAGAAGCCACCGCAATGCGAAGCCTGCGCACCACAACAAAGAGAAACCCCCACTTGCCACAACTAGAGAGAAGAAAAAGCTCAAGCAGCAACGAAGACTGGGAACAGCCAAAAATAAATAAATACAATTATTTTTTCAAAAAATCACAGTGACATACCACTTCACACCCACTAGGATGGCTATAATAAAAATTAGAATAAAAGTTAGACAATAACAAGGGTTGAAAAGAATGGAGAAATTGGAACCCTCATATGTTGCTGGTGGGATTGTGAAGTGGAGAACTGCTCCAGGGAGCAGTTTGACATTTCCTTAAAAACCTAAACAGGTAGTTACTATCCGGTAGTTGTCATTCAGTCGCTAAGTCATGTCTGACTCTTTGCAGCGCCGTGAACTGCAGCATACCAGTCTTCCCTGCCTTTCACTATCTCCTGGAGTTTACTCAAACTCATGTCCATTGACTCAGTGATGCAATCCAACCATCTCATCCTCTGTTGCCCCCTTCTCCTGCCTTCAATCTTTCCCAGCATCAGGGTCTTTTTCAGGGGGTTAGTTGTTTGCATCAGGTGGCCAAATTATTGGAGCTTCAGCTTCAGCATCAGTCCTTCCAATGAATATTCAGGGTTGATTTCCTTTACAATCCAGCAATTCCACTCCGGAGCGTACATCGAAAAGAAATGAAAACATGTGTCTACACAAAAACTTATATATAAATTGTTCAAATAAGTATTATTCAGGGAATTTCCTGGCAATTCAATTCAGTGGTTGGGACTCCATGCTTCCACTGCCTAGGGGCAAGTGTTTGATTCCTGTTTGGGGAACTTAGATCCCACAAACTGTGTGGACAAGTCAAAAAGAGAAAAAAGGATTATTCATGATAGCAAAAAAATGGAAGTAACCCAGATAGATGTTCATCAGTTGATGAATGGGTAAACAAACGTGCTGTATTCATATATTAGAATATTATTTAGCATAGGAAACAATGAAGTATTGATATATGCTACCATATGGATGAACCTTGAAAATGTTGAGGGGGTACAGAGATTCTTCTGGAAGAAATATATATATTCATTTATATTTATGTATATTTTAAAAATTGAGTCACTTTGTTGTACAACAGAAATTAACACAACTTTGTAAATCAACTGTATTTCAATAAAATTTAAAAACTATTTAATTGGCCATTAATATGAAAAATTTAAGTAAATCAGGATACTTTAATGATGTAATTATTTTGTAAATATTACCATAAATGTAATATATAAATACATATGTAAATACATAATTATGTAAATTATGGTGCTTAAATGATGTAAATTATGATGTAATCCATGTAGTTATTTTAAAAGCTCAGCAATATAATGTTAAGGATAAAAGTAAGTCCCAGATGCATCTACGTAGTACGATTTCAATTATGTTTTTGTGTTTTTTTTAATAAGATAGAAACTCTTTTAATGAAACACACTTAATAAATTAAATGGCATTCTATTTCCTATATAAAGTAAACTGAATAATCCGTTCCCACCTTGGGAGGCACAAGTAGTAGAAGGCTAAAAATATAATTTACCCGCAGAAGGATGATTCTGGCATTTGGAGGAGCAAAGAATGCTGAAACCAAGTAATAGGTTTCCAAGCATATGGGGGAAAGTTGGAGATTGGATGAGTTGGAAAGTTGGAGAGAAGTGACTTTCTTACTTTCTTCAGCTCAATAAAGAAATTGATCGGGATAGAAATCTTTGCATTTTTTTCTGTAAATTTAAAATATTTTTCTATTGAAGTTTTGTCAATTTTATTTGTATATTTCTTTTTTGGTGTACTGGATCTTCATTGCTCAGCGCACTTTTCTCTAGTTTCAGCAAGCAGGGGCTACCCTCTAGTTGTGGTGCATGAATTTCTCACTGCGGTGGCTTCTCTCATTTTGGAGGCTCTAGGGCGTATGGGCTTCAGCAGCTGTGGCACTGGACTCAGTAGCTGTGGTTCCCATTCTCTAGAGCACAAGCTCAATAGCTGTGGTGCACAGGCTTAGCTGCCCTGCGTGTGGGACCCTCCCGGACCAGGGATCAAACCTGTGTCTCCTGCATTGGCAGGTAGCTCCTTACCACTGAGCCACCAGGGAAGCCCCTCTAGAGAGGTTTGAAAGGCACGGAGAATGAGTAATAGATGTTTAATCAAACTTACCAGTATAATCATCTCACCAGTTAAGTCAGCCTTTATTTAAATTGCATGTATGTTTATTAATGACCTCAGGCATGTTGCAATATACTGAGTCTGTTTGATACTTCCATTTTATGGAGATTTTTATACTTTTAACCATAAAAATGAGGCTTCCCTGGTGGCTCAGTGATAAAGAATGCACCTGCCAATGCAGGAGACAGGGGTTTGATCTCTGGATTGGAAAAATTCCCTGGAGAAGGAAATAACAACCCACTCCAGTATTCCTGCCTGGGAAATCCCACGGGCAGGGAAGCCTAGCAGGCTACAGTCCGTGGGGTCACAAAGAGTCAGACACAGCTTAGCGACTAAGCAAGAACAAACCGTAAAAACACACACAAACTTTTCCTAGTGAATTTTCATCTCCTCCATGTTTGAGTTCTATGCTTTTCGCATTCTTTTTATTGAAGACGCTTATTTATTTGGTTTTTCTTAACCATGCTTGCCAAAGTTTCGTCATCTTAATGGGGTTTTAGAGTAGAAACTTTTCATTTTATTTGGCAATTTTAGTGATTCCTTTTTTAATTTGTTCTTTTCCCTCACCACCCTCATCAACGTGTTTTGTCTACTTTATTTTATATTTAGTTTGCTATTTTGGTTCCAGTTTAAGTTCAGGGCTTTATTAACTGATTTCCCAGTGTTTGTGTGTGTTAGTCTCTCAGCTATGTCTGATTCTTTGTGACCCCATGGACTGCAGCCTGCTAAGCTCCTCTGTCCATAGAATTCTCCAGGGAAGAAAACTGGAGTCGGTTGCCTTTTCTTCCTCCAGGGGATCTCTGGACCCAGGGATCAAACCCAGGTCTCTGGCATTGTGGGCAGATTCTTTACTATCTGAGCCACCAGGGAAGATTTCCAATGTTTAAACTTATATATTAAAGCACTGATAACAATTCATTTACAGCTGTTCATTATGGAAATGTTGATGTGATGCTGATATCCTGAAATAGTCATGACCCCTAGACGTGGATGAGAAATGGTTAAGCTGGGGTTCACCACAGGGCTTTGACAAAACAGGACCTTGCAAGCTACATGGCTGGGTAGCCAAGAATCTACTGTCCTACACACTAGGCTGATTCTGGTTGCACCAAAACCAGAATGGGCCCTAGGGAGATGGAATCAGAGAGATGGATCAACTTCCCTTAAGAGAAGAAGCTCCACCCCCAGGATATAACACCAGCCCCATCCAGGACTCTTCCTATCTGCTACCTGCAGCACCATGAAGTCTGAATGGATTCACTTTTTTCTGGGCCTCATCTTTTCCATGCCCCTCCATACACATTCCGGTTTTGTGTTTACTCCAACTCTCAGAAGAACCTTGTGTGAAACCGGATATCTTGGAAGTAAGGCAAAATAGAAGGGGTAACCAAGGAGGGCACTATGAATCCACTGCCTAGGCACTGGATCTAGGCAGCATCCAGGAAGACTTTCCTGCCAATAAGCAGGAATCAAGTCCTCCTTCCATCTCAAACAGCATGGCTCTTAGAGTATCAAATGTCGGGGGTCCCGTTAAGTTCTGCCGAAGGATGACAGAAGGAGGTAGACAGAAAGTACAGTCGAGTTAAGTTTTTTCCAAGCGATTTCAGTGCAAGAAGAGTGGGGATTGTGAACATCAGATTGATGTCAGGAGTGTCCAGGAAATTCCCTTATTGGCGTGAATATATGCGTGCATGAATGTGTGTGTGTCAGGTGAATTCAATTCTATTTAACACATATGTCCAGGACCACTGTGTTACAGTCCATGGATACAGGGAAGCAGAAGTCATCATCACAGACTTAGGGTACTCACATTCTACTTATTTAAATCAATTTGCTCAATTCACATCCTTTTTTTTTTTTTTGGCTATGCTAAGTCTTCATTGCTGCGTGCGGGCTTTTCTTTAGCTGTGGCAAGCAGGGGCTGCTCCACAGCTGCCACACGCCCAGGCTTCTCATTCCAGTGGCTTCTCTTGTGGAGCCCGGGCTCTAGGCGCACAGGCGTCAGTAGTTGCAGCGCACGGGCTTGGTGGTCGTGGCACAAAGGCTTAGTGGCTCCTCGGCATGTGGGATCTTCCCGGACCAGGGATTGAATTCATATCCCCTGCTTTGGCAGGCAGATTAACTGTACCACCAGGGAAGCTCTCGACTCACATTCTAATGGACGTGTATGAAATACTCAGAGTAAACAGAGAAAATTCCCCATTGTGGGTAAGGGCTATGGTTGAACTTCAACAAGACTGACATTAACTCCTCCTTTGTCTCCAATATGGTCCTCATTTCTCCTGCTCTAACCACCGATCTCCATGGTCTCAGTAAGACCAGGTAAGTCTGAATGGCTAGGACCAAAGGCGGGGGGCAGGGGGGAGCAGGGGGTTGCAGGATGGGAGAGGACACAGACTCTGGTGAAGGAGAGGAAGACTTCCTGCCAGTTGGGGCACTTTAAGCCTATCCTTCAGGAGGAGATATAGAGAGCCAAAGGCCTTTTTCACTTGTGTGTCTGCACTGTATGGAGGGGGACCTGTGTCCCTGGGGGAACAGATAAGATGTTGACCTCTGATGACGTGGAGAGTCAGGAAATGGGATAGATTTAAAATCAGGGAGGAGTACTGGGGTAAATGCAGGGAGCCTCATGTCTCTCCTAAGAGAGACAGAACTCCCTTACTGTCCTTCTCCAGCTATGGATCTGAGTCATAGACCCAGGCTACAGACTAGAATCCTTGCCCTGTATCAATACATAGCAAAATTCAGGCTCAAGGGACTCTCCCAGTGTTATAGGGTCAGGCAGATTTACACAGGCTGATGGGCATCAGTAGGCTGAGTCTGTGAGGGGGAGAATGCCAACTTGGCCCCAGAAAAGAAAACCTGACTCCAGGACTCTCCCGCACAGAATACTGCAACTACCCTCCTATGTCAGGCACCTGTAAATTAACTTTGACCAGATTCTACTACAACACTTTCACCTTTGTCTGTGAGCCCTTCATCTTCACTGGCTGTGGAAGCAACAGAAACAACTTTAAACATAAATATATCTGTGAAAAATTCTGTCTTCCTGAAAGGTAAATCTCTCAGCCCCCTCTCCTCCACCTCCAATGACACCAAATATTAGTGAACCATGGTTTTTCCAGAAAAATCAAGGAAGAGGTCAGGAGAAATGGAGCAAGGGTGACAAGATATTTTACTTGGGTTGGGAAAAGTCAGTCACAGGCACGAATTTCCAACATCTCAAGTCATTTAGCCCCAGTGAAACTCTCGAAATTGTGCAAATTGAGGGACTTTCCTGGTGGTTCAGTGGTTAAGAATCTATGCCTCCACTATAGGGGGCCTGGTTTCCATCCCCGTTCGGGGAATTAAGATTCTGCATGCCATTTGGTATGGCCAAAAGACAAAAAAGAAACTGTGAAAATTGAAGCCCAGGGAGGCTAACGACTTGAAAGGAGGACATAGATCCAGGCCCTCTCTCTGACTTCCACCCCCAGTGTGTCTCTACCACCATGATGGCCTCAGATCTTGGAGATTCTGTCAAACTCCTTACGTTTGCACAGCTAAAAGAGAAGTTAATGGGAGTGTCAGAAGAGTAGGTGGTTCAGTATTTATAGTGAATGTCTAAACACCAGACTTGGCTCAAGAGCAGAGTCATCACTTCATTAATTTGCCTATCCTCAGGGTCTAGCACTTTATTTGCTCATTAATATTTTATGAACAGATACATGGATCAGGAGAGATAGGAGTGTTTTAAGAATAGCTATGAAGTTCTGCTAACATTTGAAAGATTAATGGATTCTTCCAATGTCTGTACGAATCACTAAATTTGTTTATTTTTTTTAACAGAGACAGAGAAAAAGAGGTCAGGCCGCAACGACCAGAAGAAAGAAGCAAGGGAAAATAAATATTCCTTATGAAGAATTATGCCCAAATTATTCTGAGTAAATAAATTAGGCTATATTGCAAGAAGGTTTTCAGATTTCTTACTTTCTTTGCCCAGATTTGCCCTTCACACTGATTAGATATATAAAATTTTAACTGAAAAACTTCTATATGTCAAGCCCTGATCTAAATTCATTCACCTCTCCCACCCTAGATTTCTCCAACATCAACTACAAATGATCTCTCTGAGGTACCAAGCTACCCACATAATGAGTCAATCTGTATTAAAGCAACCATTATTGCCATCTCCTTGGTGTGCCCTTCCAAAACTGAGTTTGCTTCTGTATTTTGTCACTGACTCCAGTGGATTTCCATGTAAGTGGCACAAAAACAATCATCATAAAATTATTTCCTCTGCCCCAATCAACAAGTATCCAACCCCCAACAAGGCTTGTACGCAAGAAAAATGTCTCCAGTGCTCACAAGTGCCAGAAATACAGAAATTGTGACTTTGCAGCTGGAAACTGAAAATCTTAAACCAAGCTGAACCTCTACAGTCAGAGTATAGAGTATCATTCCCCTTTGCCCTAACTGCCTTATCCATAGTCTCATCCAAACCAGCCTCACAAATGGGTTCAGAGATACGAGTGTGTGCACACACATACTCAGTCATGACCAACTCTTTGCAACCCCATGGACTGTAGCCTGCCAGGCTCCTCTGTCCATGGGATTTCCCAGGCAAGAATACTGGAATGTGTTGTCATGCCCTTTTCCAGGGGAATCTTCCTGATCCAAGAAAGGAACCAGCGTCTCCTGTGTCTCCTGCAGGTTCTTTATCAGCTGAGCCACCGGGGGAAGCCTCCTAGAGATATGTGTAGAGTAGGCCAATATGCTAAGGACTATAAACAGTAAGGGGAGCCATAGCTTAGAGCAAAGCCACATGTGCTGAATATTCCAGCTTAATTCCATCAATGGCAACCCCTGCCTTTGGCCTGTGGAAACAGCCTTGGAGATATCTCTGCAACTGGCAGAAAGCATAGGTTAGGGATGTCACCCTAGCCCCTCATCCAGGAACTACTCTTGTGTAAGCGTTGAGGCAGAGTACAGTATCTTGCCCGTTCTGAGTCCAGATCAGATTGTTCTAGGCCTCACATCATTGGTATAACCTACCTGGTGCCCATCCGTGGATTCTCAAGTTTCCTGCCTCTGACTATTATGAAACACAATGTTATAAAACAAGACTCGTGTCATTTCCTTGGAAGTCTTTCAAAACTATATTCTGGTATTCCAAAGAAGGACTTTTGTAATTTTTTTAAAATTAAATATGGCGGGGGGGGGGGGTGGGGAGTGAAGAATGTAACATAAGAAGGATAATTTAAAAAAAAAAAAAAAACAGCAGCTTCAGCACTCCCTAGGAGCTTGGTAGAAATGCAGCCCTTGGGCCCATCTGAGAATGTTAACAAGACCCACTTGGAGGAATTCCCTGGCGGTCCAGTGGCTAGGACTTTGTGCTTTCACTGGAGGAAGAGTGGGTTCAATCCCTGATTGAGAAACTAAGATCCTGGGGGGGCGGGGGGCAAGACTCCTTGTTGATGTGCATTCTCATTTCACAAATTGTTGTTTGTTGTTCAGTTGCGAAGTCGTGTCTGACTGTTTGTGATTCCATGGACTGCAACAGACCAGGCTCCTCTGTCCTTCACTATTTCCTCGAGTTTACTCAAATTCATGCCCATTGATTCAGTGATGCCATCCAACCATCTCATCTTCTGCTACCCCTTTCTCCTCTTGCCCTCAGCCTTTCCCAGCATCAAGGTCTTTTCCAGTGAGTCAGCTTTTCACATCAAGTGGCCAAAGGATTGGAGCTTCAGCTTCAGCATCAGTCCTTCCAATGAATATTCAAAGATGATTTCCTTTAAGATTGATGGTTTGATCTCCTTGCAGTCCAGAAACTCTCAAGATCTTCTCCAGCACCACAATTTGAAAGCATCAATTCTTTAGTGTTCAAATTTCTTTATGGTCCAACTCTCACATCAGTACATGACTACAGGAAAAATGATAGCTTTGATTAGATGGACTTTTGTCAGCAAAGTGATGTCTCTGCTTTTTAACATGCTGTCTAGGTTTGTTATAGCTCCTCTTCCTAGGAGCAAGCATATTTTAATCTTAAGGCTGCAGTCACTGTCTGCAGTGACTTTGGAGCCCAAGAAAATAAAATCTAGCACTGCTTCTACTTTTTCCCCTTCTATTCGCCATGAAGTGATAGGATCAGATGCCATGATCTTAGTTTTTTAAATGCTGAGTTTCAAGACAGCTTTCTCAGTATCCTTTCACTCTCATCAAAAGGCTCCCTAGTTCCTCTTTATTTTCTGCCATTAGAGTGGTATTATCTGCATATCTGAGGTTGTTGATATTTCCCCTGGCAAGCTTGATTCCAGCTTGTGATTCATCCAGTCTGGCATTTCACAGGATGTAATCTACATTTAAGGTAAAGAAGCAGGGTGACAATATACAGCCTTGTCATATTCCTTTTCCAGTTTTGAACTAGTCAGTTGTCTGGTTCTAACTGTTCTGGTTCTAACCATGTCTGGTCCTAACTGCTGTTTCTTGCCCCCCAATACAGGTTTCTCAGGAGGCAGATAAGGTGGTCTGGTATTCCCATCTCTTTAAGAATTTTCAAGTTTGTTGTGATCCATACAGTCAAAGGCTTTAGCATAGTCAATGAAGCAGAATTGACTTTTTATAAGGGACCTTTTTTTAATTGTTTTAAAGAGTGACTTCCCCAGCAGTCCAGTGGTTGGGACTCTGCCTTCCAATGCAGGGGATGTGGGTTTGATTCTTGATTGGGGACCTAGGCTACCACATGCCATGGTGTGCAGCCAAACTTTTTTTTTTTTAAGAAAACAGTAATAGATGGCTAATTACTTTTTAATTTAAAAAGAAAAGTAAAAATTTAAACTGGGAGAACACTAAAAATGGAAACACATAGACTCCACATCAAATGGATCATGATAGAGCAAAAGAACCTTAACAATGAAACCAAGAACACTCAGTATCAAGAAAAATCAATAGCAATCTATCTGAAAGCTCAAGACGTATTGAAAAAAGATAGAGGCTTTGTTATCTAAAACACCTGCTGGCTTCATTGAAATAAAATTGAAAGTAAAAGACTTTGAAGCCATTGGAAATAGGACAAAAGCCTTGCTAAAAAAAAATTATTTAAAAAACAGAACAGCAATTTAAAAAAAAATGTGTATCTGTGACACACTGTTGGGTGACAAAAGAATCACAGGCGCTGTGGCTGATTGCTTCCCATATCAACACCAGCAATTATCTATGGCCCAGGAAAGATTCCTCCTTGAACTTTTTGGTATGTCTGGATATCTCAACAGTGATTATGCAGCTTTTTTAAGAGATAACAACCCGGAGATGTGGTACATATATACAAAGGAGTATCACTCAGCCATTAAAAAGAATGAAATAATGCCATTTGCAGCAACATTGATGGACCCAGAGACTGTCATACTGAGTGAAGTCAGTCAGACAGAGAAGGACAAATATCCTGTGACATCCCTTACCTGTGGACTCTAAAGAGAAATGATACAAATGAACTTACCTACAAAACAGAAAGGGACTCACAGACTTAGAAAATGAACTTAAGGTTGCCAGTGGGAGGAGACAGTTAGAGAGTTTGGGAAAGGTCACGTACACACTACTGTCTTCAAAATGAATAACCAACAAGGACCTATTGTATAGCACATGGAACTCTATGCAGTGTTATATGCCAGCCTGGAAGGGAGAGGGGTTTAGGGGAGAATGGATACATGTATATGTATGGCTGAGTTCTTTCACTGTTCACCTGAAACTATCACAACATTGTTAATAGGCTATATCCCAACACAAAATAAGAAGTTTAAAGTCTGAAGAAAATAAAAAGATAACAAACCAGGAAAGGAAGAGATGGAAGAAAGGGAGGAGGGGAAGGAAAAAGTAAAACCAGAAAAGACTGGGTGATCCCAAGTATATAAAGAGCTCTGAACGTACGGGCAACCTGAAGAAGAAAAACAAGAGAGGGACTTCCCTGACGGTCCAATGGTGAAGACTCTGAACTCTCAACGCAGGGCATGTTGCTGGCCAAAATCTTGGCCTTCCCTGCCCACCAAAGCCAAATGAAAAATACGGAGACAGAGTGTGGAGGAAATACATAGATGGCCTTTATTCTAGCCTGAGGAGAGGGGCACACAGTAGGCTCATGCCTCAAGGACTGTGCCCCGCCCCCATCTCCATGAGGAACCTAGGGGCTTATATAAGTCACCAGCTCACAGTCAGGAGTTGCTGATGAGGAGCAAAGCTGATAGGATCTTGATTTCTTCCTCTTGCATTGCTTCAAAGACAGTCATCAACTGGCATCCATAACCCAGTCACTGAGTCTGGCAGTTCAGGGGGCTCTGCGGCCTCCCTTCTGATATGTTAACTACAAGGGGAAGAGTGTTGTAAGGGTGAGCACCAGATAAGGGATGTATTTAGCATGGAGTCAAAGGAAAATAAGTGTGAAGTGTGGGTCCTGTGCTGTTGCTGCTAAGTCGCTTCAGTCGTGTCCGACTCTGTGCGACCCCAGAGACGGCAGCCCACCAGGCTCCCCCGTCCCTGGGATTCTCCAGGCAAGAACACTGGACTGGGTTGCCATTTCCTTCTCCAATGCATGAAAGTGAAAAGTGAAAGTGAAGTTGCTCAGTCGTGTCTGACTCTTAGCGACCCCGTGGACTGTGGCCCACCAGGCTCCTCCGTCCATGAGATTTTCCAGGCAAGAGTGCTGGAGTGGGGTGCCATTGCCTTCTCCGTAGTGGACAGAAAAGCAAATTTAGTTACAGACATGCAGGGTTAAGAGCAGTTAAAGTTAAAAAAAAAATAAACAAAGGAGGGATGTTCAGGCCTGCTCACTGTTCTCTTTAAATTCTTTGTTCTCAGGAAAGGGAAACAGAAAAACTCATTCCTCTTTTTCCCTTTTCACTGCAACAGGAGCACGGGTTCAATCCCTGGTGGGAAACTAAGATCCCACATGCTGCACTGAGTGGCCAAAAAAGAAAGAGAGGAAAGAAAAACAAGAGAATGTTAAAGGCTGGGTGAACACTTAAGGTTACTGAATTAGGCTCACAGACCCTTGTAGCTGAGAGGGGATTTTGATGCTGACAAGTCAGCCCTGTGCCAAATGGAACCTCAAGATAAGAGTTTTGGGGGAAGTACAAAAGAACAGCTTTAGGGAATTCTGAGGCTGTCAGTGGTTAGCACTCTTCCCTTTCACTGCCAAGAGTACGAGTTTGATCCCTGGTTGGAGAACTAAGATCCTGCAAGCTATATGGCACTGCCAAGAAAAAAAAAAAATAGCTTTATTATTTTGCCAGCGGAGTTTTACAGCAATGGTTCAAGGGTCAGGATGCTGATAAGGATCAGGTTTTACAGAGGTCCTGCCTTCCTTTAATCCAGCCTCAGGTGGTTTCCTGATGAACTTCTGTAGTTGTCAAAGTTATCAAACTATGACCTTCTCTCTAGAATGAAGAATGCTTCATTAAATAGTTCGTCTTCCATTTCCTGAAGATTTTAGTTCTGCAGAAGAGCTCTCAGTTCTGTTCAGTTCAGTCACTCAGTCGTGTCCAACTCTTTGCAACCCCATGAACCGCAGCACGCCAGGCCTCACTGTCATCACCAACTCCCAGAATCCACATCAATTGAGTCGGTGATGCCATCCAACCATTATCCTCTGTCATCCCCTACTCCTCCTGCGCTCAATCTTTCCCAGCTTCAGGGTCTTTTCAAATGAGTCAGCTCTTCGCATCAACCGGCCAAAGTATTCGAGTTTCAGCTTCAACATCAGTCCTTCCAATGAACACCCAGGACTGATCTCCTTTAGGATGGACTAGTTGGATCTCCTTGCAGTCCAAGGGACTCCGAAGAGTCTTCTCCAACACCACAGTTCAAAAGCATCAGTTCTTCAGCGCTCAGCTTTCTTCACAGTCCAACTCTCACATCCATACATGACTACTGGAAAAACCATAGCCTTGACTAGACGGACCTTTGTTGACAAAGTAATGTCTCTGCTTTTCAATATGCTATCTAGGATGGTCATAACTCTCCTTCCAAGGAGTAAGCAGAAGAGCTCTCGGATAATGTTATATGTGTCCCTTGAGGCAGAACCAGAAAACTGTCCCAAGGCTACACTATTGTTTCTTGATTGCTTCTTCCTTGTTTCTGCATCCCCTCCTTCCCTGATTCAGTTCAGTTCAGTTGCTGAGTCTTGTTCAACCCATGGGGTGCAGCACACCAGGCTTCCCTGCCGGGAGCCAGCATGAGGAACCCCGCCCATGGCAAAGGTCATGAGGAAGGAAGCCTGACAAAATGCAAGTGCGTGATCAGGCTTCAGGGGGAACCCCTGAAATTTCCTGAGCATCCACCCCCAAAACCAGAGTCTGCCTGCTGTACTACATTATGCTTTTCATCCACTCTTCTAACATTAACAGGGGGCTATCCCCCCACCACCTTTTTCTGGGAGTGGTTAATTTAGAACTTTAGATAATAAGTCTCCTGGGCATAATAGAGTGTTATAATCCAAACCCCTCTGATGGCTTTTAAGCCTGCCTGCAGGAATCTTACAGCTGGACCTGTGATTGTTTGCGGCCTCCCGACTGAGAGGCACAGGAAGCTTAAAACATCCTAGGAATGCACGGGCTTCCGAGGAGTCAAGATCATTAGAATAAAACTGATTAAGCATTTCCTTGTTGAGCCAATACTTGCTGCCAAATTTTCGTATCTTTTATTTGTTGATACAGTTCAGTTCAGTTCCATTCAGTCGACCAGTCGTGTCCGACTCTTTGCGACCCCATGAATCGCAGCACGCCAGGCCTCCCTGTCCATCACCAACTCCCGGAGTTCACACAGACTCACGTCCATCAAGTCCGTGATGCCATCCAGCCATCTCATCCTCGGTCGTCTCCTTCTCCTCCTGCCCCCAATCCCTCCCAGCATCAGAGTCTTTTCCAATGAGTCAACTCTTCACATGAGGTGGCCAAAGTACTGGAGTTTCAGCTTTAGCATCATTCCTTCCAAAGAACACCCAGGGCTGATCTCCTTCAGAATGGACTGGCTGCATCTCCTTGCAGTCCAAGGGACTCCGAAGAGTCTTCTCCAACACCACAGTTCAAAAGCATCAATTCTTCAGTGCTCAGCCTTCTTCACAGTCCAACTCTCACATCCATACATGACCACAGGAAAAACCATAGCCTTGACTAGACGGACCTTAGTCGGCAAAGTAATGTCTCTGCTTTTGATATAGTTGGTATATAGAAAAAACAAGTAGCAACATAGATCTTTGAGTTAAGCAACTTCTTTGTTATAACCCACTGCGCCTTTGTTCTATAGGGATGTAACTTTAGTGCTTTAAGGAGATGCAGATTAAAGAAAAACACTTCAGGGGAAATGAGATTAACATTCATTAAGGAAGAGAGCCAAAAAGTGTTAACAAGCCTCTTGGCCAGAAGATAATGTATATCACCTGAGACCTTTTGCATACAAAAAGATATACAAAAAGAGTCAGGACCGCTGCCCCTGCATGACTCTGTATCTTCCATTATGTAAAATTTAGGGTATATAACACCTTTTAAATAATAAAGTTGGAGAGGGGTTTTTACACAAGCCTGGCCTTCCCCCCCCCCCCACGTGTCCACTCTTTCTCTTGTTCCCTCTCCCTCCCTCTCCTTTTCAGGCTGATCCCTTGGAACACGGAGGATCACCGAGTCTACTTATTTGCCCGGGATTCTGATACCCACGAGAGAGGGAGCCCAAGGCGGGGCACCTTCCGCTACTCAAGCGTGCACCTGTGGACCAACGCAGACGGTGCAAGTGCCTTGCCTGGAACTTTACTGGTTTTCCACATAAACCAAGTTAATCAGCCTCTTTTCTCCACTCATTTTCCTACTACACTATTTTTTCCTAATCTGGTCAGGAAGCAACAGGTAGAACTGGACATGGAACAACAGACTGGTTCCAAATAGGAAACGGAGTACTTCAAGGCTGTATATTGTCACCCTGCTTATTTAACTTCTATGCAGAGTACATCATGAGAAACGCTGGACTGGAAGAAACACAAGCTGGAATCGAGATTGCCGGGAGAAATATCAATAACCTCAGATATGCAGATGACACCACCCTAATGGCAGAAAGTGAAGAGGGACTAAAAAGCCTCTAGATGAAAGTGAAAGAGGAGAGTGAAAAAGTTGGCTTAAAGCTCAACATTCAGAAAACGAAGATCATGGCATCCAGTCCCATCACTTCATGGGAAATAGATGGGGAAACAGTAGAAACAGTGTCCGACTTTATTTTTGGGGGCTCCCAAATCACTGCAGATGGTGACTGCAACCATGAAACTAAAAGACGCTTACTCCTTGGAAGAAAAGTTATGACCAACCCAGATAGTATATTCAAAAGCAGAGACATTACTTTGCCGACTAAGGTCCGTCTAGTCAAGGCTATGGTTTTTCCAGTGGTCATGTATGAATGTGAGAGTTGGACTGTGAAGAAGGCTGAGTGCTGAAGAATTGATGCTTTTGAACTGTGGTGTTGGAGAAGACTCTTGAAGGTCCCTTGGACTGCAAGGAGATCCAACCAGTCCATTCTGAAGGAGATCAACCCGGGATTTCCTTGGAAGGAATGATGCTAAAGCTGAAACTCCAGTACTTTGGCCACCTCATGAGAAGAGTTGACTCATTGGAAAAGACTCTGATGCTGGGAGGGATTGGGGGCAGGAGGAGAAGGGGGCGACAGAGGATGAGATGGCTGGATGGCATCACGGACTCGATGGCTGTGAGTTTGAGTGAACTCCGGGAGATGGTGATAGACAGGGAGGCCTGGTGTGCTGCAATTCATGGGGTCGCAAAGAGTCGGACACGACTGAGCGACTGAACTGAACTGAATCTTATATTTCTAATTAAATAAATCTCTCCTCACTGACTCTGTCCACCCTTCGAATTACCCTGGATCCACCGGGACTGACCCTGGCACTTTCCTGTCAATCACCAGCTCCCAGAGTTCACCCAAACTCAAGTGCATCGAGTTGGTGATGCCATCCAGCCATCTGATCCTCTGTCATCCCCTTCTCCTCCTGCCCCCAATCCCTCTCAACATCAGGGTCTTTTGCAATGAGTCAACTCTTCACATCTGGTGGCCAAAGTATTTGAATTTCAGTCTCAGCATCAGTCATTCCATTGAACACCCAGGACTGATCTCCTTTAGGATGGACTGGTTGGATATCCTTGCAGTCCAAGGGACTCTCAAGAGTCTTCTCCAACACCACAGTTCAAAAGCATCAATTCTTCAATGCTCAGCTTTCTTCACAGTCCAACTCTCACATCCATACATGACCACTGGAAAAACCATAGCCTTGACTAGACGGACCTTTGTTGGCAAAGTAATCTCTCTGCTTTTTAATATGCTATCTAGGTTGGTCATAACTTTCCTTCCAAGGAGTAAGCATCTTTTAATTTCATGGCTGCAATCACCATCTCCAGTGATTTGGGAGCCCCCAAAAATAAAGTCGGACACTGTTTCCACTGTTTCCGCATCTATTTCCCATGAAGTGATGGGACCGGATGCCATGATCTTCGTTTTCTGAATGTTGAGCTTTAAGCCAACTTTTTCACTCTCCTCTTTCACTTTCATCGAGGCTTTTGAGTTCCTCTTCACTTTCTGCCATAAGGGTGGTGTCATCTGCATATCTGAGGTTATTGATATTTCTCCCAGCAATCTTGATTCCAGCTTGTGCTTCTTCCAGCCTAGTGTTTCTCATGATGTACTCTGCATATAACTTAAATAAGCAGGGTGACAATTACAGCCTTGACGCACTCCTTTTCCTATTTGGGACAGTCTGTTGTTCCATGTCCAGTTCATGTTGCTTCCTGACCTGCATACAGGTTTCTCAAGAGGCAGGTTAGGTGGTCTGGTATTCCCATCTCTTTCAGAATTTTCCACAGTTTCTTGTGATCCACACAGTCAAAGGCTTTGGCATAGTCAATAAAGCAGAAATAGATGTTTTCCTGGAACTCTCTTGCTTTTTCCATGATCCAGCGGATGTTGGCAATTTGATCTCTGGTTCCTCTGCTTTTTCTAAAACCAGCTAGAACATCTGGAAGTTCACGGTTCACATATTACTGAAGCCTGGCTTGGAGAATTTTGAACATTACTTTACTAGCATGTGAGATGAGTGCAATTGTGCAATAGTTTGAGCATTCTTTGGCATTGCCTTTCTTTGGGATTGGAATGAAAACTGACCTTTTCCAGTACTGTGGCCACTGCTGAGTTTTCCAAATTTGCTGGCATATTGAGTGCAGTGCTTTCACAGCATCATCTTTCAGGATTTGAAGTACCTCAACTGGAATTCCGTCACCTCCACTAGCTTTGTTTGTAGTCATGCTTCCTAAGGCCCACTTGACTTCACATTTCAGGATGTCTGGCTCTAGGTGAGTGATCACACCATCATGATTATCTGGGTCATGAAGATCTTTTTTGTACTGTTCTTCTGTGTATTCTTCCCACCTCTTCTTAATATCTTCTGCCTCTGTTAGGTCCCTACCATTTCTGTCCTTTACTGAGCCCATCTTTGCATGAAATGTTTCCTTGGTATCTCTAAAATTTTCTTGAAGAGATCTATAGTCTTTCCCGTTCTGTTGTTTTCCTCTGTTTCTTTGCATTGATCGCTGAGGAGGGCTTTCTTATCTCTCCTTGCTGTTCTTTAGAACTCTGCATTCAAATGAGAATATCTTTATTTTCTCCTTTGCTTTTCACTTCTCTTCTTTTCACAGCTGTTTGTAAGGCCTCCTCAGTTCAGTTCACTTCAGTTCAGTCGCTCAGTCATGTCCGACTCTTTGCGACCCCATGAATTGCAGCACGCCAAGCCTCCCTGTCCATCACCATCTCCCGGAGTTCACTCAGACTCGCGTCCATCGAGTCCGTGATGCCATCCAGCCATCTCATCCTCTGTCGTCCCCTTCTCCTCCTGCCCCCAATCCCTCCCAGCATCTGAGTCTTTTCCAATGAGTCAACTCTTCACATGAGGTGGCCAAAGTACTGGAGTTTCAGCTTTAGCATCACTCCCTTCAAAGAAATTCCAGGGCTGATCTCCTAAAGGTCAGAATGGACTGGTTGGATCTCCTTGCAGTCCAAGGGACTCTCAAGAGTCTTCTCCAACACCACAGTTCAAAAGCATCAATTCTTCGGTGCTCAGCCTTCTTCACAGCCCAACTCTCACATCCATACATGACCACAGGAAAAACTATAGCCTTGACTAGACAGACCTTAGTCAGCAAAGTAATGTCTCTGCTTTGAATATGCTATCTAGGTTGGTCATAACTTTCCTTCCAAGGAGTAAGCATCTTTTAATTTCATGGCTGCAATCACCATCTGCAGTGATTTTGGAGCCCCAAAAAATAAAGTTGGACACTGTTTCCACTGTTTCCACATCTATTTCCCATGAAGTGATGGGACCGGATGCCATGATCTTCATTTTCTGAATGTTGAGCTTTAAGCCAACTTTTTCACTCTCCTCTTTCACTTGCATCAAGAGGCTTTTTAGCTCCCCTTCACTTTCTGCCATTAGGGTGGTGTCATCTGCATATCTGAGGTTATTGATATTTCTCCCGGCAATCTCGATTCCAGCTTGTGTATCTTCCAGTCCAGCGTTTCTCATGCTGTACTCTGCATAGAAGTTAAATAAGCAGGGTGACAATATACAGCCTTGACGTACTCCTTTTCCTATTTGGAACCAGTCTGTTGTTCCATGTCCAGTTCTAACTGTTGCTTCCTGACCTGCATACAGGTTTCTCAAGAGGCAGGTCAGGTGGTCTGGTATTCCCATCTGTCAGAATTTTCCACAGTTTATTGTGATCCACACAGTCAAAGGCTTTGGCATAGTCAATAAAGCAGAAATAGATGTTTTTCTGGAACTCTCTTGCTTTTTCCATGATCCAGCGGATGTTGGAAATTTGATCTCTGGTTCCTCTGTCTTTTCTAAAACCAGCTAGAACATCAGAGAGTTCACAGTTCATGCATTGCTGAAGCCTGGCTTGGAGAATTTTGAGCATTACTTTACTAGCATGTGAGATGAGTGCAATTGTGCGGTAGTTTGAGCATTCTTTGGCATTGCCTTTCTTTGGGATTGGAATGAAAACTGACCTTCTCCAGTCCTGTGGCCACTACTGAGTTTTCCAAATTTGCTGGCATATTGAGTGCAGCACTTTCACAGCATCATCTCTCAGGATTTGAACTAGCTCAACTGGAATTCCATCACCTCCACTAGCTTTGTTTGTAGTGATGCTTTCCAAGGCCCACCTGACTTCACTTTCCAAGATGTCTGGCTCTAGATGAGTGATCACATCATCATGATTATCTGGGTCATGAAGATCTTTTTTGTACAGTTCTTCCATGTATTCTTGCCACCTCTTCTTAATACTTCTGCTTTTGTTGAGTCCATACCATTTATGTCCTTTATCGAGCCCATCTTTGCATGAAATGTTCCCTTGGGATCTCTAATTTTCTTGAAGAGATCTCTAGTCTTTCCCATTCTGTTCTTTTCCTCTATTTCTTTGCATTGATCCCTGGAGGAAGGCTTTCTTATCTCTTCTTGCTATTCTTTGGAACTCTGCATTCAGATGCTTATATCTTTCCTTTGCTCCTTTGCTTTTTGCCTCTCTTCTTTTCACAGCTATTTGTAAGGCCTCCCCAGACAGCCATTTTGCTTTTTTGCATTTCTTTTCCATGGAGATGGTCTTGATCCCTGTCTCCTATACAATGTCACGAACCTCATTCCATAGTTCATCGGGCACTCTATCTATCAGATCTAGGCCCTTAAATCTATTTCTCACTTCCACTGTATAATCATAAGGGATTTGATTTAGGTCATACCTGAATGGTCTAGTGGTTTTCCCTACTTTCTTCAATTTAAGTCTGAATTTGGCAATAAGGAGTTCATAATCTGAGCCACAGTCAGCTCCCAGTCTTGTTTTAGCAGAAAAAAATAGAGCTTCTCCATCTTTGGCTGCAAAGAATATAATCAATCTGATTTTGGTGTTGACCATCTGGTGATGTCCATGTGTAGAGTCTTCCCTTGTGTTGTTGGAAGAGGGTGTTTGCTGTGACCAGTGCGTTCTCCTGGCAAAACTCTATTAGCCTTTGCCCTGCTTCATTCTGTACTCCAAGGCCAAATTTGCGTGCTACTCCAGGTGTTTCTTGACTTCCTACTTTTGCATTCCAGTTCTCTATAATGAAAAGGACATCTTTTTTGGGTGTTAGTTCTAAAAGGTCTTGTAGGTCTTCATAGAACCGTTCAGCTTCTTCAGCATTACTGGTTGGGGCATAGGCTTGGATCACTGTGATATTGAATGGTTTGCCTTGGAAACAAACAGAGATCATTCTGTTGTTTTTGAGATTGCATCTAAGTATTGCATTTCAGACTCTTTTGTTGACCATGATGGCTCCTCCATTTTTTCTAAGGGATTCCTGCCCACAGTAGTAGATATAATGGTCATCTGAGTTAAATTCACCCATTCCCGTCCATTTTAGTTCGCTGATTCCTAGAATGTCGACGTTCACTCTTGCCGTCTCCTGTTTGACCACTTCCAATTTGCCTTGATTCATGGCCCTAACATTCCAGGTTCCTATGCAATATTGCTCTTTACAGCATCACACCTTGCTTCCATCACCAGTCACATCCACAACTCTGTATTGTTTTTGCTTTGGCTCCATCCCTTCATTCTTTCTGGAGTTATTTCTCCACTGATGTCCTGTAACATATTGGGCACCTACCCACCTGGGGAGTTCCTCTTTTGGTATCCTATCATTTTGCCTTTTCATACTGTTCATGGGGTTCTCAAGACAAGAATACTGGAGTGATTTGCCATTCCCTTCTCCAGTGGACCACATTCTGCCTGACCTCTCCATCATGAGCCGTCCATCTTGGGTGGCCCCACACGGCATGGCTTAGTTTCACTGAGTTAGACAAGGCTGTGGTCCGTGTGATCAGATTGGCTAGTTTTCTGTGATTATGGTTTCAGTGTGTCTGCCCTCTGATGCCCTCTCTCAACACCTACAGTCTTACTTGGGTTTCCCTTACCTTGGATGTAGGGTATCTCATCATGGCTGCTCCAGCAAAGCACAGCCGCTGCTCCTTACCTTGGACGAGGTTGCCCCTCCTGACCTTGGATGTGGGGTAGCTCGTCTCGGCTGCTCCTGCGCTGTTGCAGCCTGGCGCTCTCGGTTGCCACCCCTGACCCTGGGCTTCTTCGTGGTCCGTCGTAGCTGCCATACTCATTGATGCAGTCATCTGAATTTCATACAAATATAAATAAATATATTATATATATATATATGCAGTCATTCTGACTCTTTGTCTTATCTATTGAAGTTACAGTTCTTACTTCTTGCTGTCAATGATTGCAATTAAAAACTCAGAAAAATGATTCTGATCATTTTAACACATTTTACTTTTAGAAAGGTGTCAGACAATAAATTTATGTTTGTGGATGACTAAATTGACAGCTTTCTATTCATCAACTCCTAGGAGGTTGGATCTCTTTTATTTAATTCCATGAACTTGGCTTTGATCTGCAAGGAAATATATTAATTTTGCCAAGAAAATGCACTGGTCATTCACATCAGGTGGCCAAAATATTGGAGCTTCAGCTTCAGCATCAGTCCTTCCAATGAATATTCAGGACTGATTTCCTTTAGGATGGACTGGTTGGATCTGCTTGCAGTCCAAGGGACTCTCAAGAGTCTTCTCCAACACCACAGTTCAAAAGCATCAACTCTTCGGTACTCAGCTTTATTTTTTTTAACAATATATTAATTGAAGGCTAATTACTTTAAAATATTGTGATGGTTTTGCCCATACATTCACATGAATCAGCCATGGGTGTATATGTGTTCCCCATCCTGCCCCTGCCTCCCACCTCCCTCCTGTGGAAATTTGCACATTAGAAAGCTCACCTGAGTACCAATGAGCTTAGAATCAGGCCAGTGTTAGGGGAACCAACCCTCCGCACAGTTGAAAATTCGAGTATAATTTAGAGTAGGCCTTCCCTATACTTGGATCCTCCGTATCCAGATTTCCTCTCAATCCATAGTACAATATCCTTTGATTCAACCAACCAGCAATGTAATATTTCATATCTGAAAAAAATCCAGGGAAACTTCCCTGGCAGCTAGTGGTTAAGACTTCGCCTTCCAATGAGGGGGGTGCAGGTTTGACCCCTGGTCAGAGAGCTGAGATCTCACATGCCTCACAGCCAAAACACAAAAGAGAAACAACGCTATAACAAATTAAAACCTGTGAAAACGGTCCACATCCAAAAAAAGAAAAGAAAGAAGGAAACATCAATACAACATAATGGATAGTGTCTCCATTTATTTATGTTGCCAGAAGTGCAGAAGCATTCCCTATCATATGAAAAGGAAATTCATACGGTTAAAAGCAAAACGGTGTCTGAGGAGGCCTTACAAAGAGCTGTGAAAAGAAGGGAAGTGAAAAGCAAAGTAGAAAAGGAAAGATATACCCATTTGAATGCAGAGTTCCAAAGAATAGCAAGCAGAGATAAGAAAGCCTTCCTCCAGGGATCAATGCAGAGAAATAGAGGAAAACAATAGAATGGGAAATACTAGAGATCTCTTCAAGAAAATTTTAGAGATAGCAAGGGAACACTTTATGCCAAGATGGGCTAAATAAAGGACAGAATCGTAGGGACCTAACAGAAGTAAAGATATTTAGAAGAGGTGGCAAGAATACACAGAAGAACTGTACAAAAAAGATCTTCATGACCCAGATAATCACGATGGTGTGATCACTCACCTAGAGCCAGACATCCTGGAATGTGAAGTCAAGTGGGCCTTAGGAAGCATGACTACAAACAAAGCTAGTGGAGGTGACGGAATTCCAGTTGAGGTACTTCAAATCCTGAAAGATGATGCTGTGAAAGTGCTGCATTCAATATGCCAGCAAATTTGGAAAACTCAGTAGTGGCCACAGGACTGGAAAAGGTCAGTTTTCATTCCAATCCCAAAGAAAGGCAATGCCAAAGAATGCTCAAACTACTGCACAATTGCACTCATCTCACATGCTAGTAAAGTAATGTTCAAAATTCTCCAAGCCAGGCTTCAGCAATATGTGAACCGTGAACTTCCAGATGTTCTAGCTGGTTTTAGAAAAGGCAGAGGAACCAGAGATCAAATTGCCAACATCCGCTGGATCATGGAAAAAGCAAGAGAGTTCCAGAAAAACATCTATTTCTGCTTTATTGACTATGCCACAGCCTTTGACTATGTGGATCACAATAGACTGGAAAATTCTGAGAATGATGGGAATACCAGACCACCTGACCTGCCTCTTGAGAAACCTGTATGCAGGTCAGGAAGCAACAGTTAGAACTGGACATGGAACAACAGACTGGTCCCAAATAGGAAAAGGAGTGCATCAAGGCTGTATATTGTCACTGTGCTTATTTAACTTCCATGCAGAGAACATCATGAGAAATGCTGGACTGGAAGAAGCACAAGCTGGAATCAAGATTGCTGGGAGAAATATCAATAACCTCAGATATGCAGATGACACCACCCTTATGGCAGAAAGCAAAGAAGAACTAAAAAGCCTCTTGATGAAAGTAAAAGAGAAGAGTGAAAAAGTTGGCTTAAAGCTCAACATTCAGAAAACAAAGATCATGGCATCCAGTCCCATCACTTCATGGCAAATAGATGGGGACAGTGGAAACAGTGGCTGACTTTATTTTTTGGGGCTCCAAAATCACTGCAGATGGTGATTGCAGCTATGAAATTAAAAGATGCTTACTCCTAGCTTCCCCAATGGCCCAGAGGTTAAAGCGTCTGCCTCCAATGAGGGAGACCCGGGTTTAATCCCTGGGTCGGGAAGATCCCCTAGAGAAGGCAATGGTAACCCACTGCAGTATTCCTGCCAGGAGAATCCCATGGAAGGAGAAGCCTGGTAGGCTACAGTCCACAGCGTCACAAAGAGTTGGACACAACTGAGCAAGTTCACTTTCTTTCACTTTCACTCCTTGGAAGGAAAGTAATGACCAACCTAGACAGCATATTAAAAAGCAGAGACATTACTTTGCTAACAAAGGTCCGTCTAGTCTGGCTATGGTTTTTCCAGTGGTCATGTATGGATGTGAGAGTTGGACTCTATGGAAAGCTGAGTGCCGAAGAATTGATGCTTTTGAACTGTGGTGTCGGAGAAGACTCTTGAGAGTCCCTTGGACTGGAAGGAGATCCAACCAGTCCATCCTAAATGAGATCAGTCCTGGGTGTTCACTGGAAGGACTGATGTTGAAGCTGAAACTGCAGTACTTTGGCCACCTGATATGAAGAGCTGACTCATTTGAAAAGAGCCTGATGCTGGGAAAGATTGAGGGCAGGAGGAGAAGGGGACGACAGAGGATGAGATGGTTGGATGGCATCACCAACTCAATGGATATGGGTTTGGGTGGATTCCGGGAGTTGGTGATGGACAGGGAGGCCTGGCATGCTGCAGTTCATGGGGTCGCAGAGTCAGAGATGACTGAGCGACTGAATTGAACTGAAGTCTTACTTTATTACGTATAATTCAGTAAGTATCTGTATTATAGATCCAGCTATGTAGCTTCTCAAAGTCAATTGAAAAAGGTGGGACTAACTCCGACTTTAGTCTTAACCAGGCTTCAGAAGCTGACGCTGAAGCTGAAGCACCAATATTTTGGTCATCTGATGTGAACAGATGACTCACTGGAAAAGTCTCTGATGCTGGGAAAGATTGAGGACAGGAGAAGAGGGTGTCAGAGGATGAGATGGCTGGATGGCATCACTGATACAATGAACATGAACTTGGGCAAACTCTGGGAGATGGTGAAGGACAGGGAGGCCTAAGGTGCTGCACGCCATGGAGTCCCAGAGAATCAGTAATGGGAGACAGTACGGGAGATTGAACAAGGCTTCAGAAGTGGTCACAGACCTCTGCTGCCCTCTGGTGGCTTTAAGCATAAAAGCACCAGCAAAGAATTCTTCTCACTCAAAATTTCCAGACCCCAAAGTGCAGCTAAGCCTGGGGTCCCAGGGGAGGAGAGTCTGAACCTCACCACCACTCCAAATAGGTCTTGACCCCTCACTGAACACCCTCTTCATCTCCAGTCTGGATAATCACCCTCAAAAACTGTGCTTCATTTCCCTGTCCTGGATGGGCTAATGTACTGGTCCAGACTGAAGCTAGGGGTCCAGGTTGTTTGTTTGTTGTTGCTGTTGAGTTCCTAAGCCTTGTCTGACTCTTCGAGACCCCATGGACTGCAGCACATCAGGCTCCTCTGTCCTCCACTATCTTCCAGAGTTTACTCAAATTCATGTTCATTAGTCGGTAATGTTTTCCAACCATCTCACCCTCTGCCGCCCCCGTTCTCCTTTTGCCCTCAATCTTTCCCAGCATCAGGGTCTTTTCCAATGAGTCAGACTGGTCATATCAGGTGACCAAAGTATTGGAGCTTCAGTTTCGGCAACAGTGCTTCCAGTGAATATTCAGGATTGATTTCCTTTAGGATTGACTGGTTTGATTTCCTTGCAGTCCAAGGGTCTTTCAAGAGTCTTCTCCAGCACCATAATTTGAAAGCATCAATTCTTCAGTGCTCACCCTTCTTGATGGTCCAACTCTTACAACTGTACATGACCACTGGAAAAAACATAGCTTTGATTAGACGGACCTTTGTCAGCAAAATCATGTCTCTGCTTCTTAATACACTGTCTAGGTTTGTCATAGCTTTTCTTCCAAGGAGCAAGCATCTTTTAATTTTGTGGCTGCAGTTATCACCCAGAGTGACTTTGGAGCCCAAGAAAATAAAATTTCATTAAAACCCCCCAAAATAAAACTGTCACTGCTTCCACTTTTTCCCCTTCTATTTGCCATGAAGTGATGGGACCAGATGCCATGATCTTAGTTTTTTTAATGCTGAGTTTCAAGCCAGCTTTTTCACTCTCCTCTTTCACCTTCATCAAGAGGCTCTTTAGTTGTTGGAAGAAAACAGTTCAAGAGCTGTTACCTGATAGTCTGATGGTCAGTGCATAAGAATGTGATTATAGAGTACAAATGAGGAAGTATGAAAGGGAGAGTCTGATGCAGTTACCCTTGCCTGTGCCTCTTTTTCTTACTTCCCAGACTATCACAGGGGATCCCAAGCCACTAGCCTTTCTCTAGTTTATAATGAGAGAAATCAGAATATCACAATTAGAAGAATTTTGAGGTCAAACAGACCAAAGTTTGAACTAGCCCTCCGACTTACTCTGGGACCTCTGGGCAAGTTCTCTAAACTTTCTGATCCTCTAGGGAGAGAAAAACAAATACCAGATGATATCATGTATCTGGAATCTAAAAAATGACACAAATGAACACATCTGTGAAACACAAACGGATTCACAAACAGAGGGAACAAACGTGTGGTTGCCAAGGGGGAAAAGGATGGAGGCAGGATGGATTGGGAGTAGTTTGGGGTTAGCAGATGCAAACTATTCATGTAGAGAATGGATAAACAGCAAGGTCCTACTGTAGCGCACAGGGAACTATATTCAATATCCTGTGATAAAACATAATGAAAAATAGTTTGAAAAAGTATACATTTGTATACCTGAGTCACTTTGCTGTACAACAGAAACTAACAGACTGTAAATCAATAAAACAAATTTTTTAAAAATTAAAAAATAAACTTTCTGACGCTGCTTCCTCATCTGGAAAACATGGGATTTCTCAGGCCACTGTGAGGATTCAGTGAGATGGTGCATGGAAAGTTCTTAGCTCAGCGCCTGAATGGGATGAAGTCAGCACTCAAAGTGTTACCTGTTAACTCCTATGGTGGGGGTGGGGGGCGGGGGAGCTTCTTCATTCTTCACTGATGCTGGTGAATCTAGACGAGGCTATCCTGTGCACTGACCCACTTGTCAGAAGGGCCCCTTGCCCACGGGCATGGGTTCAGCCTCCTGCCCCTCTCATCCCATGTACCCCACTCACCAAAGACATTGCGCCTCACGGGACAGCAGTTAAATCCAGAAGGATGACAAGGAGAGGATGCAGAGGTCCACGGTGCTGTCAGGTCACCTGTGGAGCCACGGATTTCTAACACCTGATGGTCAGCAAACAGAGGGAGAAGGAAGATTCACAAGACGCACTAGGTCTGGTCAAAGAACGGGTCTTGCTTGACCCACACTGGAGGACTGGCAAGTGTCAGAGCCCCAGGAAATCCTGCTCAGCACAAGGAGTTGTTAGGGGAAGTCACTGAAAGAATGTAACGGTTGATTGACACATGAGTTGAACCCGGGCAATCAGAGGCTCCTCCAGCCCTCCCATCTTTGGAATGGACCCTGTGCCCACTGTTCCCACAGCGGGAGTTCTAAGGATACAGCCTTAAGAGAGGGAGGCCATTAGGTGCATCGGCACTGTACACGCAGCTGAGCCCAGCTAAGACCTCCCGATAAACCTTTCAAGTTTCTGAAGGTGAGTGCAGAGATCTGCTGGCCTTGGGGCCGCCCCAGACAAACATGTAAGTTGCCTTACATGTTAGAACTCTTACCTACCAATCCAAGTGGTCGGCCCTTTCTTTTCTGTCCCTCCCTCTGAATGAGCACTCAGATTTCACCTAGCAAGCACTCATGGTGAACCAGGTGGAAGCCTGAGGGTTAGGGAGTGGGAGGTGTGTGGCCTTTCTACCAGGTCAGAAGCTAATTTCAGAGTACAAGTTTACGGAATGGGACCAGGGTCTACAGAGGCCTTCAACCCTCAGAAAGGAAAGTTTCTGATGGCTTCTTTCATTTTACAGTGTGGGAAATAAAGCCCACCGGCCCAAACCCAAGGAATGAACCCAAGGAATGAAGTGCGATATCCGATATCCAGCATCTGGTGGGCAGGCACACCCGGGTCATCCTAATAGGGTTTTTACTCTCTCTGCTCCCAAGTCCCTCCCCCAGCTCCTCCTTGCCTGAGCACTACAGGGTTAACAATCTTCCCGAGGACGTCACCTGGGTTTACGACTCTCCCTTTGTCTGGATATTCCGTAAGCATCCCAAGGGCTATTACACATTAGCAGGCTGTCACTGGTCTAGTTGTCCTTGAAAAGGGATCAATGTTAGGTTTTATTTCTTCCAACAATAGGAAAAGCTGCCTAGAAAGGTCTAGGGGGTGGGGGCAGGCAGGTAGGGTGCAAGACGTGAAATTTGGCCTCAATTTCAAAACTGAAATTTGGTCTCAGCTGTTGACCACCAATGGTTGAGCCCTAACACAATCCTTGGAGAAGGCAATGGCAACCCATTCCAGTACTCTTGCCTGGAAAATCCCATGGACGGAGGAGCCTGGTAGGCTGCAGTCCATGGGGTCGCCAAGAGTCGGACACGACTGAGTGACTTCACTTTCACTTTTCACTTTCATGCATTGGGAAAGGAAACAGCAACCCACTCCAGTGCTCTTGCCTGGAGAATCCCAGGGACGGGGGAGCCTGGTGGGCTGCCGTCTCTGGGGTAGCACAGAGTTGGACACGACTGACGCGACTTAGCAGCAGCAGCAGCAACACAATCCTAGTTCAAATTCAGCCCTTCACCCCCTTCCCCCTCCTCTCTCCCCATCCTGTCGGCCTCTGCTTTCCCCACCTCCCCTCCCCCTCCCCGCTATTCCAGGCAGACAGGATAGGCTGGCCCAGATGAAGAGGACGGGAGGTCTGGAAGGACTCCTCTCCCATGCTCAGCCTGAGCTGCACCTGGAGCTCACACCTCCCTCTTCAGTCCTGCTCCCCACCTGGCAGAAAACCATCCTACAGTATTTTAAGATCCTCTTTTTTTTTTTTTTTTTTTTTGACCGCACTGAGAAGCATGCAGGATCTTTGCTTCCCAACCAGGGATCTAACCCATGCCCTGTTAAGTGGAAGCATGGAGCCCTAACCACTGAACTACCAGGGAATTCTCTGTGTAAAGATATTAACGTCCAACAAGGGATAACTGCTTACTTTTATGGAGCTCTATTAAAAGAATGTATGTGATGGCATAAAAGATCTCCCAGATATAGAATCTGATCCATAAAAAACAGAATTTTTAAAAAATTATCTTGGTCCAAAGAACCTAAAGAATGTCCAAAAAGAGATAACTGGTTAGTTATCTTGGTGTGTGTGTGTGAGTCACTCAGTTGTGTCCAACTCTTTGTGACCCCATGGACTGTAGCTAGCCAGGTTCCTCCCCCCATGGAATTCTCCAAACAAGAATACTAGAGTGGGTGGCCATTCCTTTCTCCTGAGGATCTTCCTGACCCAGGGATTGAACCTGGGTCTCCATGCACTGTGGGCAGATTCTTTACTGTCTGAGCCACCAGGGAACCCCAGTTATCTTTATGGAGCTCTATTAGAAGAATACATGTGATGGCATAAAAGATCTCTAAGATATAGAATCTGATCCATAAATATATATATATATAATTATCTTGGTCCAAAGAGCCTAAAGACATCCCACCCTATAGCAAAGCTTCCTGGAGGGGACAAAACGCCTATCTTGAAGCCAAGGGCTGGCCCCCAAGGAAGGCGGACCATGGTGGGATCATCCAAGCGACTCAAAAAACTAGCCATCACCCCAGCTCCACCCCAACCCTCATTCTCCAACCAAAAAAAAGTCAGCAAGTCCAGAAAGAGGCCTGACTCTCCCCCTCCTGGAGCTGAGACACATGTCGATGGCAGGTCACCCTGGGTTTGGCATCCACCCAACTCCCCCTTGGCCGTACCCAACCAGCATCCATTTTGGTGTTCTCAGAATAGATCGCTTATCCCTCCGAAAGAAGTCAATCCCAGAATCCCACAAGCACGCTCAGACCCCTTTGCTCTCTTTCCTCATCTTAGCCCTCAAACAGCACAGACAAGAGGGTCAGCACCAGCCTTTATTGGGGAGAACAAGCACCACACAGCCACTGCCCAGACCCAGGGCCGGGTTTCCCACAGTCAAGGCAGCAGTAGGAACAGCAACACGGCGAGGGCAGTGACAGTGCCCGGGGGTGCCACCAGCCCCAGGACGACAGCCTCTCCTGGCTGCAGGACAAGCCCCCTAGACGCTCAGGACACATCAGATTGAGAGAGTACCGGGGCCCTGCAAGAAGAAACATCAGGTCATAATTGCGCCCTCCTGGCTCCAGCTCCCCAGCATGTCTGTCTCCCCTTCTACACTGGAGAAGTTAGCAAAGATTGCGCTCACGGACCTTAAACGGCTGCCTGCTTTTCAGACAATCCAGGCTAAACTGGCATTGAAGACTACGTGTCATGCAGTGACCAACCTTGTATTTCCTGCTATGAGAGCAGCCTGTCTGGCCCCTCACCCCCTCTCTCATATCACCCCACCCGTCCCCCAAGCGCATCACACACAGTCCACCCTCTGTGTCTTTGGGCACCAGGTCACCCGTCCAGCTTGTTCTCTGTGTTCTCCTAGCTGGGTCACATCTAGCCGAGCCTTCTGGGCCCAGATCAAATGATACTTCTAGGAGAAGGACCTTCCCAAGGAAGCACACTCACTCTGATCACCTGTATGCCCATACGGCCTATACGAGGGTCCTGACCTGTGAAATAGAATCGAACTAGACTCTCCAGGGCAAATACTGCCTTGCCCTTCTGGAGTTCCCACCCAGCACCTAAGTCGGTGTTTTGGACATAGCAGTGAATACCATTGTTACTGTTAACGAGGGACTGTACTCACCCAACTCAGAGTCAGACCTAATGGTCCGGGTGGGGTTCAGGGCCCGCTGGGGGGATGGGACTGGGTGGGACACAGAAGCGGCCACAGCCTGACTTGCAGCACTTTTCCCCAGCTTGGCAGTTTGCATCGACCATGCAGTTGACAATGCACAGGCCCACTAAGACTTTTGGACAGTCGCCGGCCCACCCTGGGGGATAGACAGGCAAAGGTGTAGAGACAGGACGGTTGGTTCCAGTGACTCCAGGTGGGATCCCATCTGGGACTTAAGACACAGAGGCTCAGATGAATCCATCCCTGATTCTGACTAGATCTTAATCAAACATCTGGCTGGGACACCTTGAAGCTAGAGGATCTGAGCCCCCGCAGGGCCCCAAGAGAGCATCTGGATTAATGATTTCCAAATGGTGTCTCACAAGGAGTTCCCTAGAGGTACCTCGCTGGTGGCTCAGATGGTAAAGAATCTGCCTGCAACGCGGGGGATCTGGGTTTGATCCCTGGGTTGGGAAAGCTCCCCTGGAGAAGGGAAAGGCTACCCACTCCAGTACTCTTGCCTGGGGAATTTCATGGATGGAGGAGCCTGGCGGGCTACAGTCCATGGGGTCACACAGTCAAATATGACTGAGCAACAAACTTTTTTCTTTTTTCACTTCGGGACTTGATATCACTGTGGGTTTGGGGTGGGCCTGAATGGGGTGCAGAAGCGAGGCTCCCACACCACCACCCTCACCCCTGGTGCTTGGGCTTCCTACTCCCCACCCCCTGCCATACATGGGCCCCTTGATCAGGAGGAGGACTGCCTTGGCTTGGAGGGGGCCAGGGTATGAGGACTGGAAGGATAAGGATTCTGACTTCCTCCCACAGACAGAAAGAGAAGACGACCACAGATGGCTCCCTCCCTAACCAGCTCTGGGAGCCCAGGAGCACCCAAGGATCTCTTCCCCAAAGAGCTGACGTACCTCCCTTAATGTCTCCGAAGCAGGCATGGCCACAGCCGGTGCTGCAGCACTTCTGTCCCTGGGGACAGGACGTGTCCCCATCACACAGCTCTTCACACGGAAGGGGGTCAGCTGGACATTCACCGCCAAGCTCTGCCACGGAATCAGAACACTGGGGCTCAGAGGTACCCCAGCCGAGTGTTGCCAGTTATTTTTACTGGGACCCCAGTACAAAATGCACAAACAAAAATGTAATGGAATGCTTAAAGGCTGCATGTTTATGTGCATTCATGTATATTCAACGCTGACACTTCTTATTCTATTTCTTCTTTTTTTTAATGCTGGCCACAAAATACGGAGTTGATATCCAGATGCAGCTTGAAAAGCGCGGTTGAGGTCTAACAAGTTGTGACAAACTCACTAGTTGCCGCCCCAGTATTCGTCCTCCCTCCTTGCTTCCTGTGGTTGACATCAGCACTGCTGGCTGCTGAACTCATGCCCACGGGTAGCCCCCTCCCTATTGTCTCTGGGCTGGACTGGGTGATTTGCTTTGACCGACAAGACCCCAGCAAGTATGATGTAAGCAGCGTGTGTGCACGCGTGCCTGCTCAGTTGCTTCAGTCATGTCTGACTCTTTGGGACCCTGTGGACTGTAGCCTACCAGGCTCTCTGTCCATGGGATTCTCTAGGCAAGACTACTGGAGTGGTTGCCATGCTCTTCTCCAGGGGACACATTCACTGCCCCTAGACAGACAATGAAACTCAGAGAAGAGAAGCTGATGGCCCAGAACGCAGAGTGAGTCAGCGCCAAAACAGGATGAAACCCAGCCTCTTGGTCTGTAGTGAAGCACTCTTTCTACTACACCATCCCTAAGACAGGTGGGCAACGGGCCAGCTCCACAGGGCAGGCACACCCAAGAAGTCACATCCAAACCACACCCGCTCACCGTGACTCACTCCTCTCGGTGTTCAAGTTTTTGAAATGGAGGGGAAATACAGGCCATTCAAGGCTTTGTAGAAAACCAAGACAGGACTGGCCCAGTGCCTCTGAGAAAGAATATATACATATGATTGGACACAGCTGGTTCCGGGAAGCCTGACATGATGGCAAAAGCACATGCTAGACTCCAAGGGAATGCGTGCAGCTAAACATGTGTTCAGTCGCACAGTTGTGTCTGACTCTTTGCAACCCTATGGACTGCAGTCCTCCAGGCTTCTCTGTCCATGATATCTTCCAGGCAAGACTACTGGAGCAGGTTGCCATTTCCTCCTCCAGGGGATCTTCCCCACCCAGAGACCACACTCCAGTCTCCCGCATCTCCTGCACTGCCAGGCAGATTCTTTGCCACTGAGCCGCCTGGGAAACCTTGTACAGCTGAACAGTCCAAGGCGTAATAACCCAGCATCCTTAGATTTTCTAAACAGCCCCTATTTCATGCCATTGTCAGTCTGTATTACAACTATATGTCTTGATTTTTTCATTCATAAAATATGATCATTGTTCATCACCACATGTCTCTCCCCACACCTCCCCACTTGTTTGACAAACACTAAAATCCCTCTAACAAGGAACAAAGCCTTTTATCCCCAAGGTTGAGAAGACTGAGCATAAAAACAATCTCCCCGATGGAGAAAAAACCCAGCAGCAAACACGTCTCAGCAAATTATACCTTGTACCCTAGAAAGTGGAGGCCTAGAATCTCAAACGTCCCAGATTTAACCATTTTGCTGGGCCTGACTCTGAAGTAGCTTCCCAGGTGTCTCAGGGTAAAGAACCTGCCTGCCAATGCAGGAGACAGAGGGGATGCGGGTTCAATCCCTGGGCCGGGAAGATCCCTGGAGGAGGAAGTGGCAACCCACTCCAGTATTCTTGCCTGGAGAATCCCACGGAGAGAGGAACCTGGGAGGCTACAGTCCATAGGGTCGCAAAGAGTTGGACACGACTTAGCAACTGAGCGCACACTCACGACTCTGAAGTAACCAATGCCAGGAGCACCCAGCTACCACTGCTTTCGTCCCCAGGACAAGGAACAGACACCAAAGTTCTACTGTCTCCCAGGCCAGACTTCCTTGAGTTCCCTGGGGATTTATCAACTATCAGAAGCAACAAAGGGACCCTTGGAGGATAGGTTGAAGCCCTGAGGCTCAGAATATATCCCTTCAGACCAGTGCCCAGCAGGGCCACCCAGTCCAACACTCTATCTGATGCCTGAATCCCTGCCAAACGATCCCCCCTCAGTTTGGAAAGCTGGAATTAAGGGAGAAGGCAATGGCACCCCACTCCAGTACTCTTGCCTGGAAAATCCCATGGACAGAGGAGCCTGGTAGGCTGCAGTCCATGGGGTCGCGAAGAGTCGGACACGACTGAGCGACTTCACTCTCACTTTACTACCTTCAAGCCCGACTACAGCCAGCCATCCTTACATTTAAGCTAGACAGCCTTAAGGATAAGAAAGTCTTTCTTTATACTCAACTGCCATCTGGTTTTCTCCATTGGTCCTTTACCTATCCCCAGACACCTGGTAAGATCACAGCTTGTGCCACCTCTGTAGACATCCTCTGCCTTTCACTCTCTCAGCTCCATCAGGCTAGGTGAGCTCAGTCCCTCCTATTACACGGTTTCTAGCCACCTCAGTCACCTCAGCAGGAATCAGGGTGAGAAATACGAATGAGAGCCAGAATAGGGATGGTCAATCTGGCCTCTGGATATGCCCGATCCCAAGATCCCAAGCTATCATCAGAAAGGCAGAATAGAAAGCTGAAGCCCAGAAACACTCACTCACTGAGTCTCCACTGCTGCCTCAGCTCCAGCCCTCCACTAGGGAAAGATGCCAGCTGCTGGCCGGAAAGTGACATGTTAAAACTTCTTAAGCCAAGAAGGGCCCTGAGTCCTCAAACCTATTCCTTTCTTCTCATGTAAATAGACAGACAGACATCCAGAAGGGGGAGAAATCGGCCTGAAGTCAATGGTCCCAGAACTGGGCCCCAAACCCCCAGCTTTGACACTAGGTCCAGTGCCCTTTAACCCACATGATTACAATCCCGTACACTCTGCAAGGATCACCTAAAAGCCAATCAACAAGCACTGGGACTCAGCTCAGTTCTGCCAAAAGACCCAGCAGTAGACAGCTTTAGGGGTTAGGAAAACTTACAAATAAACTAGTGTGTGTCTGGAGCCCCCGGGACCACTCCTAGTTTTGGTGATTCACCGGGACTCAGCATACAGGTATACACACGGCCATGATTCACAACAGCACAAAAATACAAAGCAAAACCCATCAAGGGGAAGAGGCACGTGACGCGAAGTCCAGGGGAAACCAGGCACAAGCTTCCAGGAGCCCGCTCCAGGGGAGTTGCACAGGATGAGCTTTATTCTTCTGGCATGAAACTGTGACAACACGTATGAAGTGGTATTCTACCAGGGAACCCACTGGAGACTCAAGATTCTTCCTTGGGGCTGGGCACACGGCACTCTCTGCCTAGCCCATACCACTCTTAATAGTTAGGGTGGCAGGAACTCACTCAAAAATCCAAATTCCCAGAAGCCAGCCAAGGCCAATCTTGTGAGCAGGCCTTTCTGGGAATGTTAACCTTGGACCTGCTGTGTTAATTCTCTCAGCTGTACAAACAGCGTGGAGGTTTCAGGAAAGGGGGGCCCAAACACACATGGAGCCCACACCCTCGATCCATACAAAAGGACGTAATGCATATTTCCTAATACGAAAACGGAGGCTCACAGGGGCTCAGGAGGGGCCAACCTTCACGCAGTGGGAGGGGGGCCATAAGGGACCCAAGACAGACAGACAGAGATTGGTTCAGTCATGTCCAACTCTTGGCAACCCCACATGCTGCAATGCACCAGGCTCCTCTGTCCATGGAATTCTCCAGGTAAGAATACTGGAATGGGTTGCCATCCTCTTTTTCAGGGGATCTTCCAAACCCAGGCATTGAACCTGGGTCTCCCACATTGCAGGCAGATTCTTTACCGTCTGAGCTACCAGGGAAGCCTCTGGGACAACATTAAGACCACTATCTGAATCTTCACTCCAAACCCTTCTCCTCCCAAACTTGTCCCCTTCTCAGCAAAGAATACCACCATCACCCAAAGGCTCCAGCCAGACACTCAGCATCCTTCTTGACAATTCCTCTTCCTCATCACCCACATCTGCTAACCAGGCCTGTCAGCTCCATCTTCAGAAGTATTTCAGGGACTTCCCTGGTGGTCCACTGGTTAAGAATCTGCCTGCCAATAGTGGACACGGGTTCGATCCCTGGTCGGGGAAGATCTCACATGCCCTGGGGCAACTAAGCCGGTGAACCACAACTGCTGAGCCCCTCTGCTGCAACTACTGAAGCCTGCTTGCCATGAGCCGGTGCTCCGCAACAAGAGAAGCCCGAGCGCCACAACTAAGTGTGGCTCCCCCTTGCCACAACTTAGAGAAAGCCCAAAAGCAGCAACAAAGACCACACACAGCCAAAAATAGTAAATAAAATTTTTCCCCCAAAAAAGTACTTCAAGTCTGCCGCTTCTCCGGGTCTGCACTGTCGCCAGCCTGGTCTGAGCCGTGTCACCCCCTTGCCCAGCCTGCCACAGTGGCCTCTCAACTGGCCTACCACCTTCCACATTCCCCTCATCCATTCGTCACACTCCAGCAGAGAGGTCTTTTTAAAATGAAAACCCAACCAGGTCTCTCCTGCTTTAAAGGCCTCCCGTTGCACTTACAATAAAGCCTCAGACAGAGGCCCTGGAGGTTCCCTGAAAGCCTAGACCTGAACTGGAAACACCCTCCTTCTCCATCTCTCGTCTCCAACCAAACTGACCTTTCACCTCCTGAAAAGAGCAAGCCCAGCCCTACCCTGCAGGCTTTGCCCTGGCAGTTCCCTCTTCCTAGCATTACACCCAACAGCCAGCTGCTTCTTCTCATTCTCCAGCTTAAAACGATACCTCCTCTTTCCCACACTTTTCTTTCCTTTCATAGCAATAGCATGACTGGTGCTTATTATTGTCCACTTATGATTATTTCCTCTGTCTCACATCAGGGCCTGAGCTCCATGAGACCAAGGACCGTGACTGCCCTGCTCACCCCTGGATGCCCAAATGCCAGGTAGTAAAGACCGACTCAATGTGTACTGAATCCATTTATAAGCAAGCAAGTGAAATAGACAGGCCGGACGTCAGAGAGCTGGGAGGAAATCTGATCGGCAAGGTGCTGGGCATAACTCTATAACCTGTTGGGCATTATTTGGCAGGTTTTGTACAAGCTTCTTATATACATTTCTTCTCAACTACATGATTGGAGAAGGCAATGGCAACCCACTCCAGTACTCTTGCCTGGAAAATCCCATGAACAGAGGAGCTTGGTAGGCTGCAGTCCATGGGGTTGCAAAGAATCGGACACCACTGAGCGACTTCACTTTCACTTTTCACTTTCATGCACTGGAGAAGGAAATGGCAACCCACTTCAGTGTTCTTGCCTGGAGAATCCCAGGGATAGGGGAGCCTGGTGGGCTGCCGTCTATGGGGTCGCACAGAGTCAGACACGACTGAAGCGACTTAGCATCAGCATCAACTACATGGGATAGACTGAATACTTGTACTCTCCGAAAATTCTTATGTTGAAACTAAATACCCAAAGTGAGGGTATTTGGAAGTGGGGTCTTTGGGAAGTGATTAGGTCAAGAGAGTGGAGCCCTCATAAGGGCTAGTGGCCCTTACTGGCCTTTTGTCACATAAGGTCACAGCAAAAAGAGAGCAGTCTACAAACCAGGAAGCAGGCCCTCACCAGACACTTAATCTGGCACCTTGATTTCGGATGTCCCCATTTCCAGAATTGTGAGAAATAAATGTCTGTAGTTTATAAGCCACCCAGTCTGTACTATTCTGTTACAGCAGTGAGAATCGACACTGCCTTATCACTCTATGAGAGAAATGTCCTTGCAGGCATGTGTTTGGAGAAGGCGATGGCACCCCACTCCAGTACTCTTGCCTGGAATATCTCATGGACGGAGGAGCCTGGTAGGCTGCAGTCCATGCGGTCGCGAAGAGTCGGACATGACTGAGCGACTTCACTTTTACTTTTCACTTTCATGCATTGGAGAAGGAGATGGCAACCCACTTCAGTGTTCTTGCCTGGAGAATCCCAGGGACGGGGGAGCCTGGTGGGCTGCCGTCTCTGGGGTCACACAGAGTCGGACATGACTGAAGTGACTTAGCAGCAGCAGCAGCATGCATGTGTTTAGTCAATCAGTCATTTCCGAGTCTTTGCAACTCTTTGGAGTCCACCAGGCTCCTCTGTCCATGGGATTCTCCAGGCAAGAATACTGCAGCAAGTTGCCATTTCCTCCTCCACGGGATCTTCCTGACCCAGGGATCTCCTGTGTCTCCTGCATTGCAGGCAGATTCTTACCTGCTGAGCCATCAGGGAAGCCCTGATAAGAGATAAATATGCTTACCTCCATTTTAAGGATGATAAAAAGAGGCCACAGAGGAGCCAGGCTTCTTACCCATATTCAAACCCTAACTGCCTCAGGAGAGCAGGTCCAGGGTCCAGCCCGGGCCCTCAGGCACTCTGATGTGCCTCTACCTTACCAAACAGACAGCACAGGAAGCCTCTGGTGAATCAGGGCTTAATGAAAGCAGAAGTTGTTCACAGCCCAGAAAGAAGAGCTCCTAGTGCCGGTCATTGGGTGTAGCAACGAGTCCTATTGGGTGAGTGGGCTAGACCTGCTCCAGGACTGGAAGTGTAGAAAAGCACTTAACTAATAACCCCATGGCCAATATCACTTCCCACCGGACGAGGAACCCCACGCAGCCAGTGGGCTCTGGGAAATCTGCAGAGAAATCACTGTTCTAACCTGCTGAGCTCCCAGGAAAGAAGCAGCCCCAACTGGGCTGGCCAGGGCCCAGAGCAGCTCACTGAGGTGCCCAGCTGGGCTGCCAGCCTCACCCTCAGCCCCTACAATTCAGTCATCACCTTCAAACATGGGGAAGACTGTACCAGGCCCAACAAGCCGCCAGGGAGTGACCTGTGGGAGACAGACGCCCAGCCCTAGTTCCAGATGGGGCCTCAAGAGTCCTGGCAAGGAGTACAACCCTCTATTCTCTTTTATGGGCGCGCTGCCCAAGGGAGCTGCCAAAGTCAGGTGCAGACAATCCTACTGGGTAGAGGGAAGGGGCCTGCTACATGGGGAGATTTGGCTGGCAGGTCAGCCTTCACAAGAACCCTGAGTTCCAAGTAAAAGAAGCACAGATAATCAAAGGTCTATTCTTTCCTGACAGAAAGCAAAGAACTGGGGACTCTAGTGATTAAAGGAGAAGAGACAGCTCCCCCACCAAAAAAAAAAAGGTGGGGTGGGGAAGAGGTGCTCTAGGTGAGCTAGAGTCCAAGAGCCAACCTTGAAGACAGGAAGCTGGCTGGGTCTACGTAGCCCAGGGGCAAGATCGGAAAGGAGACATGGATTTTGCCTCTCGAGACATCCTTAGGGACGACTCCTCAGCAGAGCCAACCACAGCATGCACTGCAGTGCATCTGCCCAGCCAGACAGGATTCATCCCCCTGGCCTGGCTCTTGGCATAGGTTCTTATCGGGAGGGTATTTTCCTCCTTTCACTGCAAAAGAGATCACCTGAGATTGGGGGTACCTGATAAGGCCTCAAGAAATGGGGAACGGAAGCCAAATGCACTTTGGGGACCTTTAGCCTCTCCCAAATTCTTATCTAAAATATTTCTGCAACCACTTTCCCCTCCTCCCACACCCCCACCATCCACCAATACACACCCAGCACCACTCAAGGACCAGCCATTCTGCAGAGAGAGAGAAAGGTTGGGCAAAGCCAGAACCTCTAGTAAGCCAGACTGGAAATGCTATCTCCTTGTCCAGAGAGGACAGAGAAAGCCAGGAAGACCTATCCCGGCTGCTCCCAGAATTGATCCATCCAGGTCTGTCCTACAGAGGAGACCATCATCTCCCCAAATGAGGATGCTCACTCTGGGGGGAGGCAAGGGGTGATTTCTTCTCTAGTCATTTTCAGTTACTCTTAGTCAGGGGTCCCAAAGGGTAACTCACCGCGCTCTCCTACAGTCACCCTGGATGCCGTGGACCCAAGAGCCACTATTGTCTTCAGGAGGAAGAGGCAGCTCAACATGACAATGATGCTGAGAGCTGAGACGAAAACTCCAATCCGGCCAGACATGTACATCTTGCCCAGAACATCAACCGAGGGAAGGGCAAGGCAAGGGGACTGGCCTAAGCCCAGCCCCAGATCCTTCCCTTTCGCAATAATTCCCAAGGATGTCTCCTCCTGACAAGAAGAAGAAAAGTGATTGGTTGCTGGTGTGTGGGAACATTCCTGGTGCTATCAAAAGACACATGTGATCAGAATGATCAAACTCTGTACAAGGGACAATGATGAAGAATCTAGGGGGAGCTGGGAAAACAGAGGGATAGACACTGGATCAAAGAGAGCCCTAGAGGGTTTTTCAGGGACATGGCTACAGCTGAAATGAGAGAGGAAAGGACTAAAGACACCACTAAAGAAAAGAACCAACACTAATAAAATGCACTGTGGCTCCTGCCCATCATCGCAACCTGGAAAACAGAGACTAGAACCAACTGCGTACAAACTATTCAAAAACTATAGAAAAGTAGTGTTTGAATTTCTTCAGAACTAACATAAATGCACCAAAAACCTACATCTTGGTCACTCTGGCCCATATAGGACATTTTTGGACTATATGCAGGCTAGTTGACAAAACTCAAAAGAACAGTTGCTGACTCAAGGAATAACCTAGGTCATGTAGACTCCCTTTCTTTATCTCTTCTTCCTATATTTCTTTTTATTTTTCTTTATCTGTCCCTTTGATCAACCATGATACGTAATAGTGTCCACTGGCTCTGCTTAGTCTAACAAGGTTAAAGGGCAGGGGACATTCAAGGCACAAGATAAAAAACCTAAATAGGGTCTAGGAGTTTGTTGCCAGAAAGTCACCTTATTATTTTAAGGCTGATAAATGAACATTTGTTGATCTAATATGTGCTTGACATATTTTATTTCTCACAACTAACTTGCAAAAGTAAGAAAACTAATTCTTTTTTTAGAGGGAAAACTGCCCAAGGTCATTAAGCTAGTAAGTGGTGGCTTCTGGAATTTAATAACAGTAATGACAGACAGCATTGTTTGAAGGTTTATTACTGCCAAGGGTCTAAGTACTTTACATAAGTTAGCTCACTTAATTCTCAGTACAACCCTATGAGTTAAATACTATTATCCCCATTCTACAGATGGGGAAACTGCATCACAGAAAGAAATGTAGGTCGCAGCTAATAAGTGGTAGAACAAAGGTGCGTGTGTGCCTGCTCAGTTGCTTCGGTCATGTCTGACTTTTTGCAGCGTCTGAGTCTTTGTAACTCTATGGACTGTAGCCCACCAGGCTCCTCTGTCCATGGGATTCCCCGGGGCAAGAATACCAGGAGTGGGTTGCCATTCCCTTCTCCAGGGAATCTTCCGACCCAGGGATCGAACAGACGTCTCCTGGATCTCCTGTGTTCCAGGAGGATTCTTTGACCACTGAGCCACTTGGGAAGCCCAGAACAAAGGTAAGCAGTCCAATTCCATAGCCAGTGTTCTTTATCATCTTATCATAATGAATTTGAACTCAGATCTTTCTAACTGCAAAACTCATGCACCTTCTACTACCCCATATTATGACCTGGTAAAAGTAGGTCCAATTCTATTCATGGATGTCTTACCTCTAATGCAGAGCAAAAGGGGATCTGGGGAACTCCACAGCTGTGAAACCCCTGCATCCTCAACCTATCCCAGAATCAACCATCTGGGGAGAGAAGCCCAGGGTCTTCATTAGATGCCTTCCGACGCCAAGAGGCAACCCCTGGGGTAAAGGCCTGGAGGGACCCCTGAGTGAGTGCTTAGGATGCCATGGGCCAGACCCCCTCCCCCTCTTGTTGGGTTTTCGGGTCCTCGCATGAGGCCCATCCAATTCTGGGAGCTGAGTGGCGGGCATATTAAAATCTAGTTTTCCAAAGACAACCGCAGACGCCCCTGTACCAAACGCCCCCCTCCTCTCCCCAGCTCCAGCCCGTGGAAACCTGCTCCCTTCCTCCCGCCCCGCACTTCTCCACGGGCCTTGGCCCGGCCAGAGAACGACCCTTGACTGAACACCCCCAGTCACACCCGAAGCGAAGCCGCCCCCGAGAGGGAGAAAGGCCAACCGACACGCAACGCCTCTAAGCAGCTGCAACCGGACGAGAACCAGCGGCTCGGTTTCCCTGGCAACCCCACCGCTCGCCGCGTCGCGCTTCCGGAGCCTGAGGGCGGCGCGCTCCAATGACGTCACGGGGCCACTTTCCGGCCGGTGGCAGAGTCGGGCTGAAGTTGTGGGGGCCCGTGGCGCCATGGGGGCCACTGGCGACGTTGAGCAGCCGCGGGGACCCGGCGGGGCAGAGCGGGGTGGCCCCGAGCTGGGAGACGCGGGCGCAGCGGGGCAGCTGGTTCTCACGGTGAGGGCGCCCCCGGGGAGGCCCAGGCGGGGCCTGGGCTCGGGCCGGGCAGGGCCTCGGGCTCCCGGGACCCTGGCCCGCGGGGGAGAGAACGCGGCGGCTGATCTACCGAGGGGGTTGGCATTGTCACAGTCCGACGACCTGGCTTCAAATTCTGGTGCCGCCCTCCTAGCTAGGTGACGTGGGCCAGCCCTGTCAAGCCTCTCAGCCCCAGTTTTATCTTCGGGAAGATGGAGATGTCTAGCCCCTGCCTCGTAAAGTTGTCGGGGGGAGGGATTATAAATGCGGGTAAAGCGCCCAGCGCATCATCTGGCAGAGTAGACCCGCGGTAAACACTGGTCCCCTTCCTCCACCCTTTTATGAAAAGTAGGGTTGGGACTTTGGAGGCAGGAAACTTTGCTCGGTTCCTCTTCCCCGGCCGGGCCTTCCCCCGCACCGCCCTAGCCCAAGGTGGCAGAGACGGTGAAAGCACCCGAGAAGCAGGAATGTCTGAGGTGTAACTTAATGCCCACGCTCCACCTCCACGCCAGTGTCACGGACCTCGGTGACATCTGCTCCCTTGGTCCCCACAGAACCCTTGGAACATAATGATCAAGCACCGGCAAGTGCAGCGGAGGGGCCGCCGCTCACAGATGACCACAAGGTAAGGCTAGCCCTGGACGGGATATCTCTCCAGGGCCCTGGCGTGGAAGGCAGCTTTGCGGTCCCCACTGCACAGGGCTAAGAAAGAGTTCATCAGCCAGTAGAAAGAGGAGATTCAGATTCAGTAACTCTCTGTGTGACCTTGAGCAAGTCATTTCCCCCAAACTCAAAAGGAGGGAGAGGTGTGTTGATTAGACAATGCCCAAGATCCCTAACGTTCAATGGCTCTTGTGTTTAAAGCTGCCAAAGAGGCAGAATAGCATGAAGATTATGAGAAACATAGGCCTGATAGTCTCCATCTCAGGGAAGGGAGGGAGCACAAGATGGGTCTTTGGGATGCTGGTTGTATATGTTTGTTGACCTGTATGTGTGTATGTATGCTAATTCGCTTCAACGGTGTCCAGGTCTTTGCAACCCTATGGACTGTAGCCCACCATGGGATTCTCCAGCCGAGAATACTGGAGTGGGGAGCCATGCCCTCCTCCAGGGGAATCTTCAGACCCAGGGATCGAACCCTCATCTCCTGCATCTCAGGCGCATTGTTTACATGTAGCACTACCTGGGAAGTCTTGACCTGAGTAGTGATTAAATGGATGTTCACTAAAACTTACAGTGTATTAAGTATTATTCTGCTAAAACACTTTAAAAATAGTGCCCATTCCATAGAGTTATGAGTATGAAATGAAGTCCCACATCTATGCGGTTTGCACAGAACTTGGACTCATAGCTAGTTTTCAGTAAAAGTCATCTTTTTGTTTATTCGGGGGTGGTTTGTTTTTTTCTTTTTCTAACCGCGCTACATGGCATGCAGGATCTTAGTTCCCCGACCAAGGATCAAACCTGTGCTTCCTATAGTGGAAGCATAGCATTTTAACCACCGGACTGCCAGGGACGTCCCAAAGCCATCTGTTGTTGTTGTTGAAGGATCTTATGTCAGTAATTGGCTGGGCAGATTGGGAAAAGAAATGTTTGGAACATGCCTCCTGACTGTGGCTTCTTCCCCTCCCTCCCTCTGCAGTTTCACAGATCCTGCCATCTCCATGGACCTCCTCCGAGCTGTCCTGCAGCCCAGCATCAACGAGGAGATCCAGACAGTCTTCAACAAGTACATGAAGGTGAGAAGGATGCAGAGACAAAGAAAAAAAAAATTAATAGGAGTTAAGACTCATGGGTGATCCTTCCCTGCATCACAGTCTCCCTAGCTCTTTCTAGTACCTACACATGCCTAAAGTTTTCCAATTTGGAATCCCCACTCCAAGAATGTTTTTTCTCTTTGGGGGGTAATTGAATACCTCTTATTGTTACCAAAGCAGGTTTGGGTCTCCTCACCCATGTGTGTGCTAAGTTGCTTCAGTCATGTCCAACTCTTTGTGACCCTATGGACTGTAGCCCGCCAGGCTCCTCTGTCCATGGGATTCTCCAGGCAAGAATACTGGACTGGGTTGCCACATCCTTCTCCAGGGGATCTCCCTAACCCAGGGATCAAATCTGCATCTCTTAAGTCTCCTGCATTGGCAAGTGGGTTCTTTACCTCTAGCACCACCTGGGAAGCCCAAGCAAGTTTGGGTCTGCTCACCCACATGCAGTAAAACCGATCTACTGACACCAGGTAGTGGTGAAGGAAAGTGCAGCATTTACTGCTGGGCAGCACCAAGCAAGGAGGCTGGGGACTAGTTTGTTTCTGTTATTGTTATTTAGTCACTAAGTCATGTCCGACTCTGCAACCCCATGGACTGTAGCCCACCAGGCGCCTCTGTCCGTGGAATTTCCCAAGCAAGACCACTGGAGTGGGTTGCTATTTCCTTCTCCATGGGATCTTCAAACCCTCATCTCCTGCATTGGCAGGTGGGTTCCTTACCACTGAGCCATCAGAGAAGCCCTCAGGGGACTAGACTAGGGCTTGAAACACCCAGACTCCCCAGTGGGTTTCAGCAAAGCATTTTAAAGACAGCGTGAGGGAGGGGCATCCCAGGGTATGTGATCAGCTTGTGCACAATTCTCTGATTGGCTGATGGTGAGGTGGCCGTGTAGTATCACAAGGAGTAACATTATTAACCCTTAGGCTCTGCTCATGTTCATCACGTAATTCATTTCTTCCACTTCGTGGTGGCTTTAACATCTATTAGACAACTCAGGAAATGTGCATCAGATGCTGTTATTGAGGAGCTTTAAAGCAGAGGATATGGGAGAGGAGCCTGCTCCCTGTCCTCCAAGGCCCCATAGGGTCAGCTCCATTAGTTTTGCCAAGCTGTTGTGAGGATGAAATGACTTAAGTGTAATGTGCTCAGCCTGTGCTTGGAATGCAAGTGTTTTTATTACTTGTTTAATAGATAACCATTGTTGCTGTTTAAAATTTATTTTAATATCTATTAATAATCTTCTACACGGCCCTACCTGAATTTCCCACAGATGCTTCAGTCCCAGCATATTAAGGACTGAACTCTTTTGTTTTTCTTCCTAAATCTTCTCATGTATTTATTCTTTCATTCAAGAAGTATTTTCTAAGCCCTTACCATAATGCAGGCACTGTTCTAGGCACTTAAGGATGTAACAGGGAACAAAATGGGCAGCGTCCTTGCCCTCTTTAAACAAATGTGTCCTTTGTCAGCGAATGCCAGAGAGAAGGAGAAAACAGTGACCTATAGGGAACAGAGGTGCTCTTTCATAGGTTGTGTCTAGGCAAGACATTTGAGCAGAGACCCAAAAGAGTGAGGAAGGAACAAGTCATGCATATACCTGGAGGGAAAGCAACCCAGGCAGAGGGAACAAGGGCAGAGGCCCAGAGCCAGGAGCATGCTTGGCACGTTCAAAGCACCAGAGTGGCCAGTGTGGTGGGAGCCAACCAAACCAGGAAAGAAGTAGGAGAGGTGACCAGACAGGTAACAGACTCGGCTCAGGCAGAACTTTGAAGCCGGGGTGAGAACTGTGAATGAGAAGTATTACCTGCCACATCAGAAAACAAAGGCTGCTGCAGCCATCAAGCCATCTCTCTACAGCCACCCGGTCTAGAGCCCGGAGGGAACTCAGGACAGAAACAGGACGCCCACCATCCAGCGGTCAACTGCTGCAACCACCCCTGACAGTGCACCCCGAGGGGACTCGGGACTGAGAAGGCACAGGATTCTGGCCCCAGGAAGCTGAGGCACACACCAAAAGAATGGTTTCAGTGAGCCCAGACTCCTGCATCTTTCCATACATAGGAAAGCACTAAATTCCTTAACTGGAGATATGGTTTTCTTTGTTTAACAGTAATCTTTTGATGTGCCGACTACCTACTCTTTGTTGCGAAAACTTGTGTGTCGATATCCTGGCTCCCCACCTTGCCTTCTTGGAGCCATCTCCCAAAGCTGTCTTAGATGCTATGTCCCGGACTTAAGTCCTCAGTTTTGTCCACCAAATAAAACATAACTCTCAACTTTTAGGTTGTGCTTTTTTTTTTTTTTTTTCCAGTTGACAGAACTTTGGGTTTTATTACAAGTAAAATAGAGGCTCTTGGAGAGTTTTGAGCAGAGTTCATGATCTGATCATTTTTAAAGAGTCTCTCTGACAGTCATAGAGTAGACTTCAGAAGGAGCAGTTAGGAGGCTTGAGATGATAGTATTAGGCTTGGGTATTAGCAGTAAGGGTGCCAGGAAAGAGTCAGATTCTGTATGTCTCCAAGGTAGCAAATAGGATTTGCCAGTAATTCAGAAGTGCCGGGTAAAAGAAAAAGAGAAGTAAATAACTCCCAAGTTATTTGCCAGAGGCAACTGTAAAGTAGAATCACCACTGACTTGGTATGAAGAAGATGGAAACAAGCAGAGGAAGCAGGAGCTCAGTTATGGACAAGTTTAAATGAGATCATCATTCACTTAAAAACCAGAGTCCAGTGGGCTCTGCCCTCCTCCATCTTCCATATTCAGTCCTGGGGTCCTGTGCATGCCACCCCACACTCTGACCAGCCTGCCTTTCTTCTTTGGCTCTGCCTTGGTTCCGGCCTTCATTATTTCTCCCGCTGTAATCCTCAACTGCCTCTGTTCTTTCCCTCTTTCAGCCCACCCTCCATAAATCCAGTGATTCCTAAAATGTAAATCCTTTAAAATCCCTCCATGACTTTCCATTTTTTTCTGGGTGAAAGCCAAATTCCTTTACGTGGCATATATGGCCCCCTGAGATCAGACCGCAGCCACCCCTTGCTGTATACCTAGTTATTCCTTCCCCTGAATTCTGCACTTCCCAGGATGCCCCAAGTATTCTTATACCTCTGCACCTTTACATATGCAGAAATAAAGGGGTTAAGCCACTAGGAAAAGGCTAGACCAGGATTGTCTGTCTCCAAAGCACTTTCCTGGCTGCTTGTCCTGATAGTGGATACCATGACTCAGGAACTTTCTCTCCTGGACAAATGCTGAATAAACACAATTTGTGGCTTCACGTTGTCTGCAAAGATACCTCCTTGCCACGCTTGTTTTTAGGACAAGGTACAAATGACTTGATTACATCACAGCTTTGTATTAAGTGCGAGCTCTTGATCAGCCTCATCAGATCACTTTGTTTAATAGTGTTCCCAAATCTCAGCTACCCATTTTCTTAAGAATGTTTAGAATAATAACTTCAGAAATGGCTGATCTTATCCAAGAAATGTTTAATTTTATCAGTTTATTCTTGTTACTACTAAATGCACACCCCTTTAAAAAATCTTCTAATAACATAGCTTAGAAAATGGAGTGATGGATGGATAAATGGGATGAGTAGATGGCTGTGTGATAGCAAATACAGCAGAAGGTTAATTGTGAACCTAGAACCTATTATACAGAGTGAAGTGAGTCAGAAAGAGAAAGATAAATACTGTATTCTAACGCATATATACAGAATCTAGAAAAATGGTAATGAAGAATTTATTTACAGGGCAACAGTGGAGAAATAGACATAGAAAATAAACATGGACATGAGGAGAGGGGAGGAGAGGGTGAGATGCAAGGAAAGAGTAACACGGAAACTTACATTACCGTATGTAATATAGATAGCCAACGGGAATTTGCTGTATGGCTCAGGAAACTCAAACAGGGGCTCTGTATCAACCTAGAGGGGTGGGATGGAGAGAGGATATATGTATACCTATGGCTGATTCATGTTGTGGTTTGACAGAAAACAGCAAAATTTTGTAAAGCAATTATCCTTCAATACAAAATAAATCAAATTTTTTAAAAGGTTAATTGTAGACTAGGTAATAGGTATTAGTATCAATTGAATAAAAGTAAAAACCAAAAGTCACTAAAACTCACCTCACAGAATACCAGACTGTTAATAATGATCATGTAGTCTCCTGTGTTTATTTGTGTGTCTGTGTGTGTGCGCACGCGCGTGCATGTTTTAAAAATACATAGGATCGTTTTGCACCGTTCTGCAATTTGTTTTTTTCATTTAACAATATATTTTGGTCATGTTTCTAGGTCAGTACGTAATAGCTCACACTGATTGTTTTGTAATAGTTGCAGAGTAGTCTAGTGTGTGAATGTGCTGCAGTTTAGTTAGCTAGTCCGTAGAGCACTTGGATTATTTACATTTTCCCTATTACAAACAGTTCTACCTTGAACACTTTGAATGTATATCTTTGTTCACCTGTGAGAATATTTCTGAAGGATAACGTTGTAAAGATGAAATTGGGGGGTAAAGGAGGAAACATTTTTCCCTCAAGAAAATTTCTTTCCAGAAATTTTGTGCCGTTTTGCATTTCTGCCAATAGTGCTTGAGAATTCCTTATTTATTCTCATATCCAGAGGTGGCTTACGCTTAGCCTACATATTCCTTGTACTGCCCGCCTCACAGGGTGGTTGTAAAGTATCCGTTATTTCATTTAGCATCCGCTTAGTCATTAATCAACATTGAACACCAGTATTAACCTCCAATTTTTAGTTTTTGTTTTGAAGTCAAACTCATCTGATCATTTCACTTAATTTTGCCTGCAGAATTTTCCTCCTAAACTCTTGAGCTCTCTAATCCAGTGCTTTCACTCTCTTCCCCTTGGTTTGGTGTAAACAACAAAGGTATATATGTAAGTGATTGTACCTCCGCCTGGTTGTCTGCCTCTAGGGGTTCATGGGTTTTAGATTTCAGAATTTTTCTATTTACTGAAGAGAACCTATCTTTTCTTCTAGAGACATGGACTCTCTTTTTGATGTATTCCCAGTGTCTCGGTTTGGACCTCGCATCACCTTGTCCCTTGGTGTTTTCAGGCTCAAGCTCTCCCCCGTACCTGGTGGAGGAACCTTCTGCCTTTCCTTTCCCCGGCCAGTTGGGGCTGCTGATATCCGGGGGCCTGGCCAAGTCTTACCCCGCCCAGTCTACAGATGTTCCTCTCAGATGGGGTGAAGTCAGGGTTCAAGTAGGCTTTTCTGCCCACTGTGTCTTTTCTGGCCTCCCTGACCTGTTCATCTCAGTCACTGGCCTTTTTTTTTTTTCTTCGTCTTCTATGGAAGTAAAACAGGTGCATTGTAGAAATTGAGAAGATTTATAGTTACACACAAAAAAAGAAAACAATCACGACATCACCACTTTAATATAGTGTATTCTCACAGTTCTTTTGTCTTATGTTTGCTTTTTGCTGTTTTAGTCTCACGCTATCCCAGACTGTTTAATAACTTCCTTTCTTCACTTGACTGTATATCATGAATACCTTTTTGTGTCAAAAATATATTCTCCTGTACCTTGCTTACTGTGATTTTTGATACTTGTCTACTTCTTCATGGTATAGATAGTCCATAATTTATTTCAGTTGTACTTGGACATTTAGATTATGCTTTGATTTTGTACTGTCCACACGTTACTACTGTGAAGACCCCGCTTTGAGTACCTCCGAGATGGTTCTCTGTAAGAGAGGATGAAGCGGGGAAGTAGAGCCAGGGATCTGAATCTAAGCCTGGCTGATCTCACGGCATGGTCTTGATTGCCTTTCCCTTCTTTATGCATACGTGTGTGCTTAGTCGCTCAGTTATATCTGACTCTTTGCAACTCCATGGACATCAGGCTCCTCTGTCCATGGAATTTTCCAGGCAAGAATACTTGAGTGGGTTGCCATTTCGTACTCCAGAGGATCTTCCCCGAACCTGTGTCTTGTGTGTCTCCTGCGTTGGCAGGCAGATTCTTTACCACTGAGCCACCTGGGAAGCCCCTTCCCTTCTTTATAAGGGTAGATTCTATGTACAGTTCCCTTCACGTTGATGCAAATCAGCAGGACTTCTGGCTCTGTCTTCTATTGTACTTCTCCCTAGTTCTTCCAGAAGGCAGCACTGAATGTACGAGACAACGTCGGGGAAGAAGTGGACGCCGAGCAGCTGATCCAGGAGGCCTGTCGGAGCTGCCTGGAGCAGGTGAGATCAAAGGGGAAGAAAAGTGTAGGCACAGGAGTTAGCCCTCCGGGCTCGGCAAAGACATACGGTCTCATCATCAGTGGTATTTGGAAGGAAACCCAGTGAGCTACTTACTTAGACAGGGCTTGGAGCTTTGAAGACAGAGGGAAGGGAGGTAGCTACTAGATGCCAAGTACTATGGTAGACACTTTCACCTGCATGAGTTCATTTCCATCTCAGGAGAAACCTGTACAGAAGGCACCTTTCAATTCCTAGTTTACAGATGAAGAAATTGTGGCTTAGCAGAGGCAGGAGGTAGAAGAGCTAAGATCTGGCTTGCCACTTAGTGCGTGGTGACTTGACCCTTCACGTAGTCACAGCCCCTTTTGGTGTCACGAGAACTACCACCCTTTCTGCCTCCTTGCCTCCCAAGGTGTGGTCAGGAGGCATGACGTCAGGTCTAGAAATGGCTGTGTGCTCAAGATAGTCGTGAACCTGTTTACATGTGTCAGCTGCTGTTATTAATAGGAATTGTCAACATCACCCAGATTCCGTGCTTGACTGTGAAACCAATAGCTGTCAGAGGTGGAATCTGCTTCATGACGATAGCCACAGGAGCAGACTGGAGTTCAGTCCTTCTATCACGTTGTTGCTGTTTAGTCACTAAGTCATGTCTGACTCTTGGGGACCCCGCGGACTGCAGGCCGCCAGGCTTCCCCTGTCCCTCGCTATCATGAGTTGAGAGAATAATGTCTTCTGGGTGGTTGGCTGGCAAGCCGCTCAGGCACAGCCTCAGAAAAGAGCAAGACCAGGGCCTCGAATCTGAGGTCGTTGAGATTCCCCCTGAGATACACATCTTATCTGTCTGAGGACCTGTTTTTCCAAAGCACAGAGTGACTCTTTTTCGTCTCGAATTCCTCTCGGGGTGCAGGCTACTTGCAGTGGGTTACAACTTAACCCTCGTAGAGCTGAGCAACGCTGTTTGTTTTGTTTAGTTCACAAATCCCATCTCATCTCTGGCTCCCTGTCCTTCCACGTGACTTTATCTAGTCCTGTGGCTTTGAAGCCAGTGTAGCTGTTGATGATTCTAAACATAGAGCTCAGCCCTGAGCTGCTTCCCCATTTGCCTTCCTCCACTCTCTCCTCAGAGCAGCCAGCCCCAGGTTTTTGGGTTTTTTTTTAATTTATTTATTTTGATTGGAGGCTAATTACTTTACAATATTGTATTGGTTTTGCCATCATCAACATGAATCTGCCACAGGTGTTCACGTGTTCCCCATCCTGAACCCCCCCTCCCACCTCCCTCCCCATACCATCCCTCTGGGTCATCCCAGTGCACCAGCCCCAGGCATCCTGTATCCTGCATCAAACCTGGACTGGCGATTCATTTCATATATGATATTATACATGTTTCAATGCCATGCTCCCAAATCATCCGACCCTCTCCCTCTCCCACAGAGTCCAAAAGACTGTTCTATACATCTGTGTCTCTTTTGCTGTCTTGCATACAGGGTTATCATTACCATCTTTCTAAATTCCATATATATGCATTAGTATACTATGTTGGTGTTTTTCTTTCTGGCTTACTTCCCTCTGTATAATAGGCTCCAGTTTCATCCACCTCATTAGAACTGATTCAAATGTATTCTTTTTAATGGCTGAGTAATACTCTGTTGTGTATATGTACCACAGCTTTCTTATCCATTCATCTGCTGATGGGCATCTAGGTTGCTTCCATGTCCTGGCTATTATAAACAGTGCTGCGATGAACACTGGGGTACGCGTGTCTCTTTCAATTCTGGTTTCCTCGGTGTGTATGCCCAGCAGTGGGATTGCTGGGTCATAAGGCAGTTCTATTTCCAATTTTTTAAGGAATCTCCACACTGTTCTCCATAGTGGCTGTACTAGTTTCCATTCCCATCAACAGTGTAAGAGGGTTCCCTTTTCTTCACACCCTCCCCAGCATTTATTGCTTGCAGACTTTTGGATCGCAGCCATTCTGACTGGTGTGAAATGGTACCTCATTGTGGTTTCAATTTGCATTTCTCTGATAATGAGTGATGTTGAGCATCTTTTCATGTGTTTGTTAGCCATCTGTATGTCTTCTTTGGAGAAATGTCTACTTAGTTCTTTGGCCCATTTTTTTATTAGGTCGTTTATCTTTCTGGAATTGAGCTGCAGGAGTTGCTTGTATATTTTTGAGATTAGTTGTTTGTCAGTTGCTTCATTTGCTATTATTTTCTCCCATTCAGAAGGCTGTCTTTTCACCTGCTTATAGTTTCCTTTGTTGTGCAGAAGCTTTTAATTTTAATTAGGTCCCATTTGTTTATTTTTGCTTTTATTTCCAGTATTCTGGGAGGTGGGTCATAGAGGATCCTGCTGTGATTTACGTCGGAGAGTGTTTTGCCTATGTTCTTCTCTAGGAGTTTTATAGTGTCTAGTCTTACGTTTAGATCTTTAATCCATTTTGAGTTTATTTTTGTGTATGGTGTTAGAAAGTGTTCTAGTTTCATTCTTTTACAAGTGGTTGACCAGTTTTCCCAGCACCATTTGTTAAAGAGATTGTCTTTAATCCATTGTATATTCTTGCCTCCTTTGTCAAAGATAAGATGTCCATAGGTGTGTGGGTTTATCTCTGGGCTTTTTGTTTTGTTCCATTGATCTATATTTCTGTCTTTGTGCCAGTACCATACTGTCTTGATGACTGTAGCTTTGTAGTAGAGCCTGAAGTCAGGCAGGTTGATTCCTCCAGTTCCATTCTTCTTTCTCAAGATTGCTTTGGCTATTCCAGGTTTTTTGTATTTCCATACAAATTGTGAAATTATTTGTTCTAGCTCTGTGAAAAATACTGTTGGTAGCTTGATAGGGATTGCACTGAATCTATAGTTTGCTTTGGGTAGTATATTCATTTTCACTATTTTGATTCTTCTGATCCTTGAACATGGTATATTTCTCCATCTATTAGTGTCCTCTTTGATTTCTTTCACCAGTGTTTTATAGTTTCCTATATATAGGTCTTTAGTTTCTTTAAGTAGATACATTCCTAAGTATTTTATTCTTTTCGTTGCAATGGTGAATGGAATTGTTTCCTTAATTTCTCTTTCTATTTTCTCATTATTAGTGTATAGGAATGCAAGGGATTTCTGTGTGTTGATTTTATATCCTGCAACTTTACTATATTCATTAATTAGCTCTAGTAATTTTCTGGTGGAGGCTTTAGGGTTTTCTGTGTAGAGGATCATGTCATCTGCAAACACTGAGAGTTTTACTTCTTTTCCAATTTGGATTCCTTTTCTTTCTTTTTCTGCTCTGATTGCTGTGGCCAGAACTTCCAACACTATGTTGAATAGTAGTGGTGAAAGTGGGCACCCTTGTCTTGTTCCTGACTTTAGGGGAAATGCTTTCAATATTTCACCATTGAGGATAATGTTTGCTGTGAGTTTGTCATATATAGCTTTTATTATGTTGAGGTATGTTCTTTCTATTCCTGCTTTCTGGAGAGTTTTTATCATAAATGGATGTTGGATTTTGTCAGAGGCTTTCTCTGCATCTATTGAAATAATCATATGGCTTTTATTTTTCAATTTGTTAATGTGGTGTATTACATTGATTGATTTGTGGATATTGAAGAATCCTTGCATCCCTGGGAAAAAGCCCACTTGGTCATGGTGTATGATCTTTTTAATGTGTTCTTGGATTCTGATTGCTAGAATTTTATTAGGGGTTTTTGCATCTATGTTCATCAGTGATATTGGCCTGTAGTTTTCTTTTTGTGTGGCATCCTTGTCTGATTTTGGTATTAGGGTGATGGTGGCCTCATAGAATGAGTTTGGAAGTTTACCTTCCTCTGCAATTTTCTGGAAGAGTTTGAGTAGGATAGGTGTTAGCTCTTCTCTAAATTTTTGGTAGAATTCAGCTGTGAAGCCGTCTGGACCTCAGCCCCAGGTTTTTAAAGATGAATCAGATTGTGTCCGCTCATGTCCCAAATCCCCTTTTATACGTGTTTGTTTATTTGCTTGCCATCCAGATCACCCACAGGATGAGCCTCACAAGAGGAAAGCCCTTGCTTGTGCTATTAATCGCTGTGTCTCCAGCACTTACATACTAAGCACTCAATATTTATTTTAAAAAACAAAACAAAACAGCAGCTTACTGAGGAACATGTTTAATATCAGTGCATTTACTTAGAAAAAAGTATTTAGCATATGTTTACATGGAAAAAGTGAGGAAGAGTCTTACATGAAATGTTAATAGTATTCTGTGGGAACTGAGGTTTCAGATTTTTTTTTAATTTTGCTTATTTACATTTTTGTAATTTTTCAGTAATGATCCTTCATTATTCAGGGTTTTCAAAAAAGGTGTTTATTTGTATGACTATTTCAGGGTCTGTTTGTACTGACCATGAAAAAATTTTAACAGAGTTTGAAGTTGTATCTAATGGAGGTAGATAGGTTTACCCACCAAAAGAGTGACTGATAACACTTTTTTTGTCTTTTCCCTTCAGGCTAAACTACTATTTTCAGATGGAGAAAAAGTAATACCCAGATTGACACATGAGCTTCCAGGGATAAAGGTCAGAGTCCCTGTGTGACGGTGTTTTGCAGGGAGGACCAATCAGACTGGGAAGCTGGAGAGCTCTGTGGCCCCAAGGAGGCTGCACAGATCCCCCGTTTGTGGGACCAGGTCTGAATAGCATCGTGCCAGGAGGGCTGCTGAGTCCTGGCTCGGGGGGAGCCAGAGGGTGTGGTCTAGGGCTTCTGTCTTCTGCGGCCTGGGGACCTGCAGCTCCCGAGCAGCGGCCTCCATCTGACTCCCTTCCCTTCCCCACCCCCAGCGTGGCCGGCAGGCAGAAGAGGAGTGTGCCTTCCGAGGAAGCCCCATTCCCAAAAAGGTGAACCGTCTCCTCATTTTCTGGCTGGGTAAAGGCCCTGCAGCTCCAGAAGAGGGTGGGCTTCCTCAGCGCCCCTTGGGGCCTTTCTAGCGTGAGAGGCAGGAGTCCTAAGCACAGTCACTCTCCCCGCTAACCCCCAAGCGTCATCTGGCCTCGCAGGGAAGCCACCTCCTTCAGGCGACCCTGGTCCTGCCCGTGGGCTGGGGGCTCTGATGGCTGTTCTCTTCTCTTTGGCAGCGGAAGGGACGGCCTCCGGGACACATCCTGTCAAACGACCGGGCCACCGCGGGCATGGTGTGAGTAGAGGCCAGCAGAGCTCTGGGGGAGAGTGGGCGGGGGGTAGGCCTGGAGGAGAGGAGGCCAGAGTTCGCTGCCTGGCAGCCTGGCAGACTCAGACTCATCTTGTGCAAGAACCCAGGGAGGAGAGTTCTCTAGTCTGAGGGCTGAGGGAAGAAGGCAGTGAGGAAGGTGTCGTATCTTGCTTTTACCCCAGAACAGTTCAGCCCAGCTTCACTAAACACCAAAGGTTCTCTTTAAACACCAGAAGTGTGTTTTATTAGTGTGTACCACACGCTTGTGGGGCCTCCCCAGTGGCCCGGCGGTAAAGAACCCACCTGCAGTGCAGGAGGCACGGGAGACGTGGATTTGATCCCTGGGTCGAGAGGATCCCCTGGAGGAGGGCGTAGCAACACGCTCCAGTACTCTTGCCTGGAGAATGCCAAGGTCAGAGAAGCCTGGCACACAGAGTCAGGCACGACTAAAGTGACTTAGCACACACACACGAATGCTTGTAATGTGCCATCACTGGTCTGAACACCTAATATATACTTTTCCTTTAAATCCTTCCAACCACCCTCTGACGACGGTATAATTAATTCTGCAAATAAGGAAACAGACTCACAATTACTTGCCCAAAGTCAGACAGCTATAAAAGGCAAAACTATACCACATTGCCTCCAGGATGGTCATTTTCAAAGACTGTTGAAGGAACAGAATCTTTTTCAAACAGCGTTACGTGGAAGCCTAATTCTGACCTGTAAAAAAGATAAAGCCTCCCTGGTCAGGGAACTGAGATCCTGCAAGCTGCATGGAATGGACGAGGTTTGGGGGTAGGGTGAGGAGGAGCCACACTGATCTGGTTAAGAGAGATGGAGATAGTTTGAAACCACCAGCTTAGGAGATGGATTAGTGTAATCCTTATACCTTAGACTTGTCTCCTGCCTGAAGCAAGTTCATTCCTCACTTACACAAGACTGGGGCTTGCTACTGTTATCTCTTCTGTCAGATGAGAAACTGCAGCCCAGAGAGGTTCCCAGACTTGCCCACATGGCTAGATGGTGTCAGATTGAGTCCTTGAATGGACTAGGACCCGTTCTTTTTCCCTTTGCACCGCCTCTAACGGGCACCAGGTAGCAGTCTCCCTGGGGCTGGAGTGAGAGTGTTTGAGGAGCTCCCACCAGTAGCAGCAAACTTGCTTGCAGTCCTAGGCCCTATCTCGGAGAATTCACCTTTCCTGTTTCCCTCCAAGCAGATGGAAACCAAAATCCTGTGAACCAATTCGCCGGGAAGGCCCTAAGGTATGATGCTGTGAGCATGGCAGTGACCCCTGTCCTAGGGAGACCCCAGTCCAAGCTCTGGGCACCCCCTTGAGGGAAAGGGCCTGGGGTTGGGTGAAGGATGTGTGTGCCAGAGCCATTTTACCTGCCCTCCTTCCTCCCAACTCTGGCTTCCAGGAGGATCCCAAGTAAGGATTGAAATTAGGGGCAAAACAAAGAGAGGGCTTGGTGTCTGCCGCACCCTTCTCCCTGTAAAAGCTCGGTGTCACCAAGACTTATCCAGCACTTACTATGTCACAGGCACCGCCCTGCACCTTTGGTATGGGTTGCCTCATTTAATCTTTATCACAACCTGTTGAGAGAGATTCTTTTACCTTTCTATGGTTCATGAGCTTCCTTTCCTACCCCATGGCAGAAATTATTTTATCTGTTATCCTACACATTTGATACGCTTGAAGATACTAAGGATTACAGAGTTGCCCAAAGTCACATACCGAGTAAGTGGCAGAGCTGTATCAAACCTACGGTCCAGGGACACCAGTCTGGGTTCTTAAAACTGTTAGCTTCTGTTGCCTCCGGAACAGTTGTTTGCAGGCTCTTTTTTTTTTTAATTTTAATATTTTTAACACCAAAAACATTTTGTTTTGGGGTATGCCAATTAACAATGTCGTAATAGTTTGAATTGAACAGTGAAGGAACTCAGCCTACAGGTACATGTATCCATTCTCCCCCAAACCCCCCTCCCATCCAGGCTGCCACATAACATTGAGCAGAGTTCCACATGCTATACAGGTGTTTGTTATCCATTTAAATATAACAGAGTATGTATGCCATTCCCAAAGTCCTTAACTGTCCCTTCCCTTCCCTTCCTGCCCCACCCTCCACCCCTCCGCCAGCAACCATGAGTTCATTTTCTAAGTCTGGGAGTCTCTCTCTGTTTTGTAAGTAAGTTCATTGGTATCATTTCTTTTTAGATTCTACATATAAGCAATGTCATATGATATTTCTCCTTCTCTCTGACTTCTCTCAGTGTGACATTCTCTAGCTGCATCCATGTTGCTGCAAATGACCTTATTTCATTCGTTTTAATGGCTGAATAATGTTGCATTGTGTGGGTACCACTCTTCTTTATCCACTCCTCTGCTAATGGAGGCTTAGGTTGTCTCCATGTCTTGGCCGTTGTAAACAGTGCTGCAATGAACACTGAGGTGCATGTATCTTTTGGGGCCATGTTTTTCTCTGGATATATGCCTAGAAGTGGGATTGCAGGGTCATATGGTAGCTCTGTTTTTAAAGGAGCTTCCATACTGTTCTCCATAGTGGCTATAGCGGTTTATATTGCCACCAACAATTCAGGAAGGTTCCTTTCTCTCCACACCCTCTCCAGCATTTGTTGTTTATGGATTTTTTGATGATGGCCATTATGACTGGTATAAGAATAGAATCTTTTCTTCAACTAAAATCATACATGCAAGCCCACTGTCCAGTCATACATGATATGTGAAAGCTCCACCATCCAAATTGAGGCTACGTCCAGTGGAAATGGTGCCCCCGTTATTGTACTGGCCCGCGGCCTCCACCCATGCCCAGGCCTGCCTTCTTCACCTCTGCTCCCTTGGAGCGGGTGATCCTGCAGCCTCCTAGAGCTCTGTCTTCCTCTCCAAACACCCCTTCTCTCTCTAGTGAGTCCTTCCTCCTGTATAAGTGGGCATTCCCCAGAATTCTCTCCATTGCCCACTTCTCCACCTCAGGTTTCTCTCTGGATGACCTAAAGCATCCACGCTTATTAGATCTTGGGGACTAGTACTTGCTGAAGTTCGCTTACCTCTTGGTTTGTACCCCACCTTTCCCTCTAGTTTAAAACCTGTATATCCTACTGTCTGCTGGAGCTCTTGGCCTGGAATCTCCATAGAGTTTCAAACTCAGCATATCCAGAGTTGAAATCAGAATCTTTCTCCCAGACCCACTTCGACCTTCTCTTCTTGAGTCATTTTTGCCTCTTCCTTCCCTTCCCCTCCCTACATCCAGTCCAGGCTGATTCTGCCTCCCAAATACATTCCCTAAAGAGGTTCCTATTCCTTCTTCTTCCTTCATCCTACTACTGCGGCCCTCATCTTCCTCTTTTTTTGGCCAAACTGGCATGCAGGACCTTAAGTTCCCCAACCAAGGATCAAACCCATCCCCCTGCAGTGGAAGTGCAGAGCCCTAACCACTGGACCACCAGGGAATTCCCCCTCATTTTCCAAACTGCTCTGTACAACTACCTCTAAACTGCCCACCCCTCCTATAGTCGAGCCACTTCACACCCGTTAGCCGAGTTACAGAAGACCAGGCTATCGTGAGCACAAATCCAGCTCTCCCTGCCTAGAGGCCTTCAGTGACTCCATCACCTCCAGGACAAACAAATAAAAAGCCGTCCACGTAGTGAACGAGTACCCCCAGCCCCGCTCTGCTTCCCTCCAGCCCCAGCCGTTGCCACTCTCCGAATGCTCGCTCTTTCAGCAGCACAGAGCTTCTGTGGTTTCTCCGCAAGCGCCCCAGCCGTCATCTGCCTGCTTGCGCTGCCCCTCCTGCCTCCCTTCTCACTGTCCAGCCCTGCTGTCTGTCAGCACCACCTTGGGAGTCACCCTTCAAGGAAGCCCTTCTGTTACCCTCCCCTTGACTCCCATCAGGCCCTGCACTCATCTGTGTCATCGCCCACCTTATAGTGGTATCATTATCCGCACGTGCGTCTGTGACCCTGTGGAGAACAGAGACTGTCCCTGATTCATCCCCTTACCCCTCAGCCCTCCATTCCCCCCGCCACAGTATATAGCACAGTGTCCAGTAGTTTAAAAGTATTCAGTTTCTTAAATCAGCTGTTTGTTCAGTAATGGCCAAGGACGATTATAGGAGAGGGGAGGGGAGAGTTTCTGTCCTGCCCACCAGATAAACCTCCACCTCACCAGCCTGTCTGTCTTTTGCACAGTGGGACCCAGCTCGGCTGAACGAATCTACCACCTTCGTGTTGGGATCTCGAGCCAACAAGTAAGTCTGTACGGAGTTGGTGCTGAGGGAGGGGCCCTGAGGGGTCCCCCTGAGCACCACGCCTGCTGGGATCCTCACCACTCGTCTGTTGCCTTGCAGGGCCCTGGGGATGGGGGGCACCCGAGGGAGGATCTACATCAAACACCCACACCTCTTTAAGGTACGTGAGTGCCAGGAGTCGGGCCAACCCTGGCCATGGAGTAGACGGCACTGCGAACTCTCCATGGCCCAGAGGAACATGGAGTAAACCCTGACCCAGGAGCCAGGGCAGCAGGGTTCTAGTGGCCCCTCTGCCCTTAACCTTTACCTTTTGTAATTGACTCAGCACCTCTGTGCCTCATAACATAGCTCATGTCCTCGTCTATTTGCTGTGTGTCTAACATGGTTCTAAGTGCTACGCTTATGTTACCTCTTGGACGTGAGTCAGGATTCTGTCTTCTGCAGATCCTGAGCTCTTAACCACTGCTGTATTCAGTTGTCTGCGAAATAAAGAGATCGCAACGGAGCAGCAGTTTTAACGTTTTCCAGAGAGGGGACTCCTTGTCTGAGCTATGCTTTGGTCTCCACTATTTGAGAAAATAATGGAGCGGGGAGGGCATGAATTCATGCTCTTAGATAAGTTTGTATTTTATCAGTCACAGAAGCACCCAAATATATTAGAAGAAAGGTAACACGCACGTGTTCAGGTTAATGGTTTTTGCACCTCTGTGCAAGACTCGGTGTCCCTTGTCAGAACAGCTCCTTGGGGTCTCAGAATCAGGGGCTCTGGCTGCTACATTTGGTGCAAGGTCAAGTTCTTTAAAGGGCAAAGCTACTTCTGTCTTATCAGTCTTATGTTCTGGGATTTTCAACCTATGTTTCGGCCTGCGTGCTGCTACTTCATTTTCCTCCCTTAGTGTCTCCACTCCTGGTATTCCCGTTGATGACCTTCCCCCGCCACCCCCACCCTTTTCTCTGCCTGACTGTTCTGTTAGATCCACCTTGTCCAAGACCCTCGCTGGCATCATTGCCAAATGGATGTGCTCTTAGACCTGCTTCCAGGTCCTTTTGTGCAGTGGTTAAGAGTATCATCTCAGTCCCGATTCCATTACTTACTAGCACGTGACCTTGGGCAAGTGGCTCCACATTTCTGAGCCTGTTTTGTCCTCTGTAAAATGAGAAGGATGCAAACTAGCCTTTTATGGTTGGTAGAATTAAGAGAGAATGCAGTGAAACAGCCTTTTTTGTAGTAACTTTTCCTTTTAATACTTACTTGGCTGCATTGGGTCTTAGTTGTGACTCACGGGCTTAGTTCCCTGACCAGGGATCAAATCTACATCCCCTGCATTGGAAGGCAGATTCTTAACCATTGGACCACCAAGGAAGTCAGTAGTAATAACTTTAAAAGGAGTATAGTCTATAAAAACATTGAATCATTGTGTTGTACACCTGAAATTAATACAATATCATGAATCAGCTATACTTTTAAAAAAAAATGGACTTTCTCTATTAAAAAAGAGAGAGAGAGAGAGATAAAGCACAATAAAGCCCCCAGACAAAGCCAGCATAGCGAGGGCTCAGTAAATTGCCAGCATTACCAGCATATTTTCCCAGTTCTTAGACCCATTGTTGGTAATAAACTCATGGCCAGTAGATACTCTCTCTTACTTTAGTCTTTTCAGAATAATAAGTAGAGGGGAAAATTTTTTGGTTTTTTACTTTTAATTCTTTACTGGTGATGATAAGCATCTTTTCATCCATTTAGAGTTTTTGTGTTTCTTCTATAAACTGCCCGTTATACCTTTTTACTCATTCTTCTGTCCTTCTAAAGGCATTTTGCAAATTTCCTTTTTGTTTTTAACTTTTTTAAATTATAGAAATAATATATAAACCCCATTCTTGTAGATTCAAAGAATGCACTAAAGCTAATGGGGAACAAGGCACCAAACTCCGCTTCCCTCTTGACTCTGACTCTTCTCCCCTAGAGGTTACCCCCAGCAGCATGGTAGCATTTTCAGTCCCGTATGTGTCTATGTGTCCTTGTCCTTTAATGATGTTTTGTTTATGTTATTGGTTTTATCCTATATATATTGCTCTAAGTTTTTTTTCACCCCAAAATTCATTCATTCATTCATTCAAATATCTATTGAGTACTGAGCAGTCTCAGACTGCAGAGATACAGCAGTGGGCAAAACAGACACACACAGCTCCTTGCCCTCACAGAGCTTACAGTCTAATGTAGAGCAAGCTATATACCCTGGAGCCAAATCCAGCGTAGCCTTGTTTTTGTCCAACGCAGAGTGATGACATTTTTTAAGCGTAATTTAAAAAGAAAAAATAAAGATTATGTGACCAGCAAAGCCTAAAGTATTTATAGAAAAAGTGTGCTGACCACTATAAATCTAGGGAATAAGACCTTAAGAGATTCGTCCATGTTATTAAGTCCCCCTCATTTTACTTTTTTTTTTTTTTTAAGATTTATTTTTGACTGTGCTGGGTCTTTGTTGCTGCACAGGCTCTTCTCTGTTTTCGGAGAGCCCCTCCCTAGGGTCTGCTCTCTGGTTGGGATGCACCAGCTTCTCACTCCACGGGCTTCTCTTGTTGCCGAGCTCAGGCTCTGGGACACACGGGCTTCAGTAGTTGCGGCTCCTGAGCTCACTAGTTGCAGCTCCCAGGCTTTCGAGCACAAGCTCAGTAGCTGTGGCGCACGGGCTCAGTCGCTCCTCGGCATGTGAGGTCTTCCCAGATCAGGGATGGAACCTGCATCCCTTGCACTGACAGGCGGACTCTTCACCACAGAGCCACCAGGGAAGCCCTTCTTTTTTTTTTTTTTAAATTTTATTTATTTATTTTTTTGGCTTCATTGGGTCTGTGTCCAGCCTTCTCTAGTTGCGGCAAGCAGGGTCTACTCTCTAGTTGTGGTGTGCGGGCTTCCCTCGAGGCAGAGCACCAGCTCCAGATGCTCGGCCTTCAGTAGTTGCTGGATATGCGCACAGTAGTTGGGGCACACAGGTTTAGTTTCTCCCCGGCATGTAGGATCTTCACCGACCAGGACTGAACCCAGGTCCTCTGCATTGGCAGGCAGGTTCTAATCCACTGGACCAACAGGGATGTGCTGACTCCTTTAATTTTAACAACAGTCCTATAAGTGTTAATACCCTCTGTTTTACAAATGAAGAAACTGAGTCTCAAAGAAATCATTGCCTCGATTTACACCACCTAATAAGTAGAAGAAACCAAGATTTATGAACCAGGTTTTTTTTTCTTTTCTTTCTTGTTTTTTTTTAACCTGCCACCCCCTAAAAGCCCACCAGGCCAAATTGGCCACCTGCACATATGCTCATCTCCAACTTTCCCCACCACACGTGCTCCCTATGGGCTGAGCTCTGAACCCCACAATTAAGTTCTTACCCAAGATGCTCTTCTGCTTCCAGGGCATGAAGTGTCCTGACTTTTGCTTTAAAAAATTTGGTCACCTTAATAGCCACATGTGTTGTAAGCCACCTCCAATCACTTCTTCACAGAGGAGTACAGCTCTCAAACATAGTCAACAGTCTGACCAGTTGCCAGAGGTCCTATGTTTTAAGGAAGGAAAGGGAGGATACTCTGGTTTCTCTTGAAATCGAATATATCTTTCGCCTTTTACTAAAGATTTCCGTAGAGAGAAACAACTCGAGTGTTCAACTCGGAGCCCTTGGCAGGGCTAATCTTTTATGTTATGGTGGTGGTTTAGTTGTTAAATCATGTCCAACTCTTGGCGAACCCCCACTGTAGCCTGCCAGGCTCCTCTGTCCATGGGATTTCCCAGGCAAGAATATGGGAGTAGTTTGCCATTTCCTTCTCCAGGGGATCTTCCCCACCCAAGGATTGAACCTGAGTCTTCTGCATTGCAGGCAGATTCTTTACCAACTGCGTTACCAGGGCAGCCCCTTGATGTTATAATAAAAGATAGAGTAAAAGAAAGCAAACGGGCAAGTTCCTTGGCGGTCTGGTGGTTAGGACTCCACTCTTTCACTGCCATGCCCCAGGTTCAGTCCTTGGTTGGGGAACTGAGATCCCACAAGCCTCGAGTCTTGGCCAAAAAAAGAAAAAAAAAATTTTTTTTAAGGGAAAGGAATTAGAAGTGTATTAAATCTCTGGGAATTGGGCCCCTTTCCCTGGCCTCCTGGACTCAGCCCTGTTTGCTCTGAAGAGGTCAGTGAGCCCTCTCTAGCCACCAGAGGTCTTGTTGGTAAGAAGTGTTAGGTAAAAGACCAAGACACCAAAAGAGTGTCTAACAGGCTTTTTAATGGCGAAGCACTCCTGGGCGGGGTTCCCGGACCCGAAGGAGGCAGGTCAAGGAAGTCCGCCCGGACCGTCTTGGGGGTGGTTTTTATACGATCGTTGCAAGGGATGGTCAGGCTAGATGGACGGGGGTTCCGATAGGTCGCCAGGCCAAGGCGTCATGGGCTGACAGGGCTGACAGGTCCTTCTACGTGGCTGGGGTGGGGCGGCTTTAGTTGGTGAAGTGTGCTGTCATTGGTCCCCAGGATCTGGGAGGCTCCTTCCGTTAGGGACTTACCCTGCCGGAGGGAGGGAGAGGAGGGGCGGCCCATCATGGCCCCCAGGGTCCGGCCTTACAAAAAGGCCTCAAAGGCTAAGCGTATGTTCTGAACCAAATGAAAAATGCCCATCACACCAGGCTAATGTCTCCCCCTGTGGCTTCATCCCTCACAGTATGCAGCTGACCCCCAGGACAAGCACTGGCTGGCCGAGCAGCATCATATGCGGGCAACAGGGGGAAAGATGGTAAGCACTGTTCACACGCACCACTGCCAGGGACCCACCCAGCCCAGGGACCAGGCTGTTGGTGACAGCTTGCCTCCAAACCTGAGAGACTCCATGCCCAACAAATGAGAAAGGAGACTTGTAGGAGGAGAGAGGGCCCATTCCTTCACGCTGAAGACCCGTCTGTAACCCCTGCCTCTCCTCTCTTGTGCCCAGGTCTCCCACACACCACCCGCTCCCCGCCCCCATGGCACCCTCATATGTAGTTCATATTAGCTGTACGTAAGAATACCAAGTACAAGACACACTTAACACTCTTTGCCATCACGCACTGCCTGTCAATAGATTTCACCCCTCCATCACAACTCTGCCACCAGACGCACCTACGGAATCTCTTCTCAACACTGCCCCAGGCAGCACCCCTTGGCAGAAAAAAATAGCACATGCAGTGAAACTTGTTTGCCACACCTGGCAGCCCCTTCCAAAATCACTTCTACTTGAAGAGTTCTCAGCTCAAATCAAGCAACATCCTTAGGAAAATCATCTTCACATATATTCTAAAACTGTCATGGGGGGATGTGTCCATCACATGCACTGTCTCTCACCTGAAGGTGCACTTAGTCCCACTGCCGGAACTGCTCCTGTTAGAATTCAGTGGCCTTGCAAGCCACTACACCATCCCCTACCTGGCTACCTTTTATTTCCTACTGTGTTTATGCTATACTCTCTTTCAAAAAATATTTTAGGAAGCTTACTGTGAACACATAACATAAATAAGAAACAGAGAGGAAAAAAGGAAAGGCATGATCGAAAATTGAGGCAGGAGCAAGATTAGTTATAAAAAAGAATTGTTTTGTTTGTTTGTTTGTTTTTTTAAGAAAAAAGGGCAGGGGAATTTTAAGTTACCAGACTGGGAGACCAGTGCATGTCTATAGGTTTTCACAAATTCAGTTCCTTTGCCCCTGAGATGAAGACAGTCAAATGACTCAAGGGACACACAGTTATTTCTGACCCTAAGACTGGAAAGAAATGCCTCCCACAGAAGACTCATGTGATGAACATCATCGCCCACATGGTAAATTCACAAGAGGACTCTCCCGAGGCAGATCGTGGCGTTGTGCCAAAGCAATTCTGCAGGCCCTGGACCACATAGCCCAGCTCCTCGACAGCAGTGCAGTTTATCTGTTTGCCCTTTTGCCTCAGAGTTCAAAACCAGCTTATCTTAGTTCCAGGGTTCACACATGGCTTCCTTCTAATTTCCTGTTTCCGCGTATATTTTGCTGGCTCTCTGGCCCTTTCATTTTTTTTTAATTTCTATTTTATTAAAGGATAATTACAATATTGTGTTGGTTTCTGCCGTACATCAACATGGATCACCCATAGGTATATATGTCCCCTCCTCTTGAGCCTCCGTCCCACCTCCTACCCCATCCTATCCCACTAGGTTGTCACAGAGCCCCAGTTTGAGTTCTGTGAGTCATACAGCAAATTCCCACTGGCTGTTTTACATATGTTAGTGTATGTTTCCATGCTACTCTCTCCATTTGTCCCACCGTCTCCTTACCCCACCCCCTCCATGTCAGTAAGTCTGTTCTTTATGTATGTACCTCCATTACTGCCCAGCAAATAGGATCATTAGTACCATCTTTCTAGATTCCATATATATGGGTTAATATACAATGTTTATTTATCTCTTTCCATCTTACTTCACTCTGTGTAATAGGCTCTAGGTTCATCCACCTCATTAGCACTGGCTCAGGTGTGTTCCTTGTTATTGGCCCTTTCATTTTAAAACACGTCAGGGTCCCTTTTTACAAGAGATGGCAGCTATAGATAAATTAGTCACCATTGCCCACTCTCCCACCCAGAAAGTTTCAACTTGAGTAAAAGAATGCTTCAAGGAACTGTTCCCCAGACAGACAGTCTCTCTCTACTCTGTCCATTGCTAAATTATAAACTGTGACTACCAGCCCCTCCCTTCCAGCCCTTACTTTAAGCAGACATTTAATAAAGTACTAATCAAGTTGACTGAAGTGAACCATAGGCAATGATGACTCTCCTTTGCTCCTACTCTAGGCCTACCTTCTCATTGAGGAGGACATCCGGGACCTCGCTGCCAGCGATGACTACAGGTAAAACCAGTAGTCTCTGCTCTCCCCTCCCCACTGGGATGAGCGTGGACCTACATCCTCCCTTGCTCCAACTCTCCTCCTCAATGTCTGTTCCAGAGGATGCCTGGACCTGAAGTTAGAGGAGCTGAAATCCTTTGTCCTGCCCTCCTGGATGGTTGAGAAGATGCGAAAGTACATGGAGACACTCCGGACAGAGAATGAGCATCGTGCTGTCGAAGCGCCTCCACAGACCTGAAACCGGGTCCCCTGGTTACAGTTGGCAGCCCTCCTCCAAGGCCCTCGTACCCACATGGCTGAGGCCACTGCTAGGACTGCTCCTAGATGGATCTCAGCGGCATTAAGCTATGCCTGGGCTAGTTTGTAGTGACTCACTGCAGAGCACCCCCAGACTGGCATGTGGTTCTATATTTGTAAAGTTATTGGGATAAGAAGCAATTAAACAGTTTGTAATAAACACAGATGGTGAGCCTGCTGTGAGGTCTGCCAGTGGGAGCTGACAAAATATCAAGGGCTCTAGAGGAAGTGGGTGTAGGAAAAAAGAGCCAGGCACCCCCCACCCCAGGAAGCCCAGTGCCCCCGCGAATATCTGCTTTGTGAGATGAAGCTGGGGACACCAGGTATTTTGTCAGTCTTTGCTGCCCCTGTGTTTCTGTTTCCTCACCCAACTAAAGCATGGAATAGCAGAATGTGATGGCTGGCACCGTGGGAGATTGATGACAAATCAGAAGAAAAATGTAAGGTGGTTTTTATTACCCCCGTTTTATAGGTTAAAACTAAATTTTGTGCCCAGGGTAATACAGCAAACTTGGAGAGGCAGCCAATGAAGCTGTTTTCTAATAAGGACTCTCGCTCTAACCATCAGCTTCTAGTTTTTTCCCTCACCTGCGTGTTCAGACACCAAAGGTCCCAACCAAAGTGCCTAGGACATTAATAACAGGTGGAGGAGCTGAGTTTCCGGTTTGAGGGACGAGTGTGGCTTCCCAGGTGGCATACTGGTAAAGAATGCGGCTGCCAGTGCAGTAGACAGCTAGAGACACTGGTTTGATCCCTGGATTGGGAAAATCCCCAGGAGTAGGAAATGGAAACATACTCCAGTATTGCTTGGAAAGTTCCATGGACAGAGGAGCTTGGTAGGCTACAGTCCGTGGGGTCGCAGAGTTAGGACTGAGCACACACACATCACAAGATCGAAGACCCTCTGTCAGGGCGTGCAGTGTGCTGCCGACTGTAGCCAAGCATTGACCTAAAGGGATTCATCCCACGTGGACGTCTTCTAGGCCCTTTAATGGTTGGCGTTTTCCAAAGGCGGCTAATCCATTGCAGGTTCGTTAATCAAAGACAGCCTGTTCTGCCAATCGCCAGTGAGAAGCCCCATTCCGTTGCCCAATAGTAGTACGCTGGTAGGTGGGTCTAGCGGTTGCGCGGTGACATAGCACTCTGGAGTGCCCCATTGGCTGGATCAAACCCAAGCGAGCCACTGATTGGTTAGCGCTGCCGGAGGGTTACAATTCAAACGCGGGCGGGCGGGCCCGCAGCCCTGCAGTTGCAACTGTGAGCTCCGCGTACCGCTTATCTCCGTCTCATCGCCGCCGGGATGGCTTCCCAGAACCGCGACCCAGCCGCAGCCAGCGTCGCCGCCGCCCGTAAAGGAGCTGAGCCCAGTGGGGGTGCTGCCAGGGGCCCCGTAGGCAAGAGGTGAGTGGTGTGGAGGTAACACCCGCCGAGCCTGGCACGCCCTGGGCATTTGGGGCCGAGAGGGAAGACTTCCGGGACCCCCACCTCCTCCTGGAACGGGTTAGATACGGGAGTTAAAGAGACATGCCAGAAGCTCTCCTGCTCTTAAGAGACACTCCCGAAAGAGGACGGAAAGGGTAGGATCACTGCCAGGATCCTCTGTCAGTGAGCCGAGATGAAGATACTCCGGCGAACCTCGGTGGCTAGGCCGGAGGGCGGCGGGGGAGCGGGGTCGGGGAGGAAGAAGGGAAGAAATTGAGATCCGGAGAGAGATTCCAGAGAAGCAGATAGGGTTAAGAGTAAGCCAGATCCGTCCTTCGAGATCCTCGAATTAGGGAGGGTGAGGGCTCACTAGGACCCTCCTATGGAAATGGAGGTGACTGTTCCCCCAGGTGAGTCCGACTTCAGGGTAGAGGAAAGCCTCGGTGACAACTGCCCCAGAGAGACTGGGGCGGGAGAAGATGCCTGGAGTCCTGGCCCATCCAGACTCCCAGGTGACTCCAAGTACTCTTTTTGCAGGCTGCAACAGGAGCTGATGACTCTCATGGTGAGTGACTGGTGCCCAGATCCCCAACCAACTGGTCTACCCTTCCACCTCCTAGTCACTTATCAGTGGCTTCCTTTGCTACATCAGGCTCTTTGGTAGTCATGGGGGTAAAAAGATGAGTCCACCTTTCTCTCTTCTGTAAAGAAGTTAATCCACCCCACCTACACACCTTTTCTCCCCGATCTCTACTCCCCAGTACCATCACCCCACAGTGAAGTTATACCTAAAATACAGCTCTTATACAAGGCCCTCTCCTTGTCCTGCCTGGCCCTACTTCCCTGCCCTAAGGTTTGAAAAAAGGGAAGTTTTAGTATCTCAGTGGTGTCCGACTCTGCGACCCCATAAACTGTAGCCTGGTAGTCTCCTCTGTTGAGGGAACTCTCCAGGCAAGAGTACTGGAGTGGGTAGCCATTCCCTTCTCCAGCGGATCCTACTGCATTACAAGCAGATTCTTTATCCCCTGAGCCACCAGGGAAGCCCTCAGGTTTATCCACACCCATCTCTCCATCCTTCTTACTATTTCTAATCCTGTCATACTTCTTCCTGGACTATGTTTTCTACGTTAGCCCTGGATACTCAACTCACATCCTTCAATGACCATATTGTTCCTCTTCCCAGTCTGTGAATAGTTTCTGGGCTTCATATATAACCAGCACTCAATAGCATGTTGAGGGAATTCCCTGGTGGTCCAGTGGTTAGGACTCAATGCTTTCACTGCCTTGGGCCAGGTTCCATCCCTGGTCAGGGAATGAAGATCCCACAAGCCAAAGAACAGCCAAAAAAAATATATATATATATAGCATGTTGAACTGAATTCCCGCAGCCAGCACTAAAGGTACAGAGCTGCCTTTCTGCTTCCCTACACAACGTCTCCTTTCTTAGCCTGGCAATGAACCTCCACAATCCCAGTACTCCCTTCAGGAAAGCATATCGGTTTTGCCCAGTTGCTTTATTTTGGATCAAAATGTGAGGTTAAGAGGAACGGGTTCACTGACTGGCCCCCCAAGAGCGAACTCTTCCAGCCGAGCATGTGTGGTGTTTCCTCCCCAGATGTCTGGCGATAAAGGAATTTCTGCCTTCCCTGAATCGGACAACCTCTTCAAATGGGTGGGGACCATCCATGGAGCCGCTGGCACAGTAAGTGCAGGACTGGGGGAGGTTAGCGTGACTAAGCTGAGTCTGGGGAGAGGTGGGAGGTGAAATCCAAGTGCCAGGTCTGCTTCACGTCTCTTGCCCGCCAGGACACTCCTCTGTGTCTCCTGTGGTGCCCTGAGCTTGTGGCCCTGGTTACCCTGAGTACAGTAAGAGGCTGGGTTTAAGGCAGCGCTCTCCATCTGAGATGTGTACAGAGGACTAGACAGCAAAGACAATTGAGCACACTTGGGCTGGTGGGCCTTAGACCAAAGGATCACTGAGGACCCCACCAGATATGAGAGAACGCACCAGACCAGTTTCATGCTTCATCTTCTGTTGAGTCCTGATGAACTCAGGGGTCCTGGCAAGTCCCTTATGTGGAGCTTAGGCTGGGAACTGAGGCTCAGGGCCGGAGGGTTAACCCGCAACTCTCTTTCTCCAGGTATATGAAGACCTGAGGTATAAACTATCCCTGGAGTTCCCCAGTGGCTACCCTTACAACGCACCCACGGTGAAGTTCCTCACACCCTGCTACCATCCCAATGTGGACACCCAGGGTAACATCTGTCTGGACATCCTGAAAGACAAGTGGTCCGCCCTGTATGACGTCAGGACCATCCTGCTCTCCATCCAGAGTCTGCTAGGAGGTGACTGCCAGGCCCGGCCCCTCCCCCAGAACCTGGGGACCTGTCAGGACTCCCCCAGGGCCGCCTCTCCTACCCGCACCTGACCCTTCTTTTCCTCCACCCGCAGAGCCCAACATTGATAGCCCTTTGAACACACATGCGGCTGAGCTCTGGAAAAACCCCACAGGTGGGTCCTTCATCCTGAGGGCACCAGACCATCCCTCCCCAACCTTCAGAAGCTCCTTCAAACAACAGGAGGATTCCAGTGACTTGGGAATGTGTCCTGATGGCTTAAGGGGGCCAGGGAGGAGGGGGAGGTGGTAACCCACTTCCACCTCTTCCTTGATGTGTCTAGTTCTCTTGTTTGCTATAAAATCAGAAAAACCAACCCATTCCACATTAATAGAGCTTGGGGAGATTTTAAGTAGAAGGCAAAGCTTTGTGCAAATGACTTGCTCTCTCAGGGCCCCTAGGCGCCTCCCCTGTCCCTGGGAGCAGAGCTACCCCCTAGAAGCAGAACCCATCCAGGAGACCTGTCTGGGTGGCCAGCAGAGGGTCAAGCCGTTGTGCTGGGAAACCCCTCGGAGCTCCCCAAAGTCCTCCCACGTGTGTATTCTTACTGCTCTCTTGCCCACCTTACCCCCTGCCCCCATCAGTCACCAAGACCTGCCTGTTCTCTTCCAGCCTTTAAGAAGTACCTGCAAGAAACCTACTCAAAGCAGGTCTCCAGCCAAGACCCCTGACCTGGGATGTCCAGCTCTCCTTGTGTTCTTTTTTTTTCCCTTAGGCAGTCTGTCCATGCCTCAATTTTCTGTACAGAACTCTGTCTTATCTGTGGTGTCATTTTTGTTTTGTTTCTGTTTTTTAAATTAAGTGTGGTTAAACCCTTGTGATGAATATATTAAATAAATACATTTTGGGGTTTTTATAGCAAGTTGCTGTTTTGTCATTACCCAAGGGTTGGAAGTGCCCAGGGTCAGCAGAAATCAGGTTTAGGATTTGAGTTCTCTGCTCCACAGCCCAGGGAGTAGAAACAGCTGATAGGCTGTAGGGCTAAGCAAGGAAGTGACAGGATTCCCTCCCTTGTAACCTGAGTTATTTTATGATTCTGCACCTGTTTCCTCATCTATAAAATGGGTATCACAAAATGCTAGTTTCTGGGAGTTCCCTGGTGGTCTAGTGGTGAGGAGTCAATGCTTTCACTGCTGCAGCCCAGGTTCAACCCCTGGGAACTGAGATCCCAGAAGCCACACAGCATGGCAATAAATCAATACTAATTTAAAGAAAAACAAAATGCTGATCCTATGGAGTGGTGACACAGACCAGGAATATAGGTGTTGTCCGAGTTGTATTGTAGATGAAGTTGAGCCAGATCTTAAGACTGAAATGGAGTGATACAGTGTGTATGTGTGTGTTGGAGAGGGTTGGGAGGAGGACCAGCTACCCACTTTATGACAGATTTTTTGACCCTGAAGAAGGAGCAAGAGGACATTCAGGTGACCCTACAGCCAGCCCAGGGTCTGGGGGAGACAGCCAGGGGAAGTTTTCTGGATGAAGGTCACAAGTCACCCCAGCCCAGGTCCTCCACTGATGGTTCCTTCTCCACTGGGGCACATTCACCTGCTCCATCTCCCAGCATTTCCTCTATTTGCTGCACCACTGGTCCAGAGCCCCAGCCCCTTGGGCCATCTTTCCACTGACCCACCACAGGCCTTTGAGCCCCTGGAAGGAAACCCCCGTGTTGACCAGCTGGGTCCCAGCAGGCTGAAGTGCTGGGCCCTGCCCAGGTCCTGCAGGAAGATCTCCATGAGAAGCTTAGTGTTAGGTAAAAGACCAGGACACCAAAAGTGTCTAACAGGCTTTTTAATGGCGAAGCGCTCCCAGGCGGGGTTCCCAGACCCAAACGAGGCAGGTGGAGGAAGTCCACACCCGGACCGTGTTGGGGGTGTTTTTTATACGATTGTTGTGAGGGATGGTCAGGCTAGACGGACGGGGGTTCGGATAGGTCACCAGGCCAAGGCGTCGCGGGCTGACAGGTCCTTCTTTGTGGCTGACGTGGGGCAGCTTTACCTGGGGAAGTGTGCTGTCATTGGTCCCCAGGATCTGGGAGGCTCCTTCCGTTAGGGACTTCCCCTGCTGGAGGGAGGGAGAGGAGGGGCGGCCCATCGTGGCCCCCAGGATCTGGCCTTACACTTAGGTGCGCTCCAACAAGGCCCAAGCGTTGCCCTGCTCACCTAGCCTGGTCAACTGTGTCTGCAGCTGCTTGCGCAGGCCTGGGATAGGCTAGGAGGAGGAGATAGCAGGGAGACCATCAGGAAGGTTCTCCCCCACCTTTTTCTCTTAATCCAGCTAGCCCACATCCCTGCGCCCCGACCAAGCTGTCACATGTGGGAAGAACTGTGGTTGGAACTTAGATGTCCTCTGATCAATTTCTTTATCTCAAATTGTGCTGTTGGCTCTCTCCTTGGAACTTAGACTCATGTTGTTCAATCTGCTGTGCATATAAACCTTCCTGGGATTTTATTCAAATACAAATTTTGATTCAGTCCATCTGGGTGGAGCCTGAGGCTCTGCAGTTCCAGTCGGCTCCCAGGTGTTATCATTGCTGTTGTCTAGTTAAAGGTACAGAGCACTCTTCTCAAGGTGAGGTCCTTCCACTTGTCACCTGGATCTGGCTAGAAATGCAAATTCTTGGCCCCAGCAATCTGTCCAGATGATTCTGACGCTCTCAAATTGAAAATCAACAGACCAGACTTCCCTGGTGGTCCAGTGGTTCAGAATCTGTCTGCCAATGCAGGGGACACAGGTTCAACCCCTGGTCCAGGAAGATCCCATATGCTGCAAGGCAACTGAGCTCGTATGCCAACTACTGAGCCTACACTCTAGAGTCCGCCAGCCACAACCCCTGAGCCCACACATGCCCTAGAGGCCATGCCCTGCAAAAAGAGAAGCAGTAAGAACCCCAAGCACTGCAACTAAGAGTAGCCCCACTTGCTGCAACTAGAGAAAGCCCGTGTGCAGCAACCAAGACCCACTGCAGCCAAAAATAAATAAAATTTAAAAAAAAAATCACCAGGCCGGGAGATGTCTGAGAAGAGCAGCACCTCAGAATCTGACACTAAATTGGTTCTTAAGTACTGGCCAAGGTGGATGAGTCTTTGCCTGCCTTAGGAAGCCTCCTTATGTGCTTTCCTAGATCATGGTGTCTGATCCCCCCCAGATGGTCACGTGGCCTAAAAGTGTCAGTCACAGAGACCCAACTCCACATTGTCATTCAGAACTAGTCCCTCCAAGAAAGTAAAATTGCTTTCTTGAATACTACTAGAAGGCAATGGCACCCCACTCCAGTACCCTTGCCTGGAAAATCCCATGGACGGAGGAGCCTGGTAGGCTGCAGTCCATGGGGTCACTAAGTGTTGGACACGACTGAGCAACTTCACTTTCACTTTTCACTTTCATGCATTGGAGAAGGAAATGGCAACCCACTCCAGAGTTCTTGCCTGGAGAATCCCAGGGACGGGGGAGCCTGACGGGCTGCTGTCTATGGGGTCGCACAGAGTCGGACACGACTGCAGTGACTTAGCAGCAGCAGCAGCAGAGCTGCTAAAAGAGGAGGGAGTCAGTCTGGGCTTCTGGTGGAGACAGCTGCAAATGAAAGAATGCCAAGCAGAGACAAATAGCTGAGAGATGACACTGAAACTCTGGCCTCCACTTCACGCCTTGGCATCCCAGTATCATGAGTCAACAAATCTCTTCTTTGTGTAAGTCAGTTCGACTTCAGTTTCTGACACTAGCTCAGTAAGTATGAGAAGGTGGTCGTGGTGGTTGCTAAGTCGCTAAGTCATGCCCAACTCTTGTGAACCCATGGACTGTAGCCTGCTAGGCTCCTGTGATGATTGTCATTCTCATTCATTCAGTACAATGGTTGAGTGCCTACAAGGTAAAGGCCCTAGGTTGGGGGCTGGGGATAAGGCAGGGAAGAGGACACAGTGCTGTCCTTGAGGAGAGTGAAGTTTAGGGAACAGATAGACATATCGATGGGGCTTCCCAGGTGGCTCAGTGGTAAAGCCTCCGCCTGCCAATCCCTGGATTGGTAAGATCCCCTGGAGAAGGAAACAGCAACCCACTCCAGTATCCTTGCCTGGGAAATCACATGGACGGAGGAGGCTGGCAGGCTACAGTCCATGGGGTCACAAAGAGTCAAACACAACCGAGCGGCTGAACACATACACAAGCAAAGGCATGTCAATAGCAGGAATAAGTGGTGGTTAAAGTAGAATTGTGTTAGAATTCCTGATCCACGCCCATATTACTTGTACACACTTGGGAACTTAGAGTGAACCTCTCTATAAAATGGAAATATTAGTAGCTACCTCATAGGATAGAACAGTGCCTCAGAATAGTGCCTGACACATAAAAAGCACTAAATAAAAGCTGGATGTGGGAGATCCCTGGCAGTCTAGTGGTTAGGATTCCAGGCTTCCACTGACATGGCTTGGGTTCAGTCCCCAGTCAGGGAACTGAGATAAGCCACGTGGTGTGGCAAAAAACAAAAACTGAATGCCAGGCTCACATGTTGCTATGAGAACTCAGAGATGAGTGAGGCACCTAACAAAGACGAGGAGGATCAAAGAAGGCTCTCTGGAGAAGGAAACTGGGCCATGCGAGAGATAATAGGCAGTTCATGAAGCCTTGAGCAGGGCAGTGACATGATCAGATTTGGTTTTGGAAAGATTCTTCTGGCCACCGTCTGTCTAGGGAGTGAATGGCTGGAAGGAAGTTCGCTACCATTATCAATAGCCTGGTAAGCAATGGTGGTGACCTGAGTTATGACGTTCAGTGGGCTTGGAGAGGAGGAATGAAGTGGTAGGGAGACAAAGTGGTGGGGCCGAGTAAGTAAATTAGAGGTGGGAAATGAGCTCCAGAATTTCTGACTTGGGTCTCATCCCTGAGAAAGGTACCACAAGACAAGATGGAGGAGGGAGATTTATCAATTTATGGCAGAGCCAGTTTGAAGCACTCAGGACGCCCAGGAAGAACAGTCAACAGGTAGTCTTACTCCTGTTTCCACCCCACAGCCATATCGTCTAGGTCAGCGGTCCCTAGCCTTTTGGGCACCAGGGACCAGTTTCATGGAGGACAATTTTCCACCGGCCAGAGTGGTGGAGGGGGGGGAGTGGTTTCAGGATGATTCAAGCACCCTACATTTCTATTATTATTACATTGTGATATATAATTATATAACTCACCATAATGCAGAATCAGATCATCAAGCATTAGATTCTTGTGCAATCTAGATCCCTCACGTGCACAGTTCACAGTAGGGTTTGCACTCCTTTGAGAATCTAATACTGCCACTGATCTTACCTGACATGAAGCTCAGGCGGTAATGTGAGCAATGGGGAATGGCTAGGAATACAGATGAAGTTTCAATCGTCACTCACTAACTCACCTCTCCCTCCTGCTGTGTGGCTCAGTTCCTAATAGGCCCCGGATGGGTACCATACCCGGTACTGGGGATTGGGGACCTCTAATCTAAGGCAATGCCAAAAATGCTCAAACTACTGCACAATTGCACTCATCTCACATGCTAGTAAAGTAATGCTCAAAATTCTCCAAGCCAGGCTTCAGCAATATGTGAACCGTGAACTCCCTGACGTTCAAGCTGGTTTTAGAGAAGGCAGAGCAACCAGAGATCAAATAGCCAACATCTGCTGGATCATGGAAAAAGCAAGAGAGTTCCAGAAAAACATCTATTTCTGCTTTATTGACTATGCCAAAGCCTTTGACTGTGTGGATCACAATAAACTGAGGAAAATTCTGAAAGAGATGGGAATACCAGACCACCTAACCTGCCTCTTGAGAAATCTGTATGCAGGTCAGGAAGCAACAGTTAGAACTGGACATGGAACAACAGACTGGTTCCAAATAGGAAAAGGAGTACGTCAAGGCTGTATATTGTCACCCTGTTTATTTAACTTCTATGCAGAGTACATCATGAGAAACGCTGGACTGGAAGAAACACAAGCTGGAATCAAGATTGCTGGGAGAAATATCAATCACCTCAGATATGCAGATGACACCACCCTTATGGCAGAAAGTGAAGAGGAGCTAAAAAAGCCTCTTGATGAAAGTGAAAGAGGAGAGCGAAAAAGTTGGCTTAAAGCTCAACATTCAGAAAACGAAGATCATGGCATCCAGTCCCATCACTTCATGGCAAATAGATGGAGAAACAGTGGAAACAGTGGCAGACTTTATCTTTTTGGGGCTCCCAAATCACTGCGGATGGTGACTGCAGCCATGAAAGTAAAAGAGGCTTACTCCTTGGAAGAAAAGTTATGACCAACCTAGACAGTATATTCAAAAGCAGAGACATTACTTTGCTGACTAAGGTCCATCTAGTCAAGGCTATGGTTTTTCCAGTGGTCATGTATGGTTGTGAGAGTTGGACTGTGAAGAAGGCTGAGCACCGAAGAATTGATGCTTTTGAACTGTGGTGTTGGAGAAGACTCTTGAGAGTCCCTTGGACTGCAAGGAGATCCAACCAGTCCATTCTGAAAGAGATCAACCCTGGGATTTCTTTGGAAGCAATGATGCTAAAGCTGAAGCTCCAGTACTTTGGCCACCTCATGAGAAGAGCTGACTCATTGGAAAAGACTCTGATGCTGGGAGGGATTCAGGGCAGGAGGAGAAGGGGATGACAGAGGATGAGATGGCTGGATGGCATCACGGACTCGATGGACGTGAGTCTGAGTGAACTCTGGGAGATGGTGATGGACAGGGAGGCCTGGTGTGCTGCGATTCATGGGGTCGCAAAGAGTTGGACACGACTGAGCGACTGAACTGAACTGAACTGAACTGATCTAAGTTATCATCTATATGTCTGGGTTAGATGGTTAGATGGCATCACCAACTCAATGGACATGAGTCTGAGCAAGCTCCAGGAGTTGGTGATGAACATGGAAGCCTGGCATGCTGCAGTCCATGGGGTTGCAAAGAGTCAGGCACGACTGAGCAACTGAACTGAAATGAACTGATATGTCTGGGTACATCATTCCACTCATTCTTAATTTCCTCAACTGTAAAATGGAAATAAGGGCATCTGTCCCTGGGGTTGTGTGGATAAATGAGACAATGAGCAGCACACGGTAGGCATTCATAGGGATGATAACTAACCTCCAGCACTGCTCCTGGCAGGAAATACCATCAGGAAACATGATGAGACAGAAAGGGGAGAAGAAAACACAGAGTTGGAGAGAGAGAGTTCAATGTTTCAAGATGATAACGACATTACTAAAAGGATTTACTGTATGCTGACTCTGTGCCAGTCTCTGTTCTAAGCACTTGGTACACATTAACTAGTCCTTCCAACCCTGTGAAAGTGAAAGACACTCAGTCCTGTCTGACTCTGGAACCCCATGGACTGTACAATCCATAGAATTCTCCAGGCCAGAATATTGGAGTGGGTAGCCTTCTCCCTCTCCAGGGGATCTTCCCAACCCAGGGATCAAACCCAGATCTCCCACACAGCAGGCGAATTCTTTACCAGCTGAGCCACCAGGGAAGGCCAAAGCTATGTACTGTCATTGTCCCCATCTTACAGATTAGGATAGGGAGCAGAGAGTGGTTTGTCACCAGCAATGAGGATTCAGACTTAGCCTGACCAAAGCCAAACTACCACTGCACCTAATTAGCTTCGACCCGACTCTCACTATCATTGAGTTGTTTCCAGAAAAGCTCTGGTCGCCAGAGTGCAGCCAGTCAGCGCACGGATCAAGGAAGGAGGTGATGGTATCTGAGATGGGTCGTGATATCTTGGAGACGGCATCTGAGCTGAGTTGAAGGATTTGCCAAGGTTTTAATAAGAGGAAGAAGGGCAGTCCAAGGAGAGAGAACAAAGTGTGCAAAGGCCCAAGGGCTTAAAGTGCACCCCACCTGCAGAGCAAGAGAGAGAGGCCGAAGCCTGTCGAGGGGAGGGGCAACTGTGAGAAGGAGGGGATGGAATCTGGATTTGATTCTAGAAGCAGAGGGGACCCTGGAAGCGCCAGGCGCCACACAGCCCCTCAGCTAAGCTGTCACGCACGCTCAGTCGCGAAACTTCCGAGGGCATGAAACGCCACCTCGGGTTCCCGGGTCCCGCTGCGCTCGGACCCGAGGACTCTCGGGCGGCTCCAGCCTTGCGGCGCCCTGGACGGTGACCCAACCAGGCGGCCCCGGACACTGGATCCGTCCCGGTCCTCCCCTCTACTCAGACCACGAGCTTTGCAATGTTTCCTTTTATTCCTTTCAGACACATCCCCAGAAGGGGCCGCGCCTCCCTCCCGGGGCGGAGGGACGAAAGCGGCTCAGGGGGGCGGCACCACCCACGCCAGAGGGCCGCGCGGTGTCGGTGGCTGCAAGGGCCGACTTCTTACTGCACGCCCTCCATCATCTTCAGGAACTCTGCAGGAAAGAAGACGGAGGGGCGCTTACGAGTCTCCCCGCGGCAGACGAGGCCAGGTCCCGGGGGCAGGGGGCGGGCCCAGCCTCTTAGACTGGGCGCCCGGCTATTAGCGGATGCACTGCACAAAACAGGCCCGCGGGAGGCGGGGAGGAACCTGGCCCCGCCCCGCCCCGCCCCGCCCCCGAGGCGGAGGACGCCCGCCTGGGCGCGAAGCTCCGGGGGCTACCGTCCCCGCGCCCCGTCCCCGCGCGCGCCAGACCCTCACCGTCGAAGTCAATGCGGCCGTCGTTGTTCTTGTCCCCGTCCTTCATCAGGGATTCGAGCTCCTCGTCTGTCACGTGCTCCCCGGAGGCTCGGAAAATCTCCGCCAGCTCCTCGGCGTCGATGTAGCCGTCCGCGTTCCTGCGGGCGTGTAGGGCCTGGGCGCGGGGCTCTCAGGGCCCGCAGGGGCGAGCCTCCCGCGCCACGCCCCCCCGCCTGCACCCCCATCCGCCCCCCCGGAACCTTCGGGCCCTGAGGGCCAGATTCAGACTGCTCCGTGCCTTGGCTGTTCCCAGGGCCCCCTACGCACCTGTCGAAGATGCGGAAACACTCAGCCAGCTCCTCTTCGCTCTTGCCCTTGGCGTCCTCTTTCATCTGGCGCACCATCATGACCAAGAACTCCTCGAAATCGATGGTGCCGCTGCCTGAGGGGAGCGGGTGGTGAGTGGGCCCAGCCCTGGCGGCCACGCCACCCACCCTCCCACGCCGCCTCCCGAGGGCCGCCGGCTCACCATCCTCATCCACCTCTTCGATGATGGCGTCCAGCTCCTCTTTGGTGGGTGTCTGGCCCAGCATCCTCATCACGGTGCCCAGCTCCTTGACGCTGATGTCCCCGCCGCCGTCCGCGTCAAACATATCGAAGGCGGCCTTGAACTCTGCCAGGGCGAGGAGGGCAGAGAGCCGAGGTGAGCCTGGCGAGACTGTCAGCCTCACATCCACATACTCTCTCCCCACCTGCCCAGACACTCCAGGTTCCCCGGCACCCCGCCTCCCAGCAGCCAGCCTGCCCACCCCCACTCACCAGCGATCATCTCCTCGCTGAGGTAGGACCGGGCCTCAGCCTGCTGGTCGGTCTGCAGAAGACACGGGCCATCAAAGAGTCAAAGGGACAGACGGGAGTACATTCCTGCCTTCACCCGTTCTCCTGCACCCCCATTTCTGTACGTGCCCCCTACGTCCCTGCAGAGCAACAGCTTCCAGTTGCCCCATTCTGGACATGCCCCCACAGCACCCAGCCCCACTTTTGAAGAACTGGGGATTATGTCTCACTTGTCTATCAGAGATCAAGTCAGGGCCCCCCACCCCATGACCTTCCGCGAGTCATTAATGTACCTCATCTCCTGATCTTTTCTCAGCAGCTTTTCGGGGATCAGCTGGAATCAGCCGAATGAGAAGGCTTTGTAAAATGCCGGCATGATTCCAGCATGATTTCTAGGTTCCCTACCTGCTCATCACACTTGGTACTTTAATAGTGAAGTCACTCAGTCTTGTCCTACTCTTTGCGACCCCGTGGACTGTAGCCTACCAGGCTCCTCTCTCCATGGGATTCTCCAGGCAAGAACACTGGAGTGGGTTGCCATTTCCTTCTCCAGGGGATCTTCCCAACCCAGGGATTAAACCCGGGTCTCCCGCATTGTGGACACTTTAACCTCTGAGCCACCAGGGAAGCCCGGTACTTTAATAGGTGCTCAATAAATGTTTGTGGTCACACAAATAATAATGTGACAGAAAGTTACTGAGTCCTGACCAAGGGTCAGGCCATAGACCAGGCACTGGTACCACCAAGGAATCAGGCACATTCCCTCCCTCAGAACTTGCAGAGACAGAGGGTGTAAGCTTCCTTCCGCGGACTCAGTCATCAGAGTAGATACCACTCGGTGCTGGGCAGAGTGGGATGTGGGCCTTGTGGGGGTGACAGGTGGCTCTGGAGAGTTGCGATCACATCCAAGCCCAGCCACCCAGCCGGGGCTCTGGACTGAGGCTGGCCCTGAGGGAGTGCTGAAGCATCCTAGGAGTCCTTTGGCTGGCTGGCTGGCTGGCTGCTGCCCGTCCTCCCTGTCTCCCTCCTCCCCTTCCCCCTCCCCCTCTTCCCCTCCCCCTCCCCAGTCCTGAGCCAGAAGGGCAGACTATTTTTAGTAAGGCATCGGCAACAGCAGCTGCCCTCAGGGTCTAGTTACTCCTTGAAGAGAAGTGGGGAGGGCTCACGGAGGAGAAGCACAGCCTCAAATCCCAGCCCCTCTCCGGGAGGGTGACATCTCTTTAACCCTGCTCTGTCATCTTTGGCCCCTTGGAGCTCTGGGGGTCCTGCTCCTGAGCAGACCTCCTGTCTTCCAGAGGAGGGCTTTAGCAAGGCTTCCAGCCCATCCCCCCATCACCACTCACTGCCTTGCTGGATAACCCCCTCTCCACCACGAGGGAAACAAGCTAAGGCCCACTCACGGTCCCCTGATCCACACTGCTAGAAGCCTCAGAAGATCTCAGGGAACCAGCAAGCCTAGAGGATGGGCCCCTGGAACGTCCTCACTAGCCGTCCCCTTCCAAGACAAGTCCAAGGCCCTCTTCCAACCTTCCTCCCAGACACCGGGATTCCAGGAGCCTTCAGATTCCATCTTCAAACATCCAAGTGACTGCCCCACCAAGCACCCAGATCTGAGAGATGCCCAGAAGAGCTCCAGTGAAGGCAGAGAGGAAGTCCCTTTGGATCCTTACCCTTACCATTTTGCTTGTCCACCTGGACTCCTTCGCTGTAGGTTACCTTCTCCGTACTCCACCACCCAAAGATGCCCTGGCCCGCTCTAGCCCCTCGGATTTGTAGGGGCATCCTCTCCTCCCACCTCCCTGCTCCCCAGGACCAATGCCCTGGCCAATCAGATCCTGGGGTCAGTGAGCCACCCCCTCCCAGAGTCCTAGCCCATTACCTAATTTAGCCAAGGGCCCTTGCATAGAAATTTAAGCCTCTTGAGCAGGTGGCGAGCCTTGACGTCCTAGATTCTTGTGAGGAGAACCCGCCTTGCTCTGCCACTCCTAGTGAGCCCCCCACCCCGCCCCCAAGAAGCACACTTGCCAGACGGGTGAGGAAGATCAGGATAGAGGAAAGAGAGGCAACCGTAGTAGCATGGAAGAGCACAAGCCTTGACGTTCAAAACCCAAGATCCAAGTCCTGTCTCTACAAGCTGTGCATACGTGGGCAGGTGGCAATGCCACTCTGAACTTCAGTTTCCTTGTGTGTGAGATGGAGACAGTCATAACCTCCCTCCCAGAGAAACCATGGTAAACGGGAGCCTGGGTTTAAGTCACCGGGCTTGTGCCAAATACTTAAAGTCAGTGCTTTGCAAATGGAGTGTTTTGTCTTTGGATCAGAGACCAGAGGGGGACAGGACAGGATGAGGGGAAATTGACAGCCACAGTTACTGAACCTCTGCGACGTGCTGCACATGTGCTAAGCGTTTTAATCATCTGATCTCACCCAATACTCATCCTGTGAGGTAGCAACTATGGTTATTCCCCTTTTTACCGGGGAGGTTTGTAAATCATAAATCTCTGTAGTCACGTTGGGGATTCTTATTCATCCTGACTGAGGGGAAGTTGGGGCAGACGGTCTTCCAGAGAGACCTGTCTGGAGGGAAAAATGAATAGAGGGGTCCAGGAAACGGGGTGTGCACTTGGAAGAGAAAGAAGCATTGAAAATAGATTCTTCTCTCAAGCTTACCTTGTCCAGGAAAGGAGGTTTGGGGATTCACTTTTTTAGGAGGGGAGGGGACCAGAGGAGGTTTCCCTAAGTAAATGCAGGGACAGCTTGCCCTTTGCTGGAGCTCAGGGAAGATGTCTGGAGGAGCTCAGCTGGCCTCCTGGAGAGTGAAGGGGTGGGTAGATCAAGTCAAATCCAAAGGGAGACCACCCTGAGAATCCACGGCGTCCACCAGGGTGTTGGGATGGGCAACATTCATGGACTCTTATCAAGTAACAGAAAGAGCACGATGATGACTAAACACAGGGTGTGGGGCCAGGGAAAGGGGGCTGGACACCAAGTAAGGCAGACGGACAGTGGCAGCTGGGCTGCCTTCTTGCCCTACATAGATATTCCCAAGGAAAGCTCAGTGGAGCCAGGCCAGGCTAAATAAGGCCTCCCCCAGCCAGGCCCAGGGCCAAAGGGTGATGCTCTCCAGGGGTGCCTATTTGGACACAAACATTGGAACCACTTGATCCTTTAGGAACAGAGTATAGGGAGTATAGAACTCCCAGCAATCCTTTGTTCATTAGTTTGTTCTTTAATTTATTTGGCGAAATAGATAAAGTCCAAACTCAGTGTGGCCAAGCAAGTTCCCACTGATCCTTCCATTCTCATTCCCCACCTTACATGTGGTTCTGCTCTGGTTCAAGCTAAAATGCAGCTTCAAACACCATCTTTTATAGCCCTCCAAGCCCTTGCACATGTAGGTTTGTTGGTTTTTTTTTTTTTTTTAATATTATTTGGCTGTGCTGGGTCTTAGTTGAGGCATGCGGTACGTTCCATCTTCATTGAGGCATGCAGGATCTTTAGTTGTGGCCTATGAACTCTTAGTTGCAGCATGTGGGATCCAGTTCCCTTATCAGGGATTGAACTTGGGGCCCCCCACACTGGGAGCTCAGAGTCTTAGCCACTGGACCAGGAGTGAAGTCCCTTAGTTTCTTCGTCTTAAAAATGACAATTCTTGTCCACTAACAGCCTTTTCCCCAGGAGGTTGTGAGGGTTAGATATGACACCTTTTCAAGTGCCTAGAACCAGGTGGAGGATACCATGGAACCTCAGGAAATAAGAGCCTTGCCTCTTCTGCACCGGGGGATGGCAGGGAGTGTGTTCCATTCAAAGCCATTCCCCCACCCCTCTCTCCTGCACATTTAAAAAGGGCAGGAGTGGACTTCCCTGGTGGCATGGAGGATAAGAACCTGCCTGCCAAAGCAGGGGACATGAGTTCAATCCCTGGTCTGAGAAGATTCCACATGCTGCGGAGCCACTAAGCCCATGCTCCACAGCTACTGAACCCTCGCTCCAGAGCCGAGGGTTGGAGCCGCAACTTCCAAGCCCAAGTACTGCAACTGCTGAAGCCCAGGTGCCTGGAGCATGTGCTCTGCAACAAGAGAAGCCACTGCAATGAGAAGCCTGTGAACCACAACAAAGCCAAGAGTAGCCCCTACTCGCCACAACTAGAGAAGGCCAGGCAAAGCAACGAAGCCCCAGCGCACCCAAAAGTAAAATTAAAAAAAAAAATTTAAAGAAGTAGTTACCATCAGAGATTTTATCTGATCATACGATATAACTAGCAATATCTGCCCTGCTAGGGACTGATAGCTAGGCCTTCTGACAGGAAGGGACAATAAATTCTGGACCTACAGCTGCCTTCTGGATAAAAGATAAAAACACAGCTCGTTAGAGGAATTGCTGAGATTGCAACTGACATCGGGAGATAAAAAACAGGATGTGGAACTCAGGAGACCTGGGCTGCAAGGCTCCACTCTCAGAAACCTCTGGCAAGCTGTGGGCAAGTAACGCAGCCTCTCTGGGTCTGTTTCCTCGTTTGTCTATGTGCTATGTGTGAGGCAGGCTCAAATGAGATTGTAAGAGCGTGTGAACACTGGAGAAACAATAATCGTTGTGTAACTGATGATCCTCTTAGCCCCTGCTCTGAGCTAAGCCCTGGACTAGGGTCCTTTCGGAGAGCTGAAGAAATCGTGCTTCAGTTCTTATTGTTCTTGTTTTGGGTATGAGAAAACCTAGGCCAATCGAGGTTAGATTCCATCTCAGATCACATGGCTTCTCTTGGCCTCGGTTTCCTCCCAGGAGAGATGGGTTTCTGACTGCCGCGCAGTGACTTTGGAAAGTTAAAGAGTGCTGGGTGGAAATGAGGGGACAGTCTGCGGCCAACCTGGGTCTCCGGGAGGGGTGGGCGGACTCAAGGAGGGCGTAGGCCCCTCCGGATTGGGGACGATCCCGGAGGAGGCCTGGCCTACCCAGGATTCCCATAGCCCTCCTGGAGCGAAGGGCCCGGGATTCCCGGGCGGCTCCGGGAGCGGGCGGGGCGGGAGGCGGGCCAGCCGCAGGAAGGGGCCGGAGCGGCGCTCGGAGCGGACTGGGCCGGTTCGGTGCAACCCGGTCGGCCTCGGCCAGCCTCCGGGAGCTGCACCGGGGAGCGGGGCGCCCCAGGGCACAGGAGGCAGAGCCGCGGGGAGAACCCCCGATCCCCACAACGGGCAGGGGCGGGACCTCCCCGGCGCCCCGCCCTCCCCCGCCCCGGGCCCCGCCCCGCCCCCTCCCGGCGCGGGGCCGGGGTCCACCTCCCGCCCCGGCCCGCGACCCGGCGTCGCGCGCTCCCCCCGGGGTGCCATGGCCTCGCGGCTCCTGCACCGGCTGCGGCACGCCCTGACTGGCGACGGCCCCGGGGAGGCGGCGGCCGGCCCCGAGGCCGAGCAGTTCCCGGAGAGCTCGGAACTGGAGGACGACGATGCCGAGGGCCTGTCGTCCCGCCTCAGCGGCACCTTGAGCTTCACCAGCGCCGAGGACGACGACGAGGAGGACGGCGAGGACGACGACGACGCTGACCCCGACCCGCTGTCCGCTGGCGACCGGGTGGCGGGAGAAGACGCAGGCGAGTGCGGGAGGATGGAGGCGGGAACCCTGGGCTCGGTTAGGCCTCCACCCCGGCCGCGTTCCCGAATTGATCCAACCGAAACTCGAGACACTTCTTTTAAGTGCGTCCCGCTGCCTCTTGGCTGTGTGACCTTGAGAGACTCACACCACCTCTCTGGGCCAAGTTCCCTTGTGTCAAATCACTCGCATCTCAGGGTTGTTTAGAGCGTGAAATGTACAGTCTGGGATACAAACGGTAGTACTGTGCTAGGGATGTTTGCGGGGTGGAGATGTTTATTTAACTCCTACTGTCTGCCCGGCAGGTGTTTGGCTCCGGGTCCCTCTCTGGCCCTCCGTTTCCGTTTATGTCAGATAGGGATAAAGCCTTTGTCATTCGTTGGGAGGAGGATGAATGAGGTCAGGCGCCTAATTTACGTCAAACCTGGCCCCAGGCCCATCCTGTGCTCAAGCAGAACGGAGTCCCCCACCTGATGGGCAGCGGGGCAGTCAGCTCCTGACCCGGCAGTTGCAAGATTTCTGGAAGAAGTCCCGGAACACCCTGGTACCCCAGCGGCTGCTCTTTGAGGTGACCAACGCCACCGTGGTTAAGGACCCACCCTCCAAGTACGTGGTGAGTGAGGGTCCAGGACCCTGAGCTATGAGTCTTAGAAGACCCTGGCTTAGAGAAAGTAGGGGAAACTTCAGCATCCTGGGTGATCTGGCTGTGTAGTTATAAATGGCTGCCCCATTTGACAGATGGGAAAACTGGGGCCAGAAAAGGGCTGTAACTTGAGCAGATCCTCAGGCAAATGAACCTATCCTATCCCAGTTTTGAGACTAAGAACTACTGTGCATGTCCTCTGCCCCCTGGACTTTTGCAAACTGTCACAAGATGCAAGATACATGGGGAAGAATATTATCTGAGTAAGACTTGAGACCAAGTTGGTATTGGTTGGAAAACTGGGCTTGGGATCCAGATCTTGATTCAGATCCCAGTTATTACCAGTTGTTTGACTTCAGGTGAGTTGTGAAACCTTGACTAACCCGTCTTCTCACCTGAACAATGGGGATAATGCAGGAGTTAAACGAGACAGTACACAGAAAGCCGTTCGCATTGTGCCTTGAAGTGCTCGATAAAATGGTAGTTCTGTTATTACTATTTTACTTTGGGTTGAAAATGTCAGGCATTTAGGGCCTGTTGTGGCCTCTTTGCAACCCAGAAGAGTCAGTTCTCCAGCACTCACACCTGTACAGAATGAGCTGATCCGAAGGACTGGACTTAGGGGACTGGTGTGTGTGCGTGCCTTCAGTCGTGTCCGACTCTTTGCAGCCCCGTGGACCATAGCCCACCAGGCTCCTCTGTCCATAGGATTTTCCAGGCAAGGATACTGGAGTGGGTTGCCATTTCCTTCGCCAGGGGATTGGTGGATTGGGGTAAAGATCAGTCAGTGGTGGGGGTTGCGGGGGGGCAGGCTGATTTCCTGACTGTGGAAAGGAGGAACACATGGAGGATGCGGTTGGCCTGGTCCTGAAACCCAGCCTAACCTGGCTGGTCGTGGCAGCAGCAGCTCCCTGCCTCTCACTTCCCTCCTCTTCCCCACCCTCCTCCATTTTTGACTCAGCAGGAAGGGGGCCTGGAGCCCTGTCCCACATCTGGACTTCTCCACCCCTTTCTGAGGCTCTCAGTGAAAAAAGGGCCACGCCCTCGGGGCAGCTGCTCCAGTTTCACCGAGGATGACTCTGATGATCGAGTCTTGAGCGGCAGAAGTCCTGGCTGGGGGTCATGCACAGGAAGGGGGCGCAAGGAGCAGCTGAGAGACAGGGAAGTTGGGAGCAGCTCTGGGAAGAGAATGACATGATAGAGCCAAGCCTGGCCTGGGCCGGGCCTGGGAGAATCCCAGGGAATCAGGAGCCTGGGGGTGGGTCACAAAGAGTCAGACATGACTGAGTGACTAGGCAACAAATCCTGCTTCAACATCTGCTGGAGATTAAGAGCAGACTTTGGAATTAGGTCGGCCTGGGTTTGAGTCTCAGCTGGGCCATTTACCAGCTGTGTGACTTAGAGGAGGTCTTTAAACCCTTTGCCTTCTCTGGGAGCCTGCTTCCTGGGCTGACAGAGGTATGGACACCTTCCTCACAGTGAGGTTGTGATGGTGAAACAGTGGCTGTGAAGAACGCACACGGTGTGGTGCAGGGTAGTGCTCAGCTAATGATCCTCGTTATTACCTGTCACGTAGGACAACAGAAGGATCAGGCAATGGATCTAAAATGGGTTTTTGTCCAAAAACTACCAATGAAAATAAAACCTAGATGAGCATAAGGGGTCACTATAGATGAGGGCTTCCTGAAATGTGTTCTGCAGAAAATTGGTTCCCTGGAATATGAATAACTGTCCCTTTAAAGAAAAAACAAAAGCTTTACAGTCGATATGTAATGTTTTAGGAATGCAGAGTTGAACTAGAGTAAAATAAGTTTCTTTATGGTTAAACTTTCTAATCCTGAATACTAGTTAGACTGAATCTTCCAGGGTGAGCAGGCAAACCTGACTGAGCAGGCGTGGCTCTGATATTGGCAGTTTCACGGAACAGATTTGAGAATAAAATCTGCGTTTGGTGTTAGTACACTTTTAACATCTGTGTGTGTGTATGTGTGTGTGTGCGTGCCCAGTTGCAACCTAGTGCTTGCTAATCCCCTTTTTAGACCTGTTAGCTCAGCATTATTATAAGATTAAGGCATATTTGGCTTCTCAGACCTGGTGGGAAGCTTAGTGGTCATCTTGTTCAGTGTTTCCCAAACGTCCATCTCCCTCACAATTTTGGTCCTATCTAAATGCTACTTTTACCATTTGGTGCTTATCACTTTTCTTCAAATAAACCTATTTTTTTAAAATAACTTTAAAAGACTTTACAAAACAACTGTATATGGGAAACTTGACTAACTCACCATAAAGAGAAGATAACCATAAAAATAAAAGCAGTGAAACAGAGTCTGACTGGATGCTGCTGCCTGGAGGTGGCGCTGACAGATTCTTTCTGGCCCTTCTGTAAAAACGGAGCTGAGAAGTGTTGGAGAAGGGCTTTTGTGAACCAAACAGAGAGCTTCTCAATTTGTAGTCAGAAAGATTCACAGAGAATGAGAGGGGGTATCACCTCCTGCCTCTATTCAAGTGTTATTCACTCCAGTACTTACCACCTAAACATCCCGGGGACTGACGTTTGTTCCCGTCCCACACCTGAGTAAACAGTGAGCTGGGCCAGCGCTCCATTCACTGGAGTGGAAGTGGACCCAAGAAGGGGACCACCCTGCCTGACTTCCATAGTGAGGGAGCATCTGACCCAAGGGTGGAACTTGGGTCCCAGTCCAGTGTGCTTTACACTGGTCACTATTGGGACTGTCTCAAGACCTGTGTTGAGGGTCTGGATGGGAATAACCCAGCCATGTGGAGCCATGTGTCCAGAATCAGCTCCAAGCTGATCCTAAAGGTTGGCCTGGAGATGGGCCTGGGTTTCAACACACAGCTGGTTTTCCAGAGGGGCTGTCAGAAGAGCTCGCTTCCCAATGGGAGGGGCTTCCCAGGTGGCACTAGTGGTAAAGAACCTGCCAGCCAAGGCAGGAGACATCAGACCTGGGTTCGATCCCTGGGTGGGAAAGATCCCTTGGAGGAGGGCATGGCAACCCACTGCAATATTCTTGAAGCCTGAAGTGAAGTGAAGTGAAGCCTGGTGGGCTATAGTCCATAGGGTCGCAGAGAGTCGGACATGACTGAAGCGACTTAGCACGCACTCCCTGGAAAGGGTGAGGGGGGCAGCCATCCAGGCGCTAAAGCTCATCTCTGTCTTTTTCTCCCTGTGCTGCCTTGGGCCTGGGTCATTTCAGACGAGCCTCAGGTAAGATGAGACTGGGCTCCCCGGCTGCAGCCCTGGCAGCTCCCACCCTCCAGGCTCAATCTCCAGGGTGAAGGGAAGGGGTGGGGGAAGAGAGTTGGAAGTGGAGGTGGGGGGATCAGGGAGGGAAGGGGCCCGGGGACACCCTGCCTCTGCCCTGACCCCTGCCCTCCCTGCAGCTCTACACCCTCGCCGTGATGGGCCCGGGGTCAACGGATAGCCAGCCGGCCCAGATCTCCCGCCGCTACTCAGACTTTGAGCGGTTGCACCGAAACCTGCAGCGGCAGTTCCGGGGCCCCATGGCTGGCATCTCCTTCCCCCGCAAGCGCCTGCGCCAGAACTTTACCGCCGAGACGATCGCCCGCCGCAGCCGGGCCTTCGAGCAGTTTCTGGGCCACCTCCAGGCTGTGCCTGAGCTGCGCCACGCTGCGGACCTGCAGGACTTCTTCGTGCTGCCCGAGCTGCGGCGGGCACAGAGCCTCACCTGTACCGGCCTATACCGCGAGGCCCTGGCGCTCTGGGCCAACGCCTGGCAGCTACAGGCCCAGCTGGGCATCCCCTGTGGCCCAGACCGACGTCTGCTAACCCTGGCGGGGCTGGCCGTGTGCCACCAGGAGCTGGAGGATGCCGGAGAGGCCCGGGCATGCTGTGAGAGGGCCCTACAGCTGCTGGGGGCTGAGAGCCCGCACCCTCTGCTGGCCCCCTTTCTGGAGGCCCACGTGCGGCTCTCCTGGCGCCTGGGCCTGGACAAACGCCACTCTGAGGCCCGGCTCCAGGCCCTGCAGGAGGCAGGCCTGACCCCCACGCCACCTCCCAGTCTTAAAGAGTTACTCATCAAGGAGGTGCTGGACTAGTGTCACCTAGACTTAAGGCCACTGTGGGAGAGGCGCCGCCCCTGGATGGGGGGTGGGCTGGGGGGCTGATGAGGACACAGACAGCTGCTGAGAGGCTCTCTGGGGTGCTGGGAACCCCAAGAAGGTCCACAGAGAATTTGCAGCAGATGAAGGAAACGTGCTGCTTCTGTTGAGCTGCGCTCAGGACAAGCTGGGATGGTGCAGGGAGAAAGTCTGACGCTGCCTCTCCAGCTTATGAATACCTGGGGGCTGTTGTGACCCAGGTCAGGGTCGATGGTCTGTCTTCCTGCAGGCCAGCCTGGCTGAAGAGCCAGGGACTGTGGCCGTGGAGTCCTGGAGTTGATGGCTGGAGGGAGGGCTGCGATCCTGGCCCAGGGGCATTAAAGGGCAGCAGCTCCCGTGGTTTGAGTCTCTTTATTGGACCCCAGACAGAAGGCCCAGCCCTGGATGGTAATCCTGCCTTAGGAGTAGGGGGAGAAGGGAGAGCCTTGAAGCCCTAGGCCCAGCTGGCACCTCTGGCTACAGCTTGCTCGTTGAGTCCCAGGGCTTAACTCGGATCACACCCTCCTGGGCACAGGACACAGCCAGGACCCCGTCCTGACGCCACAGCCGCCCGTGAACCAGGCCCCGGGAGCTGCCTGCGGATGAAGAGAAGAGTCTCAATGGCCTGTCTCCTGCTGCCCAGCCAAACGCGCTCCTTGCAAGAGGTGCAACTCAGGTTGGGCCACCCCATGCCAGAGCCACGCTTGGTGGTATGGTCACTCCCAATCTCCAAGCACCCCTTTAGGAGCCTATTATGTAACTCCTCCCAAGGGAGCCCCACTTGATGGTTTAAAAGCACTTTCATGTATCTGCTGACTTCCTCCAAAAAAAAAAGAATCCCAAGGGGAGAAGTTCTGAGTACAGTCTGATTCAGAAGTTCAGCTAGGCGGATCTGCCCAACCTCTGGCCACTTGTGTAAGGAAACCCATCAGTTCCCTTTGTAATAAATCCGGCCCTCCAGGCCAGTCATTCATATTATTAAAAATTTTTAAAAACTCTTCCACAATCATGGGGCAAAGGGGCTCAGGGGAGAGGATATGAAGCCATGAGGAGCCTAGGCACCACCACCCCCCCGCCCCCCGCCCCGCACATGGAGATTCTCCCTTGCTACCCAGGGATGGAGTCTGACATTTAGGAAGGGAACTGCTGGTTTCTTTTAAGCACAGTACAGCCCACTTAGTTCTCACGGTAGCCGAGTAAAGCAGGCCTTGTCCTGTATTCCAGATGATGACACTCTAGGCTTGGGAAACTGGCCTTAAGGATCAGGTCAAAGCCGAACCCAAGAGACCTACCATCAAGGTGGCTGTTCCTGTGCTGTGATGCTGTTGGTTCTTGAGAGTCCCTCTTCCCTGAGTATAAAGAGTCCCTTAAGTTTTGTCCCTGTTTCACAAAACAAGGCTTCTCTTTGTTTGAAATGCTCTTCCTTGGAACAGAACCCAGGGCTCTGAGACCAGGCACTGATGAACAAGTCTGGGTTTCTTGCTTCACAATATAAGGAGGGTCCAAGCAGTGGGGCCCCTACACTGCTGAGGGCCCCAACCCCCAGCCAGGCTGTCAGAATCACTTAGGGAATCTTTGTAAACTTTCCTGGACCTCATCCAAGCCCTGCAGTCAGAATCTTGGGGGTCAAATCTGGGAATGTTTTGAAAAAGCTCTCCCGAGAGGTGGAAGAATAGGCCCCCAGCTTTGGATCCCTCTGCTCTGGTGCAACCCTATCTGTGTAGGCAAGGAAAAAGACTCAGAGTGGAGATGGGACTTGCCCAGCATCACACAGAGAATCTGAAGTGGTTCTGGGACTAGCACTGAGCCTCAGAAAAAGTGAATCATGTCCCCAGCATGTTACAGAAATTAGCTGAGCAGGTGTCCTGTCCTCAGGCCACACCCTGTCATTTTGGAGACAAGGATGCCGCAGCCTGCGGAAGCAGGAGAGGAAGTGATCTGTGCAGCACTCCACAGTAAGAGGAGCATCACCCAAGAAAGCAGGCTCCCTGCCCTCCCCACCAAAGGCACCAAGGTCAGTACCCTCGTCTCCCGTGACCCCAGTACTCACCGGCCCAGGGGCTCTCACACTCATAGAGCATCCAGTGGTCAGCTCGGAAAGGGGCATGGAACCACATGGAGTGGTCCAGAGAGACCATGAAGTCCACCTTGTACTGCCAGCGGTGGGGCAGTATTGCTGTGCCCAGGAAGGCAAAGTCCGAGATATAGGCCGCCACACAGCAGTGCATCTTCATGTCGCCCTCGCCTGCAATAGGTTCCAGTCCCATCAGCCCTGGGCTCCTGGGCTTTACAGCACAGGACCTGCAGGGAGGTGGGGAGAAAGGGGCTGCCGTGCACAGACGTGCAGACTCTTCACAAGGGCACCTGGCCCGAGGGTGTGTGTGCGTGTGTGTGATGGAGGCCAAGGGAGACAGAGAGTGGGGGAGGGCAGGGGTGGGTGAGGACTGAAATCCTCCCCCTGCCTCCCACCCTGGACCTTGAAAGTATCTTCTTCCAGTTTTGCACAAAGGCACCTTATGCTTAGCAGGGGACCTGGAGAAGAATCTCGGCCAGGTGCCTTGCCTTCCCCAGGAAAGGCCCACGTGAGGATTCCCGTCACTTCCCCATTCTACCCCTGCAAAAGGCTGCGCTCACTTCTCTGTCACTCAGATAAGAAAATGGGCCCACAGTGTGGGAGGACCATGTTCAAGGCCACCCAGGGCAGAGGAGGTGCAGGTCTAGAACCCGGAAGAGAGTTTCCTTTCAGGCCGTGGGGTCCGCTTACCAATATGGCCCCGGGCTCGCACCCAGAACATCTGTTTGGGCTCCATTTTCTTCAGTTTGCATGGAGCAGTTGGGTTTACCAGCTTGATCTCAATGGGCACCTCCTGGGCAGCAATTCGGTTCAGCCCCACTTGGTACTTCTGGAATTTCGGGTCCCTGAAAGTAAAGGGGAGAGGGGTGGGAAGACCCCGGAAGATGGGGAACCTGTCTGAGCTGCCTCTTCTGACCCCGCTCGTTCCTCCACAGGAACTCCTGACATCCCCAGGCCTCTCCTCCCCTCCAGGAGGCAGGATAGGACAGTATCTGCATCCTTTCTTTGCCACCGAGGAGCCCTGTGGCCTGCTGCAAGTTAGTCATCATCAGCCTTTTTCCCATCTGCAAAATGGGGGTGATGACAGTCACCTCCCTCATAGTTAACACTGGGGAGGAGACAACATAATGCATGTGAAGCCAACACACCAGCCACGGGGCTACCCTGTAATGGGCCCAGCTCCAGGCAGTTCACATCCATGAACTCACATGCTATCTTCCCTGCTCTCTGAGAAGTGGAGCGGAAGTAGAGGGTGCAGACAGCCAGCTCAGGAAGTGCACGGGGGCGGGAGTTGGTCTGGCTCCTCCTCGGTTCCTGCTCTTAACCGCTTCTCTATTCTAACCCTCAGGAAACAGGCTGCCCTACTTAGACTGACTTACCTAACCTGAGCCACTGGGGACACTGTCTCCCGGGGGAAGGAGCCCATTTCCAGGGAAGCCCCTTTGCCACAGGGAACACCACCCCTCGTGCCCCTAGCGCTCTTCCCCGGTATTTCATTTCCCTCCCTTTCCCCTTGAGCCTTGATGGAAACTTCTGTGATGATGGAATGCTCTGGTCCACTGTGGTGGCCACTAGCCACATCAGGCTGCTGAGGGCTTGACATGTGGCCAGTGTGATCGAGGAACAGATTTGAATTAACTCTGTTTAATGTTAATAAACTCAACACAGCCCCCTGTGGTTAGTGGTTTCCTTATGGGAGACACAGTTCTAGATTTGGGGACCTTTAAGAACAAGGTCCTCCTTTCATTCTCAAAGTTTTTTATTTAATTTATTTTTGCCTGCGGCATGTGAGATCTTAATTCCCCAAACAGGGACTGAACCCCAAGCCCCCTGTAGTGAAAGTTAACTGGGCCGCCAGGGAGAAAAGAAGAGGAAGAAAGTGAAAGTTGCTCAGTCATGTCCAACTCTTTGCAATCTCATGGGCTGTTCAGTCCATTGAATTCTCCAGGCCAGAATACTGGAGCAGGTTGCCGTTGCCTTCTCCAGGGGATCTTCCCGACCCAGGGATTGAACCCAGGTCTCCTTCTCAAATATTTTGGAGCTCTGACCACACACCAGGCTCCATGTTTATTCCTCTCTGTCAAGAGTGGCATAACTATAATTTACTGAGTGCTCACTAAGCACCTTGTTATCACTTATCTCTGTCATCCTCACAGCAGCCTTACGAGGTAGGGATTCCGATGGATTTTATAACTGATCACAAGCTCAAAGTGGGAAAGCAACTTGCCAGACTCACACAGCGGGCAGTGACAGAGTCCAGATCTGAGCCCAGGCCTTTCCCAGGTTCGGAAGCACATTCGCGTCACACTGCGCTGACTCCCCTGCACGGGGCACTGGGCAGTGGAGCCCTCCTTACCACCCAGCTGTGAAGCAGGCGGGGCAGAAACAATGACCCCCATTTTTCATATGAAGAAGCAGGGCTCTGAGAGGCTGGAGAGGGCAAAGCTACACAGCAGGTGGGCACCAAGAGAGGTGGAGCCCTGGCAGGAATCAGTAACCGAGCAGGAACCTGTGGGCACCTCTGTCAAGTTTAAGATTAACTTCCATATCTGAACCTTTATTCCTTTTCTTGTTCAAAACGTGTTCTCCTCAAGACTGAAGAGTATCGAAAGAAGGGTGGGAACTGTAACTGAGCAGGACGCTGGGGGGCCTTCTGGGGACAGGTCTTCATCCACTTCTTTGGCTTTCGCTCCTCTCTGAGGTACCCAGGTACCCAGCATTTGATGCACATTTCCTGAGTTGTTCTACAGCTGTGAAAACTCCCCACCAAATGGAAGATGTTAACTACTGATGACCATGAGCACATAGCCCCGGGGCCTCCTGGAACCTAGGGACTGATAAGGTTCACCCCTGAGACACTGCCCTGTTATGTCAGCATCAGCCAATCAGAGACCTGCGCATGAGCGGATCTCATGCCCTGCAGCCCGCCCCACCCCGCCTTTCTTCTTTTAATATTTATCTATTTACTTTTATTTGGCTGTGCTATGTCTTAGTTGTGGTAGGGGGGTTCTTTGATCTTTGCGGTACTCAGGATCTGTTTGTTTCTGTATGCGGGATCTAGTTCCCCAACCAGGGATTGAACCCAGGCTCCCTGCACTGGCAACACAAAGTCTTAGCCACTGAACCACCAGGGAAGCCCCCAGCTTTTTTTTTTTTTTAATTGGAGGATAACTGCTTTACAGTGTCATGTTAGTTTCTGCTGTACAACATGTATCTGATGGGGACAGAGTTAAGGGACAAAACAGGTGATTAAATAGTGAATCCCACTAGGAGATTGGGGGCTTCCCTGGTAGCTCAGCTGATAAAGAATCCATCTGCAATGCAGGGGACCCTGGTTCGATTCCTGGGTCGGGAAGATCCCCTGGAGAAGGGATAGGCTACCTACTCCAGTATTCTTGGGCTTCTCTGATGGCTCAGCTGGTAAAGAATCTGCCTGCAATGCAGAAGATTAGGGATCGATACCTGGGTGGGGAAGATCCCCTGGAGGAGGGCATGGCAACCCACTCCAGTATTCTTGCCTGGAGAATCCCATGGACAGAGGAGCCTGGCGGGCTACAGTCCATGAGGTTGCAAAGAGTCAGACACGACTGAGCCCCCACAACTAAGCAGTAAGGGATTGTTGAGTAGAAAAAGTATGGGAAACCCTGGTACGTTGTTCATGATTCCTCAAGAAAGCAGGTTTGTTTAGCAACAAAGCCACGCAGCAGAAAAACACGAGACCTGCCCCCAAAACAACGAGACTCACATCCTGCCCAGCGAGCTCAGTAAGTCAGTGATCCCTGGGACATACTCTGCACACATGAAACACAGTCATTTGTGGACCTAGCTTGACCACGCAGGGACAGGAAAACTTCCCTGCTCAAGCTGGAGCAGAAGCTGATGTTGGAAGCATGACATAAACTCAAGAAAGACAAAGACGTTCTTCTCCTCCCCACTTTTCCTTCGATTTTAAAACTGTAGCCCAGTAAGTTCTCAGGGTGCGCGGCATGTCTCTCCCTCCCACTTACAAGCCTCACAAGCATCCTCTTCTAATAAATCACTTATCAATCACTTTGCCTCCTGCTGAATTACTTTCTGTGCTGGGCCATAAAGGACTATGGTGCCGAAGCTCTTCGGAGCCCCTGAAGTGACACCGAACAGTTTCAAATCAGCTATAAGTATACCTATACTCCCTCCCTTCCACTCCCCCAATCCCAAGTCTAGCTCTTTAAAATGCTATTTGGGATCCACTGAAGGAGCCCGTGACCCGCCAATGGGTGGCAACTGCGGTTTGAACACTGTCCTAGGGCCTCCAGGTCTCTCACCTTAAACATTGGTTGATGAGGGCCTCATGGCTAAGCAGCTCCTCCGGCGGGGGCACGGCAGGCATGGAGAACTGGTGCTGCATGGGGCTGGGCTGGGCCTTCTGGAAGGAGGCCTGGCAGATAAAGATGGGCCTGCCATGTTGCACGGCCTTCACGAAGCGCACAGAGAAGCTTGCCCCTGTCCGCGTCCGCTCCACCTGGTACAGCACCGGCACCTTCGGGTCCCCTGCAGCGGGCACAAGGCACACAGTGAGCCCAAGTGAGCCCCGTAGGCCCGCTCACCTAATAGTTCTCCACTTCTTTTCTGCTCAGTAGCTACTGACTGCGGCCTGCTGAGTCCCAGGTACTGGGGATACAGGGAGGAAACCTAGACTCTGTCATCAGGATGTTCCTGGTGCAGGCAGAGCTCCTGTCCATCAGTAGCACTGGACAGAAGGGACACTGCCAGATTCCCTGCATTCAAAGCCTGGCTCTGCCACTCACCAGCTGCAGCCGTGAGACCTTGGGGAAATCACTTAACCTCTCTGAGCAGTTAGCCCATCTGTGAAATGGGAACATCATAGTGTCCATACCTCTCAGGATTTCAGTGAGGGTAAATTAGTACAGAGTTGTAAGGTGTGTTCAGAATAATATCCAGCACACACAGTAAGTTCTCTGTGTTTAAATGAAATACTCTCAGCTTTTGTCTTGTTCCACCTGTGACTGGGATCTTGTCATGAGCCCGGTACCATTCTTCTAGATCAGAGGTCAGCAGATCTGGCCTGCTGCCTGTTTTCTTTCTTTAAAATAATTGTATCTGTTTATTTTTGGCTGCCCCGGGTCTTCACTGCTTTCTGAGGGTTTTCTCTAGCTGCTGCGAGCAGGGGCAATTCTGGTTACGGCGCTCGGGCTTCTCACTGTGGTGTCTTGTTGCAGAGCACAGGCTCTAGGCACCTGGGCTTAGTGGTAGCACTCAGCCTCAGTGGTTGCAGCGTGGTCTCAGTTGCTCCGCGGAACGTGGGATCTTCCAGAGCAGGAATTGAACCCATGTCCCCTGCAACAGCAGGTGGATCATTGTCCATTGCACCACCAGGGAAGTCCCTGCTGCCTGTTTTCTTTCTGTTTTTCTTTCCTACCTTCCTTTTTTTTTTTTTTTTTTTTTGAGAACAAGCAAAGGTTATTTATTCAGAATTTAGTACATCAAGGGAGTCAGCCACAATTACTTCCATTTGGCAGAGACCCAAAGGCAGACAGAGGAGTGGGAAAGCTTTATAGTGGGGAAAGAAAAGGTTTCCGGTGTGCCCTGCTTGGAGACCACTGGCAAGGGGAAGCTACAGGTAGGCTAACTATGTAATTGATGCAGGGCGCATGTTTGGCTTTCCCTAGTTAGTCCTAAGTTGGAAACGGGTAAAAAGTAAGGAAGCTCTCAGTTATTCACCAAGTCCTGGCCATTAGGGGCTGATCCTTACAGGGACTATGGTTTGGCTTCCTAGACTGGCTGCTAGAGATGGTGGTCTGACATCCTCCAAGCCTGACTTGTAGATAGTAGGCTGGTTTCCTATGCTAGTTGCTACCAGTTGTGGCTCAGAGTACTTTTTTTTATATACGGTTTGGCCATTGTCTGATATTCATTCTCCCAAGAAAGGCCTGCTGTCAAGTCAGTTCCTTCATTCTTAATGCAAATGGAAGTCACTATGTCCTTCTCCTTTGGTATCTGCTCTGTCAATGCAAGAGGGGAAACACTGGCCCCAGGGTAAGGACTTTCAACCCTCAACAAACAGGCTGGGAAGAGTTTTTAGAGGGAGAGAGTCTTCCTGGTGTTCCTAAAGTCCTTTGGTCTGAGTCAGACGACCTTGGAGAACATCTAGGTGGTAAAACAACTTGGGGATGATTTTCAACTTTGAGATGCAAGAAGCAAGTCTAGAGAAGTGTTGTTTCTTCCACCTTGTCCAGGTGGGAAGCCCCTGCCAGGCACAGGAACTCATTCGACAGCCATAAACACGCCTGTAACGCCTTGAAGCCCAGCAGGTTTGCTCAGGTCTGCTAGCTGGCAATGCTAAAGGACATTGTTATCAGAATGGGGGCTCCTCAAGGCCTTAGTGGAGTAGAAAGTGGCAACCCACTCTAGCATTCTTGCCTAGAGAATCCCATGGACAGAGGAACCTGTTGAGCTACAGTACATGCGGTCACAAAGAGCCAGACGCAACCGAGCAACGGAGCACGCACACAAGGCCAAAGGCCTTTGAGAAGGGTTTCGCAAGAGTCCAGAAGCTGGAGATAGCTACATGAGCAGTCTGATCTCAGGGGATGGGAAAGAGGCCTCCCTTCCCTACCAAAAAAAGGTTTTCATCCAGTCCTTGGGCTACAGCTAAAATGCAGTATTTTCCATCACTAGTGATTTACCTTTCAGTATGAATGAGTTCTTGGAGAAGGCAATGGCAACCCACTCCAGTACTCGTGCCTGGAAAATCCCATGGATGGAGGAGCCTGGTGGGCTGCAGTACATGGGGTGGCGAAGAGTCGGACACCACTGAGCGACTTCACTTTCACTTTTCATTTTCATGCATTGGAGAAGGAAAGGGCAACCCACTCCAGTGTTCTTGCCTGGAGGATCCCAGGGACAGGGGAGCCTGGTGGGCTGCCGTCTATGGGGTCGCATGAAGCGACTTCGCAGCATCAGCATCAATGAGTTCTAGACCTGTTCTTTAAAATTTGTATTGGAACAGAGCAGGTAGGCTCTGCAGTATATTGAAGGAAGAGAGATAAAGAGTTATGGAGTTGAGTGCATTTGTTATATTGACCTGAAACAGATAACCAGATATTTCTCCAGCGAAGATATGTTTCTTCAGGATCAGCAGGGAATTGCAATTTGAGGTCTGCAACCATGGTGAGCCAGGTACAAGTCCTCACCCAGCAAGGGAAGGAGCCCGCTTTTATAGAGGGGGGAAAGGGGGGCTACAGTACAGTGTGATTAGGAGGGTCCTAGTAAACAAGGAGCCTATGGTTTTTCATTGGCTGATTCCTTGCCAGAAAGGAGTCTTTCTTTTTCCTCTTGGGCTCCATTGTCACAGGGCACGAGAGCGCCCTCTTCTGGCCTTCTAACACTCCTGAATGGAGGTTTCCGTTTTCAATTTTTACAGTTAAACTAAGGTATCTTCTCATGTTGGTTTCACATTAACTATGCCAAGTGGGTCTTACCCAATTGTATAGATGGGGATATTGATGCCATAAATAACATTTTTGGAGAATACAGCCAAGCCCATTTGTTTATGTATTTCGACTATTTTGCCCATAAAATCGAAAATATTTATGATCTGCCTTTATAGAACATTTTTTGACTCCTGCTGAAGAATCTCCAAGCTCTAAACCTATATCAGGGCTTCCCTGGTGGCTCAGCTGGTAAAGGAATCCACCTACAATGTGGAAGACCTGGGTTCCATCCCTGGGTTGGGAAGATCTCCTGGAGAAGGGAAAGGCTACCCACTCCAGTATCCTGGCCTGGAGAATTCCATGGACCGTACCAAGCCAGATGACAACTATCTAGAGAAATACATTAAAAAAAAAATAAACAAAAACCCAAACTCACATTCTCTCCTAGGCTTCAAGAAAAAGAATTGATACGATAAATGGCCAAGAACCAGACCCCAACCTCACAGTATCTTTTAATTAAAAATATCACTGGAGGACTTCCCTGGTAGTCCAGTGGTTAAGACTCTGTCCTTCCAATGCAGAGAACAAGGGTTTGATCCCTGGTCAGGGAACTAAGGTCTAAGATCATTGAAGCACCATCACTGTTTATAAATCTTGATATACCCGGTAGAGGGGGCTTCCCTGGTGGCTTAGCAGTAAAGAATTCACCTGCAATGCAGGAACTGAGGTTTGATCCCTGGGTCGGGAAGATACCCTGGAGCAGGAAATGGCAACCTACTCCAGTATGCTTGCCTGGGAAATCTCATGGTCAGAGGAGCCTGGCTGGCTAAAGTCCATGGGGTCACAAAGAGTTGGACACGACTTAGCAACTAAACAACACCCTGGTAGTGGGTCACATCAGAAACGAATAAGAGCTTCCCTTTCTGCCTGGCTCCCAGGAAGCTTGGAACTAGCTTTTATATAAAACTGAGATGATAGGCCTTAGCCTAGTATTCTGACACAATCATTCCCCCCAAATCCTAGTCTCCTGGCCCTTTAATTGTTTACTTTTAAAACTTTTGCCCCAAATGTTTAATTTTTTTCCCCACACTTTATTTTCTTGCAGGTTATATTCCATTACAGGTTATTAAAAGATATTGAATTCTCTATACCTCACAGTAAATCTTTGTTGCAGATCTATTTTATGTGTAATAGTTTGTATCTGTTAACCCCATACTCCTAATCTGCCTCAACTTTTATTTTATTTTTTAAATTAAGGAATTTATTTTTGGCCACATTACACGGCTTGCAGGATCTTAGTTTCCTGACCAGGGAGCGAAGCTAGTACCTTCACAGTGAAACCATGGAGTCTTAACCACTGGGCCGTTAGGGAATTCTGACTTTTAACAGTCAGTTATTTTAAGCTGTCTTCTTTCAAGAAGTTGAAAGGGGATACAAATAACTGGTGATTATTAGGATATAGCGGTGTTGGCACCATTCATTTCATACTGCTCCTAGATAGAGAATTTCCAAGGAAGTGGATGCCTCCCCTAGAACCTGAGATGGGCTCTCCCATGGTTTTGGAATTATTTCCCAAGAGTGAAAGAGAAAAGCACAGAAGGAGAACAAAGCACAGAGCTTGGAGTCACCCAACCTCAGGTTCAAATCCTGGCCTTGCCTCTCTGAGCATTATGGAAGCTGCTTACATAACCTCTTTGGGTCCAAGGTTCCTTACACGTAGAATAAACACCCCTTGGTTTTACTGAAGAGGATCAAACAAGACAGTGCAAATTGTAATCACTCCCATATATTCATTGTCAAAAAATAATGGTAAGTACTGTTTATGGAGAACTCACAACCTGCCAGGCCCTGCACTAGCTACTTCACCTACAAAGACTCAGAATTCTTTTCAGAAACTGGATAATGAAACTGGTTCAAAGGGATCAGGTAATGCCCCTACTTCCACAAAACAAAACTGTCTCACTGGGCAAGAAGGATTACAGTATCAAAAGGCCAGGATTTTTGGAGTCTACAAGCAAACTGAGGGAACCAAGGGCACAAAGGTATGTCTGCTTCCAACTGGCATAAAGGTTAAGAACAGGGCTCACCTCAAAATAAGCATTCAAATACTTTATAGCAATGGCTATCAGGAAAGGACAGGAAATCAAGGGATGGGGAGTGACAAACAGGGTATAGTATGAAAAGCTATATTTACTATTAAAGTATTCTATATTTGTATATATGCTGGGAAAGACTGAAGGCAAAAGGAGAAGTGGGCGACAGAGGATGAGATGGTTAGATAGCATCACTGACTCAATGGACATGAATTTGAGCAAACTCTGGGAGACAGTGAAGGACAGGGAAGCCTGGCAGGCTGCAGTCCTTGCGGACATGACTAATTGAGTGAACAACGATTCTATATTTGTAAAATGAAGGGGGGAAACCCACTGTCTTTCTTAATACAGATCACATTTCATAAAGTTGCATAAATTCTTCTCAGTTGATGGGACCACGCAGAAGGCAGAGACTCTTAAAATTGGGAGCATCTGCTTAGGAGTGAGATTTTTATGTTTTCTCAAAAGAGCCTGAGTTTTAAAAGATTATGCTCTTCCTTTGATTTGATCCCAGGGTTGTAAGCAGCTAGAACAATCTCGCTTGGCCCAGGCCCGCCTGCATTTTTCAGGTGGGAAGAAGGAGAGGGTGAGGAAGAGTGGTTATCTCACTCAAGGAGAGCTGGCCATCAGTGACAAAGCTCCACCTAGACCAGAGGTCTCTTGATTCCCAGGCTGGTCTCTTTTCCAAACTCCCAGCAGGGATTCCAGGACTTCTCTGAGGAACCAGCACTGGGACTGGCATGAGAAGGTGAGTAAAGGACAAAGAACAGAAGACCCACTGGGAACAGTTAAGCACCAACAAGTACCTAGTATCTCAACAGGTACTGGGTCTAAGATTCTTCCTGGCCCCTGCCTTCTTCCTCTAGGCTTCCCTGAGGGTGATCAACTAACCTCACCATCCCTCTCCCCTCCCCTTCTCTCCCGCTTTCCCCTCAGCCACCACCCCCATCCCTCAAGGCCAGAATTCTTCTGCTGAGCCACCTGGGCCGGGGTGGGGCAGGGAAGAGTCGGTTTACCTGTCCGTACAAAGTAGCAGTGCACGGAATGCACATGGACATCTTCACTCACAGACTTGGCTGCAGCCACCAGGGCCTGGCCCACGATCTGACCGCCAAACAGCCGCTGAGTTGAGGGTACCCAGTAATGCGTTCCTCTGTGGGGAGAGGGGGACAAGAGGAAAGACTTGGGGGCTGAGCCAAATCCTACAACCTTCAGTGAGCCTCCAGTGCAGGATTTCTTAACCTGATTGGGGTTTGTAATACTTTGAGAAACCTTTCCCTAGACAAATATCCTAACATCACTCTATCTACAACTCCAAGGCTTTATCTGTGGACTTCAGTTAAGGGTAATGAACCAATCCTCGTATGTTACACTAGGAGAACAGGGATCAGAAAGGGAAACTGACTTGAGAAAGGTCACACAGTTCACAAATTGCCATCCGGAGCAATATCTGGGTCTTTTGATCCCAAGTCCAATATGTCTTCCATTGCCCATACGAGGCATGTCTCAACGCCTTGAGTAGACCAAGACGAACCCCACAAGCTGCAGGTGGACTGCATTAGCTCGGCCACTTACACCCCTCAACTTTGATAGACCAGTTCTTAAAAGAACTAAATTTAGAGCTTGGAGACCCTCAGACTTCAAGTCTAACCCATTCAGTGCACAGATGAGGAAACGCAGCCCCCAGAAGTGAAAAGTCTCCCCCAGTGAAAGATTAAGAATTAAGATTAAGTCTCAAGCTTCCCACTGCCCAGCCCAGCATTTTTCATATAAGGCACTGCAAAATTCCAGGCAGTTATTTGTAGTTGGTTAAATGGAGGAAATTAAGTTAGTGCCTAAAACAGCTTCCAATAAGCCAGGAGGAGTCTTGGAAGCTGGAACTGTTACATCCCCAGTTACAGTCAAGAAATTTAAGTGACATCAGGAAGGAAACTGGCTCAGGCCTCAGAATGAATAAGGAGCTACTAGATGCCACCTCGGAGAAGGCGATGGCACCCCACTCCAGTACTCTTGCCTGGAAAATCCTATGAACAGAGGAGCCTGGTAGGCTGCAGTCCATGGGGTCGCGAAGAGTCGGACACGACTGAGCGACTTCACTTTCACTTTTCACTTTCATGCATTGGAGAAGGAAATGGCAACCCACTCCAGTGTTCTTGCCTGGAGAATCCCAGGGACGGGGGAGCCTAGTGGGCTGCCGTCTCTGGGGTGGCACAGAGTCGGACACGACTGAAGCGACTTAGCAGCAGCAGACCCCACCTAGTGGTGGTGGGGATGGAGTATGTAAAAGGAAAAAGTGACTGCAAGGAGCTGCGGACACGTTTGTTCCCTCGGACAAATCATTGCCCTTTCAGGGCTGGCTCTCCCAGGGACCTGACCCTTCCTGGGGAGGCTGCTGAGAAGGATACCTCGGATCACCACTTTATCTGCCCAGATTGCCAGGACCTCCCGGGGATGAGGCTGCACAGAGCCCCGCGCCGAGGAGGAAGCCGGGGCAGCTTCGTCAGGCACAAGTTCCCTCCCAATTACTGCAGAGGCATCGCGCACAGAGCCCATCCTCGTCCAGAGGGGTACGAGCAGAGGCAGTGGGGTTGCAGCAACCAAGATCAGAAGACTCTGACCCGATGCGGGGGTGCGGACCAGATGCGGCCGGCTACCTGAAGAGATCCTCGTCCAGCGGCTCGAGGTTGAGCACGCTGGTGACCAGGACGCTGCGGAGGTCCCCGGGTGGATCCCCGCCGCCCTGTTCGTCTTCCGGGTCCTGAGGGGGCGACATGTAGTTCACCAGCTGCCGGCACGGGCCGCTGCGCTGGAGGGACACACGCGGACACCTGAACAGAACGCGCAGCCTCGAGAGGACTCTTAAGTAACCGGAAATCTCCCTCAAGCCCTAAGAAAGAGCGAAAGCCCGCATCCTCTTTATGATTGGTCGGTGCTCCTGTCAGTCTTCGGATGGGCGAGCCCATCTGCTCTCTAGCAATTGAGGAAAATGAGTGCCAGTCCGGCGAACCCATGCGTGACTGGATATGACGGTGAGGGGGCGGAGCCTCGAGACTGGATAATAAGGGCTCAGTGTCATTTTTCCCTACTTGTCGGAGAGCAAACCCACCTAACCCACGGTAACCGTCTCAGGCAGAGGGCTTCTCCTGAGCTCCGTAACAAGGCACCCAATAGAGGCCCGCTCTTAAGGCATCCTGGGGACCAACAGCCTGTAGGCCCTCCTAGGTGACCTCTGATCCCCAGTGTTGATCTTAGTGCAGCCCCTGGCTGGGCCGAGGGGGCGGCCATGGAGCTCGGGAGCTGCTTCAAGACCTACGAGGACTTCAAGGAGTGCTTCAGCGCCTACAAAAAGGAGAACAAGTGTTCCTTCATTCTCAGGAACTGCGTCTCCGTCCGGTACCACAACCTCAACCATGGCACCTCTATCCGCGAGGACATCCTGTAAGGGCGTGGCGGGGGCGGGGCAGGAGGGTGGGGAGGAGGCCGGACGGTCCCAAAAAGGAGGGCGGCGTGGAGGAGGGAGTGCACCTGGGCGCCCCCCGACCATGCCCCGTCTCTGAGCAATTCCACATTGAGCACCTGCTTGGTGCCTGGGAAAAGCGCAAAACCTCCACAGGCATCGCCTTTTGACCACCCACGTCACCTCCACTCACTCATGCCTTCATTCCCAGCTTTCCTGGAATTCATGACGACTGCAGTTTATCGCATTTTTTGAGCACCTGCCATATCCCAGACACAAAGTATAGCCTTCACAATGGATGAAAAGGCCTTGGCGAGAATCTTGTTCATGTCTTCTCTTTACAAAGCAGTGACACTGGTCAGTCGTTGGTTCGTTAGATTGGTCATTCATTCTTTCATTCTTTTCTTAGTTCTGTAAATGGTTCTCGAGCTCCAAAGATTAACAAACCGGTTTTCAAACACTTCCCATGTCCCAGGCAGCGTTCTCTATTCTAGGCACGCTTTCACCTACAGGGGTGTATTGAAAATCACAGGTAAATGTCATTTTTCCCATTTGGCAGATGAGAAAAGAGGCTTGGAGGCTAAGCTAAGGGCTGAAAACTCACTTGCCTTCAGGACTCAGGTGAAACAGCCCCGTGTAAGAAAGCTGAACTTTTAATTTAACTATATGAAAAGGAATGTTGAAACAATCAACGCCAGGTCTTTGTGCTAGGGAGAATAGGCGTGTAAACTGGGCAAAATTGAGAACAGGCCAATTAACTGCAGCTGATGGTCTCCATGTGAGAGCGAAGATCCAGTGTTCCCAGATATGGGGCAAACGGAGTTAGCAGTCCAGGCTTTATGTGAATGTGTCCACTTTTAAAAGATTGGAAATCAATTCACATGTGAACATGCTTTCTATGGGCCAACTTTGAGAGTCAAAGTGTATCTGAGTTTGAGACCTCTAGGTTGAGACATTTGGCCAAAGCTCACTCTCTGGCCAGGCAGGTGGTGTTTTTTTTTCCCTGTTCTGAAGTCCAGTGCTGTGCTGGGTACAGATAAATATGAATAAGTAATTAAACTTGTGCTCGAAGAGCTTGAGATGGCATAGTACATGGACTAGTGTGTGACAAATGCTTTATTAGATATGTGCAGAGGAAGAAGTGACAAGTGTCTGGGAAGACAGGAAGGGCTTCACACTGGAAGTAATGGTTTCTGCTGGGCTGTGAATGAAAGCAGAAGGTTAGTGCAGAAGTTCAGTGGTTAATATCAAGTATCACAGAGGGGTTTGACCAGAAGGAGCTGTGGAGTGAAGACACAAATATATGAAAGAATGTGGCATGTTTGAGAAACAGTGTAGGATGCCATACCTGGCAGGAGGTCATGTCAGTTGCAGTTCACCCATCAATAAAAGCTTCCCTTGTGGCTTCACTGTAAAGAATAGATCTGTAACACGGAAGACCTGGGTTTGATCCCTAGGTTGGGAAGATCCCCTGGAGAAGGGAAAGGCTACCCACTCCAGTATTCTGGCCTGGAGAATTCCATGGACTGTATAGTCCATGGGGTTGCAAAGAGTTGGACACAACTGAGAGACTTTCATCAATAAATGTTCATCGAGCTTCCCTGGTGGCTCAGATGGTAAAGAATCTGCCTGCAATTCAGGAGAGTGGGGTTTGATCCCAGAATCAGGAAGATGCCCTGGAGAAGGGCATGGCTACCCAATCCAATACTTTATGGAGAACCCCATAAAGTGTGACTGTGAGGTGTTTGGACTTTGATCTATGCCTGTAGCATCTTTCTAAGCAATGAAAGAATGTAAAAAAAAAAAAAATGCCCTGCTTCAAACTGCTTAACAGTATAGGCCAGATAAAGTGCAATAGCCTCCCTGATGCTCTCTTGATTAAGTCCAGGACTATTATTAACCTGGCTCACCAGACCATCTAACCCTTTTGACCTCCCCATCTTGCACTGTGTGCTCTGTACTCACCAACTTACTCCATGATCAGCTCTTGTCCCAAGCCCATAGCTTCCTAGTCCTTGCACTTAACCACTTCTGCTGGTTAGAATAACCTTGTCCATCACTATAGCTCTCTCTTCCTCAAACATCAGTTGTTTTGTATACTATTCTTTCTGTACTGTATATCCTGAACTACAATTTACCTAACATTTTTCTTTAAATTGTTCTAATATTCAAAGAAACTTTAGAACCAATCTAAGTAATACTATATAAGAAGTAACAGTATGCTGGCCAAAAAATAGTATATCTTTTATAAGTAAGTATTAAACATTCATGTGTTCTCTGCAGTCATTTTGGACCACTTGTGGAAAACTCTGTCTTAGCTAATTGTTACTTTTCCTTCAGATACTAGCATAATTTCCAAAAAGCCTTTCTTAACTCCCTGAAGCTTAGGTTCAGTGCTCCTACTCTGTGTTCTGACAGCGCTTGTTATAGCTCTTTGCACATCTTTTTGGAATATAGTTTACAGAGGTTTCCCTGGTTTGCTGAGCTCTTTGAGGGAGGGACTCTGGTTTACTATTTTTTGCATTCTCACTGATTGACACCATGCTGCTTGCTTAGAATCAAGTCCAAACCCCTCATAAATGCACCTAGACGCCCTTCGGGTGGATCACCTCCAGGGTCTAGCACAAGGCTTGTCCCACAGCAGGCCTTAAGTGACCGTTGAATGATTGAGTCATCGAGTAGTAAATGTATAACTCAGTGAAACTGGAGCTGCAGGGACTCAGAGAAAAGTCACAGTGGGCTGGGGAAGTAAAGAGAGACGAGGAGGCTTGAGCTGGGCCCTCAGAGACAAGGAGGTGTCAGGAGGTGTATTTTTTATCTGCTGCTGTAACAAATTACCACAAACACAGTGATGAAAGCAACACAAATTTAGTAGCTTACCGTTCTATAGGTTAGAAGTCAGGCCCAGATCTGACTGGGCTAAAACCAAGGCCTCAGCAGAGTTGTATTTCTTTCTGGAGTCCCTGTGCATGTGTGCTAAGTCACTTCAGACTCCATGGACTGCAGCCCTCCAGGCTCCTCTGTCCATGGGATTCTCCAGCCAAGAATACTGGAGTGGGTTGTCGTGTCCTCCAGGGGATCTTCCTGACCCAGGGATCTAACCCAAGTCTCCTGAGGCGCCTGCGTTGCAGGCGGCTTCTTTCCCTCTGAGCCACTGGCGGAGCCCCTGGAGTCCCTGTAAGAGAGTCCATTTTCAAGCCTTCCAGCTCCTAGAAGCTGTCCACACTCCTTGACTCATGGTCCCCTTCCAGCTTCTAGAAGCTGTCCCCATGCGTTGACTCATGGTCCCCTTCCAGCTTCTAGAAGCTGTCCACATGCCTTAACTCATGGTCCCCTTCCTCCATCTTCAAACCAGCAGTGGCTGGTGTGGTCCTCACATCTTATCACTCTGATCCTGCCTTGTTCCATCTCCTTTTCTGGTGCCCCTTCTGCCTCCCTCTTCCATTTTTTAGGATCCTGTGGTTATATTAGGCCTACCCAGATAATCGATAGTTTCCCTTTTAAAAAATCAGGTAATTTTAAAAAAAAATCAGGTAATTAGTACCTTGATTCCATCTGCAATCTTAATTCCCCTTTGCCATGTAACCCAACATATTGACAAATTTTAGAGATGAGGAAGTTGGCATCTTCAGGGGCCCATCTGCCTGTGACAGGAGGGTTAACATGCTGGAGGGAAAAGTGGTGTGTGAGCCAGTGCATATGTTAACATGCTGTACCTGGAAGGCAGTGAGGAGACATACTTGACTAGAAGGAAGATTTATGCTGGAGCAGTACCAAAAAGAATGTCAGGGACTTAGCTAACAGAGGTGCAGATTAGTTTTATTTCGTTTTTGCAGGTTGAACAGTTATTTAAATGAATTTGTTTTTGAGTGGTCAATATAGTCATTTAATTTTTTTAATGTCAAATTACATCAAAGTTTGCAAAAGGCAATGTCCCTTCCAGTATGTTATCTAGAGACAACCACTCTTATCTTCCTGACATACTCTGAGCTTGAAAAAATATATCTTGTGTATACATATGCACCTTTAAAAAAAAAAAAAGAAACACCGGTGACTGACTTTTTTTTTTGTTTTTGGTGACAATGTACCGCATGTGGAATCTTAGTTCCTTAACCAGGGATCAAACTTGGGGCCCCCTGCATTGGAGTCTTCACTGCTGGACCACTGGGGAAGTCCCTTGCATACTGCTTTTATGTATCATTCTGCACCTTGTTTTTCTCACTTATCAGTGTATTTTGGAGATTACTCCACATCACTCCATTGTATGAGCCATTTGATTCATTGATTTTGGCAATTGTTAACTGAAAACTTACTCCATGCTACTGTCTAGAAACAGTGTTGAAAAACATAAGTTGAGTCCCTGCCTTCATAGAGCTTGCCCTCCAGTCAGGGAGACAAATATTAAATTCTAATTGCAGAAATAACAATTTCCTTAAAATAGTAGTAAGAGGGAATTCCCTGGCTATCCAGTGGTTAGGACTGCTAAGGGCCCAGGTTCCCTTTCTGGTCAGCCTCAAAGCCAATTAGTCAATCAATCAATAAGATAGTAGTAAGAGTCTAGGCCAAAGCCTTTGACTGTGTGGATCACAATAAACTGTGGAAAATTCTGAAAGAAATGAGAATACTAGACCACCTAACCTGCCTCTTGAGAAACCTGTATGCAGGTCAGGAAGCAACAGTTAGAACTGGACATGGAACAACAGACTGGTTCCAAATAGGAAAAGGAGTACATCAAGGCTGTATATTGTCACCCTGCTTATTTAACTTCTATGCAGAGTACATCATGAGAAACACTGGGCTGTTAGAAACACAAGCTGGCATTAAGATTGCTGGGAGAAATATCAATAACCTCAGATATGCAGATGACACCACCCTTATGGCAGAAAGTGAAGAGGAGCTCAAAAGCCTCTTGATGAAAGTGAAAGAGGAGAATGAAAAAGTTGGCTTAAAGCTCAACATTCAGAAAACGAAGATCATGGCATCTGGTCCCATCACTTCATGAGAAATAGATGGGGAAACAGTGGAAACGGTGTCAGACTTTATGTTTTTGGGCTCCAAAATCACTGCAGATGGTGATTGCAGCCATGAAATTAAAAGACGCTTACTCGTTGGAAGGAAAGTTATGACCAACCTAGATAGTATATTCAAAAGCAGAGACGTTACTTTGCCAACAAAGGTCCACCTAGTCAAGGCTATGGTTTTTCCAGTGGTCATGTATGGATGTGAGAGTTGGACTGTGAAGAAAGCTGAGCGCCGAAGAATTGATGCTTTTGAACTGTGGTGTTGGAGAAGACTCTTGAGAGTCCCCTTGGACTGCAAGGAGATCCAACCAGTCCATTCTGAAGGAGATCAGCCCTGGGTGTTCTTTGAAAAGAATGATGCTGAAGCTGAAACTCCAGTACTTTGGGCACCTCACGAGACAAGTTGACTCACTGGAAAAGACCCTGATGCTGGGAGGGATTGGGGGCAGGAGGAGAAGGGGATGACAGAGGATGAGATGGCTAGATGGCATCACCTACTTGATGGATGTGAGTTTGCGTGAACTCCGGGAGATGGTGATGGACAGGGAGGCCTGGCGTGCTGCGAATCATGGGGTCGCAAAGAGTCGGAGACGACTGAGCGACTGAACTGAACTGAAGAGTCTAGGGAAGACTAGTAGTCAGAGCCAAAGGAACAGTCTAGGGTACCAGGTGAGCAAAGACAAGGAACTTTAATCTTGTACATAGCGTGGGTGTTGGCTGACACTTGATGCCAGTGCGGGCTCTTGGGGAGGAAGAAACAGCCATCCCTGATATTTTCTGGAGATAAGTTTACAGAGCACATTCACTTCCTTACCTGACTTGAACCTCTGAATCTCCTTGTCAGAAGCAGGTTTCACTCTCATTAAATGAGTTAATACATGTAAAGTATTTCTCAGAAGGCCTGCTACACAGAAAATATTCCATAAATATTATTGCCTTTATAATAATGTTATTGTGCAGATTAGGGGAAAAGGCCAGGAGAAGTTGAATGTTAAGAGGACTAGAAGTTCTACCTCTCTGCTTTACATTAAGGCTCCTAGTTTCATTATGTAACTCTTTGGAGGCGGTTACCCCCTAGCTCCTCTGTTCTTGAGCAAAAGGGAGGAGAAAAGCTGGATAGAGTCAAGGCAGGCAAGGAGCAGAGGCCCGGGTAGTCAAGGCTTGAAAGAGGAAAATAAGAGAACCTGTAACAAAAACCACCCCCAGCCCCAAAACCACCTGGTGGGAGCCAGGGAAGTCTGAATTTAGGGTACAGTTACAGTCAAGGAAAATAAGAATATGCAGAAATGAGCGAGCAAGTCAGAGCAGGGAGTGGGGTAAGATTTCTTTCTTTTTTCTTTTTTGGCCGCACCATACAGCATGTGGGATCTTAGTTCCCCAACCAGGAGTTGAACCTGCACCCCTGCATTGGAAGTGCAGAGTCTTAACTACTGGATTGCCAGAGAAGTCAGAAGATTTTCAGAAGTTGTAAGAAAGCATCAAGGTGTTAGAACTGAAGATCAGACCCATCCTGTTTATTGCCACAGCTCGAAGTTGCCTCTTCAACCACTGGCTTGTAACAACATCCCGGTGTTGATTCAGCCAACAAATTTCTAGTGAGAGGTAAAAAGGTTTACCCCTGCAGGCTTGAGCTAGGATAAAAAGATTGAGTGAATTGTGGTCTGTACCCTTGAGGAGAATCATATGCCAGAGCTAGTTTGGGAGGAAGTGAATTCTGAGCAGCTTAGGCCTTCAGCAGAGAGGGAGTGACTGCTTGTTAGGGTGTTGTAAAGGGTATTCTTGGAGCTTGTGTTGGATACTGACTCTGTGCCAGAGTGCACTGAGTTGGGCTTTTTGAATGATGTATGGATGTGTGGGATGAGCCCTTCTCTTGTGGGACTGGAGGGCAGGTGGGGGAAATGTTTTCAGCGAGTAATTTAGCAGAGCGGTGTTTCCTGCAACCAGATAGACATGCTACTGGCGCTCAGGCGAGATGATTTTAAGTGTTCATGTTAATATCTACACATAAAGATCCTCATTAAATAAACTGAGCTGATTTAAAGAAAACCATTTGAAAATACTAATACAAAGATTATAGGAATGGCTATGGCATATGGAAAGAGGATCGGTGATTCCTTGACGTTCAGGAAAAGCTGGCGTATCTGTTAAAAGTGAGAACTCTGAAGTCAGAAAGACAGGCTTTAACTCAGTTAAAGCCAACAAGACTTTTAATTTCCACAACACAGTTTCATCCTCTGCAAAATGAGGAGGATGTGGCGAAGATTACGTAAAATACACGTAGTGGTTTAAAAGTGAAGTCCCTCAGTCGTGTCCAACTCTTTGTGACCCCATGGACTGTAGCCTACCAGGCTCCTCCATCCATGGGATTTTCCAGACAAGAGTACTGGAGTGGGTTGCCATTTCCTTCTCCAGAGTATCTTCCCAACCCAGGGATCAAACCCAGGTCTCCCACATTGTAAGCAAGACGCTCTTGCTAGTGGTTTAAGCACAGTAATATTTGCCAAAGTCATAGTTGTATACATGACAGAAAATGATAGGTATTTTTAAAAGAGTCAGAGAATTGTGTCATGGGAGTTATTACTAAATGACCCAAAATCCCAATCAACTGGGAGATTGTGAGTTTTATGCCCAGTTTCCCTTCCCATATTTTTATGTACGACTGTTACGTGTGTTTCTCTTTTTGTTATGTCTTTGAGGGATTGATAGTCTTCAAACATCCTGTGAGGTATTCTGTTGTCTCTCTCCATTGCTGTTCAGTCTAATAGCTACCTTTTTTGAACACTGGAACACCTTCCCAAAAAAGTGTTCAAAAAAGGTAGCTGTTAGACTGAAGACTATCAACCTCAACATGAATCAGTCATAGGTATACATATACATATACGCCCTCCCTTTTGAACCTCCCTCCTCTGCTAAGGATTTTACAGTTTTATTTAATCCCCATCACACCCTTTGAACTAAGCCTTTGTTATCTGAGTTTTCATTTTCCACCTATCCCTGGTGGCTCAGACAATAAAGCATCTGCCTACACTGCGGGAGACCTGGGTTCGATCCCTGGGTTGGGAAGATCCCCTGGAGAAAGAAATGGCAACCCACTCCAGTACTGTTCCCTGGAAAATCCCATGGGCAGAGGACCCTGGTAGGCTATAGTCCATGGGATTGCAAAGAGTCAGACGCGAATAAGTGACTTCACTTTCTTTCTTTTCTAGTCACAAGGCTGTGTAGGAAAACGAAAATCATGCTAACAAACTAGCCACTTTTAAAATTAGTTACTACTTAGTCATTCCTTCTTGCTTGTCTCCACCAACTCCATCAACATCTTTGGTAGTCAATTTCTGGCTAATGAATAGATGAGGTAAACCTCAGGATAATACAATGCAAATAAAATTGATTGCAAACTGAAATAGCATGTCTTCCAAGAGCTGCGGTACTTGGTGAAGTCCCTGAGAGTCACAATAGAGAAATCCTTACATTCCCCACAGCCTTATGCCAGCTGACAGACGGAGAAGGAAAATCAAGGACAATGATGTGATACTGACTTGAAAAACAAAGGATTTCCAGAGCAAAAAATTAAATTAGGCCCTTGGGAAACATCATAAAGCACAGGAATATTTTGGTAAGATTGACCTTTATATATTGTGAAAGTGAGCCAGGAAATAAAGTATAAGAGTGTTTGGGGGAAATACATCAGGAAAAAAAAAATTGATTCTTCAAGTGGTTCTTTGATTATTTTAAGAACTGGCAGACAGCCACCATTATAGCTTGTTGTTCACTTGCTAAGTTGTGTCCAACTCTTTGCAACCCCATGGACTGCAGCACATCAGGCTTCTCTCTCCTTCACTATCTCCCAAAGTTTGCTCAAATTCATGTCCATTGAATTGGTGATGCTATCAAACCATCTCATTTTCTGCCACCCTCTTCTCCTTTTGCCCTCAATCTTTCGCAGCATCAGGGTCTTTTCCAATAAGTCAGCTCTTTGCATCAGGTGGCCAAAGTATTAAAGCTTCAACTTCAGCATCAGTCCTTCCAATGAATATTCAGGGTTGGTTTCCTTTAGGATGGACTGGTTGGATCTCCTTGCAGTCCAAGGGACTCTCAAGAGTCTTCTCTAGCACCATAATTTGAAAGCATCAGTTCTTCAGTGTTCAGCCTTCTTTACAGTGCAACTCTCACATCTCTGCTGCTGCTGCTAAGTCGCTTCAGTCGTGTCCGACTCTGTGCGACCCCAGAGACGACAGCCCACCAGGCTCCCCCATCCCTGGGATTCTCCAGGCAAGAACACTGGAGTGGGTTGCCATTTCCTTCTCACATCTCTACATGACTTAAATTTCATTACATACAATATTTTCATAATTTTCGTCTCATTTTTTAAAGATCTGCTCAAATCTTTTTTTCTACTATTTTCTATCAAACATGGATTCTGAAAATGTCTTTTGGGCTGCAATTAACTGAAAATCCTGACTCAAAATGCTTTATTTCTTAGCCCAGAAAAGGTGATTGTTTCAGTGGCTCAGGCTTTCCGTTTCTTTCCACTCTCCATCTTCAAGTCTCAGCTTTGTCCTCAGAGTGTCTCACCACATGGCACATATGTAGGAGTCACATTCAGAAGAAAAAGCTTGCCTTGGTTTCCTACAGACTTCCTATCATGTTTCTTTGCAGAATTGGACCTGTATCCACAGCCATTCTTAACAAGATTACCTTAATTGGCTTAGACCAGCCCTGAAGCACTTAGCTGTGTGGGGAGGAATAACAACCTGAATGAAACTGGCCCAAAGGAAGGAAGGAGGGGGATGGGGGATATTGGATTAATTACCAACCGATCATGCCTTTTTTTTTTAATTGAAGAATAGTTGAGGGAACTCCCTGGTGGTCCAGTGGCTAAGATGGTTAGGACATGGGCTTTCATTACCATGGACCCAGGTTTGATCCCTAGTTAGAGAACTAAGATCTCCCGAGCCTCAAGATGTGGCCAAAAAAAAAAAAAAAAGGAAAGAAAAGAATAGTCACTGTACTACATAAGTTACAGGTGTACAGTATAGTGATTCATAATTTTCAAAGATTTTACCCCATTCTTATTATAAAATATTGGCTATATCCCCCATGTTGTACAGCATATCCTCATAGCTTATGTTATACCTAATAGTTTGAAAGTGTTAGTCCCCTACTCCATCCTCCCCCTCCCCCCTTACCTCTTCCCACTGTTAACCATTAGCTTGTTCCCTGTATCTGTGAGTCCACTTCTTTTTTGTTATATTCTCTAGTTTGTTATATTTTTTAGATCCCACATATAGGTGATATCATATTGTAAATTACCTTTCTCTGCCACAACCTTTTAAACAAATTCACTTTTGTGTGTGCTAAATCACTTCAGTAGTGTCCGACTCTGTGCAGCCCTATGGACTGTATAGCCCACAGGCTCCTCTGTCCATGAGATTCTCTAGGCAAGAATACTGGAGTGGGTTGCCACGCCCTCCTCAGGGGATCTTCCCAACCCAGGGATCAAACTTGAATCTCTGACATCTCCTGCATTGGCAGGCAGGTTCTTTACCACTAGCGCCACTGGGAAGCCTGAATTCACTTTTAGTTGTAGTGATTTTTCTTGGATCAGGTACTGATTATTCAGAGACCAGTGCTCTGGTTATTTCTGTATTTATAGATAAGCTTTGGAGGCTGAGAGGAAATGAAGTGACTTGTTCACTCTCACACAGCTAAGTGGTAAAGCTGGAAATTAAACTCAGATCTTCTGAGTCTTGTTCCTAACTCAGATTATGTTGTCTAAAATGGTTTGACTTCACCTGTAAAAATTCTGTCCATTGCTCAAGGTACAGTTTACACGCAACAGGGACACAAATCTCATGGAAAATTAATCGAAAGCTTTAGTTCTGTCCCAATCCCCATAGTCAGGGGGGATTAGTCTTTATTCAGTTATAAGTGTATTAGTCATACCTCTGTTTAACCCTTCACTTAGTTTTGACTTTACTGATCATCTGTGTACTAATCTCCCTGCTCAACAGACTTTGACAGTAGAGCCTAATTTGTCTCCATCACCTTCTGAGCAACTAGTATAGTGTTTGGTACAAAACAGACTTAGTAAATGTTTGAAATTAAACAAAGAACTTGTCCAAAGTTACAGTTAATAGTAGTGCTGGGATAGAAGCCAAGTCACCTGACAGAACTCTCCTGGTGATCTTCCTACTGTGCCGCTCAAACTGTAAGATGAATTTCCTGTCATGCCATCACTCCTTTAATGTGTGTGTTCTGAGCACCTATTCTGTGCCAGGTGCAGTACTGGGCACTGGGAGTACACGGGGGGCACAGTCCAGTTAGAGGAAAATAAACACCTACAGAGTAGATTTGGCTGACTTCCTTCCTTCAGGTCCTGGCTGAGCATGCTGGGATAGAAGCACTAGGGGGGATTCAGAAGTATAAAACCCTATCCCTGTCTTAAAGAGAGTCTATGCCTTCACTTGGGAGATAGAAATAAATATAGATTAAAATTACTACAGTGCTCCAATAATTCTTCCAAAAGACTTGTGTATTTCACTGTGTGTAAGTTACAGCTCAATACCAAAGATTAAGGGAAGCAGGAAAAAATGACCGAGGCTTTAACCTAGTGCCCCTGAAGTTTGAAGTGCTTGATGCCAACAAGCGCAGTATGTTTGGAGATCTTTAAGGACCTTATTGAACCTGAATAAAGTATTGAGGGTCAAGTTGAGGAAGGTAAAAATGAGAATTCAGAAGGAGAAATATTTTGGAAGAAGACAGGCAACATAATGGTTAACTACATAGACTGTAGCCATGCAGGCTTAGTTCAAATCCCAGATTCTCCAGTTTTAGCCAGAGGGTTAAATCCCAGATTCTCATGCTCAAGAACCTCTTTAAGCCTGTTGCCTCATCTGTAAAATGTGGATGGTAGAACCCTTTTATTAGCATGAAATGATGCATGTAAGAGGTTTACATGGAACTTGGCATATAGTAATCCTTATACATGCAATAGTGGGAGAAATGAATTTAAAAGACTTAACATATTGGATATAAACCTGGAGAAGGAGGAATTAAAAAGAATGCTGATGTCTCCACAGGGAGGTGCAGTCGTTAATGAACTAGGAAAAGGGGAAAGAGTTTTATGGTTGGCACTCACCAGTGTCTTTTTGTTTTTCTTTTGACTAGGTTGACAAGCATGGATTATGAGCACATAAAGTCAATACAATGTAATGAGCTAAGATCTATGCCAAGATGTTGAGCCAGCGGAAGGGTAGGGCCCATCCTGAGGGCTTGGGGGAGGCCTCCTAGGAAAGAAGGTAGTTGCATCTAGTCCTGAAGATTGAGTAAGCTCTGAGATGAAGACAGGTGGGTAGGGCATTCCAGACAGAGAGACAACACGAGCAAAGGCAAAGAGGTGAGACACAGTGTAGGGAACCCGGGAAGCAGTTGGTCTTTCTAGGGTACAATAGAGTAAGACGGTGGGGGCAATGGAAAACAGGCGGGAGATCAGGCGGAGGCTGTACCGCGGTCACACCTTGCTGGCCTTGCCGTATCACCAGGCCACTCCCTGAGCCAGGGATGACGTGGCCGCCCCGCTGCTGTGCACACAGCAGGTGCAGGCATTTTCAGCCTCAGGCCCTTCCGCCCTGTAATTTCAAGCCAGACTTCCTATTTCTCTAAGCTTGCCCCACAGGGTGAGCAAACAGGACCAGATGGATTAGTGTTTGGAAAGGGTTGTTGAGATGCCAGCGTTGTGTCGTGTCATGCCAGAGGCTGAGATTTTTTTTTCCCCTTCATTAATCTTTAGGTTGGGACCTCTCTGAGGAGGCAGGGGTGTGACCTGTCCCACCCACCTGTGGTCCCTGAGTCATTTAGCCAGCCCATCTTTGACAAGCATCTGCTGAAAGAATAGCATTTGTGCCAGGTGCTTAGAATACGCTGAGGACTGATTTACTCTTGACACTTGAAAACAGCCCCATCCAATTGGAAAAGTACTGCATAAACACCCAAGAATAGGTCACAAGTCTTAGGAGCTGTAATAACAGTTGATGACTCCTATTTAGAATAAATAAAAGGCTGAACCAGGCTCTGGGCCAAATACTACCTCGGTGGCTTATTTAAATCTCGTAACAACCCTATTTAGTTTTATTTTATGATGTTAAGGAAACTGCATACAGAGAGGTGAGGTACCTTGCCTAAGATCAAACAGCTTCTGAGTGGTAGAGCCTGGATTCAAATCCAGGAGTCAGCCTCCAGCCTCCCCACTGTGTAACCACTACTGCTACCCCAAAAATCTGCTAACCTTTTGTTCCAAATAAATGCTATGAATCTTAAGTAAGGAGCAATTACTGTGGCTTGAGGGCATCCATAAACGTTTCCTGGAGAAGGTAGGACCTAATTTGGGCCTCAAAGGTAGAAGAGGGGGAGAGAACAGATATTCAGTTTAATTACCAGTTTCCTTTGAGTAGGCGCTTTCAGCCTAGAATGGCAATGCTGGTAGAATCCCAGGGATCATCAAGCCTCAGGGTTCTCACTCTCTCAGGATGTAGACATTTTTCTTTAAGTCAAAGATGAACCCAGATCTTTCCTCTTAGAGAGAAAGCCCAGATCTACCCTAACCCCTGAGACCTCTTTTATTTTTGCTGCCTGAGGGAGGAGGCAGAGAAGGCAATGGCTCCCTGAAGGCAGGAATGAAAGGACACTTTAGACAGCAGGTAACTAGCTCTGCTGTTGCTGTTTATCTATTTCCCCTTATATCTTTGCCTCAGATTGACAACTACAGATGGGAAAATGAGAGTAAATAAAAGGAGTTGGAGCTTAGAACTTCTGTAGATGCAAATTAAGGGTGTTTTAATTGGATGGGGTCTTGAAGAAAGACCTGACCACTTTGGGACTGGAGTGTGAACGTGAATCTTTCTCTCCCATATCCTATACCACACTGTGGTCTCTAGGAAATGTATCAGGCACTGTAAGTCCCTACAGGGCCTAGACTTGTAAGAGAAAAATGAGTGGTCAGCACCTGTTTCATTGTTGCTTCTGCCTTCCCTAGATATGTGCAGGTGAAATTTGTCTGTATTCGGACCCAGTCAAACAGGAAGAGAGCAGCAGAAGCAGACATGTGCCCAGCATACTTGCTCCTGCGGTACAATGAGAAACTGGATAGACTGTTCATCAGTGAACTCAACACACAGCATATACACACTGACCCCAAAACCACGGGTCCTAGAGGAGACGCCACCGGCAAATCTCAGAAGAAACTCCAGTCTGCACAGCCTGAGGTCAACAAAGACCTTGGCACAGCTGCTAAGCCCCCAGTTGAACCATCGTTTTGCTTAGACAAGGTGCAAATACCCGCCAAGCCAGAGCAGGAGGGCATTACTCCTTCTGACCTGGCCAAGATAGCCAAAGTGATGAAGAACTTTCTTAAGGTGGACGTGGGTTCCATGGCCTCCTTCAGTGTGGGCAGCAGCCGAGACCTGGACCGGCTCAGTTTCCAGAGCAGCAAGATGAGCGATCTGTTTGTCCGCTTCCCAGAGAATCTCTTGCTGCACCGGGTAGAGAATGCCCAGGGCCACATCCTCTACGCTTTCCTGGTGGAGAGCAAGGAGCGAGAGGGGCGGGTGGTGCACTTCGCGGTGCTCAAGGCCGAGACAGCCACTTCCGTGGCCAAGATGCTAAGCATCTTTACGGAGTTCAACTCAGACTGGCCCAAGGTCAAGGTGGTCTTCGTGGACCCATCCTTCCCTCACCGAGCCATCCTGCAGGAGGTCTTTCCTGGTGCCCGCACCCTCCTCTCCATCTATCACACGACCCGACTCTTGGAGAAGAAGCTGCATCGTAGTTCCGCAGATCCGTCCTTTAAACGGCTCATGAAGGAAGCCCTGCGGGAGGCCGTGTTTGTCACCTCCGAGACCAGCCTGCAAAATCTCTGCCAGATGTCCCGGGCCCTGCTCGACGAGCAGCTTTTCAGCTTCCTGCAGGCCCACTGGTTCTCCTGTGAACTGCTGTGGTACATGCACGTCAGGAAGGGCCTGCACGCCTGTAGCACCTACATGGACAGTCTGGACATCGTCACCAGCAAGGTGTCGAGCCTCTTCCGGGAGCAGCAGTCGCTGCTGGACTGCATCCTCCGCTTCGTGGATTACATAGACTTCTTTAACACCAAAGGCGTGAAGAACTTGCCCACTGCTCCCCCCAAGTTAAAGAGAGCCCGGTCAGCAAACACGGCCCCCAAGTCCAAGAAGCCTTCTGGCATCTGCAGAGGGAGCCTCAGCAGGCCCCCTGTGCAGGATGCCAAGCCAGAGCAGGTGCGGGGGCCGCCATGGCAGCCTCCCCAGGGGCAGCCCTCGCAGGGCGGCATGCTGGCCTCCTTACACCAGAGTGGCTCCGACCTGGCCTACAAGCTGTGCCACAATGAGTGGGTGGTGGTGCAGAGCTCCACGCACCTGGTGGACGTGGCTGGCTGTGCCGTGGACGTGCAGCTGCTCGAGGACTCCCATCAGGTGAGCAAAGACGGCTGCAGCTGCAGCTGCTCCTTTCAGCAGCGGTATCACCTGCCATGCCGACACATCCTGGCACTGCTACACACCAGCCAGAGGCCCGTGAGCGAAGCCATGGTGTGCCGCCGGTGGCAGAAGAGGTACCAGCACCTCCTCGGGCCCAGCGGGGAGCTCCGGGACCCCATTCTGATCCCGGCAGATGCAGGCCAGCCAGGAGAGCCGGGACGGAATGACATGATTCAGGACCTAAGCAGGGAGCTTGCAAATCTGCTGATGCAGAGTGAGGGACCAGAGCTGGAGGAGCGCTGCTCCACGCTGCGCAAGATTGTGGACATCTGGGCGGCCCCCTGCCAGCCTCCTGAGCCCAGTCACCAGCCAGGGGACTTCAGGGATGTGGGCTGCCTCCCTTTCCTCTGGGGAAAGCAGGAGGAAGGGGAGGGACTGGCTCCTGCTGGCGCCACCATTCACGGTTGAAGAACTTGCGCTGGCAGGCTAGGCCGCCAGCCCCTCTCCCTAGCAGTCTGAGAGCTCAAAGCGGGCAGGACATGCTCGGGGTCAGCGTTTTAACCAACGTCTTTCTAGGCAGGGTTAGGAAAATGGTTCCGAGAGAAAGAAGAGGAACCCTACTGTCTGACAGTCCTTTGAATCTGCCCCATTTCTGCCCTGCCTTTGGTTTTCCTTGGGAGCCTCATTCATTGTTCAAGGCCAAAGTTATTTCCATGCAGAAAGGTCATTCCTCTTTCCCCCTCAACCCCTGAGATCAGACCTTACTAACTTTACAGAGATGATAACCCAGCCCCAGGATAGGGGGAGATAAAACGGACCTGGTTTCAGGGACTAAAGGGAAGGAGCGTGCTACTTGGCTGTTGCTGCTCTTTACAAAGAATGTGTTTGTACCTATTTTTATTCATATTAAAGTTTTGTTTTGTTTCTGTTCTTTAAATAAAAGCAAATAAGCAAGAGAAATGTGTTCTGCCTGAACAGTGAAGGAATCTGGGTGTTGTGCAGCCAAATAGAGTGTGATGCCTCAAATTCAATGATTAGCGATCCTCCCCTTGCTTCATCCTCTTCCTGCAACCAAGTCTTCAACATGGACTTCAGGCTGCCTCATATTCTAGCCTGAAGAAGCCAAATAGATTGGGAGGGAAGAAACCTGGGTCCAAGACTTGACTGCTCTCAACTTGCTGGGTGACTGTGGGCAAGTCCTTAATTTCTTTGACCCCAGTTTCCTCATCTGCAAAAACGAATCCATTGGCCTGTTCTAATCCCAGTTTCCCTTCTAGATTCAATGGAGGTTTAAGCACCAACACAGACTTTTGTTGTTGTTGCTAGTTTGTAACCTTAGTCACCTAAAGCCTGGTAGCTTCCCAGCTTTCCAAGAACCATCTTCAACAGAACCGAGGTCAAAAGATGGTAGTCAATCCTGCTTCTTGCACTAGTTCACCATGACCTTAACAGTCACAACACTATCCTGGATCTTGCCTGTAAAATACTGGAGGGGTTGGGCTGAGCAATACCCAAGTTCAGCTCTCTCAAGAAGACCTCGATCTCCTCAGTTCCGAGAGTTGGGCCCCTCGACCCTTGGAGAGAAGCAAAATTTGAGACCCGGGCCTCAGCTTCCCCATAAGACGGGACACAGTGCAATCACACAGGCACCACTTCCTACCCTCCTGGGGCTTTGGAATTTGACCAGAGAAGAAAAAAAAAATCTTGAAACGCTGCTATTTATTTCCTTTTTGCTTTTTGCCCTCTGAGGGAGTTTCCATAGTAACCCGCCCTTCCAGCCCTCTTCCCATAAGTGTGGCTCCGCAGTTTCAGCTTCAGAGCTCAGACTCCAAAGGATGCTAGTGTCTTCGGGCTCTCATTGGTTGCCGCCAGCCGAGCCCCTCGTAACCCTGGTAACAGTGCCCGCCCACAAGTCGCCGGGCTATGATTGGTCGTTGCCACAAAGTCCGAAAGCGAATTCCTCAGGCCATTGGCCCGAGTCACAGGAAGCTGGCACCGCGGTTGGTGAGCCTAGAGGTCAGTCAGAGTCAGAGGCAGGGTCAAATAGGGAGAAATGGCGACGGAGCCAAGCTGTGGGTGAGTAATTCCTGAAGGGGTGGTGTGAGGCAGCTGGTGACCGTAGTCACCGTGACACAGCCCCCAAAGGGGTGGGAGGTTGACTTCTCTTCTGGCTCTGGCCAGACCCCGAATGCGAACGTCAGACATCCACATCCTGCCACCTGGGTTAGAGGTGAGAGGTCAGAGGCCGTATCCCCTCTCTGTCTCTGGTTTTTTACTGTGGCAAGCTGTCACAATCCCGAGCCAAAGACTCAGCTTCCAGCTACTTACTGGGTGATGGTAGGCAAGTCACTTAACTTCTTTGAGCCTCAGTTTCTCATCTGTAAAATGGGGACAGTAACCGGTTTGAGGGGCTAAATAGAGGAAACATTTGAGCTAAGTATTACAGTTAATAGAGGGATTAAAGTAGAGGGAGGAAAGACTTATGAACACTTGTTAACCCCGTTTTTCGTTGAAGGGATTGAGGCCTAGAGGGATCGCTGACTGGCCCAAGATCACACAGTAAGTGTGGAGCAATTGCAGTTCTCTTGTATATACCAGGACCAATGAAAGAATGGAGGCCAAAAAGTAAATACAAAGTGCTGTACAAATATTTTAAATATTTAAGGAGAAAAAAAGGCAGCTCCGCCCTTCACACTCACTCAAATCTCCTGGCACCAAATCCTTCCATGCTGACTTATCAATTAGCTCTCAGCTCCAAGTCATCCTCCGACCACCCAGAGAGGGCTTCCTTGGCCACCTTGGCTAAGGCATCCCTCCCTCCTCCAGCCTACCCTTACCCCGTTTTAGAGTCTTTATAAACTTCATTATCTGATACATCCTTGTTTGTTTACATGTTTATTGCATGTCCCTCAGAACAGTGCTGATACATAGTTAAGGAATAAAATATTGTCTGCGTGAATAATTGAAGAGCCAAACCCCTACTGGCTCCTTAAACCTCTTTTCTTCTCCATAGGCCCATCTTTGGATTAAGATCTGGTGTCTACAGCCTAGCCTCAAGCCTTGACTTAGTTGGAGCTTGAGAGAGTGGGAGCCTTCTGTTTGGCAGACACACAGAGCAAATATTTTGACCTTGGCATCGAGACATTTCCCATCTTCCCCATGGCGCTGACAGTGCTGAATGAGTTCCTGATTGAGGACCCAAGCCCACCTCTGCTGCTCTACCAGCTTAACAAGACTGCCCAGCTGGAGACCCTCAACTATCAGAGCTGCTATATGCAGAGGGTCTTTACCCATTTTCCCGAGATCCTATTTATCCACCGGACCTATAACCCGAGGGGTGAGGTGTTATACACCTTCCTGGTGGATGGACCCCGGGTGCCACTGGAGGGTCATCTTTCCCGGGCCGTCTACTTCGCCATTCTTGCCAGGGAGGATGCTGAAGGCTTGGCCCACATGTTCCAGGTGTTCAAGAAGTTTAACCCAGCATGGGAGAGAGTCTGTACCATTCTGGTGGATCCCTACTTCCTCCTACTGCCCACCCTCGCTATGGAGTTCCCCGCAGCTGAGGTCCTGCTTTCGGCCTTCCACATCTGTAAGTTCCTCCAGGGCAAGTTCTGTCAACTGGCCCTCGAGCAGCCGGTGGAGAGGCTGCTCCTGACGGCCCTGCGGAGCACCATGTGCTCGGCCACGGCCGGGAACCTGCGGAAGCTGTACGCGCTGCTGAGCACCTGCATCCCGCCGGCCCAGCTGCCCGCGCTCCACTCACACTGGCTGCTCAACGACCGCATCTGGCTGGCCCACCGCTGGAGAAGCCAAGCCGAGAGCAGCCGCTATTTTCAGGGCCTGGAGGTCACCACCCGCCTCCTCAGCCAGTTCTTTGGCACCACCCCAGTGGTGGAAAAAGGCATGAGCGCCCTGCTCCGGTACCTGCAGCAGAACTCAGGAGACAAGGTGAGTTTCAACCTGGGCCCGAGTCCCCCGAACCATTACACCCCCGTGGAGGGCAGTCCCGAAAGCCCCAAAGTGCAGCAGTTGGTGGAAGCCCGCATCCAGCACTCACTTAATGCCATCTGCACGGGGCCGGCCGCCCAGCTCTGCCTGGGCGAGCTTGCTGTGGTCCAGAAATCCATGCACCTCATCGGCTCGGGTTCCGAAAAGGTGAACATACAGATCCTGGAGGACACCCACAGGGTGCAGCCCCAGCCCCCGGCCAGCTGCAGCTGCTACTTCAACCAGGCCTTCCATCTGCCCTGCCGTCACATCCTGGCCATGCTCAGTGCCCACCGCCAGGAGCTCCAGCCCGACATGCTGCCTGCTGAGTGGACGGCAGGCTGTGCCCCCAACCTCAGTGACATCCTGGGCAGCACATGGAGCGAGACCCTGGAGAAGCGCTTGGCCGTGGCTCTCCTCACGGAGGAGGTGAGTCAGCTCCTACAGCATTGCAGCCAGGAGGAGTTTGAACGGCGGTACAGCACCTTGCGGGAACTGGCCGACAGCTGGATTGGCCCTTATGAGCAGGTCCAACTCTGATTACCCGTGATGTTCATCCTCGTGTATCACTCACATCCCCCCCCACACACCCTCCAACACTCACACTGCTGTACTTCTTCAGACCCTTCTGCAGCCTGCTACCCGTGTGTCTAGATTCCTAAAACAGGAGGCAGCAAAGCTGTCCCATAAAGGGCCCGATAGTCAGTATCCTAGACTTTGTTGCGCACTTACAGCCTGTTGTATATTCCTGGTTCTTTGTTGTGTGGGTTGTTTTTTTTTCCCCCTAACCTTTTCAAAAAGTAAAACCCATTCTTAGCTCAAGGGCCTTAACAGGTAATACCTACTGTAGGATAAGAGATAAGACACTGAGTGAAGATGAAGATTCGGACTTGGTAAGAGCTTCCACAATCATGAGATGACACCTTACCCACAGAGGAAAAGCCCCCCAGAGGCTGAGAGCCTGGCTCTCAGCCTTACCACCTGCCACACTCCCCCATCCTGAGGTTATTAAAGTGAATGTTGTCTGTTTTAGCACTTGTCTAGTTTTTTGTCTCCTAGAAGGAAGTTTAGGAAATACTGGGTTGGCCAAAATGTTCGGGTTTTTCTGTGAGATGTTAGGAAAAACCTGAACAACCTTTTTGGCCACCCCAATACTATAGAGCGACTAGACTCTACAGAGTCTGACATTACAGACTGGTTTCTTCCCTGTCTGTTTTCTGAGGCCTGGTGCTGCCTTTTACTTGCCCTGAGACTTGAGGCAAGTCACCTCTCTAAGCCACAATTCATTCACCTGTAAAAATGGAGCTTCCCTAGAGCACTGGTAAGATGAGAGGAGAATGGGAATGTGATGGGCTGATGCCCAGTGGGTGCTCAAGTAAGAGTTAATGTTCCTTCCTTGCCTGTGGTCTCATCACCTGCCCTCAGCAGAGTGAGAAACAAAAGGCAGGAGAAAAGTGCACGTTGCCTAGGGCTTTGCACAAGAATTCTGATGGGAGTACCAAAACGGTACAAAAGAAGCCTCCACTCTCCAAGCAGGGCCACCTACCTCAGTAATTCTCATTGTAACTATTCTGATCAAAGACCTGTCTCCCAGCTTAATGGTTTCTGGGAACTTCCTGGAGTCTGGGCCCTGAATGGGCCAGTATTTGTCAGAGTGGCTCAGACCACCACCTTATTCCAGTCCCTGCCATAGGCACCACCAACCCTGCCTGCCCAAAAACCATACGGAGAAGCCACCCTATGTGTCTGGTGCTATTTCATCCAGCTACAAGTAGGAGCCAGGAGGCTGGCCCCTCCGGGATCTTGCTAAGGCCATTGGCCCAGAGGCTGTGTGGGTCTGTGCCTGCACCCACTGGGCCCCCTCCACAGCCCCCTCCGGCTCCGGATGGGCCATCATGAAAGCTTGAGCCGCCCGGATCAGGTCCTCCTCCCGCAGGCCCGGGACGGGCACAGTAGGGATGCCAGCGATCATCATGGCCAAAGTCAGGATGCAGATGTCGGGCTGGGAGTTGGCCTCCTTCCCCCCTGCGTCGTCGGGCATCGGCGGAGCCCCAGGTGACAGCCCACGCAGCAGCAGAGGCGCAGGCCTGCTGGGGCCGCCCGGCTGGGGGGCTCTGCTTCTGGAGCAGCCATCCTCCCGGCCCAGGTTCTCCGGCTGCCTTGCGGCGGGGAATTTGTGGCAGTACCAGTTGTACTCCTGCCTCGGTGGCTCCCAGCCAGTGCCCCCAGGGGCCGGGCCCCAGGCCTGGGCAACAGGTGTCACCTGCTCAGCTTTCTGGCTCAGTGGGCCTTGTCCGCCAGAGGCTACAACCCCTGGCTCTATAGGACTATAGAGGCCAAGAGATGAGCCCAGAGAAGCAGCCCCACCTGCAGAGACAGGAATGGGATGGAGTGTTATTCTTGGTCTCGGAGGAGGAGGCCCTGAGGGGCAGGGCATAGTAGCAAAGCACTGGGATCAGGAGCAATTAAGACCTGCCCAAGAGGGCGGTCTGGTGGTTGGGAACTGGGTTTTACTCATATCCACACCCCAAATCAGTCCCTAATGCAGGTAGGTGATGGAGCCTTGTTTGTTGAATGAATGAATGAATAACTGGGTGGCTCCTGGCAAGGACTTTGGGAATGGCTTTCTTCAAAGAGAACTGACTCCAGGGCAAGCCCAAAAATGCCCAGCAAGCAGAACCACCACCTCCCCAGAGCAGGACTCAGGTTTTCAGGAAGTTGTACACCCCCCAGTTCCAAGAGCCCCCTCACCTTGGCCAGAAGACGGAAGACCTGGCTGAGTCTGTGGAGACATGAAATAGGACATGGCTGCCCCAAAGCCCCTATTTGTGAGGGAACAGTCATCTGCCTCCTGCCCTACCTTCTCCACCCTTCTAGAATGTCACCTCATAGTGATAGTATAGTGAAGTCGCTCAGTCGTGTCCGACTCTGCGACCCCGTGGACTGTAGCCTACCAGGCTTCTCCGTCCATGGGATTCTCCAGGCAAGAGTACTGGAGTGGGTACCATTTCCTTCTCCAGGGGATCTTCCCGACCCAGGGATCGAACCCGGGTCTCCCGCATTGGAGGCAGACGCTTTAACCTCTGAGCCACCAGGGAAGTCCCCTCATAGTCCTTCCCTTTTACACCTAGAACCCACCTCACAGGATTGACCTGTTCATTCTAGAATCTGCACCTGACAATGGATGGCGCTAAAAGAGCGCTGGACCAGGAACTGGGCATTCTAGGTTCTTGCCTTTACCTTGGGCAAGTCACCTGGACAGTTCTGTTCCTTGATATCCTTATCTGTAAGATGGGGGGAATGACTGCCCACTACTTCACCAGAAGTTATGAAGGATCAGATGAGATCATCTGTATGGAAGAAATGATCAGAGATGACAAATAAAGGAGTTGGATGCTTTGTGCCCTGCAGTGTGTGAGGAGGAAACACCCTGTATTCATTCATTTGCTGTGTGTCCTTGGACAAATACATTCCCATCTCTGGGCTTCCACTTCCCATCTGTGAAATGATGTAGTTGCTCTAGGGCATTGGTTCTCACCCCAGGCTGCACGTTAGATTCTCTTGGAAGCTTTTAGAAATCCTGATACTCAGCCTTATTCCAGGGTTAACTAAACCAGAATCCCAGGGTCAGACCCAGTTAGCAGTATTTTTCAAAGTTTCTCAAATGGTTACACCATGAGCCAAAGTTGAGACCTCTGCCTGAGGGAAATGCTTCTCAACCCTGGCTATTCCTTAGTATCTCGAGGGGAACTTTTGCAAAAACAATGTCCTTTGGCAAATCAAATGAGAATCTCTAGAGACTGGGCCTGGAGCGCTGGCAATCTATCTTAGATCACGAGTAGTCAGGCTAGGAGTCACTGGTCTAGGTGATGTCGAAATGCTCTCTTCTCTCACCTGGCCTGCTGAGCCCCAGTGATTCTAAAAGAAATGCCCCTCCCAGATTTCAAGGGCAAGGAGACCCTCCAGGGATCAGTGGCAACATCGGCTGTGTTTATTTCCGTCCTGGCTGGCAGTAGCATGGCCAGCTTCAGGGCAGGCACGCCTCTGGGGCCAGGATGCACTCGCGTGGCCCTGCTCCAGGGCGGTGCAGGCCTTCACTCATATTTGCAGAAATCCTTAAGTTCTTTGGGCAGGTGGAGCCCATCAATGGCCAACCGGTGCACCACACTCCTCTGGATCACCAGGCGGCACAGGGTCTGCAATGATGGCACTGTGGAGAGAAGGCTGTCTAAGGCAAAAGCAGTGGGGGGTGGGGGGTGGGGCGGGGGAGCCGAGGCCGGAACCCAGATCTAGGTCTTGGTCCCTTCACTCTCTGGCTCGGAGCTGTTTACATGATTGAGATAAGCACCTCTCGTGCAGCACTTCCCCAACGCTGCAGCTCTGTCTCCTTGATAGCATCACCCTGCTCCCCTCCCTTCCCTTAGCAGCTTCTGGGGGCAGGGGTAGTGTCTGATTAACCTGCGCAACCCCAGCCTCCAGCACAGACCTGGCACAGAGAGGGTTCTCATCTACTGAAATCATAAAATGTGAATTCAGATGTATGGATTCCCAGGCGGTTCAGTGGTAAAGAATCCACTTGCCAACGTAGGAGCTGCAGGGGCTGTAGGTTCCATCTCTGGGTCAGGAAGATCCCCTGGAGGAAGGCATGGCAACCCACTCCAGTATTCTTGCCTGGAGAATCCCATGGACAGAGGAGCCTGGTGGGCTGCGGTCCATAGGGTCGCAAACTGCAGAAGCAACTGAGTGCGCACGCACACACACGCTCAGATGTATAAATAAAGGGCTTAATGGTGCTATCATGAACCAGACCTCAGGATTCAGAAGCTCTTAGGGGTTTAGGTGATGCCTTCAAACTCTGTATACTCAAATTGATGAGTATTTGTCTAATAGACATAACTCTCAGAGGACCAAAATCTAAAATTGGTTTAGAATTCATGCCCTAGGTTAATACAGAAAATAACTGGCAAAGCCAGAAAAGGGATTTAGAGGACAACTTAATCGATCACAACCAAGGTGGGTAAATCGAGGCCCAAAGCCAGGGGAATTGACTTGTCCAAGGCCACAGGCAGAGGCAGAATCTGAAGTCAGGTTCCCCCCTCCACCTTTTTTTTTTTTTTTAATATTTATGTATTTATTTGGCTGTGCCAGGTCTTAGTTGCAGCACGCAAACTCCTAGCTGTGGCACGTGGGATCCAGTTCCCTGACCAGGGATGGAATCCCAATTCCCTGCATTGGGCCCACTGAGTCCTAGCCACTGGACCACCAGGGAAGTCCCAGGTTCCCCAACTTCTAAAGCAACCCTGGACAGACCAAGGCCTTGGCAGCTGGTCCAGAAGTCCTAGCAGGTTTCTGTCCCCACTGGGGGCCAGGAGGGGTCGCTGCCCAGGGGATGGGATACCTACAGCCATACTCCAGCTGGATCAAGCGCACGCTCTTGGTGGAGGCGAAGACGTCCACCACCGCGTAGAGGGGCTGGGCAGCTGGCAGCCCCCGGGCGCTGGGGCCCATGTCCTCGCCGTTGATGACGATATGCATGTCAGCCGTGCCATCCGGGCGCGGGCAGAAGAGAACGCCCAGGCGGCTGCGGCGCGCGGTCGGAGGCAGCACATTCAGTTCATAGAGCTGATCCAAGAGGTGGCTGTACAAACCCGGCCGGCTGCGGCCGACCAGGCGATCGCGGGGAATGCGAAACTGCTCGATGCAGAGATACGGTTCCACCAGGAGTGCTGGGGGGCGACTAGGGGCTAGGGCCTCTGCCTCCGGGCGGCCCTCCCGGGGCACGCGGTTATGATGGCGCGTGATGGCGAAGACCCAGGTGTGCCCAAGGCTGACCAGGTCAGGTAGCGAAAACTCGGGCACGGCGGCCAGACTGGCGGGGTCCAGCGCGGTCAGGCCGAGGCGCAGGTGCCCGCACCAGCCCAGCTCTTTCTCCTCGATCTCCACCAGGAACACCTGGCCGGGGGCCAGCGGCTCGCGACTGAAGCACACACCGTGGGCGAAGCTCTCTACGCGTGTGGCCCGCGTCCCGGAAAGGTCGACGCGGATGTTGGCACCGTGCACTGGGTGGAAGCGGGTGGGAGGGGGCTCGGGGCGCGCCGGTCCCCGCGGAGCACCCAACCCGACGGGGTCGGAGACAGCAGCCATCTCCCGGCCATGGGGCAGATCGGCGGGCGCTGGAGGCTATTTTGGGCAGCGGACTCAGATGGTGACCGCCGGGGGAGGGGGAGTGTACCATGTAAGGTATTGCCCTCCGCCCACCGACTCCCTTCCCCAAGGCTCTGCCCAGGGGTCCTAGCGCCGCTAGTTTGGCCATCCCGCCTCGATGCGAGTCCCAGGAGGCTCGGGACCGCCGGTGCCCGGGATGCTACCTGCCGAACCCGCTGACCTTCGCCCGGGTGGAACCTCCGCCGCCCCCGTCCTGCCCGCCTGGGTCCGTAGAGGCCAGAAGGGGGCAGGAGGCGGCCCGTCACGTGATGCCGGGGCACACGTGACTCGGAGTACACATGACTTCCCGTCGCCGGGCCGGCACCTCCAGGAGAGCAAGGACGCGAGGGAGTGGAGGTGAGAGGGATCCCGGGGCTGGAAGGGATCCCGGAGGCTGGAAGCGATCCCGGAGGCTGGAAGCGATCCGGGAGCGCCCCGGGCGGGGCGCGACGGAGGAGGCACGGCGGGTGGGAGCTGGGGCAGGGCAGGGGCTTCCCTGGAGGGTGCGCCGCCAGCTCCCCGCCAGGGGCGGCCGAGCACGGAGCGGGCGAGGCCGCAGCGAGCACCCGCTTCCTGCCGCAGATGTTCCGAGCCGAGCTGTGGCCGCCAGTCCTCTTCCTGCTGCAGCTGCTGCTGCTGCTCGCCTGCGCGCCCGAGGGCGAAGCGGCCCCGGACCAGGACGAGATCCGCTTCCTGCCCGGGCTGGCCAAGCAGCCTTCTTTCCGCCAGTACTCCGGCTACCTCAAAGGCTCCGGCTCCAAGCGCCTCCACTACTGGTCTGCAGCCCTGTCTCCGAGGACGGGGTTGGGAGGGGGGCACTGCAATGCCCACCGTGGGGGGAGATGATGGTGTGGGGGGTTGCCCTTAAGACCCCTGAGGGATCGGACTTGCCTGGGGGTCCGCTGGTTAAGGCTCCAGTGCTTCCAGCTGCAGGGGACTGGGTTTCCATCCCTGGTTGGGGGACTAAGAACTCGCATGCTCTGCCGTCAAAGTGAGATGAAGAAGAAGAAGAAAAAAAAATCCCTGAGGAAATCCAGGAGTAGGGAAGGCTGGAAGACCGAGCTGCACCCAGTCCCCCGCACCAGCACCCACCCTAGACTGACTCCCCGCCCCGCCCCCCCAGGTTTGTGGAGTCCCAGAAGGATCCGAAGAGCAGACCCGTGGTTCTGTGGCTCAATGGAGGGCCAGGCTGTAGCTCCCTTGACGGTCTCCTGACAGAGCACGGCCCCTTCCTGGTGAGTGGAGAGCAGCGGGGTCACCCCCTGGTCAGAGGCAGGGAGGGGACAGTTCCCAAAGGAAAAGGCCCGGGAAGAGGGAGAAAAGGACTTTGGTCTTCCAAAAAATGTGTCCGTTTCCTGAGCCTTGGTTTCTTCATCCATACCCCGACTTGACAGTTTCATATCTCAGGGGGTTTTGCCTGGTTGTGCAATACCCAGCAGGGTGACCTTCCCCCACTGCACCCCCCACCCAGCTGACTCTTGGAATTTAGCCATCTCTTTCCTCCACAGATCCAGCCAGATGGTGTCACCCTGGAGTACAACCCCTACTCCTGGAACCTGGTATCGCTGCCCCTTTGGGTCCTGGGTGGGTGTCTCAGCAGTTGGATGGGGAAGGGAACAGCCCCCCTCAACCCATTTCCACTTCCCCTCTAGATTGCCAACGTGTTATACCTCGAGTCCCCAGCTGGAGTGGGCTTCTCCTACTCCGATGACAAGTCTTATGCCACCAATGACACGGAGGTGAGTCCAGAGTCCGCCCTCATGTCCCAGTCTCCCTGGCTGGCGTGACGCAAGGAGAAAGAGAGCCTGGTCTGGGGGCCCATTTGTGGCTCTGTCACCAGCTCTGGGGTGTGGGCTCGGACTAGTCACAGGCTCTTGCACAAACAGGGTGGGTGGGTGTCATTATCTCTGAGATTGTTTGTAGCTCAAGCACCACCACTTTCTGATTCCCTCTATCCTGCCCTCTCCAGGTCGCCCAGAGCAACTTCGAAGCCCTTAAAGATTTCTTCCGCCTGTTCCCGGAATACAAGGGCAATGAGCTTTTCCTGACTGGCGAAAGCTATGCCGGCATCTACATCCCAACCCTGGCAGTGCTGGTCATGCAGGACCCCAGCATGAACCTTCAGGTGCAGGGAGGCTACAGGAGGGGAGGGAGGCCTAGACTTGTGGTTAGCAAGATCAAACAGCTCCACTCCTCCACCCACGTCTTGGGCAATCCCCTGCGGCAGGTCTCCCCAGGCATGTGGTACCCCACATCCTACCTCCCCTGCTCTATGAGCAGAACGTCAGCTCCTTCGTCCACGTCTTCCTTCATGACACCCCTTGCCACTTGCTGGCCCCTCTGGGCTGCATGCCTCCCCTGACCGGAAGCTCACTCATCAAGCTGCCAATTCCATTCTTTACACCGAGTGGCCTCCCCCGCCCAACCACTCCCACAAACTGGGTTTCAGCTTCCAGACTGCTTAAGGTTTGGGTGGAGGTCAAAGGAGGCTCTTCTGGCCCACGTCCAGATGAGCTGAACGCCCTGGGTGTTTCACAGGGCCTGGCGGTGGGCAATGGACTCTCTTCCTATGAGCAGAATGACAACTCCCTGGTCTATTTCGCCTACTACCATGGCCTTCTGGGGAACAGGTATGGGAGAGGACCACTGGGCAATCCCTGTGGCGTGGCGGGTCATAGGGGTCTCAGGTCTGTCCTCCAGGCACATGCTATCTCGGGTCCTGCCCTGGTTTATGAGCAGAAGTTGGGGGGCAGAGGAGGTGGGTGAGGCTGGGGTTTTGATGTGGAAAGATGAAAGGGTCTTTCATGTAAAGATCAGAATGTAAAGAAATGAAGGAGGGCTGGCAGGATGGCCCCAGGGCAGCTAGGTTTGGGAGCTACATACCACGCCCTCTGATAAATGTCTTTGTCCCCAGGAAACAGGTCCCTTGGGTCCAAGCCCTGACAGGGAAGTTGAGAAGGTGGGGTACTTGCCTTCTCTGGCCCACCATGGGCCTAAGCAGCTATCATTCATCTCTTACAGGCTCTGGTCTTCCCTGCAGACGCACTGTTGCTCTCAAAACAAATGTAACTTCCACGACAACAAAGAGCCAGAATGCCTGGCCAATGTGCGGTTCTGCCCCCGCCCTGCGCCACCACCCGACAGCCCCCATCCTGCCCATCCCCCTTTATTTTATATCCTGCTTGGTGGTGTTTAGTCGGTTGTGTCCTACTATGTGACCCTGTGGACTGTAGCCCACCAGGCTCCTCTGTCCATGGGATTCTCCAGGCAGAAATACTGGGGTGGGGTGCCATTTCCTTCTCCAGGAGATCTTCCCGACTAAGGGATTAACCTGTTTCTCCCGCCTTCAGGCGGGTGCTTTGGAGTGTGGGTGCGATCCCACGCCACTGCCCGAGGTCTCCCTATGAGGGGAAAGGGCGTCTCCCTCGTCCAGCGTCTGATGTGCCATGGCTGTGCTCAGTGATGGCCACGCGGATTGTTCCTCCTCCGAAAGTCCCTTTCGAGGGAGATCGTATCATCCGCATTTTCCAGATAAGGAAACTGAGGCCAAGCATGTGGAAGTCACAGTGCTAGCAGACGCACAAGGATAGGGGCCCAGGACCAGCAGATTCCTTCCACTGAGGCTCAGTTTCCCTGGGGGAGGTGGGGGAAGGATAATGGCCAGGCAAGTAGAACAGCAGTAAATCTTGGGCTGCGGGATTTCCCTGGTGCTCCCAACGGTTAAGGCTCCTTACTCCCAAGACAGGGCGTGCGGGTTGGATCCCCGGTCCATCGGGGAACTAAGATCCCATGTGCCGCCTGACAGGGCCAAAGAAAGAAAGAAAAAGTCTTGGGGCGCTGTTGGGGAGGTGGTGGGAGGCCAGGATTCCGTAAAGCATGGCGGCTTGGGGGGTGTCATTGCAGCTTCAGGAAGTGTCCCACATCGTGGCCAGCTCCGGCCTCAACATCTACAATCTCTATGCTCCATGTGCTGGGGGGGTGCCCAGCCATGTAAGGTAGGCCCTGCCAGGCGTCCCGTGTGCCAACCCCAGCCCCATCTGGGGGCCCAGCACCCATTCCCCCCAACTGTGCTTGCAGGCATGAGAAGGACACTGTCGTGGTCCAGGATCTGGGCAACATCTTCACCCGCCTGCCACTCAAGCGGGCGTGGCATCAGGTGTGCATGGGCCCGGGCTTCCTCCCAGCAGGGACGGGGAGGGACAGCAGGGCAGGGAAGCCAAGATCCTGACCCTCTGTGCCCCCCTCCCAGATGCTGCTGCGTTCCGGGGAGAAGGTGCACCTGGATCCCCCCTGCACCAACACCACGGCCGCCTCCAACTACCTCAACGACCCTCAAGTGCGGAAGGCGCTCCACATTCCCGAGCAGCTGCCCCGCTGGGACATGTGCAAGTGGGTTTCTGTGGGTGCTCGTGGCCCGAGGGTGGCGGACTGTTGGGGCCTGTGGGCCTCAGAAAGGTCCCCAGGCATCCTGTGCCTAGGGTTTCTCATTGAGGACACCAGGTGCATTTGGCTTGTGACCATGAATTGTTCCAATAGGATGTTCAAGGTCCCTGACCCCCAGATGGACTGATATTTAGCCACTTAACTCTTAAATGGCCACACTGGTTGTTAAAATGTCAGTTGCTTACACTGGTATTTAGTAGACACCCCCATCCCCTGCCCCTCCCTGACTTTAGTACCACCCGCAGCTGTCTCCTGTAACACCTACAAGTAAGAAGGTGACCACAGCAGGGGCCAGTCAGGTCCATTCTGACTGGTCAGCGCGAGCCCTTCTGCCTTAACGCCAGTGGCACCCCAGCCACGGTAAAAAAGCGTCCCTGTACATTTCTAAATGGGGGTGATTTGGGGTCTGCTGGATTCCAGCCCCACCTCCCCTCATCTAGGTGAGTCCCAGAGAGGTTACACGCCCAAGGAGGGGCTGGATCCCAGCTGTCTGTCTCTTGGGCTGTAGCTTGGGAACAGGAGCAGGGAGGGGATGAGGTCTGATCTGTGGTCTCTTTTTCTTACTGCCCATGTGGTCCTGCAGCTTCCTGGTGAATATCCAGTACCGCCGTCTCTACCAAAGCATGTGTTCCCAGTACCTGAAGCTGCTCTCTGCACAGGTGAGTGGGCCGCAGCCACAGCTGGGTCCATCAGCAGCCTGGGACCCTGGAGCAGCGTGGCAAGGTGGGGGCTCCTTTAGGGCGCCGCTCGGGGCAGGGGAAGCTGAAACTCCCCAAAAAGTGAAGTCACTCGCCAAGAGCTGACTTGTGGTCAACAGGGTCAGGATTTTAACCTGGCTCTGTCCCTACCTGATGCTGCTCTGTGGGAAGAGTCTGAAGGGTCTCCACCAATCAAGGAGCCTTTAATGTGAGAAGAGCTAGTCAGATCATGTTACAAGGGGCAAACAGAGGTCCAGGGTGCGAGAGGACCTTGCCCAAGGTCACCTAGAAGATACAGTAGGTTACCTAGGAGATACTGGCTGAGCCAGGGCAGGACCAAGTTATGCAGAGCACAGTGGGTAGAGTATGGGCTCTGGGGTCACTAGCCAGGTGACCCTGGGCAAGTTTCTCACATATCTGAGGCTTGATTTTCCCATCTGTAAAATGGGGTTACTAATGGTATCATAGTAAAATGCTTCATAGGTAAAGCATTCAGTAGGGCTCTCGCCATGTAGGAAGTGGTCAGAAAACACAAGGGTTTCCTGGTTTATGCAATTTAGCCGGTGGGTAGGGCTTGAACCAGGGGAGGGCTGGGGTCTGGGCTTATTCCAAACCCCTCATTTTCCCCCTTGTGCTGCTTCAGAAATACCGGATTCTGCTGTACAACGGCGATGTGGACATGGCCTGCAATTTCATGGGAGACGAGTGGTTTGTGGATTCCCTCAACCAGAAGGTGAGGCAGGGGCCCCAGCCCCAGGGTCAAGTAGGTGCGGAGGAGGGCAGACTGGCTGGGGCAGACAGAGAGAGCAAACCTGGAGGTGTTCCCGGCCCCTGAGGCCTGGCTGGTGGCTGCGAGCAGAGGCAAGGGGGCAGCTGCAGGCCACTAAGTCTTTCCTGGCGGGGCAGATGGAAGTCCAGCGCCGGCCCTGGTTGGTGGACTACGGGGAGAGCGGGGAGCAGATCGCTGGCTTCGTGAAGGAGTTCTCCCACATCGCCTTCCTTACCATCAAGGTAGGACCTTGATGAGGACCAGGGAGGAGGGAGAGGGTGCGGCAGAACCTGCCTGTCCTTTTCTTCCGACCTTTATGCTGGGTTACCACATGGCCCCTGGAAGGGCAAATTCTGGGCAGGGATGGGATAAAGGGAGGGACCAGAGGAGGAAGGTCATGGGCTAGAGGGATCCCGTAGGATGAAGGAAGCACCCAGTGGCAGGGGTCGTCCAGGGAGGGAAATCTCACAAAACTTTGCCCTTCAGGGCGCTGGACACATGGTCCCCACCGACAAGCCCCAGGCTGCCCTCACCATGTTCTCGCGCTTCCTGAATAAGCAGCCATACTGAGAACCACAGGACCAGCCCCCACTGCCTGATCCAGCTCTTCCCAGCCTCTCCTGCCAGAAGAGAGGGCCCCCTTTATGCAGAATGCCCCTGTGGGGCAGATCCCTGCTTCCAGAATGGCTCCCACCCCCCTCCACTGCCCTGTGCATCCCAGATCTGGCCCCAGCGCCTCACTTGAGGGGAGTTTGCACTTTATAACTCACCAGGGTGGGGCCTAACCCCCTCCCTGCTGAAAGAATGGCCCTCATTGCACTGATAGCATCCCACAATCAAAACAAAGCTCAGAACAGCCCCACGGGGAAAGTGGACGGACTGTAATTGATGGATTGACTGTGATTATGGAATTAAATTGGGTACAGCTTAAAACCCCATCTTCTCTGTGGCACTGAGGGTTATAGAGGACACTAGAGGCTGTGATGGGGTAAGGGAGGGGATGAGAGGTGGTGGAGTCCTGAATGCAGCTGCCAGGGTAGGGGCTGAGGGCTCAGACAGCTGCCGTGGAGGGTGGTGGGGCACTGGATGTTCGGGGGTCCCTGGTATCAGCGGGCCGGTTCTTCTCAATCACCTCTCGCAGCCCTTTGGCAAAGTGGAGGTCAGCCCCGATGGTGAGGAAGCCCTGTACAGGAAGGAGCAGAGAAAGGGGTCTCTTTATTCCATTACTGAGAATAGAGTTTAGAGACACAGAAAAGAATCCCTGGCCTCGATCTAGTGGGAGAGGCAGAGCACCAGAGCGGTTCTTATAACTCTCTGTGATGGGTGCTGAAATAAAGGCTGCAGGAAGTCCAGGAGGGCTTCCTGGAGAAGGCAAGCTCTTAGTTAAGACCTGAAAGATTAGTAGGCATGGGGGATGGAATCAGGGAAGAGTGTTCCAAGGTGAGGATGCAGCCTGTGCAAAGCGCTGGAGGAATCTGATGTAAGGTTGAGATGAGAAGAAGCCGTTGAAAAAAAATTAATTAATTAAAAAAAAAAAGATGCCGTTGATAAGGGAGAAACAGGGATCGGGTCATGGAGGGCAGAGGAGAGCTGTAGAGGGAGGGGAAGCCTCTGCCTCCTTCCCCAGGCGCCCCTACTCACCGCGTGGTTTGTCACCACCTCGCGCACAAAGTCGATTCCCTCGGGGAGTGGGATCTGCACCCCACGCCAGGTCCGCTCTGTGGGCGGGAACAGTCAGCTCAGCCTGAACCCACCCAGCCCCTCCCCTGACCTCTCCCCCGCCCTCCTCACACCCCGACCCCGACCCTACCATTGAGCATGGGCATCACTGCAATCTGCAGCAGGGTCTTCAGAGGGGTCTGCAGTGGTATCAGCTGGGAGTGGGGAGACAGGAAGTTAGGGCAGTGAGGAGGGGGTGGGCTGGCCTTCACTGCCCTCCCCAGACCCCAACCTTGTGCCTGCACCCCCTCTTCCCAACTCACTGCCAGTGACTCCAATGCAGATTGGTTTGAGTAGATTCGGAACCTATGGGAGAGAAAGAAGGGTCCCGTGGGCAGGGGCCCTTTCCCAGGCCACCCAGGCCTGCCTACCCGAAGCCCTTGAGCTTCCGTCTTGGATGTTCCACCCACACACCTTTCCAGGGGGTTCTAGCACTTTCCAGCTGTGCATCCTTGGGTGAGTTGTTTCTCCCTCTTCAGGTCTCCTTTCTCCAAGTTTGCTACCTTTTTGTTTTGTTTTGTTTTGTTTTGAATCTCAAGTCTGCTACTTTTTATTTGTAGAGCACCTCCTATAGCCAGACTTTTGCTGATGGCTTTCTGTGTGTTGGGGCTTCCCTGGGGGCTCAGACAGTAAAGAGTCTGCCTACAATGCGGGAGACCCGAGTTCAATCCCTGGATCGGAACGATCCCCTGGAGAAGGAAATGGCACCCCACTCTAGTATTCATGCCTGGAGAATCCCATGGACCGAGGAGCCTGGTAGGCTAGAGTCCATGGGGTCGGACACGACTGAGCAACTTCACTTTCACTTCCGTGTGTTGTTTACTTTTATTTAGCAAAACCGTCAGTGCTTGCTTCCTGCCAGATACCAGGCATGTTAAAAAGCTAAATACTGAAATATTTTTAAATGCCACATGATTTAATCCTCATAACAACCCTAAGGAATAGGCACTATTAAAATTTGCATTCATAGAGGCCCAGAGAGACTGATTTGCATAAGGTCACACAGCTGAGAAATTCCAGAACCTGCCTCTAGAATCTAGGCTCTTATAAAGTGTTCTACACCAGCCACACAGTAGCCACTAGCTACCATGGTTATAGAAATGAGCAAGTGAGGAACTATTTCATTATAATTAAATGTATACAGCCACCAGTGGCTAGCGCCTGCTACACTGAACAATATAGCCTTAGAGAGCAGATGCTACTATTTTCTATATTTAATACATGAGGAAAATGAAGCTCAGAAAGATAAAAGGACTTGTTTCAAGATCACAAAACTAAGTTGTGCAAAAATCTATGTTCTTACGCACTTTGCTGTGTGACAATGGGTGTGTCATTTAACCTTGCCGGGCCAGCTGGATCATCTCTCATCATATCTGCTCTGCCTGCTTCTGGGTGGTTGAGGATGCAGAGAAATTACACTGTAATGAAACGCTTGATGCGTTAACAAGACCCTGGCTCTCAGGTGGCTGATAGCTATGACTGAATTTTGGGCTTCCCTGGTGGCTCAGAGGTTAAAGCGTCTGCCTCCAATGTGGGAGACCTGGGTTCTATCCCTGGGTCGGGAAGATCCCCTGGAGAAGGAAATGCTCCCCAGTATCGCTGGGCAGGTATGATTATCCTGAAGGCACTGACGCTCAGAGAGGTTACAGGCTCGCCCAAGACCCTCAGACACCTGCCCACCTGCGCAGGTCCAGCTGGGTGCGCAGCGCCTTCCCCCGGAGGGCCATCTTGGCGCTGAGTCGGGCATCCTGGGTGGGAAAGCGGGGAGGGTGGTGTTACTGCCCAAAAGGGGGTAGCGGCCCCCCTCCTTGACCCTCTGCATCCCCTGCTCTGGTGTCCGCACCATGATCATGCTGGACAGCTGGACCTCGGGCTGGTTGGGTGGCACCAGGGCGATGGTGACACTGGCGGTGACAGAGACGGTGGTGCCCGAGGGCTTGATGGTGCAACGAGGAGGCTCTGTGACCCGCAGCTCCAGCTTCAGTGGAGAGTCGATCACTGCCGGGCTCTGGGACACAGCAGGGAGGGCCAGTCAAGTCCTCCCTGAGGAGTCCCTGGGGCGGAGTGGGTAATTTCACCTCTGGGAGCACACAGACACAAATAGGAAGACAGCGGTGGCTTCTGGAACCCTCCAGGACTGTGTCCAGCCTCTGCCTTTGCTCAGACAAGAGAATGTCTCGTTCTAGGAATGCCTCCTTCCTTCTCTTTCTGTTTTCCCATGTTCTCAATATTCAGGACCCAGCTCCAATCCAGACTCCCCCAGAACAGTCTCTTTGCATAAAATACCCCAGGGAATTCCCTAGTAGTCCAGTGGTTAGGGTCTGCCTCCAAGTAGGAGGTGCAGGTTCGATCCCTGGGTCTGGAAGATCCCCTAGGGAAGGAAATGGCCACCCACTCCAGTATTCTTGCCTGGAGAATCCCATGGACAGAGGAGCCTGGCAGGCTGCAGTCTATGGGATCGCAGAGTCAGACACAGCTTAGTGACTAAACCACCACCACCAGCACTGGTTAGGACTCTGAACTTTCACTGCTGTGGGCCTGGGTACAATCCCTGGTCAGGGAACTAAGATCCCACAAGCCACATGACTTGACAAAAAAATTAATAAATAACAAAACTCAGCGCCCTGCCATATCTTTTTTCTTGGACCTGCTGAGCTATTTCTTCTACAGGCAGTGTCGGACCACCTGCTTGCTTTTCACCAAACACTTCACACGTGTTCGCTCATTTAAACCTCACAGTAACTGTGTGAAGCAGGTATTAACGTATACCCACTTTTGAGATGGGAAAATTGAAGCACAGGGAGGTTAAGTAACCTGTCCAAGTTGTGTTAGTGAGTTGAAGAACTGGGACTGAGACCCAGGCAATCATGGCAACAGAGTCCATGCTCTTAACAGTGCTCGGCCACGACGATGAGGCCAGTGATGACGACAAGGATAGCATTCATAGCAGCTGGTGTTGTCATTATAAGTACTAACGCATTCAATCCTCATGACAACTCTGGTAGGCTACACAGTATAGAGAAGTAGGGTGACCTTGAATCACCGAGATTCATACCCAGGTTCAAATCCCAGCTCCATCATTTTATAAACTAGAACCAAGAACAAGTCCTTTAATGATCACTAAAGATATGGACAGGGGTTTGGGTAAACTCTGGGAGTTGGTGATGGACAGGGAGGCCTGGTGTGCTGTAGTCCATGGGGTCGCAAAGAGTCGGACATGACCGAGCGACTGAACCGAACTGAAGTATTTTTTTAAAAATTTTAACTCTCCATTAAACAAGGGAAAAGAAGCAAAAAGGATAATACCCGGGTCTCCCACATTGCAGGCAGATTCTTTACCATCTGAGCCCGTAGGGAGGCCCAGGCTGATATTTTAGTTGCTATTAAAGTCCCTACACTGGCCTGCCTTGGGTTCTCAGCCCACCTTCATCCTGGTTTTCCTGAAAGAGATGAAGCAAGAGTAGCAAAGTCTTCCTCGCAGACCTGGGAACCTTCATAGACTGGCCAAGTCAGGGGCTGTGGCCACAGGCAGGCCAGGCCTTCTGTCTACTCTGTGGCTGCCGCTGGGGGCCCTGCTAGCCTCGCCAGTCCCCTCATGGGTGTACACTTGTGTGCCCACCCGCCTGACCAGGCTCCCACCTCCCACCCACACTCACCATCAGGACGATGCTCCCAAAGTAGGAGGCCCTCAACACCATATCCAGGTCATGAGGTACCTGCGCAGGGGAATTGGGGGTAAGGCAGAAGCCGCATCACAGGCCCCACCTCACAAACAGATCCCGGCTTACCTTGTCCCCCACCAGCGAGAGCTTCAGGGCTCCTGCCCGGAAGTAGCTCTCCATGGCAGAGTCAAAGAAGAACTCAGAGAAGGCCACGTACACCATCCGCTCTTCCTCCTGCAGCTGGGGCTCTACCGCCCGGTTGGGCAGACTCCAGTTGGCCTCAGTCAGGGGATAGAAGGCCCCCTGGTATTGGAGGATCAGGGTCAGGGCCAGACAGACTGGTCCAGCACCCGGATGTCTTGAGGCATATAATTCACTGTCCCCAGACAGCATGGTGGAGGCCTGGACCACATTGTTGACCTCAGGGGGACTCAACAGGTACTTTTCTTAAAAAGCATGGAAGGGAGGGTAGCTGGAGTGCTCCGAGGGCGCAGTCCCATCCGACTGAAGGAGTGACACACGAGAGGGTTCACGGGGGAGGTGGCCCTTGAGTGGGCCTTGAAAACTAGACGGTAATAATGATGGCAACTACTGCCTCCACGTACGGAGCACTTCTGTGCCGCTTACCTAGACCAACTCCTTTAATCCACACAACATCCCATGAGATTATCTTTTCTTACTGTATTATTTCTATTTCCATTTGAGGAAACGGGTACAGAAACGTTAAGCCATTGGCTTAATATCACACAGCTAGTAAGTGGCAGAGCGGAAGCTGACCTTCCGGCACTCTAACTGGCCTCTCTGCTCTGAAACTCGGCAACACTCCATTAGGGAAAGCAATGGGCGTGGCCACAGACTAGTTGAGTGGCCTTGGACAAGGAACGTGGCCTCCCTGAGCAAGTCTGCGCATCCCTGAAATAATAAAACATTAGGACCTGATTTACAGGGTTATGAGAGGAGGGAATGAGATTGCGTGTGTTAAAGCTGAATGTTCAGTTCCTTCTGGGAGAGATGGGGGAAGACAGTACATGAGCAAAGGCCCTGAGATAGGAAGCGAAGGGCATCTTTGGGAAAGAGTAGCAGTTTCCCAGGTGGCATTGGAGTAAAGAGCTCGCCTGCAACGCAAGAGACGTAAGAGACGTGGGTTCAATCCCTGAGTCGGGAAGATCCCCTGGAGGAGGGCATGGCAACCCACTCCAGTATTCTTGCCTGGAGAACTCCACAGACAGAGAAGCCTGGAGGGCTATAGTCCACAGGGTCGCAAAGAGTTGGACACAACTGAAGCGATCTACTACACACACACACACACACACACACACACACACACACACACAGCTGCAAAGGATGAAGCTGGAAAGGTGGGACACACACACACACACAGCTGCAAAGGATGAAGCTGGAAAGGTGGGACACACACACACACAGCTGCAAAGGATGAAGCTGGAAAGGTGGGACCAGACCAGATTAACAAGGCTCGAGTGTCAGACCCAGGAGTTGAGCCTGAGGCCACAGCATCCCCGCCAGTGGAGTGGCCACATCAGAGTGTGCTTTAGGGGAGAAGGAGGGGGTCCGGTTGCACACACCAGCTGGGCAGCTCACCCGGAATCCCATGTCCAGGTTGCTGGTGGAGGCCACAGGATCCTTCAGGAGGGAGTAGTCGATGCCCACGAGCTCGTCCACAGCACTGCGCACTGTGGGGAGGGGCTGGAGTCACGCAAGCTGTGTGGTGCTGGGCTGGGTGCTTAGGCTCTCTGGGCCTCAGCTGCTTACTCATAGAAGGGGGATTAGAATACTTCCCTCACAGGGTGCTTATGAAGCTCAAATCAGTTTTACTATAAGTGGAAAGCATCTAGTGCCTGGTGTGCAGTGGTCAACAGTGTTAGCTATTATTATTGTGGCTTTTGTTGTTCTCTTGGTTTGCTTTTGGCCGCACTGCTCAGCTTGCTCATTTTAGTTTCCCAACCAGGACCTGCACCTGGGGCCATGGCAGTGAAAACACTGGGTTCTAACCACTGAGCCACCAGGGACCCCCACCCCCACCCCCCGATGACAATTGTTGTTGTTGTTGTTGTTTGCTGCTACTACTACTACATAGGTTTCATCAAGTCACTAAATAATATTGCAAGGGAGAGACTTCCCTGGTGGGCCAGTGGCTAAGACTCCATGCTCCCAATGCAGGGGCCTGGGTTTGATCCCTGGTTAGGGAATTAGATCCCACATGCCGCAATTAAGAGTTTGCATGCTGCAACTAAAGATCCTGCATGTCACAATTAAGACCTGGCACAGCCAAATAAATAAATAAAAAGAAATTTAAGAAATACTCTAAGATGGCAAGGGATTCCCTTCTCTCGATGGTTTGGTTTCCCCTGCCCTCTCCTTCCCATCCTGTGCCCCATGCATGTGACATGATGATCTCATCTCTTAGGGAAAGGGAAGTCATGTTAATTGAGCTCCTATTAAGTGCTAGGAGTTGAATACAAATGAGGCCCCCACAGCAGACGCGTATGAAGGATCACGACCACCATGCCCTCAGTCAACCCTCACAGCGAGCCCTGAAGGAAGTGTTGTCAGCCAAGCAAGGAAACCAAGGAGGGAGAGAGTGAGTACTGACCACACGGAGTCGGTGGCAGGAGGCTACCTTTGAACCCAGGGCTGCTCCATCACAGGGCGGGGAAGGGGCCTCCTCAAATGCTACCTGACAGCTGCCCACCCAGCCTCCTCCCCACCCCCGCGCCAGGGCGAGGCCCAGAGCTCCCCACCCTGTCTGCACAACTCACCAGGCACGGTGTCCAGCAGCGAGTTGAGAAGCACAGTCCCTGCGTGGTAGAGCACGGGGCAGATCTGGGAGGTGGCAGCCCCAGTCAAGGTCTTGGCAAGAGAGGGCACACCCACCCCCTGTTGTCCTCCAACACGTGCCCCCCCCCTCCTGCCACTGTCCGCACCTGCTGGTTGAGGAGGAAGCGCATCCCTGAGGTGATGAACGTGGAGAGGAATTCATAGACCTTCCTGTGAGGAGAGGAGAGGCCAGGTGAGTCCAGACCCTGCCCTCACCCCAACTCAGTTCTGGGAGAAATCACAGTGATCAGAGATGGGGGTGGGTGGGCAGAATACCTCTACTTCAACTTAATTTACCACCTCTTTAGTGGAATTTCCATTAAAGATGTGGGCTCAAATTCCTTCTCCATACTGGTTCTCAAGACCTCTTCTCTCACCCCATCCCCCACCAATCAAATGAATGGACCCAGAGTTCCTCAAGCCTCTGAGCATCCTCAGCTCCATATCCTTACTCCTGTCTTCCCCTACATCCTCAGTGTTCCCACCCTGTATTTTCCCATCTGGGCACAGATGCTTCCTCTTCCAGGCAGTCCTCCTAGATTATTCTTCTCTGAACTCCTCCTCCTCCTCCCAGAGTACTTTCTTGGTCCCTCTCTCAAGGCCCCAACGACAAATGTTTCATCCCTCCAGCCAGGCTCTGTGTCCTTTCTGAATCCTGGAGGCCTGGCCTACACTTCGTTTGTTGAATGAATAAAAAAAAAAACTGTGTATCAACACCAGATAATAAATCCACCATTTTCTCTCCCCCACCTTCTTTCAGAACCAGCACAAATTCCCCTTCTCAGCCCCAATCCTGGAACTATGTTATTATTTTTGTTATTAGTGGTTAAGAGCTACCGATTATTGAGAGCCCAGTACATGCCCACTGTATACACTAGGTCCTCACAGTGGTTCTTACCTAAGCGGTGAGCCCATATTATATGTGAGGTACTGTTATAAATATTTTTACATAAATTACGATGAAGAGTCCTCACATCTCATAGAATAGGTCCTATTACCATCCCCATCTTTTTTTTTTTTTTTTTAACCATCCCCATCTTTGAGAGCTTCAGCAACTTGCTCAAGTTCATAGCCAGGAAGTGGTGGGGCTGCGATCTGGACCCAGTTGATCTGACTCCCAAGCCGGTGCATTGTGCATTGCACTAGGCAAATGGGCTGTGGGGCTGAAACGGGGGACGCTAGGATTGGGGACAGGGCTTACTTGAAGGTTCCCCCAAAGGCTGCATGCATTCTGGAGACAGAGGCCTGGCAGGAGACGTTGGACACTTTGATCCGGCCAGCGGGATCCCGGGAGAGCTGCAGAGCAGTGTGGATGGATACACCCTCCGCAGAGGCGTTGATATAGCCCCCATCGTAGCTGCGGCAGGGGTGGGAGTGTTAATGGTCACTCCAGCTTGGAGCTTAACCAAGTCTTTACTGTCCTCCTCCTCAACCCCCACCACCACCATGACCCCTCTTAATAAGGCTTATGTGCTTCTGCACAGTCCACCTGGCTGTGAAACGGGTGTGACGGCCCCTTTTGTACAGATGGAGAAACTGAGGCTCAGAAAGGCTAAGGGATTGCCCACAGCTCCACAGTTCCCCCAGGCTTCCCAATCCACTCTCCACTCCCCCAGGGGTGCCAGGTCCTCACAAGAACCAGTAGAGGAGCTGTCTCCGGAAGCGCAGCCCCCAGGAGGCATTGTTGATTTGTAGCACCAGCTCCTGGTCTGGCTGGAAATGGAGCTCAGAGAATGTCAGCTGCAGCTCTGTGACCTTCACCCTGTGTAGGAGGCCTCAGGGTCAGATTCAGGACCAAGAAAAGGGCATCCCACCCAACTGTAGTAAACTCATTTGCTCCTCTTCCGTTCCAAGTTTGGGGAAGCTGGAGTGAGTGGAATGAATTCTCCCATTGCCCGTCACGTGCCCAACCTGACCTGGGCGGCTAAAGACCACGGGCCTTTATCTCCTGTCCCTCGGACCTCTCCTATTAGCTCCACCCAGGTACCCTACACCCCACTCTCTTCCTTGGCCAAGTTTCTTGACTCCGCCTCTAGGGCCAGCCTCAATTCCACAGGTTCGGCTTTGCTTTTCTTGGTCCCGCCTACTTCTAGGCCACGCCTATCGGCTTGGTCCCGCCTCGGTAGGCGGGCCAGGCCTTCATCTTTTCCGGCCTCATCCTGTTTCTTAAGTCCAGCCTCGGCGATCAGGCCACGCCCCCAATCCACTCAGCCCTCCCTTCTCCCGAGACTCCGTAGGTATTTCCTAAGCCTCCGCCCCTGCTCAGGCCCCGCCCCCTTGACCCCGACTTACTCAGAGATGTTGTAGAAGAAGTGGCCCTCACTGCCCCGCAGATCTGGGATGGTCACGGTCTCCAGCTCTTGTTCCAGAAAGCGCAGCCCCTCCTGCTTCACTGAAGCCGCAGTGAGGTCCTTAGTTCCTGCACACACACACACACACACACACACACACACACACACACACACACACACACCTCCTTCACCTCCTCACTACCCGCCCCCACCCCGCAGCACCCCCGCGCCTTACCCAGCTCCAGTGCCTTGGAGGTGATGCGAATCTTGCAGCCGGGGAGCTCGGCGTGAGCGCCAGCCAGCAGCGTTAGGATCAGGGCCCCGAAGAGGGCCATGGCGAGCGGGCCTGGGGATGGGGTGGGGATCGCAGGAGTCATCCAGGCCGCTAAAACTCACTCCTCGGATGGCCAACCAGAGGAGGGGGATGGCCCGGCTCGTTAAGCTCGAGATCGCTCTTCGGGGAACTTGCAACCAGTAACATTGCCTCCATTTGACAGATGCGGAAACTGAGGCTTAGGCGACGTGCTCCCTTACGCTCGGAGGATTTGGGGCACCGGAGGAGAGCAAGGGCACCTTCTCTGCTCCCTCGTGCAACCGCCGCGTGACGAGTCTGGACCTCCCGGGGATTAAGCCCCCCAGCCCCCACAGCAACCTCCCCTTTTCCTCGGCGGAGGGCGGGTGCGGCTTGCACGTTACCGTGGGAACGGCTGCACGCGCATTCCTCGGGGGTGGCTTGCGGTCTCCTAGGCCGCGAGTCTGAGGAGCCGAGGGAGCAGGCGGCCGACCCGACCTCCGGCTCCCGGGGCTCCCGGCTCCTCCAGGTCCTAAATCCCTGTCGTTGGGATTCTGCCTGATGCCCCCCAACCCAATCTCAGCGCTCTCCTTCAGAGGCCCTTTTCCCCAGCCCGGGTTCAGTAGATCAGGGGGCTGGGCGAGAGTCTGAGGGCAGATAGGGGCGCGCCCCCAACTCACTCGCGGTGGAGCTGGTGGTCGGCGCGGTCACGTGGGGCGGCGGGCAGCGCAGGGGATCCAGGCGGCGGGGTCTGGCGGGCAGCGCTGGTCCAGCCGCCTTTATAAAGCCGAGCCTCCCCGAGCCCCCCTCCTCTCTCCCACTCTCCCCTCCTCCCTCGGAGATTGGGAGGGGATGGGGCGGGTCGCTGGCAACCGGGAGGGTGGAGAGGGCTGTACGGAGCCCCGTGACAAGCCTGGCCTTGTCAAGACAAGTGGGGGACCCAAGCGGGGCAAGAGGGAGGGAAGTGCAGAAGTCAGCCCGCCCAATGCCAGCAGTCCCTGCTTGGCTGGGACCTTGGTTCAGTTTCCCCGTACCCATCTCTTTCTGTGTGATCCTAGGCAAGTCCCTTCCCTTGGGTGCCTGAGCCTCAATGTCCTCATCCAGTAAAATGTGTGTGATAATAGGAACCACCCCTTGGGCCCCAGCAAGCCTCAAAGTCAATGCCCAAGGCGCGTACTTCCCTTTCCTTCCGCTGAGCATCATCTCAAGACCTCTCCTTGCCAGGCTTCACTGTGGGAAGCCCCCACCGCCATCGCACCCCCAACTGTGTCACTAACCTGCAGATCTTCAGGGCCGAGAGACCTCTCCAACTGGGGTTCAAGCAAACACTGCCAATCCAGGAGGACACACACAAGCTGCTGGAATCACCCTCAGGGGGGCTGGCATTTCCCCAAGGGCTGTGGGCTTCTGGTGAGCCTCTGAAGCTGGGTTCTCTGCACGTGCACTGCCTACAGATGGCCCCAGCTCCCAGGACAGGCTCAGGGCGTGCAACCTTTTTGTTATCAAATGTGTGCAAGCAGGAAAGAGAAATAATGATGGTTCACGTCCATTGAACATGTGTTTAAGCACAAAACACTACTCCAGACATGATGACCAGCTCCTCCTAATTTCCCCAGAACTTTCCCAGATTTTGAAACTCCAAGTCTCTCTGCCTGGGACCCCCCCGCCCCCAACACCACACACACACACACACACAGTCCCAGGGAAAGCAGAATGGTCAGTCACCCTGGATCTAGATTAACTTGTTTAATCTTCTAACAGCCTGTGAGGTTGGCATTATTATGAACCCTCTTTAGCGGGAAACTAGAGGGAAAGACAATCCTTGGCTGCTCTGGGAGCCCACAAATTGTTCATGGCCAGGTGGGAGGTCAGAGGCAGGTACCTACAGCCCAGTCATTGTGTCCAGACCCTATGTTTAACAAGAGTCTAGGCTTGCAGCAACATGCATGGACGTAGAGAGTGTCATACTGAGTGAAGTGAGTCAGACAGAGAAGGAGAAATATCGTATGACAGCCCTTATATGAGCAATCTAAAAAGAAATGATAACACAGGGACTGCCTGCGACTCTGCGCTCCCAAAGCAGGGGGCCTGGGTTCGATCCCTGATCAGGGAACTAGATCCCATATGCCACAATTAAGAGTTTGGGAAAAAAAGAAAAAAAGAGTTTGCATGCCAAGACCAAAGAACCCACAGGCCAAAACTAAAAGCCAATGCAGCCAGATAAATACATATTTTAAAAAATAAAAAGGAATGATACAAATAAACTCACATACAAAACAGAAACAGACTCACACTTCAAAAACGAGATTATGGTTGCCGGGGTAAGAAAGGTTGGGGGAAGGGAGAATTAGGGAGTTTGGGATGGATATGTACACACTGTTATATTTAAATGGATTAAACAACAAGGATCTACTGCATAGCAAGCGGAACTCTGCTCAATGCTCTGTGGCAGCCTGGATGGGAGGGGAGTTTGGGGGAGAAAGGATACATGAATACGTATGGGCTGAGTCCCTTCTCTGTTCATCCGAAACTATCATCACATCGTTTGTTAATCAGCTATACCCCAATACAAAATAAAAGGCTTTTTTAAAAAACTCCTAGGCTATCAATTCTTAGGTGTATGACCTTGGACCCTTTATTTTAGCAACTCTCAGCCTCAGTTTCTAAAATGAAGACAATTAGATTATTGCAAGAATAAATTAAATAGGCATAGTGCATGTGCTGGGCATGATACATGACACACCATTAATGCCAAATAAATGCTAGCTATTGTGATTAGGGTCACAGATTACAAACAAACAAGGTGGGAGGGGTATAGAAGGGGAACAGAGAAAGTGCTAAGGATATCCAGAGGAGGAAGTGCCTGAAAGCCTTTAAACTCTAGTAACCCTGGCTCTTCCCGGAGTCTGGCTGGAAAGAAAAACCTGAGGGATGTTAGTTTTTCTTTCCTCACAATTTCTTAACTGGAATGCAAATGTCTTTTGTATCATTGTTATCTTTTACAGGGTCAAGCATACCTGCTAAGTCACTTCAGTCGTGTCAGACTCTTTGCGACCCCAGGGATTATAGCCCACTAGGCTCCTCTGTCCATGGGGATTCTCCAGGCAAGAACACTGGAGTGGGTTTGCCATGCCCTCCTCCAGGGGTTCTTCCTGACCCAGGGATTGAACCCGTGTCTCTTACGTCTCCTGAATTGGCAGGTGGGTTCTTTACCACTGGCACCACCTGGGAAGCCCCTTGCAGGGTCTTGCCCCTATAAATTCACTGTCCCCAGAGAACCCCAGTGAATTTTACACTTTTAAAATTATCTATTTATGTATTGTTTTTGGCCGTGCTAGGTCTTCATTGCTGCTCACGAGCTTCTCATTGCGATGGCTTCTCTTGTAGGGTACGGGCTCTAGAGTACGTGGGTTTCAATAGTTGCAGAGTGTGGGTTCAGTAATTGTGGCCCAGCAGCATGTGGAATCTTCCCAGATCAGGGATCAAATCCATGTCTCCTGCCTTGGCAGGTGGATTATTAACCACTCGGACCACCAGGGAAGTCCCCAGCCCCAGTGAACTTTAAATATAGCAGTGTGACCCTGGGCCAGTGGTTTAATCTCTCTGGGCCTTTGTTTCCTCATCTATAAAATGAGGACAAAGCACCTCCTTCTTAAGGTTGCTTGTGAGGATTAAATGAGTTAATGTCTAAAAAGGACTTAATAAGCACCTGGCATTTAGTAAGGGCTCAAAAACTAGCTACAATTATTACCATCATTAGCCATCAACAATTACTAGTGTCATTAGCCTTCAGTCAGTGACTTTCCACCATTCTTGAACTGCCTCCATGCCCAGATATCCAGACACCTGAACGGGCCTTTCCCTGTCTCCTTTCCCACTTCCCTCACCCTTTTCTTTCTGCTCCAGCTACACTGATTTTTTTTTTTTTTTTTTGGGTGCCTTGAACATGCAAATGAAATTCTTCTTTGCTCAGGTCCTTTGCCATTGCTGTTCCCTCTGCCTCAAAGGCTTTTCCCTCTGATCTTCCCATGGTCTGGCCCCTTGTCCTTTTGGTCACAGCTTAAATGACCCTTCTTCAGAGACGCCTTCCCTGACTACTTACCAGTTACCTCTCAATTGCAATAGCCTTTTTTTTTTCTTTTTACCCTTTTTTTAGTTGCAGCATATGAACTCAGTTGTGGCATGTGGGATCCAGTTCCCTGACCAGGGATCAAACCTGGGGTCCCTGCATTGGGAGCACAGAGTCCTAGCCACTGGACCGCCAGGGAAGTCCCTGGTTTATTTCTTTATAGATCTTTTTCTAATTTAATATTGGTTCGTTGTCTGTCTCTGTGAGAGCTGGGATCTTATTCACCTAGCACTAGAACAGTGCCTGGTACAGATTAGGTTGTTGTTTAGTCGCTAAGTCGTGTCCAACTCTTTTCGACCCCATAGATTGTAGCCTGCCAGGCTCCCCTGTCCATGAGATTTTCCAGGCAAGAATACTGGAGTGAGTTGACATTTCCCTCTTCAGGGGATCTTCCCGACCCAGGGATCAAACCCGCGTCTCCTGCATTGGCAGGCAGATTTTTTTTTTTTACCACTGAGCCACCTGGGAAGCCCACAGATTGGGTGCTGAGTATGTATTTGCTGAGTAACTGGACTGGTTTGGGAGCGCTTGAGTATCCCTGGGGAGCAGGCGATACCTGTGCTGCCCCTTGTGAGTCACAGTGTAACTGACTCTAAACACAGCCTCGACCTGGGCTGGCGGACATGAAGGTCACCTCTGACCTTGATTCCAGGGACTTGCCTACTCAGCCTGATCCCCTCTGTCACCCTTTCTCCCACAACTTGTGCCCCCAACCTTCTCACAGCAGAATGAAGTTGGCAAACATCCAGCCCAAATGGAGTTCTTTTTACGTTTTTTAAAAAAATTTATTTATTTGGCTACACTATGCCTTAGTTGCAGCATGCAGGAACTAGTTCCCTGACCAGGGATCAAACCCCGGGGGCCCCTGCCCTGGGAGCATGGAGTCTTAGCCATTAGGTCACCAGGGAAGTTCCGCACTCGGAGTTTTGGCAGCCTTCCCGAGTCCTCACCACTTGGCTTGAGAGATGGAGTGATCAGAATCCCCAATCCCTTTCTACTTTCACTTCTGTCTTTGAAATGATAAGAAAAGCCTTCCCAGCATTCAAAGTGACAGGAAAGGAATGGTTTCCCAGACTTTATTTTACCCCCAGCACACTGATAGTGCAAAACACCAGTGCTTTGGATCCAGGCCAACCTGGTTCAGATCCTGCTTCTGCCACTTTCTAAAGCAGAGGTCAGCAAGGCTTTCCTGTAAAGGGCCAGACAGTACATATTTCAGGCTTTGTAGATCCTTTAATCTCTGTCATAGCTCCACTCTGCTACTGTAGCATAAGAGGAGCCATACACAGTCCTTTAAGGAAGAGGCTGCTTGTTGGACTGGGCCCACGGGCTGTAGTATGCCTACTCCTGTTCTAGAGTAAAAATTAAAAAGTAAATCTCTTGGGACTTTCCTGGCAGTCCAGTGGTTGAGGCTTTGCCTTCCAATAAAGGGGTTGTGGGTTTGATTCCCTCTCTCATCATCCGCCTCTCTCTCATGAACCCTGTAGGCTCTGTGCCCCCCACCCCCTCCCGCCGCTGCTCGGTGAGGCTGTGCCTGGGGAGCTAAGATCTCACATCCCTCATGGCCATAAAAACCCCAAACATGAAACAGAAGCCATATTGCAACAAATTTAATAGACATGGTTCATATCTTTTAAATTTTTTAAAGAAAAAAAATTAAGCTTTTCTCGATCCTCAGTTTCCACATCTGTAAAATGGGGGTGATTTAGTACCTGCCTCCCCCTGCCAGGTGGCAGTGACATTTTAATATCATAAAGTATATCAAGTGCTAAATCTAGCACTTGGCCTACAGAAGGGCTGAATAAATGTCTCTGGTTATTAGTATTAAGCAGTTAGTTGTTTAACAAACAAAAAGTGCTTGGCAAATAGGAACTCACTTGAACCTCAAAACATCCTACAAAAGAGCTATCAGCATACCCCCTTAACAGATGTGGAAACAGAGGTCTAGAGAGGGGAAGTAATTAGCTCGAGTCAGTCTGGCTCCAGAGCCCACGCTCTTCACTCCTTTGGCCTGTCATCTTTCTTTTTTTAAATGTTTATTTATTTGGCTGCTCTGGGTCTTACGTGTGGCATGCAGGCTCTTTGATTTCAGCACGCGAACTCCTAGTTGTGGCATGTGGGATCTAGCTCCCTGACCAGGGATCAGACCCCGGGCCCCCTGCCTTGGGAGAGTGGCATCCTAGCTCCTGGACCACCAGGGAAGCCCCTGTCCTCTTTCTTTTGAATGATCCCCTTTAATCCTCACAGCCACCCCTCGAATTAGCCAGTGTCCCTGTTTAGCAGACTGAGATACTGAGGTACAGCAGGAGGAAGTAACTGGTCTTAGTCAATAAACACAGGCTCCACTGACCACAGGACACCAAGTTGGATTTCTGCCCAAGAAGTCAACAGAAGGGGAGCTGGGCTCCCCCCTCCCTCTCCCTGTCTCCAGCTGTGTTGTCTTTGGATACTTTCATGGCTTGGAGAAGCTGCGTGCGGTCAGCCCATCTCTCCTCGTGACCTTTCCCCTACCCCGCAACGCCCACCCAAGCAATCATCCGCCTCTCTCTCATGAACCCTGCAGGCTCTGTGCCCCTCGCTGCTCGGTGAGGCTGTGCCTGGGACTGTGTGAGGGGGGCCAGTTGGAATGAGGGGACGGGTGTGTGGTGGGCGGTGGGGAGGGGGCACAGATGTCAGATCAGGAAACCCTGATTACATCTCTCCAAACCACCTGTTTCCAGAATGTAGCTGGGCAGAACTGCCCCCATGGGGGCCAGACATTTCCCAAATGGACAGAGAGACAGGACGGACCAGGGCTTTAAGGGTTCAGCCAGGGTGGAGCTGTTGACTGCTTCTGTGGCTTCTAAAGTTGGAAGACTTAGTCTTTCAATTTCTCCTTTTCTGTCCCATTTCCTCCTTTTTTCGGGTTAGGGAGCCGGCCACGTGGTCCTCGAAGGCCCTTCCAGGTTTGAAATTCGAGGATTCTAAGGCTTCTTGCGGAGTGCTGTAGCCCTGGCTCCTGGGTCCTCTGCAGGAGGACCAGCGTTTGATCTCTGGTCAGGGAACTAAGATCCTGCAAGCTGTGCGGTCCAGCCAAAATATATATAAGCATCATCCATGCCCTCACTTTTCTCCCAGTACCTCTCCAGCTCAGCTCCAACGTTGGCCTCAGGCAGCTCATTCATTCCCTCTGATTTCTTCTTTGTTTTCTTCATGCTCTACCCTCCTTTCCAGGTTCTATGCCTCTTACAGCCTGTGAACTGACTGACTCATGGGGCCTCTCTCTGATGGCCTTCTAAGCCTCCTGCCCTTGCTTGTGCTAGTCACCTAGCATGGGCTTTCTAGCCGCTACGTGATTTGAGGACAGGGTGTAGGGTTTGCAGCAGTGCTATTTAGATGCTTGGAGTTCGTAAGCCAGTAATAAAATTTCAAAGTACCTGAAATTCAGTTCAGTTCAGTTGCTCAGTCTTGTCCGACTCTTTGCAGCCCCATGGACTGCAGCACGCCAGGCTTCCCTGTCCATCACCAACTCCCGAACTTGCTCAAACTCATGTCCATCGAGTTGTTGATGGCTTCCAACCATCTCATCTTCTGTCGTCCCCTTCTCCTCCTGCCTTCAATCTTTCCCAGCATCAAGGTCTTTTCCAATGAGTCAGTTCTTAGCATCAGGTGGCCAAAGTATTGCACTTTCAGCTTCAGCATCAGTCCTTCCAATGAATATTCACGGTTGATTTCCTTAAGGATGGACTGGTTGAATCTCTTTGCAGTCCAAGGGACTCTGAAGAGTCTTCTCCAACACCACAGTTCAAAAGCATCAATTCTTCGGCACTCAGCTTTCTTTATAGTTCAACTTTCACATTCATACATGACTACTGGAAAAACCATAGCTTTGACTAGATGTACCTGTGTTGGCAAAGTAATGTCTCTGCTTTTCAATATGCTATCTAGGTTGGTCATAGGTTTTCTTCCAAGGAGCAAGCATCTTTTAATTTCATGGCTGCAGTCACCATCTGCAGTGATTTTGGAGACTCCCAAAATAAAGTCTGTCACTGTTTCCATTGTTTCCCCATCTATTTGCCATGAAGTGATGGGATGAGATACCATGATCTTAGTTTTCTGAATGCTGAGTTTTAAGCCTACTTTTTCACTCTCTTCTTTCACTTTCATCAAGAGGCTCTTTAGTTCCTCTTCACTTTCTGCCATAAGGGTGGTGTCATCTGCACATTTGAGGTTATTGATATTTCTCCCAGCAATCTTGTTTCCAGCTTGTGCTTCATCCAGCCCAGTGTTTCTCATGATGTGCTCTGCATATAAATTAAATAAGCAGGGTGACAATACACAGCCTTGACATACTCCTTTCCCAATTTGGAACCAGTCTCTTGTTCCATGTCCAGTTCTAATTGTTGCTTCTTGACTTGCATACAGATTTCTCAGGAGGCAGGTCAGGTGGTCTGGTATTCCCATCTCTTTGAAAATTTTCCACAACAGTCTGTTGTGATCCACTCAATCAAAGGCTTTGGCGTAGTCAATAAAGCAGAAGTAGATGTACCTGAAGAGAGGGGACAGAAAAAGATGGTGACTTTTCCTTTTGATAATAAAGATGGGCCACCTCTTTGGCTAAACTTGTCTCTAATACTTCAGGGACCTTCTAAAGGTCGCAAGAAATATCCTAAATATTCCAGCATCTTAAAATTTTCCGAGACACTCTAATACTCCAATCTCAGGGGCCCAGCCCTGGTGGCTCAGTCGGTAAAGAACCCATCTGTGGTACAGGAGACCCAGGTTCAACCCCTGGGTCAGGAAGATCCCCTGGCGAATGGAATGGCAACCCACTCCAGTGTTCTTGCCTGCAAAATCCGGCAGACAGAGGAACCTGGTGGGCTAGAGTCTCTGGGGTCACAAAAGAGTCAGACATGACTTAGCGAATAAACCACTACAAGGACCCAACATACTCAGGCTTCAATCTGATGAGGACAGCCAGCCCCTCAGCTGGGAATCACAAGGGCATCACGGTCCCTGCCCTCCCTCCCCTCTTCCACCGAGCTAGATCTCTTTTAGTATCCCCACCTCTGGTTCCAGTTCTGCTCCTCTCCTGTGTTCTCTATCTCATTTCACAGCACCATCCTGCACCCAGATGCTTAAGTCAGAAACACAGGCCTCAGGATTTCCCGGCCAGCGCAGCGGTGAGGGCGCTGCACTTCCACTGCCAGGACCCAGGGTTTGATCTCTGGCCAAGGAACTAAGAGGGCTTCCCCTGGTGGCTCTGTGGAAAGGAACCCACTGGCCATGAAGGAGCTGCAGGAGACTTGGGCTCAGTCCCTGGGTCGGGACGATTCCCTGCAGGAAAGGATGGCAACCCACTCCAGCGTTCTTGCCTGGAGAATCCCATGGACAGAGGGATGGACAGAGAATCCCAAGGACAGAGCCTGGCGAGCCACAGCCTATAGTGTGGCAAAGAGTCCGACACGACTTAGCACGCACGCACGCACGCACGCACGCTGGGAGCTAAGATCTTGCAAGCTGTGCAGTCCATCAAAAAAAAAAAGGCATCATCCTTGCCCCCCCCTTTTCCCCCTCCTACTCCATGTCAGCAAATCCTGGAGTCTCTCACTCCAGAATATGACCCATATCACACATCTCTCCAACACCGGTCCAAGCCATTTTCCTCGTCTATCTGGACAACTTGACTCATCTCCCTGCCTCACTCTTGGCCCTTTCGGTCTAGCTACCCTGCACCAACCAAAATGATCTTTAAAAAGGAGAAATCCTGCCATGCTACTACACTGCTCCAACGCCTTCATCTGCTCCCCATCGCTCCCAACATCAAACCTGGACTCTGGTCATGACTCCAGGAGACGCCAAGTGATCTCGCCCTTGTCACCTTCCTGTTCAGCTCCACCATCTGCCACTCTTAGGAACACACCAAATCCACTCAGTCTCAAGCTTTCTGCAAACCCCTCTCTACCTGAAACATCTTTACCCACAGATCTTTGCATAATCGGCTTCCTTCACTGACTCAGATCTCTTACTCACATGCCACCCCCACTGAGAGGCCCCCTCCCCATCATTACCTGTCATTCTGTTTAATTCTTTATTGTCTGTTTCTTCAAGTAAACTGTCAGCTCCATGTGAGTAAGGAATCTGACACGTGGTCATGGCTATAACCCAGGATTACATGGCCGTGCCCAGGGTCTGGGACATGGAAAGTGGGTGGTGTTTATCATCTGCAGACCCTCCCAAAGGAGGAGATCTTATCACAGACTGTGTGGCCCTGGCCTCATTCCTTCCCGAGCCTCTAAGCTCCCTTTTGCTTCCTGCTGGCACCACTGAGCTCTTTCATTTCCCTGGAGTTATCTGGAGCTGGTCTGCAGCCAGGAATGTCATACTTTCCTAATCTTTTGAGAGGCCTGAACAATCCCTAAGGTTGTGAGAGGTGCCCCCCGCCTTGAGATCTAAACAGGTTGTGCAGAAATCAGGACCCCTGAACCCAACCCACTCCCTGGTCCCTTCACCTCATGTTCCAACAAGCCCATCTGCTGTGAGATTGCATGTACCTTTTGGGGAAGTTTCTCATTTCTTGTCCCCAAGCCCACATGTCTTCTGGTGTGGGAGAGGCTGCTGGCCAGCTTGAGCTCCCTCTCGGTGAAGTCGGACAGAACTTCAAGCCGAAAGTTAGATCACTGATTCTCAACCCATCTGCATGTTAATAATGGTTTCTCAAGCAGGGAAGTTTCTGCTTTGCTTTGTTATGTTTTGAATACCTATGCCTGGGTCCCCGTTCCCAACAGTCTGATTTAACTGGTTTGGGATGGAGCCCGGGCATCCTTAGGTGTTTTAAAAAAGTTCCTCGGCAGGATATAACATAAAAGACGGACAATAATAAGTAATCGCAAGGACATGGAGAAACCAGAACCCTCATACTTTGCTGCTAGGAATATAAAATGGTCCAGCTGCTTTGGAAAACATTTCGGCAATTTCTTAGAAAGTGAAACACAAACGTACTCTGTATACAACAATTCCCCTTCTAGGTGTCCACTCAACAAGGAGGAAAACATGTTCACACAACATTGTACATGAATGTTCATAGACACCAATTCGTAATAGCCAAAAAGTGGAAACGATCCAAACGTCCATCTGCTGGTGAACAGGCAAACAAAATGTGGTCTATCTGTAGAAGAGAATACTGTTCGGGGGAAACAAAATGAGCTGCTGATCAATGCTAAAGCCTGGATGAATCTCAGAAACATTCTGCAGGACTTCCCTGGTGGTGCAGTGCTTAAGAATCCGCCTGCCACTGCAGGGGACATGAGTTTGATCCCTGGTCCGGGAAGATTCCCCATGCTGAGAAGCAACTAAGCCTCTGCACCACAACTACTGAAGCCTCTGTGCCTAGAGCCTGCGCTCCGAAACAAGGGAAGGCACCACAATGTACCCAACAGAGAGCAGCTCTGGCTCGCCTCAGCTACAGAAAGTCCACACAGAGCGTCAAAGCCCCAGTCATGTTGTTATGTGTTAAGTCACTTCAGTCGTATCCAACTCTGTGCGACTCTATGGACTGTAGCCCACCAGGCTCCTCTGTCCATGGGATTCTCCAGGCAAGAATACTGGAGTGGATTGCCATTCCCTTCTCCAGGGGATCTTCCTGACCCAGGGATCGAACCAGTGTCTCTTACGCCTAACCTGCGTTAGCAGGCAGGTTCTTTACCACCAGCTCCACCTGGGAAGTCCAAAGACCCTGCAGCAACCCCCCAAAATTCTGCAAAGCGAAAGAACCAAGACATAAAGACTACAATTTTTTTTTTCTTTTTAAAGACTACATTTTGTGTGATTCTCTTTTTCTTTTTGGCCACGCTGCACAGCCACGTGGAGATCTTAGTTCCCAGACCAGGGATGGAACCCGTCTTCCCGGCAGTGGAGGCTCAGAGTCCCAACCACTGGACCATCAGGGAAGCCCCTGTATGATTTCATTTACATGAAAAGGCCAGAGAACAAGTCCTCAGTGGCAGAAAACAGATGAGCAGCAACTGGGGCATATGAAGAGGGCTTGACTGCAAACAGGAACAAGAGATCTTTGGGGGGAGAAATGTTCTAAAGACTGAGCTATGATGGTTGCACAATTGTCTAAATTTACCAGAAATCACCGAATTGCTCTTTGAAACCAGTAAATCTCGTGTTATGTAAATTATGCCCAAGTAAAGGGTTGAGATCTCTGAGTGAGAAGGCAAGTGTTCTAGAAACCCCTCAGCTGGGACCCAGGGTCCCTTGGTGTCCTCCCCTTCCTCTGTCTAGGTCAGTGTTTCCTCTGATCTCAGACTTTTGAGGAAGCTGCCAACTGACGCTCTGGCTTCTATTTTGGAGAAGTCTGGGGTTTAATTCTGCAGACTCAGCTCACAAGGGTGTAAACATCTGGCTCCTGGCTATGCTGCCCGAAGGAGAAAAATGGGCTTTGGAGGGGATGGGTTGGATGGTGGGGGAGACCACCACAGGTGCCCGCCACTCTATCCTGAGATGACTCTAACACCACCTGGGGATGCTGGGCCCTAAACCAGAACTGTGATTGGATTTGGGTTCCTAGGCCCTGGTACCCATTCCCCGGCAGCACTCAAGCTGGACTAATTCTCCAAACATAACACGTCTTTTCATCCCTCCAGGCCTGGCCGTACCCTCCCCTACCTGGAAAATCCTGTTCTTCCCACCAAACCCATCTCATTGTTATCTCTTCTGAAGGCTTCTCCTTTGCAGCCCGTTCCCCTGATCATCCCAACAGAACCCTTATCTTCCTGTAGAAGAGGGTTTATTCATGTGCCTGCCTCCCCCACTGCTCCATGGGCTCCTGAAGACAAAGAGCCCGTCTTGCTTATCGCTGGTGCTCAAGTTTCTGGGGCAGGCCTCAACATGTATCGGGTAGTGGAGAAATGCAAGGGTGCCTCACACCACATCAGACACTTGCCGGGCCACGGAGACCAGAGGAGACGCCCTGTTGCCCTCATCTATTCTCGGCCTAAATGGCTTCTCTCATCTGGCCCAGAATGGCTGGAGAGCCACTCCCTGGAAAACCACAGCTCAGGGTGGCAGCCTCTTCTGCAGCTTTCCCACTGCCAGACCCACTCGCCTTGGAAACTGCCTTAGTGTTTTGGGGGTTTTATTAATTTCGCTGTGCTGAGTCTGAGTTGCAGCATGTGATATCTTCGATCTTCACTGCGGCATGTGAGACCTAGTGCCCTGGCTGGCGATCGAACCCAGGCCCCCTGCATTGGGAGCTCAGAGTCTTAGCCGCTGGACCAACAGGGAAGTCCAAAACTGCCTTATTGTTACTTCAACTGCAAAACAGAGTCTCAGGGAAGCTGTGGCTTGGCCTTTGGAGGGGAGAAAAGCAACCTGGAATAGGGTTGGAAGCTCCCTTCCCCAACTGAACAGGAGGGAAGCAGGGAGAGCACAGCCTTTAGAAAAGTGACATAGCCATAGGACGGGTGATGTAAACAGGTCACAACCAAGTCCAAGGTGGCGGACCAGACTTCCACTAGACCTTGAGCCTCAATGACCTTGAGTATTTGTTCATTGTCACACATCTGCATAGTAAATGACACACCCACAGGCACCAGGACAGTTTCATGGCACACCATAAAAGGTCAACAAGGGGCGGTGGCCCAATTCCTGGAAATCGTCATCCCCGTCCCCAAAATAGCTGGACTATTCATCCCACTCATTAGCCTATGAAATTCAGTTCAGTTCAGTCACTCAGTCGTGTCCAGCTCTTTGACACCCCCATGGACTGCAGCACATCAGGCTTCCCTGCCCATCACCAACACCCAGAGCTTGTTCAAAATCATGTCCATCGAATTGTTGATGGCATCCAACCATCTCATCTTCTGTCATCCTCATCTCCTCCTGCCTTCAATCTTTCCCAGCGTCAGGGTCTTTTCTAAGGAGTCAGTTCTTTGCATCAGGTGGATTGGACTTTCAGCTTCAGCATCAGTCCTTCCAATGAATGTCCAGGACTCATTTCCTTAAGGATGGACTGGTTGGATCTCCTTGCAGTCCAAGGGACTCTCAAGAGTCTTCTCCAACACCACAGTTCAAAAGCATCAATTCTTTGGCACTCAGTTTTCTTTATGGTCCAACTCTCACATCCATACATGACTACTGGAAAAATCATATCTTTGACTACATGGACATTTGTTGGCAAAGTAATGAAACTATCCACCCCTATAAAAACTGACAACCTGCACCTTGGTGCCGCTTTTGCCTTCTGAGATGGCCCCACACTGTCTGTGAAGTATGTTTCTCTCCAAATATATCCACTTCTCACCTATCACTTTGTCTCACTGAATTTTTTCTGTGATGGGACGTCAAGAACCTGAGTTTCATCAAGTCCTAAGACTGGGTGTGATCTCAGTTTAAAGACCATGCGTTTGAGGCCCTAATCTGAGTTACACGGTTTCATAACTGCCAGGACCTTGGGGCTTGAAATGTGTGGCTCTCTCTCAGCAGCTTCTTGCTGTAGTGGGAGAGAACAAGGATGTGAAGATATGTGGAGCTCTGAGCCTGTATGTTTATGTTTTGATTTTAACATGTAGATAGATTTGTCCTGACTTGAGGCTGGGGTCCTCAGAGGCCCTGATAACAGGCTCCTGGCTAATGCTGAATACTCGGCCTCTGTGCACTGGTGCCAAACTGAATCTCAGAGACAGAGTTTGGGGTGGAGTAGAAAAGAATAAATAACTTTATTGCTTTGCCAAGCAAAGGGGGTCACAATGAGCTGGTGGCCCTCAAAACTGTGTGTCTCAGTGAGGGGAGAATTTGTTGAGGAGTTTTATAGCAATGGTTGAAGAGCCGGATTGCTGATAAAGATTAGGGTGTTTGCGGGGCCTCAGGTGGTCTGCTCTCGTCTCTCTGGTTCCTTTAATCTGGAAGAAAGAATGCTAACATCTTCCATTTGTTGGGGGTTTTGGTTCTGTAAAGACTTCAAAGATATTGTTATGTGTATCCCTAGAGACAGAACCAGGACGCTGACCTACGGCTGCGCTTTTGTTTCTTTTTTAAAAAATATTTCATTTACTTATTTGGCTGCGTCAGGTCTTAGATGAGCCGTGCAGGATCTTCGTTCTGTCATGCAGGATCTTTCCTTGAGGTGCACGGACTCTCCAGTTGTGACGCACAGGCACGGGCTTAGTTGCTCCCCAGCATGTGTGATGTTAGCTTCCCAAGCAATGTAAAGTGAAAGTGTTAGTCACTCAGTCGTGTTTGACTCTTTGCGATCCCATGGACTGTAGCCCTCCAGGCTCTTCTGTCCACGGAATTCTCCAGGCAAGAATACTGGAGTGGGTTGTCATTCCCTTCTCCAGGGGATCTTCCCGACCCAGGGATGGGACCCGTGTCCCTGCATTGCACGCAGATTCGTTACCTTCTGAGCCACCAGGGAAGCCCCCACCAGAGATCAAATCCACATCGCCTGCATTGCAAGACGAATTCTTAACCACTGGACCACCAGGGAAGTCCCTGCGATATTTTTTCTTGACTGCTCCTCCCTTGTCCCTGCATCGCCTGCCTTCCCTGATTAGAAACTGCTCAAAAGGGCTTCCACACCCAGGGTTCTGCTTGGTTTCCCAGCCAGGACTGGCTATATCTGGAGGAGCTCTGCTTACCCCAACCATCTCTCGTACCTCAGGCCTGCTGTCTATCGAGGCTTCTACAGAGGAGTTGTTGGAGTGCTTGAGAATCCTAGGATCTTTACTCAACCTGCTCATCCCCATCTTGGGAGTAAAGGATTCCAGGCTGCTGGCAGGGACTCTGCCACATCGGGCAGCTCATGTTTTTCTTGGTGTCCCAAAGGGCGCTGCCTTGGTCTTCCCACCACAGAAACCAGAGCCTGGAATAGAGATGGGGACACCTGAAAAAGTCACCAAGACTTTAACCCGGTGTGGTCTGTCTGCGGTCAGCAAATATTCAGAGGCTTGGGCACAGTGCTAGGCCTGGGGACTGTAGGAGTGACAAGCCCTGACCCTGCCCTTCAGCAGTCCACAGCCTCGTGTTTGAAGAAAATGAACAAACCCTGAGCACAGGCTGTTAGGGGAATACAGAAGAAGCGGCCTTCTGTATCCTAGGTGCCTAGGTGCCTAGGACCTAGGCACCTAGTCTAGTCTAGGTGCAAGCAAATTCAGGGGAGACTGCCCGGTGGAGGTGCCATCTCAGTTAAGATGAAGGTTGAATTAGGCAAAGAAGGGAGGAAAAGTGACAGTAAACAGCATATGCAAAGGCCCAGGGTCAAGAGAGAACTTGGCACATTTAAGTACATCACGGAGATCACTGGGACCAAATGAAGGACAGCTGGTTTGAAGGTCCAGGTTGTGAATAACATGAATGTATGTGAAATGCTTGGCATAGCCCCTAGCACATGCTCTGCCATAGTAGCTCTCATTTCTATCATCTTGGAAGCCAAGGTAGGGGTTTGAGAATTTATTGTGCAGTCAATGGGGAGACATTCCAGGGTTTTAAGGCCAGGGTGACTTGGTCAGACTTGCCATATGACCAAGCTTAAATAGATTCCTGAGACTGGTGGATTATGTACTACCAGAAGGACAGATGGATGATCAGACTAGTTTGGGAACTGATTTCCAAACCAATAGTAACTGAGGAAAGAGGTACAGGGTTGGGGAGCTTCAAATATACTCCAAGTGGAAGAGAAAAATATACAGTGGAAGACAGGTACAGCAATGAAAATTAACTATAGCTACACACAACTACTTAGACGGGTCTTGCAAGTGCAGTGTTGAACAAAAGAAAGAAACACATATATAATTCCATTTACATAAAGTTCAAAGAACAGGTGAAATGAAAGGATACCCTTTAGGGGTGTGTGCTCAGGTGGTAAAACTATAGAAGCGAGGACGTGAATATCGCAAAAGTAGTTGCAACAGTGATTATCCTGTGCTTTGCAATAACTTGACCTGAGTGATATTTACCAGATTCACTCAGTGACAAATCGTTTCTCTTTCTGTTTTGCCACATAGTCCTCTGCAAGATTTTCCCAGGTGGTGGTGCAGTGGTAAAGAATGTGCCTGTCAACGCAGGAGATGAAAGAGACGACGGTTCAGGTTTGAAGGTCCAAGTTGTGGCTAACATGAATGTATGTAATGTGCTTGTTGCAGCCCTTAGAAAATGCTCAATACACTAGAAAAAAGGTTTTAAACTGTTAACAAGAAAAAAGGCTTTAAAATTCGTTAGGTAGTAGAAATGAGGATGGAGAGAAGGGATGAGGATATATTGGGAGGAACAAGTCTGGGGAGGCAAAAAAGGTGAAGAGCAGTGTTTAACACTCTTGAGTTAGTGAACCCTGAAAGATACTGAAGTGGAAATGTACAGGACCACTGTGTGAGCTCAGATAAGCCACTTGTCCCAAGTCCCAATTTCCTTCTCTACGAGAGAGAGAGAAACAGTATGATTTTAAGGAATCAGCCTTAAAAAGTTTTGGGGTTGAGAACCCTGAACTTAAAATCCCAGTTCTCTCATTTCATGGCTTTGAACCTAGACAGTCACTTCACCTCCTGCTCCCACCCCTAGCCCCAGCTTCCGTTTCCTCAGGTGTAGATTTGACATAACCATTTCCACTCTCAGGGTTCTTGCAGAGGTGCGCGCGTGTGCTCAGTCCTGTCCGATGGCAACCCCATGGACTGGAGCCCGCCATGCTTCTCTATCCATGGGATTCTCCACGCAGGAGTACTGGAGTGTGGAGTCATTTCCTACCCCAGATCTTCCTGACCCAGCGGTTGAATCCTCCTCTCCTGCATCTCCTGCACTGACAGGCAGATTCTTAACCACTGCACCACCTGGGAGAATCTTGCAGAGGACTACATGGTAAAAGAAGATAGGCACTTGGGTTATTTGGTGCTTTGATAATCAATTAAGAGACTCCAAACAAGGATTGAAAAATTACATTGAATACACGAAAGGACGAGCAGGTAACCATCAGTATATGATTTTTACACTCCAGTGTTAATAAGAACTAGCTAGTGAGCTTGTCACTGAGCGCCGAAGAATTCATGCTTTTGAACTGTGGTGTTGGAGAAGACTCTTGAGAGCTCCTTGGACTGCAAGGAGATCCAACCAGTCCATTCTGAAGATCAGCCCTGGGATTTCTTTCTTTCTTTTTTTTTAGCCCTGGGATTTCTTTGGAAGGAATGATGCAAAAGCTGAAACTCCAGTACTTTGGCCACCTCATGCGAAGAGTTGACTCATTGGAAAAGACTCTGATGCTGGGAGGGATTGGGGGCAGGAGGAGAAGGGGATGACCGAGGATGAGATGGCTGGATGGCATCACGGACTCGATGGACGTGAGTCTGAGTGAACTCTAGGAGTTGGTGATGGACAGGGAGGCCTGGCGTGCTGCGATTCATGGGGTCGCAAAGAGTTGGACACGACTGAGCAACTGAACTGAACTGAGTGAACTTGTAACACCAGGCATTCTATAAGTCTAGAACAACCATATAATTTACTGTCCATACCAGGGCCCTTTTGAGAAAGCAAGCCATATTAATAACTATACCATGATAACAGACATAAATCAAGACTGTCCCAGACAAAGCAGGGTATGTGGTTCCCTTGTGTCTGTCTGAGATGAAGCCCTTGCCTGTCAAGCCTCCCAAGTGAACGTCAGGCACTGTGAGGGCAGATCACTGCACCTACTGTGCCTACAAGGAGCCGGTTTATTTCCAGAGGGCTCAGATTTACTTGGAGCAATCCTCAAACCCCGTGAGGTAATAGCTAACATCTGTTAGTGCCTCCTTGTAGGTCAGCTGGTAAAGAATCCGCCTGCAATGCGGGAGACCTGGGTTCGATTCCTGGGTTGGGAAGAGCCCCTGGAGGAGAGGATGGCAACCCACTCCAGTATTCTTGCCTGCAGAATCCGTAAGGACAGAGGGGCCTGGTGGGCTACTGGTGGGGTCGCAAAGAGTTAGACACGACTGAGCAACTAAACACAGCACAGTTCGTGCCATATGCTGTGCTGAGTACTTTCACAGGCACCATCCGTTAACTTTCATCAAATCTTGATGATGTAGACAGCCTTATTGTCCACTAGAGAAAACTAAAGCTTAGGAGGTTAAGCAACTCCTTCAAGGCCATACATCTAGAATAGAGGAGTTTGAACCCACACTAATGGGAAGCCTAGTTCTTAATTATTCTTTACAGTGCTGTCTCTAGTTTGTTGGCACTCCCAGGTGGCGCTAGTGGTAAAATAAAAACACAAACCTGCCCGTCAGCGCAGAAGTCATAAAAGATGGGGGTTCGATCCCCGGGTCGGGAAGATCCCCTGGAAGAGGGGACAGCAACCACTCCAGTATTCTTGCCTAGAGAATCCCAGGGACAGAGGACCCTGGCGGGCTACAGTCCATGGGGTCGCAGTCATACACGACTTAAGCGACTTAGCACGCTCCAATCCCACCAAGCTGCTGGGACCAGGCACCACCGATACAAGCCATAGCTCAGCTCAGGCTGATGCTCCACGTGGGAAGTGGAAGTCACAGCAGGTGGCAAGCCCATCTTCCTAAACTATGACTGGAAGGTCAGCTTCCAGAGGAGGCCAGAGGGAGGTGGAGCTAGTGTCTTCTGCCCGCCCCTACCAAAGAATCCTGCAGGCAGCCAGCCTTGGGGACCTAGCGATTGCCAGCCTCCTACTGGGCTAACTTTTGTGGCAGGATTGAGTTCTCAGTGAGGTTTTGCACAGCAACTAGCAACCACCGATATCAAGTGTTGGAAAGTCCTCTGATGCATTTAGTCTACAATTTTCCAACTTTGGCAAAAACCATCTTTATTCTAAGTCTCTCAGGGATTATTTGAATTTCTTCTACCAAGTTCTTAGAACTTGTGCAGCCTCATCAGGGGAGAAAGTTCGATGTGCATGCAGCCTGCATACGAGACGTGGTTGGAAAACATCCTGGACTCACGTCCAGAGGACAAGCGACTGCCGCAAAGTGGCCGAGCTGCCCGGGAGCTAGGACCCAGGTCCTCCGAGCATCCAGAATTTACGTCACCAGGACTCCGCCCCCGGGTGGGCGTCTGAGCCGAGTCCCCGCAGGTTTCAAACCCGCCCCGCGCCCCCTGGTGCGCATACTCAGTTCGACCTTGCAGCCGCACCGCCCACCCAAATCCTAGGGGAACCCCCGCCACCACCACCACCCCTTACTCAGGGCGGGTATGCTCGCAGGGGAAACTGAGGCAGGGAGCGTGCTTGTGGGTTCGCTCCTCAGTCCACACCCCAGGGCCTGCAAAGCTGCCTCCGCCCCTTAGACCCGTCTGGAGCAGCAGGGAAGGACGAGGAAGAAAGGGAGGGGGCCCAAAGCAAGCGGGGTCTAAGGAGCCGGCCGGTCCTGCCACACTCAAGATGGCGGCGCGGCAGCGGCAGAGTCCCTCAGAGGCGGTACCAGCGCATGCGCAGCGCGGAGTCCCGGCCCGGGACACAAGATGGCGGCAGCGGCGTTGGGGAGGGCGAGGCGGAGGCGGCAAAACGGGCGGTCGAGCAGAACGTGTAACCGCGTCCCCTCGAGTCCGCTGCGGGCAGGTAAGAGCCCCAGGAAGCCATGGTCCCGCCGCGAGCCGCGCCAGGGTCTGGGGTTCCGAAGCCAGGCGGCGGTGGCCCCTCCGGCGCTTTCCGCTCCGGGCTACCGCTTGTCCTGTCTCTGCCGCCGCCGCCATCTTAGGCCCGCGGGTGGGCGGCCGAGCCGGTGGCCTGGATGAGCGAGTTGGGTCCGGAGAGCGCGGGTGGAGCGGCCTCTAGGGCCCCTCCGCTGCTGCCGCCGCCACCGCCTTTGTGTCGGGCTCCGACTCTGAGTCGCCTCAGCCCGGGGGCGGGAGCGCGCGGCGGGGCGGGGGGCGGAGCCCAGGAGATGGGCCGGCGCGCGCGCGCCAAACAGCCCGCCCCCGCTGGAGGGTAAGGGGGTAGTGCGCGCGCGCTGGGAGTCGGCCCACCCCCTCCTTCGCGCGCCTCCCGCGCCTGCGCACTTCGGGAACCCTTTGACTCCTCCCTACTGGGTCGGAAGATTTTGATTGGTGCGTTGCTGAATGATCCCGCCCCATCCTCCTCCAGTCCTGGAGTCGGAGTCTTTTTTATTTTTTCCTTCTGGTGGGTTCCTCTGGTTGCGCAGATACAGTTTATCCTTAAGCTGCTGAGCACTGTTGAACTGCGGTATGCGTGGGGGTCGGGAAGCCACAGGATAAATAAAAACGTTCTTTTAGTAATAGCAGTTATTTCCTACTGAGAGTGTACAATGTTCTAGGCTCTACGCATTGAGACCGTAGAGGCCGAATGATTCTTGTTAGAAGTCGGAAAATGGCAGAAGCCTGTGGAACCGGGGTCTGTCCAAACCCAGAGCTGGTGTTTTAGCCACCGACCTGCTGTATCCAGATCACCTGGGAAATTAAAAAGCTTTTTAATCATAACAAAATTGGTGAAGATTTGAAGTGGTATAAAGTGAGAAAATTAGTCATCCGGTTTCCCAACCCCACTCTTGGGGGGGGTGTGTGAAAAATACGGATACTTGTGTACCTCCTCTCCCCGTTTCTCTACGATGTGGAGTGACGGACAGGAATCTGAGGGTTTTTTAAACAAGTTCCCTGGTGTTTGTGATGCACAGCTCGTTTCGGAAACACTGCTGCGTCACGGTTCGGCCTCACTAAGCGGTGAGGCCACTAAACTGCCTGTTCCTTCTCTGCATAGTTGACCTACCTGGTGCACCAGTATCACACAGTGTTGCTCGAGGAAAAATATTTCAATAAAGGTGAACACGCTCTGTTGTTTAATGCATTTGCATGTTTTATTGCCTTTAGAATTAAAGACCTGATTCAAAGAAATGTTTTTTCACTCACTATGTAGGTGGCTTGGGGCCGTGCCCACCCCTCATCTGTGATATGTATGTTTGTTTACTTTAGTCTCAGTACTGTGGTTGGCCAGACCAGCTTACAGTTTGTGGCGTCAAGTGTCCAAATGAAAGCACAGGCCCTTTGTTAAATATTTATTAAAAATGTGACAACCGTCAGAGCAGAGCATTGAAGCAGGCTCAGGGCCCTCCTCAGCTCGACCCTGGGGGACTGTGTGGGCTGCACGTCCATCAAGGTGAACCTGTTGGTTGTTGGGAAGCTTTAGAAATGCTGTTTTCATCCCCTGCATCCCCATGTCTCCCGCAGTGTGTCCTGCCCTGTCCTGGGGGCTCCCAACGTGCTCTCTCTTTGCCTCCCGTGCCATTGTCCCTGTTGTACAGCATTTCATAGGTCTGCGACTCTTTTCTTCTCTTTGCTCTGCAGTTGCTGATGCAAGGAATCCCCTGGGCCCCCGTCCACTCCACTGCTGACCAGCCCATCCTCCTGCGCTGTGCTTTCCTGCAGGCACCCCTCCCACTGCCTCTGTGGGACCTGGTGACGTGGGGGTCCATCTGGCCGGAGAAGAAAACCCTCTCATGCTAGCGTTGCAGACCCCAGAGGGTGAGAGAAAGAGGGGCCTTATTCAGCCTTGAGACCTGGGGGTCAGCCCTGAGGCACAGGGCATCCTTTTCCCCAGAGAACCAAGGCAACTTCCCTTGGTCAGTGGTTCCAAGCCTTTTTGTTATCCTGGCCCCCTTTTGTTGTGTGTTCTCTTGCTACCTGCATTTTTATCTGCCAAACCATACAGATGAAGTGACTACTTTGCCTTTTCCAAATTAACAATGATGTCTATGACTGAATGTACAATAAAAACCACCACCCAATGATTGCTATGCTGTTGTCAACATCAGAGCTTCTGATCATCATGAAATAATCAATGCAACCACAGTGAATTGATAAAATCTCAGCAGCAGAGAAAAACCAGTGTTTAACTATGCCTTTGGGGTCTTTTTGTGGGTAAACGTTTGATTTCTTTTGAGTGTTACGACACTGAAACTTTCGGAGCTCAGCGGCCCCCCTAGGAGTCTGACAGCCAGGTTGGGAACCACTTTGGCCATTGAGGCTTGTGCCAGTGTGCTTTGGGTGGAGTAATAGCGAATGCTAATCGGAAGGAGCTGACCCTCCTGTGGGTGTTTAAAGTAAATTTTCACCTGGGGATTATGAAGGACTGAACTCGCTGTTCCTTCCAGCCTGCCTGGTTCTTTTAGCAACAGCTACCTTCCTGCTCTGTAGTTAGGAGGAGGCATCTAATTCGAGGCTTTCCTGCGCTGGGCTGTGTTCCAGTTAGATTTTACTGGGTAGGAAAAGGGAAGAGGAGCAGTTACTGCTGCTGCTTATGGGAACAACTTTCTCAGGCGCAGACCCTGTTTCATCTTGTCTGCCACTCTTGGTGCTTTGTAAACATTGGCAGAATGAATACAGCTCTGCTGGTCCTTGGTACCATGCTGAGCACCAGAGAGCCAAACGACCCACTTCTGAGGCCTGGGAGTTCTGACAGTCTAATGGAGGGGGGCAAACTGAGTTGATGGACCAGATGATTTGAGTGCTACAATCCTAGGGAGGGGCTCTGACCGCCTAGCCTGGGGAAGGGAACCAAGGAAGGGTTCCTGGAGGATGGAGGACCTAGTGGTAAGCCAGGCAGAGACATAGATGGGGAAAGAGTATTCCAGGCCAAAAGAGCATCAGGAGCGCCCCCATTTGACAGTTGAGGGAACAGCAACTTAGGCCTGAGGGCTCCTGTGGCGGCAGGCTGGCCCTCCACTATGGGGCTGGATCGGTTTCACACGTGTAGGTGGTCACTGGGGCCCTTGGTGGATTGTAATTCGGGTGCAGTTGTAGGGAGCGGGGTGGGGGTGATTGACCTCCACGCGCTACTGGCCCTGACACCTTTCAGTCCTCTGTGTGGCAGGTCCGGTGTGGGTGCTGAGATGGCCAATGAGAATCACGGCAGCCCCCGGGAGGAAGCATCCTTGTTGAGTCACTCCCCCAGCACCTCCAGTCAGAGCCAGCCCTGTTCTCCAAAGCCCATCCGCCTGGTGCAGGACCTCCCAGGTACCGGGGAGGGGCCATGGCAGGGCAGTGGGGTCGGCAGGGTGCCCAGGAGCAGCCGTGACCCTGGCTGGGTTCCGTGCTTGTTTGCAGAGGAGCTGGTGCACGCAGGCTGGGAGAAGTGCTGGAGCCGAAGGGAGAACCGTCCCTACTACTTCAACCGATTCACCAACCAGTCCCTGTGGGAGATGCCCGTGCTCGGCCAGCACGACGTGATTGTGAGTGCCAGCCTCGGGATGGGGCCGGCGGGGGGTGGTGTCTCAGCAGCTTCTGGCATCTGGGCCTTCCCCAAATGTACCCTGAGCAGCTGTTAACTCACCTGGCACTGTGTCAGGGCCAGGGGACACAGTGCCCAGCAGGACAGACACACAGTTCTGCCCGCCTGGAAGCTGTCCTCCAGTAGCAGAGACTGTCTGACACAGGAGGATGATTCTGTGAGTGGGTGGTGTTGAACTTGGGTTGCACATTGGGCACTGTGCCTGGGATGCGGTCGTGAGCAAGGTGGATCTGGTCCTGCCCTTGCCTGCTGGGGGTGCCCGGGATTACAGTGTAGCCCCTGCAGGAAGAACAGGGTCATAGCCCAGCAGGGGTGCCGAGCGGGTCTAGGGAAGGGGGGAGTACAGGGAAGGCTCCCTGGAGAACCAGCATGTAAGGTGAGGTTAGCTGAGTGGAAGTGGGAAGCGGTGAGCAGCACTGTCTGGGAGCCCGTGTTGACGTGATGACATGTGGGGTGCAGGCCGTCTGTCTGGGTCCCTGTCACTTGGGGACTTTGTTTTCTGGGCAGTCCAACCCCATTTTGCAGATGAAGACACTGAGGCTCCGAGAGGGGAAGGGACTGGCCCAAGACCTCAAGGCAGTAAGAGGCAGAGCAGGACTTGCATCCTGCCCACCGTCACAGTCATCCTCTCACTGTCACCACAGGAGCTCCAAGTGTTTAAGTTTCCCCTTTATTCCTGTCGTTCTGGTTCTTTCTGGCTGTGCTGTTCAGCGTGCAGGATCTTTAGTTCCCCGACAAGATCAAACCCTCACCCTCAGAAGTGAAAGCATAGAGTTCTAGCCACTGGACCGCCAGGGAATGCCCCCATTCTGGTTCTTATGCCAGGTGTCATTTTAAACTGGTCACATGCATTGAACCCTTAAATCACACTTCCAGAGGCTCAGCAGGGCTCAGCAGGGCCCACCTTAGAAGGCCCTGGCCTGGGGCGCACGGTTGCAGGGGCAGAGCCGTGTTGGTCCTGCACCCCAGCCCCTGTGCTCTTCTCTGAGGAGGAGGAGGGGCGGGGGCGGGACTCGCAGTACTGGGGCTCTTAAGCCACCGGCCCTGGTTGCAGCAATGCTGGTCTCCCTCCACCAGTCGGACCCTTTAGGGCTGAACGCGACCCCCCTGCCCCAAGACTCAAGCTTGGTGGAAACCCCCCTGGCTGAGAACAAGCCCCGAAAGCGGCAGCTCTCGGAAGAGCAGCCCAGTGGCAATGGCGTGAAGAAGCCCAAGGTGAGTGTAGGCAGACTGGGGTGGGCAGGCAGCGGGCAGGGCCCCTGTGCCCTGGGCATCGGCAGTCAGTTGGGAGGTGGGGCTCGCAGTGGTGGAGCCCAGCCAGCTCCCCTGACCTCAGACCTCTGATTCTTGCTCCAGATTGAAATCCCCATGACGCCCACGGGCCCGTCAGTCCCCAGTTCCCCCAGCATCCCAGGAACCCCAACACTGAAGATCTGGGGCACGTCCCCTGAAGATAAACAGCAGGCAGCTCTCCTCCGACCCACAGAGTGAGTCCTTGCTGCTGCCCATCCTGGATGGCTGGCTTGCCCAGGACTGTGTGTGTTGGGGGTGTGCCGAGGGGGGAGCAGGCAGGGCGTCCACCTCCTCATTGCTCTGTCTGTGCCCCCAGGGTGTACTGGGATCTGGACATTCAGACCAACGCGGTCATCAAGCATCGGGGGCCTTCGGAGGTGCTGCCTCCACACCCCGAGGTGGAGCTGCTCCGCTCCCAGCTCATCCTGAAGCTCCGGCAGCACTACCGGGAGCTGTGCCAGCAGCGAGAGGGTACTGCCTCCCGGGCCCACCTGTCTTGTGTGCGCCCACCATGAGCTGGAGCTGGGGCTTGGCCACTGGGGCTTGGGGAGTGGCACTGTGGAGACCGGGGCCTGCGCCTGTGTTCTGGAGGGGTCCCAGCTCCAGTAACTGCTGCTCTGTGACTCTGGGCTTACTGAACAACCTCTCTGCACTCAAGTTTTCTCACCTGTAAGGTAGCGGTGGTAACAGTGCCTACATAAGGGTGCCTACCAAGCATTAGCAACACCCGAACAACAAAAAACAAGTCATTAACACTTGGCAGTGCTTGCTATCTGCCAGGCACTGTTTGCAGCCTTTTTATGTATCTGTTAAAGGGCATAAAAAGCCGAGCTCCTACCCCTCACACAGTCACTCCAGGGAGTAAGTGCTTAGTAAACTGTAGCTTTTATTAATAAATAAGCCTGCTTGAACTTGGCTGAGATATGGAATCCATCCATCCCGTTGTTACCCCTTGTGCCTTTTATGGAACTAGCAGTTCTCAGAATACCCTTCGGGAGATGCTGCCTGGGACCAAGCTCCTGACGTAGTGGGGGCTGTCCCTTGTTTACTGTGGTACCTCTGGTGCCCATGCCGCGCCTCCGGTACTGCCCCGTGGAGCCGGCTGACTGAATCCGGACTTTGATCTGCTGTCCTGTCCCACAGGCATTGAGCCCCCCCGGGAATCCTTCAACCGCTGGATGCTGGAGCGCAAGGTCGTGGACAAAGGCTCTGACCCCCTGTTGCCAAGCAACTGTGAACCGGTGGTGTCACCTTCCATGTTCCGCGAAATCATGAACGACATTCCCATCAGGTACGGCCCCCAGCCAGGCCCACCGGCCCCAGCCTCTTGGTGTGTGTGCCCAGGCCAGGGTAGGCAGGCTCGCTCTCCCTGCTCTCTGACCCAGGTTGTCCCGAATCAAGTTCCGGGAGGAAGCCAAGCGTCTGCTCTTCAAGTACGCAGAGGCGGCCAGGCGGCTCATCGAGTCCAGGTTTGTTTGGCTCTTGTCTCCTGACCCAGTGTGACCGGGCTCCGGCCAGCGTGAGGGGAGGGCCTGGGCCTTCTGGCCACCTCCGGGGCCCGGTCATGACGCTTGGTGGCCAGAGTGGGGCCTGCTCCCTCAGACAGCAAGGGTTGCACTGTCAGCCTGGGTGTGGATGCCCAAATGCAAGTGGCAGTGGAATGGGGGGAGGAAGGAGGGGCCAGCAGGTGCTAACAGCGGCCCCTTTTTATGCGCCCCCAACTGGCAGGAGTGCGTCTCCTGACAGCAGGAAGGTGGTCAAGTGGAACGTGGAGGATACCTTCAGCTGGCTGCGGAAGGACCACTCTGCCTCCAAGGAGGACTACATGGTGAGCAGCCTTGGGTGGAAGGCCACTGCTTCCAAGAAGCCCGCTCTGCCTGCCGAGGCCAGGCGGGCCCCCACGGCAGCCGCCTCCTGTGCATTTGGCCGACCTTTGACACTCATCAGGCCCCCAACTCATGTCTGTGGAGCTGTTTCTCTGAGCTCCTGGCTTTCTCCCAAAGAACACTTCTGTTACAGTTCTTACTGGAATCCTGTGCTTGGCCACACACCATAAGTAGGGGCCTTTTCAACTTAATGAATATTCAGTACCTCCCTTTAGATTTTTGGAAAACAGATGGACAGACTGCCTTTGCTTGGTGTGTGTGGCCCTACTGCAGTTCAGAGCTACCACCAGATTTAACCGCCCACTTTAACGAGTCCAAAACAATTTTGTTTTCTGGCCCAAACCCATCACTCTTCAACTCTCCACCAGCACTAGCAATGGGCTTTCTTTTCAGGACCATTTTTCACAAGAGACAAGGTTTCGCACTTCACGATAGTAACTGTGTACTTGACACGTAGAGAGTGATAAAGGTAGGTGACCTCACTAGCAAGAGTGACTCGTTTTCACCCATCACTTTGACATGTGCAATTCAGCATAATTACAAAGGCCTACAGTTAACCTTACAAATCGCTGAAGGCTCAAATCCAAATCTGCAGTGCCCAGAGAGCCCCTGTGTTACAACAGCCATTCTCCCCATAAACTGCAGATGCCTTGTAAGCAGGTATTATGCCTGGTTTGTCTGTGTCCCCAGCAAGTATCAAGAGATTTGCCCTAGTGTAACCCCAGCAGTAAGTGCTGGCTTTTATTAGATATGTAACTGTATTCCAAGGGCGTGGCAAATCCTTAGTGGGAATGACTGCATTTAATATTCAGACTGCCTCGTTAGGTAAGTATTTTGTGTTCCCTTAACTGTTGAGGAATGAGATTCAGTGATGCCAAGGGATTTGTCCAAGTGACACAGCCAGTAAGTAGCAGAGCCTGTTTCAGGACGAGGACAGCTGGGATCTGACAGCCCTCCTGCGCCAGCCCTCAGAGCCTGATGAGGAGTCTCTCTCCCCCAGGACCGCCTGGAACACCTGCGGAGGCAGTGTGGCCCCCACGTCTCGGCCGCAGCCAAGGACTCCGTGGAAGGCATCTGCAGCAAGGTCTACCACATCTCCCTGGAGTACGCCAGACGGATCCGAGAGAAGCACCTTGCCATCCTCAAGGAAAACAACATCCCAGGTAGGGCACCAGGTGGTACAGAAGGGACAAGTAAGGCTGAGTTTCAAGGCCACGGACTGGTTCGGGGAGGCCCGTTTCTCCCAGCAGTGGGACCTGCTGTGACCTTTGGCTCTGGGGTTTCCACGCCCTCTGGGAAACAGAAGTGGTGAGAAAGGGAGGGCTGGAGGTGCGAGAGAGACAGGGAGAGGTAGGCGCCCTGCCTTCACATCCGTCCTCTGTAAGCCCCACTGAGGGGTGATAGCTAGCCACAGGAGCATGTGAAAATTTGGGGACCTCCAAGTGCTGGGCCCCAGAAGAGCCCCACGCAGTCTCGTGACTGTTACAGGCAGGCAGTGTAGTTCTCATACTTCTCCATGGCAGCAAACGCCAGCTTGCCCACCACGCCCCAGGGCATGGTGGCCTGAGTGGGTTCAGAGCGTGTTGATGTGGACCCCCGCTTCTCGCTCCTGCCGGTTGCCTAGCTGTCTCCTCAGTTACTGAACCATTTGAGCTGCTGTTGGGCTTCCCTTGTGGCTCAGCTGGTAAAGAATCCGCTGCAGTGTGGGAGACCTGGGTTCAGTCCCTGGGTTGGGAAGATCCTCTGGAGAAGGGAAAGGCGCCCCACTCCAGTATTGTGGCCTGGATAGTTACATGGACTGTAGAGTCCATGGGTCGCAAAGAGTCGGGCACGACAGAGCGACTTCCACGTCACATCACTTCCCTGAGCTGCAGTTCACTCCTCCCTGGGATGGGACTTACCTCTCCGGGTCACTGGGACGCTCATGGGAAGTGCCTGGCCCTGGGTGGGCCCAGGGCTGTCAGGGTGACGGCCCTCCCCGCGCTTCTGCCTGCAGAGGAGGTGGAGGCGCCCGAGGTGGAGCCCCGCCTGGTGTACTGCTACCCAGTGCGGCTGGCCGTGCCCGCGCCCCCCGTGCCCAGCGTGGAGATGCACGTGGAGAACAGCGTGGTCTGCGTCCGCTACAAGGGCGAGATGGTCAAGGTCAGCCGCAACTACTTCAGCAAGCTGGTAAGAGCCACGGTGGGAGGCGGCCCCAGGAGGGAGCACGGGCCAGCCCTCGGCTGGAGTCTGCTGCGGGGCGGTGGGCGGGCTGCCGTTGAAGCCCACTGCTTTCTGCCCCACAGTGGCTCCTTTACCGCTACAGCTGCATCGACGACTCCGCCTTCGAGAGGTTCCTGCCCCGGGTCTGGTGTCTGCTCCGCCGGTACCAGGTACTGGCCGGGGCGGCTGGGGGCGGGCTGACCCGGAGGGCGGGGAGGCCGCCCGAGGCTGAGCCAGCCGCTCCGCAGATGATGTTCGGCGTGGGTCTCTACGAGGGCACAGGCCTGCAGGGCTCGCTGCCGGTGCACGTCTTCGAGGCACTGCACCGACTCTTTGGAGTCAGCTTCGAGTGCTTCGCCTCGCCCCTCAACTGCTACTTCCGTCAGTACTGCTCCGCCTTTCCCGACACAGATGGCTACTTCGGCTCCCGCGGGTGAGCGCCCCATGCTGCTGGGCCTCCTGCCTGGGTAGCGTCCTCCAGAGCACCCAGCCCACCGGGGTCAGCTGCTTCCTGATGCTGGGGGGCTTCAGGCCTGGGCGGTTACAGAGCCCACCTGGGTCAGCTGCTTCCCAATGCTGGGGGGCTTCGGGCCTGGGCGGTTACAGAGCCCACCTGGGTCAGCTGCTTCCCGATGCTGGGGGGCTTCAGGCCTAGCCAGTTTCGGGTGGAGTCCCTGCCTCCCCCGTCATGAGCCCTGTGGCCGTGGACGCGCTGCTGCAGGTCTGGGAATCTATGCCAGCCCCGACCCAGCCAGTGGTGCTCAGTAAACTATCCTGGGTCGGGAGGCAGAGCACCAGGTCCCACAGTGAGCGGATGGGTGGGCACGGAGGCAGCCAGGCCAGCGGGAGGGCAGCCTGGTCACCACTGGGTTTGGGCCCCACCTCCTCCCCTAACCAGCTCCGTGGACTTGGCCCCCAAGCCTGAGCCTCTCTGTCCTCAGCCGTTCAACCTAGTGGGTCACCTCTTGTCCCAGGACAAACCAACGGTGGCCCTTGGCCCCTGGCCTGACCAGAGCCCTTTCTCCAAAGGGCTGCCTCTGGTGGGGGTGGCACCTGTTCTTGGTGGAGGGGCTGGGTCCTGGTGGGACCTACACGCTCACCTCTTCCCCCAGGCCCTGCCTAGACTTCTCCCCGCTGAGCGGTTCCTTTGAAGCCAACCCTCCCTTCTGTGAGGAGCTCATGGACGCCATGGTCTCTCACTTCGAGGTGGGTGTGTGATTGGGTGTGGGAGCTTGGCTGGCAAGCCAGAGGGCCAGTGGCCTGGAGTGCAAGCCGCTGATACCCTCCCTGGGACCCTTCGCACAGAAACTGCTTGAGAGCTCGCCAGAGCCCCTGTCCTTCATCGTGTTCATCCCTGAGTGGCGGGAGCCCCCAACCCCAGCGCTCACCCGCATGGAGCAGAGCCGCTTCAAGCGCCACCAGCTGGTTCTGCCTGCCTTCGAGCACGAGTACCGCAGCGGCTCCCAGCACGTCTGCAAGAAGTGGGTGCTGGGGGGCCAGGGCAGGGGGGGCCGGGCTGGGCTCACCCAGCCAGGCCCTGCCTTGAGCCACCGCTTTTGCCCACAGGGAGGAAATGCACTACAAGGCTGTCCACAACACGGCCGTGCTCTTCCTGCAGAACGAGCCCGGCTTCGCCAAGTGGGGGCCCACGCCCGAGCGGCTGCAGGAGCTGAGCGCCGCCTGCCGGCAGTCGGGCCGCAGCCATAGCTCCAGCGGCTCCGCGTCCTCAGAGGCCAAGGATCGGGACTCAGGCCGGGAGCAGGGCCCCAGCCGAGAGCCGCACTCCACTTAACACAGCCTGCGGGGAGGAGGAGCTCCTGGGTGCTGCTGTGGACTGCTAGGGCTCTGGGGGCAGAGTGGATCCCAGGACCCGCCTCCTGGGGCGGCCACCGATGACATAGGAAGACGTGGCTCTGCCAGGGTGCCCCCTCCCTGCCCACGTCCCCCCAACTCCCTGACTCACGCTCACTCCAGGCCCCCTGTAAATAGGCCCCATCCTGCCCACCCTTCCTTCCCTCACCCCATCCTGTTGCCACCTTGTTTCATTTGTAAAAGGAAATACAGAAACCCCCCCAAGAACGTGTGAGGGTCTTGAGGGCAGAGCAGGCTAAGGAAGTCGGAGCCGCTCGCAGGACCGCAGCCCTCCACTGCACACCCAGGCGCACCTTCTCATGGCCTCTGGGCCTTCGCACCCGGCCCCGGGCTCCAGGGTCTAACTTCTCATCCTGCTGTTCTCTGCTTGTGCCCAGGGAGTCTGAAGGGTCCAGAGGCAGTGTCAACCATCTGCAAGCCCCAAGCTCCCACAGCCAGTAGCAGCTTCACCGACACCTCTGGGGAGCGGAGGGCAGGTAGAAACCTAGATGCCTGGAGCCACCAGTGAGTGGGCAGCCCGCTGTGTTCTACAGTCAAGGGCCAGGAGGAAGTGCAGATCCGAGGCAAGGAGCCAGTGCTCCCCTGGGGCTGGGGAGGAAGCAGCATCTGAAGGTGCTGTCCACTTTCCCCAGCCTAGCCGTCTTTCCGGATACCAGGCCGCTGCCCCACGAGTCTGCCCTCCTGGGCCACTGTACTTACAGAGGCGGGGCAGGGTGCACCTCTGGCCGGGCAGCTCCCACCTCAGTCCCACCCTTGTGGACTCTAATAGGCTCTTCCTGCTTCCTAAGGCCTTGCCTGGTTCCAGCTGTAGCAGCACATGGACAAAGGGAGTGGACCAAGGCTGGACTCTGGTCCCTTTATTGAGCCTGAGAGACCAGTGGATACATACCAACAAAAATAAATTTCTCTCCCGAAGCCTGCCTGCAGGCTGGGGCCCCCAGCGTGTCCCGGCTGGTGCCCATGGCTATCCCCAACCCCAGCAGCACAGGTCTGGCTCCCCAGGAGTGACAGGATGCTGGCTGCTCAATATCTGGAGAGCCTAGGTGGAGCAGGGAGGGAGTCCCCGCGGGCCTCCACCCGCAGCAGGGCAGGCCCCATCAACATCCGTGGTCTGCGCTGCGCTCCTGGGGCTCGCTCAGTCATCGCTCAGGGTGATGACGTCGTATTCGATGCCCTGGTGCTGCAGCTGTTGAATGTGTTCAGGCACCGCCTCCTCTGTGCCAAAGAGGCCCTGGGCTTGGGCCATGGCAGCGTCAGCCACCGCTGCCGGGGAGGGGAGAGGACGGTGACCTGAGGCCCAGGAACGAGGCCTGGCTCCCAGGCCCCCAAGGCCTTCAGGGTCTAGCCCCGTACCTGTGACAGCTGAGTGTGCCGCAGCCTCAAGCTGGGCCTGGGTGACCAACTGCTGGCCTGGGGACACAGGCACGTACTGGATCTGGAGAAGGAAGCTGGTGAGACATGGCCTCAGAGGCCCCCGCCTGGGCCCCTGCTCCTTTGCGTCCCCAAAGGCTCTACCTGGGACTCCTGAAGGAAGGGGGCCCCTTGCTCATACTGGATGTGTGTGATCTGGCCCTCCTGTACCTGGAGAGAGGAAGCCTGCGTAGTGATCACAGGAAGGAGGTGTCGGTGCCTCTCCGCCCCGCTCCCCTGGCCTTGTCCCAGCCTGGCCTACCTGGATGTGATGGCCCTCGGGCACCACCACATATTCCTGGGGAAGGAGCTGCTGCACTCCATCCGGGGAAATGATGTACTGTACCTGAAGGGAGAAGAGGCAGGCGCTGACAGCCCGTCCCCAGGAGCTTCACGAGGAAGGCAGAGCAGGGTGGCCAGGGACACCCACCCCATCAACAATGGCAACTGCAAGGACAGACCCCCAGGGGGGTCATTTACAAAGTATTGTCCCCCCTCCTCCTGGGGGGAGGATGGGCGCCCCAGCCCGGGTGGTCGTCGTCAGCAGCAGCAGCTCACCTCTCCTGGGAGCAGGGCTTGGGGGTGGGGAGGGTGGGGGAGGATGGGCGCCCCAGTCCGGGTGGTCAGCAGTGGCAGCTCACCTGGCTATCAGACGCCACCAGGTGCTGGACCATCTGGCCGTCCGCCGTGGTGATCTCTTGGATATAGGCGGCTTCCTCCTGTCACGGCCAGGCCAGCTCTAGCTTCAGATTTCTGGGTGCCCCCACCCCTGTCCCCAACCTGCCAGCGGGGCCCCCAAACTCAGGCGCTCACCGGATTGCTCACTGTCTGTTCCTGGGCCACGAAGATGTGTTCCTGGCCCAGTGCCTGTTGGAGCCGCTCCGGACCCAGGACCCCGTGACTGGACTGGAAGGCAGCTGGGCAGAGAGGAGGGGGACACTCTCTCAGGGAAACCTGACATGGCCCGGCTCCAGCCCTGGGTCCACCCTGGGGTCCTGCTCACTGTGCAGTGTGGCCAGCGTCTCGTCATCACTGTTGAGGATGATGGTCTGGGTGGGGGGCCGGGCTGGAGGACGTGCAGTGGGCGCCGCCGCCTTCCTCCCGTCAGGGCTGTGGAGCCGCTGGATGTGGAACTTGAGGTGCCCGTTGCGGTTGAAGCTGAAGGGGGAGGATGCAGGCTCAGGGGCGCCCCCCCGCCTCCACAGGCCCGGCAGCCCCCGCAGGCTTCACCCAGCCTCACCGCTGCCCGCAGAGCTGGCACTCAAAGGGCTTCTCGTTGGTGTGGGTCAGCATGTGCCGCCGCAGGTCCTTCTTGTTCTTGGAGGCGAAGCTGCACTGGCTGCACTGGTGGGGCCGCAGGCTCGAGTGCTGTGCCATGTGGGCCTGCGGGCGGGGCGGGGGCAGCGCTGCTCAGGACAGACGGCCCCCGACGCACCAGGCCTGTGCTCATGGTCTGGTGCCACCTGCTGGCTCCACCATGAGGCCACTCAGCCCAGTCCCTGCTCACCCTCGGGTCACCCCTGTGAAACGCACCGGCTCAAAGCGAGGCCTCTGAAGGTCACCCCCAGCCCTGACACTCTAGGTTCTGGCCCCCCTCCCCTCACGGAGCTGTGTGAGGATTCAGCATGCAGTCAGATCTGAGAACTGGTCCTTCTCAGGGGATGGAGTCCCAGGAACCTCCCTGGGATTCTGTGACCTCAGTCTTCTGGACAATTCGTGTCTCCCCAGCTACCTCACGTTACCACACCTCTGCTCCTGCCAACCCAGCTCAGCCATCACCTCCAGGAAGTCCCCCCAGGCACCCCAAGTCCACGTGACTCATTTCCTGTGTGTGGGCACTGCATTCACCCTGGGGACACTGTCAGGTGTTAATCCCAGGCTGGTGTGTCTCCCCACCAGACTGAGCCCCCTGAGAGCTGGGGCCTTGCTGAGTCACCTCTGAGCGCAGTGGGGAACGGAAGATCCGGCCTGGAGGGTGCTCAGTCAAGCTTTGTTACACAGACGGGCCAGCAGAGGAACGGGGCACCTACCCGGACCTCGGGCCACTGGCGAGCACTGAAGGGGCAGTCAGGGCACTTGAAGGCTCCCGGCCCGGCATGGGCCCGTTTGTGACTCTCCATCTCTGCTCGGCCGGTGAAGGCCTCGGCACAGATCTTGCAGGAAAACTTCTTTGATGAGGCAGTAGCTGCAGATGGCGGCGAGGGGGGCACTACCAGGCCCAAAGGTTTGCTGGCTGCAGGAGGTGGGGAGGCAGAGCCCTGAGGGTCCCTTGACTGGTGGGTCCTGGCTGGAGCCGGGGGCTCAGGACCATCTCTGGGCAGCCCCCCATACTGCAGGAGGGGCCACTTGGCACCGGAGGCCAGGGCTTCTGTACTTGGGAAGGAGATGGAGCCGTCTGCAGTCAGCTGTGGAGAGGGGGCGGGGCGTGAGGGAAGAGGGCGGTGAAGAGGGGCGGGGGCTGGGGGAAGGACCGGAAGCAGGGGGCGGGACTGGCCCCCCTCCAGCCTCACCTGGATGTGGTGCAGCTGGGTCCCGTCGGCTGCCATGATGAAGTGCGTGCCAGCTTCTTTCAGGGTGTCACCCACGACCACGGTCTGGGCTGCCTCCCCCGGGGGCTCCTCGCTGTGGGCACAGATGCCAGGAGTGGGAAGCAGAGCTCCAGGGGAGGCTGGCGGGCTACGGGAGCCCCTTCCCCGGGAGAGCCCTCCTTTCACAGTGGACCACAGCCACCACAGGCTGGCCCCAGCTCCTCCCTTTAGCAGCTGGACCTCCGCTGCCTTTTTCACAAGCAGGGACCAAGTGTCCAGTGTCCAGCTTAGCAGTGGTCATCCCCACTCCCTCATGGGCATGGAGTGATGAGATGAAGGGCTCCAGGAATCAAGCCCAAGTCTGCCCAAGCGGGGCAGGAGGAGAGGGTGAGTAGGGGAGGCAGGGCTCCTGACTCCCATCCCGTATGGAATTCAGGGCTTCCTCTGATGGCCCAGGGGTTCAGTGAACATAGAAAACGAACATTTCTACCCCAGACTCGCTCAGCCTAGAAGAACCCAAGTGCAGCGGTGGGGCCTCTGATGTCGCTGAGGAGCCCGAGCGTGTGACGAAGGTCAGAACTGGCCAGACCCCAGGGATCCAGAACCAGGAGCACATGGGCGACAGGCCAGGCTCAGATCCACAGCACATCTGACCTTCAGGGCGCTACTGCACTCCCTAAACACCCCGCCCACAGGAGTGGTTACAGTTGTCAAGGAGTCCATAACTGTCAAGTGCCTGGAATTTCTTAAGCAGCCCTTAGCCCGTGAGGGACACCACACCCCTACAGCCCAGTCGTTTCACATGCATTAGTGTTACCTCCTGCGAACTAGGCATGGGTGGGCGGGGTGCTCCCCTCACCACACCTCTTAATGGCCCCAGGGCTCACCTGTAAGGCGTGCCGGGAGTCGAAGTGCCCTCCTCCACGGTGGGGGCCGAAATGACACTATAGCCAGCCCCGCTGAATGGCCCAGGTGCCAGGGTGATCTGCTGCAGGTCAGGGGGCCCAAGCTGGCTCTCAGCGGCCACGCTGCCTCCTGGGTCTGCCACGTGGAGGGTGACCACCTGGGGAGTGGCGCCTGCTGGGGAGGGCTGCCCCTCAGAGGACGCTAACCCTGTGTCCACGTCCTCTGACTTCACCACGGCCACCTGCAACAGCATGACAGGCAGGGTGGGTGGCAGGAGCTGGCGTTCGAGGTCCTTTCATATCTCCGGGCCTCAAAGCTTGCCCACGCTCCAGCCGGATCCAGTGCTGCTGCTACTCTCGGACATGAGCCCAGCTATGTGTTCCTGGCAACTGGAGAGACTCTAAACAAGGATGGCATAGAGCCTTACGGCCACCTAAGGACACTGGAGAGAGACTTAACAAGGACAGGATAAAGTGTTACTGCCCCCTAGGGCTATTTCAAATCCTGAAAGATGATGCTGTGAAAGTGCTGCACTCAATATGCCAGCAAATTTGGAAAACTCAGCAGTGGCCACAGGACTGGAAAAGGTCACATTTCATTCCAATCCCAAAGAAAGGCAATGGCAAAGAATGCTCAAACTACCGCACAATTGCACTCATCTCACACGCTAGTAAAGTAAAGCTCAAAATTCTCCAAGCCAGGCTTCAGCAATACGTGAACCGTGAACTCCCTGATGTTCAAGCTGGTTTTAGAAAAGGCAGAGGAACCAGAGATCAAATTGCCAACATCCTCTGGATCATGGAAAAAGCAAGAGAGTTCCAGAAAAACATCTATTTCTGCTTTATTGACTATGTCAAAGCCTTTGACTGTGTGGATCACAAGAAACTGTGGAAAATTCGGAAAGAGATGGGAATACCAGACCACCTGACCTGCCCCTTGAGAAACCTGTATGCAGGTCAGTAAGCAACAGTTAGAACTGGACATGGAACAACAGACTGGTTTCAAATAGGAAACGGAGTACATCAAGGCTGTATATTGTCACCCTGCTTATTTAACTTCTATGCAGAGTACATCATGAGAAACGCTGGGCTGGAAGAAGCACAAGCTGGAATCAAGACTGCTGGGAGAAATATCAATCACCTCAGATATGCAGATGACACCACCCTATGGCAGAAAGTGAAGAGAAACTAAAAAGCCTCTTGATGAAAGTGAAAGAGGAGAGTGAAAAGGTTGGCTTAAAGCTCAACATTCAGAAAACGAAGATCATGGCATCTGGTCCTATCACTTCATGGGAAATAGATGGGGAAACAGTGGAAGCAGTGTCAGACTTTATTTTTGGGGGCTCCAAAATCACTGCAGATGGTGATTGCAGCCATGAAATTAAAAGACGCTTACTCCTTGGAAGGAAAGTTATGACCAACCTAGACAGCATATTCAAAAGCAGAGACATTACTTTGCCAACAAAGGTCCGTCTAGTCAAGGCTATGGTTTTTCCAGTGGTCATGTATGGATGTGAGAGTTGGACTGTGAAGAAAGCTGAGTGCTGAAGAATTGATGCTTTTGAACTGTGGTGTTGGAGAAGACTCTTGAGAGTCCCTTGGACTGCAAGGAGATCCAACCAGTCCATCCTAAAGGAGATCAGCCCTGGGTGTTCTTTGGAAGGAATGACGCTAAAGCTGAAACTCCAGTACTTTGGCCACCTCATGCAGAGCTGACTCACTGGAAAAGACCCTGATGCTGGGAGGGACTGGGGGCAGGAGGAAAAGGGGATGACAGAGGATGAGATGGCTGGATGGCATCACGGACTCGATGGACGTGAGTCTGAGTGAACTCCGGGAGTTGGTGATGGACAGGGAGGCCTGGCGTGCTGCGATTCATGGGGTTGCAAAGAGTCGGACACGACTGAGCGACTGGACTCAACTGAACTGAGGGGCACTGGAGAGACTTAACAAGGACAGGATAAAGTGTTACTGCCCCCTAGGGGCCCTGAAGAGACTTTACAAGGACAGGATAGAGCATTACTGACCCCTATGGGCACTGGAGAGACTTAACAAGGACAGGATAAAGTGTTACTGCCCCATAGGGGCATTGGGTAATGTCTCCAGACAGTTCTGATTGTCACAGTTGGGTGGGTGGGGGGGTGGGGTGGGGTGGATACTGGCCCCTAGCTGGTAGAAGCCAAAGAAAGTGAAGTCACTCAGTCGTGTCCGACTCTTTGCAACCCAGTGGACTATAGCCCGCTAGGCTCCTCTGTCCATGGGATTCTCCAGGCAAGAATACTGGAGTGGGTTGCCATTTTCTCCTCCAGGGGATCTTCCCAACCCAGGGATCGAACCCGGGTCTCCTGCATTGCAGGCCAATGCTTTATCCAACATGGAATTATCTAGCCCAAAGCGCCATGGTTAAGAAATCCTGAGGCAGAAGAACAAGCGACAGACCAGTAAGAAAAAACAATCATCAGAGCTCTACCTCACATCTTACTCCAAAGTCTGCTTCAAATGGATTAAAGACTGAAACATAAGAAATAAAACTCAAGATCGATTAGAAGAAAATACAGGTATTTCTGTAATCCTTGGGGTGAGAAGATGTTCCTAATCATGACAGAAGATGTTAAAACTTACAGCAACATGAATCAGAAAATGAGACCAGGAAACAAAGACACCTGGGGCGGGGGTGGGGGGATGGTATTTAACAATGCATATCAGAGATAAAAAGTGGCGTTCCAGTACATACAAAGAGCCCTTGCAAAGTGGTAAGACAACTAATAATTTACAAGCAGGTAAGTGAGAGAAACAAAGTGGTCTATGAACATACAGAAGCTCGATCTCTCTTCTGATCACAAAGTTATCAGTTAAGATCCTGACATACGTGTCTGGGACATGAGGAGACTGATGAAGACGGCCGTGCAGCTCTGGCGAGGCAGTGGGGAAGCATGCTCTAGTGGCAGTCATGTAGTGACACGTGTTTTCATTTTTTAAATTTTTATTTATTTGGCTGCAGCAGGTCTTAGTTGCCACATGTGGGATCCAGTTCCCTGATCAGGGATCAAACCTGGCCCCTGTGCCCTGGAAGCAAGGAGTCTAAGCCACCAGACCACCAGGGAAGTGCTGACACATCATTTTAGAAGGAGTCAGGCTTGGGGTGGGACCCACTGATTCTGTTTCTAGGAGGCTTCTTTTAACCCCACCACTAAAATACATGTTTATGAACACCCGAAAATACATGTTCACGGAAGCACTGCCTTGAGCTCCTGAAAGACTGGAAACCATGCGCAAATAAAGGACTGACATGATAAGCTTCAGAACACCCCCAAGACTGAATGAGGTGGAGACGTCAGGAAGGAGTGGACATGTGTGCGCGGCCAGGCTGCAGAGGGAAGGAGAACTAGGCTGTCCATAAGCACAGATGCCATGACCCTACTGTTTAGAGATCAAAAGGTGTCTGTGTTACCGAGCACCTGGACACAACTCTGCAGAAATGCTTATTAACCTGTTAACAGTGGAAATGAAGGTGAGGGGAGGAAACTTAAAGATGTTAACCCTCTGAATAGAACATTTCTTAACACTCATTTTGGGTTTACAAAAACAAGCATATGTTTTTGTTGTCAGAAGCAAAATGCGTGATACTGGCATGAGAATGGCAAACAGATCAAAAGAGAAGACCTTGTCTAGAAACACAGGGAATCTACTGCATGATAAAGGGGAGGTTTCAAGTGACTGGGGAAGTTAGAGGATTCCATCTACTGCACTGACAACTTTTGGGAAAAAAATAAAGTCAGTCCCCTACCTTTATACATATACCAAAAATAAATTCCAGGTGGAGTAAAGACTTAAGTGTAAAAAACGAGACACTAAGAAGAAAATACCAATGAATGTTTTTATGATCTTGAGGTGAAGAGGCTTTTCTAAGGATGATACCACAAGCAAAAGCTATAAACGCTTGATACACTGAACTATCTAAAAATCTAAAACTTCTCCCTACCCGCAAATGCTACAAACTAAAGCCTATGAAGATTTCCAGGTTCAAAACAGGCCCCCTCGTCCACGGAGCTCTGTCCCCCTGGCAGCATGTTACTGTTCCAAGTTCTTGGAATTGATCATCTCAAACACACAGTTTCCATCCTTCCAAGAGGCTAAGAGACAGGAGGTGCTGACAGACCTTTCCCTGCCTTAGAGAAGCATGGAGAGGTGCGGGGAGGCAGTTGGGCGCAGCGAGAAGTCAAGATGATGAACTTGGGGCGGACGTGCTGGGTTTAAGGTGTGTGAACCCCGTGAGAGGTCAGAGAAAGCTGTGGGAACCTCTGGCCTGTGGGAGGTGGCATGGAGTGAGGGCGCTGGGCTAGCTGGGAAGCTGGTTCAGAGCCCTGAGCACAGTGTGGCGCTTACTGCTCAGCGTGCTGGGTGTCACTGGTGACTCCAGGGTGTGGAGTGGAGACCGTCTGCCCTCCCTGGTCTCCTGGGCCTCCCTGGCATGGCGGCCCCCCTCCCCTGCACCTGCCCACTGGGGTCCAGTGGATCCATCTCCCACTACCTGCGAGCTCCCTGAGGGCAGGGCATGTCTGTTTCACCATGTGCCTCCGCTCCCAGTGTCCAGCGCAGAGCTGACACCCAGGGTGCAGCCAGGCTGGGAAGGAGCTCACCTGCAGGGCTGTGCCACTCAGCTCCCGCTGAGTGCTCATGTTCAGCAGCAGGTCCAAGGCTGTCTGCGTGGCCACAGCTGTCGACTCCGCAGTCCCTGGGTCAGGTGGAACTTGAGCCTTAGGAAGAGCTGGAAAACTGGCACCCAAGCCCCCTCCCCACCAGCTTCTGGCCCCCACCAGCACGAGCCCTGTCCCTGCTCCCACTCTCCTGCAGAACTCACCTGGCTGATAAATGATGGTGGCACCACCCAGGGTGTCGGAACAGAGCAGTGGGGGGGTCTCAGGGGACTGGAAAGGTGCAGCCTCTGAGGGGATCTGCGGGGTGGGAATATAGCCAAGGGTGACAGGGGGCAGCTCAGATTCAAGACACCTCCTGTGTCTTGAAGTGTCAGACACTTCACATCTATTGGGCTTGTTTGATCCTTACTCTCTTCAAGATATTTACCAGCTCCACGTTACAATGAGCTGACTAAGGTTAAGGATCCCCCGGCTAGTGAGGAGAACTGGGGCTTGAACACAAGGCTGGCTGACTCCAGAGCCCCTCTGCTCTGCCAGCACATTGTGCTGGTCCATCTTTAGGGGCTAGGAGGGGGCAGGCAACATACTCAGCCACAAGACTCTCTTTCTCAGCCTGCTTTGCAGCTGGATAAAGTGTGGCCATGTAGCTAAGCAGGAGCTTCTGGTAAAGTTCATGAGGAAGATAAGATGGATAGACGGCAGGCATCCTTTGTCCTCTTCCCCCATCCCTTCCTCCTGCTTCTTGTCTGGGATGGTGAGAAAGCCTGGAGCTCCTGCAGCTATACTGGACCATGAGGCAACCACAAAAATGGGAACCATATGTATAGGAAGATACACTGAGAGAGTGTGGTCCTTGATGACTGACCAGGGAGCTGCCACAGCAGCCCTGGGCTGCTCCCCTTCGGACTCCTTTTGTGTGAGAGAATAAACTGTTACCACGACCTGGCTACTGACACTTCCGTTCTCTATTACTAGCACTGGAAAGCCCACCCCTCCTTGGAGCTTAGGACAGCACCCTTCACCCCCAGGGCTCATTTCATTGTACCCGAGGTGCCGACGAGGACCCTGGGGCTGGGGGAGGCGGCGTCACACAGCCTCGGGGCCCATGTCCCCCAGCCCTTCTACCCACTGCCTGTGCTTACCTCGGGAGGTCCTGGGGAGCCGGCGGGGGGCCCAGGGGCCGTGCTGTGCTGCTGCTTCAGCTCCTCGATCTGCTGCAGGGAGAAGAAGGGGCGGCGGCGGGAGGGGGGCTCCTCAGGGTGGCGCCGCCCCCACTCCTCGAAGCTGCTGGCGTGCCGGCAGCGCACATGCAGCCGCAGGTTCTTCTTGTGCCGCGTGCTGAAGTGGCAGTACTCGCAGGCAAAGGGCTTGGCCCCTGCAGGCACATCAGGAGGCGTCCTTGGAATCGCCCGCCCCCTCGGGGAACCCTTCTGTGACCCCAAGGACCCCCTCCAGCTGACTGACTCCCAGCACCATGCTCCCAAGCGCAGGGAAAGCACGCTCTGTCCTTGCTGGTGGGCAGGACAGAGACCGGCCAGATCTCCCTCTGCACTCACGGCCTTCCTCCGAGCACCCAGTTCAAGGTCACGTGACCACACACCTCTCTCCCGACTTGCTTCCCCACAGGGAGCTGGGAATCTGGCTGAGGGCACCCCTGGCTCCCTTTCTCTAGCCTTCCCTCGTGTGCCTGCCAGAGGGCCAGGCACCAAGAAGAGGCAACTTCTGCCACCCATCTTCTATGGCTTCCTCTGGTGAGGGCAGGGCCTATGTAAGACCTGTCTCGAGTGCCAGGCCCAGAATGGACAGGGCTCAGGGAACAAATGGTTTTATAACAACCATAGGGTTGGCATTCTGATTCTCTCCTTTCACAGCTAAGAAAGGCTCAGAGAGGGCAAAGACCGACCCTGGGTCATACAGAGAAGAGCTGGCTGAGCTGGGATCTGAGCTCAGGTGAGCGACAGTGGGGTGGGGTAGCAATTCCCTTCCACTGAAGAGCTGGGGCTGCCGGGGTTGGGAGGTGGGGGGATGGCTAACAAGACAGAGCCGAGCCTCCACTACGGGGCCCTGCTGTGTTGAGGGGTGGGGCCAGCCGGACCTGTATGCTTGACGGCCACGTGGGATAGCAGGAAGTCCTCTCGGAAGGTGCGATAGGGGCAAAAGCTACACTTGAAGGGCTTGTCACTGACATGGGACAGCTGGTGGTTGAGCAGCGCCTTCTTGTCCTCGCAAACAAACTCGCAGAACTCGCATTTGAACCTGGAGGTGGTTGGAGTGGCGAGAGCTCAGCAGTGGGGCACGGCGGGGCGCTGCAGCCCCGGGGCTCTTCGGGGGTGTACCTGCGGTTGGCGACAGCCTGGATGTGCGTGAGCAGGTGCATCTTGAAGGTGTAGCGCTTCTTAAAGGACTTTCCACACTGCAGGGGGTGGGGTGGGTTAGATGAGGGAGCCGCCCCCAGCAGGCCCCCTCAAGCCCCAGCCCTGCACTCAGCCCCACCCACCTTGTCGCACATGTGGGGCTTCTCGGTGCTGTGTGTCTTCATGTGCTGAGTGAGTCTCTTTTGCATGGGGTAGACACGGCCACACACGGGGCAGGGGAAGGAGCTCAGCTTTGGGGTCTGGGAAAGGGCAGAAGGGGCCGGGTGGACACAGAAGGCAAGCAGGGAGGGTGAGCCCATGCCTGAGCCTCCCGCCCCCGCCCCTCCACCCCGCGGGCAGCCCGCAAGCAGGCGCCCTTCCCAGGCCCGAGCCCCTGACTCACCGGGTCTGGCCTCTTTTTCCTAGGGGAGAAAGATGCAGGAGTCAGACCATCACGTGCCCAAGCCCACCCCAGACCCTCTCCCATCGACAGGACCCAGTCTCAGCCCTGACCCTAGCCCCCTTCTGTGAGAAGGGCATCCCCCACTGGAGCTCACTGGAGAAAATGTGAAGAGGCATGCGGTAAGTAAGTTCAACTTAACTTTAGGAACAAGCCATTCTCTCTCTGTCACAAAACACATTTGTGTTTTAAAGACTGAGAAATTATGCAGCGATAGAGAGCTGCCGAACCAAGTGCTTGTTCAACCTGGTATCCCTAATCTCATGCGGACAAAGGACTCCTCCTTCCTTTTTATTTGTATTTTTAAAGAAAAACCTCTAAGAGGGAATCCCCTGATGGTCCAATGGTTAGGGCTCGACACTTCCACTGCTGGGGCCTGGGTTCAATCCCTGGTCAGAGAACTAAGAACTTGCAAGTCATGCCAAAGAGAAAGAAAGAAAAAGGTGTAACAGAGAACTGGCTTTAGATCCTTTTCCAAGCCCCTTTAGGTACACGATTTCCTTTAACCACCTCGACAGTGACAGTCCCCAATTTACAAAGCTTGAAGCAGGAAAGAGACCGAATAAGAGACCTCTAGGCGCCCCCGCGGCCCTGCTCTGAGCCAAGTGATCTGGGATGAACTGTCTGTTGTTCCCATGTCTGTCATGTGCTGCGAAGGGGCTGACCCAGAGCAGGGGCTCAGTATGCGGGAACTGGGGTCACCCCGGGCCTCTGCCTCCCCAGCCCTACTGACCGATCCCGGCTGTGCACAGCCGCGTGCCGGATGACGTCCTTCCGGTAGACGCTGGTGTAGCTGCATTTGTCACACTTGTAGGGCTTACTGCCCACGTGGTTGAACATGTGCTCCTGGGAGACAGGCAGAAGGATAGGGCTGGGACATAACCTGCCTTCCCGCCCACCTGCCCTGTGCCTACAGCCTTAGAGTTGTCCCTCCCCACTGCACCTCGGAACAATCCCTGCTCCCCACCCTTCCTGTCGAGGTCCAAAGAACAACCTCTAGGCCCAGTCTGAGGGAGGAAGCACCGTGTGTGCAGAAAGCACAGAACTCGGGCCCTCGGAGCTCGAGGTATTCCCAGCCCCGACGATGCCCAGTTCCACTCTGGCCAAGCCAAGCTGTAGCTTCCTGGGGCAGTAAAATGGGACCTTTTGAGTCTCCTGGTGGCGCAGTGGAATAAGAATCTGCCTGCCAATGCAGGGGACACACGTTCAGTGCCTGGCCCAGGAAGGTTCCACATGCTGTAGAGCAACTAAGCCTGTGTGCTGTACCTATGAAGCCTGATGCCTAGAGCCTGGGCCCCGCAATGAGGAGTATACCCCGCTCACAGCAACCAGAGAAAGCCTGCACAGAGCAACACAGACTCAGTGCAACCAAAAATAATGATAATTAAAAAATGGGATTCTTAACACTTAAGACCTCACTGGGCTACATGAGGATGACATCAGAGCATCTACAAGGTACAAGGCAGGCTCGAGCTGCTGCAGGCCCACAGGCACCTCTGGGCAGATGGTGAAAAGGACCTGCTGGAGACTGTAACACAGTGAAGGCGATTAAAGCAGTGTTCCGGCCACCTGCCAGGTGTGCTGGTGGTTAGGCACGTCTAAGACATAATGTGACTCTGCAGCGTGCAGCCTGCAAAAGGACACGCTCGGCCTGGAGACGGGGCAGGAAGGGGCCGGTGACCGCCACTCCCCTGCGGGGCCTTCTCCCAGCCAGCGTCCCTTCCTGCCCCGGTCCCCCCGCCACACCTTGAGTGAGGACCAGCGACGGGAGCGGTAGCTGCACTGCAGGCACTTGAAGAGCTGGGGGTTGCCGGCCTCATGGGAGTTGACGTGGAAGCGCAGATCCTCGTGGGACAGGAAGCGGGAGCCGCAGATGCGGCACAGGAAAGGCCGCAGGAGCGGTTTGGGTGACTTGTAATAGTACCTGCTAGGACAACGTTGGAGGAGGTCTGGAATGGCCGGGCTGCCACCCCCCACCCTCAGCCCTCATCTCGGCGCCCTTACTTGCGGTATTTCTTGCCAAGGAAGCGCCTGGAGGGCCGACCACGACGGCGGGGCAGGGCGTCAGCCTCATCCTGGTAGGACGAAGCTGCGTTCCTTGCATCTGACTGGCTCACACTGGGTTCCACGTGGGCCCGGTTGGCCTTGCCCAGGGCCACCAGGCGTCCCCGCCCTGAGGAGCTGGGTGCCTCGGGGTCTTGTGGCTCCAGAGGGCTCTGTCCACTTTGTGAACTCACTAAAGGCTCTCCTTCCACACCTGCCACAGACACACCAGGACAGATGTGGACAGGTGTGTCAGAGCCAGTCAAGATACACCCCCACACACACCGTCACAGACCACTGATGGGCACAGCAGGCTGTGGGACAGATGCAGGCAGCCGTGATTAGACAGCATCCCCTCCTGCAGCTGTCAGCACCGCACGCCTTACACGGGACAATCTGGAGCAGCACTGGGAAAGCCAGGACCTCCCGGCCAGAAGACCTGCCTGTAGGCTGAACTCGGTCACCAATCTGCTGTGTGTCCTCAGGCAAAGCCCCGCCCCTCTCTGAGTCTCCTTTTCCCCCATCTGTCAAAGGGAAGTAACTGTTGCTCTTGTGACCTCACAGGGACATTCTAAGATCTGGGAAGCAACAGCAACACTTAATCACTGGTTTTCCCGGGGGAGGCTGGGAGGCTGAACAGCAGATGGGAGGGAGGGAGGAGACATCACGGCACAGTTGCAAAGCCTCTGTCATCAAAACATCAGAATACACTGCCTATTCAAAAACACTATTTCACTGTAATGTTTTAAAAATTCAAAACATATTTTTAAAAAAATCCAAAATATTTTACAGGAAATGCTGGTAACATCTTGTTTCTAACAGGATATTCAGGTGTATTCACTTGTGGAAATTCACTGACCTGGGTAAAGAATCTGGCAGCCAGTGCAAGGCACACAGGCTCGATCCCCGATCTCGGAAGATCCCACGTGCTGTGGAACAGCTAAACCCTGCGCCAACTACTAAGCCTATCCTCTAGAGCCTGGGAGCCACGATGACTGAGCCTGCGTGCGGCAAGTACTGAAGCCCGTGAGCCCTTAGAGCCTGTGCTCCTCAATAAGAGAAGCCACGGCAATGAGAAGGCCGCGCATCACAACTGGAGAAAAGCCCTCGAAGCAACGAAGACTCAGCACAGCCAAAAATAAACACACACAGAAAATTTTTAAAAAATTCACTGAGCTGTGCAGTTAGCATACATGTGCCTTCCTGAACATATACCTCAGTAAAAAGTTACTTTACAAAGACGGCTAGGGACTTCCCTGGCGGTACACAGGTTAAGACATGGTGCTTCCAATGCCAGGGGTGTGGGTTTGATCCCTGGTTGGGGAACTAAGGTCTCACATGCCATGAGGTGTAGCCAAAAATGAAAAGAAAAAAAGAACACTAAAAAAATATAACCACTCCTCCACACACACAACTGCATGTACAAAGACCACTACCTTGTATTTCTGGCATGTCTATTTAAGCTTTAAAACAATCCTAAGCAGCAGGTACCATCACCTCATTCACAATATGGAAAGGAGAGATTCAAGAGGCAAAGCGACCCACTGCAGGTCACATAGCTGGTAGGAGGCAGAGCTGGCATTCTGTCCATGGCAGTCTCCCCCGTCCCAAGCCTGTCATGCTCCAAATCCGTGCTCCTCTGACATCGTCTCAGACCTCAGACTTATTCTTGTTTTAATAATAATTAGCTCAGTTGTAAATATTCCAACTTCCATGCTGTGACAGCTTCTCACCGAAAAGCCTTATCGGACAGCTCATGTATCTTAACCCTCGAGCTTGGCAGGGCAGGGCTTTCCCCATCACCAGGAGGCTGGCAGGTCATCCCAGTGGGTCTGAGACTTGCTGTTTTGCACAGCACACTCCGTCCCCAGGCTCCACGGAAGCAAGCAGGGAACGAGGCCACCCCTGGGCCCCACCCGCACCCCTAGGCCCCACTCTCACCATCTGGGAGATCCAAGGTCTCCAGGTGAGGCAGCTTCCGGGGCCGGCCAGGTCTCCTGCGGGGTCTCAGGGTACTGGGGGTGGGGCGCTGGGGCCGCAGCTGCCGGCCCCGGGGCTCGTCATCTGCAGGGTTATAGTCACTGTCTTCTGTGGGGAAAACAAGAGAAGGAGGGCCGCAGCCTTGACCTTTCAGCCCTGACCCCTTGTCAGCCTCCCTGGAAAGAGGTCCACTTCCCCATCCCTGCCTGCTCCTCCTTCCAAACCCACCAGTGATGCCGCCTCTAGGAAGCCCTCCTGATGTTCCCCTAGCTGACTGTCAGTACTCGTCTTTGAGGCCCTGCAGTCCTTTCTCTGGACCATTCTTAACACCTACCATTAGCTCATATGTACCTTAATGTAATTCAGAAAAAAAGTGCCCCTTCCTCAATACACTTTATAGTCATTGTTTAGAGAAAAAGTGTCTAGTCATTCAAGCCTACAAAGTATGACTATGCTGCCGATTAAAGGAGCTGCTCGCTGTGACTCTTGAGCATTCAAAATGTACCTAGTCTAAACTGAGGCATAAACTGAAGTATAATTAAGTATAAAATACACATCAGATTTCCAAAAATTACAATAAGAAAAAGTAAAAATAATTTACTAATAATTTTTTATAATGATTGCATACTGAAATTAGATTTTAGACATAATAGGTAAATAAAATATATGACTGATTTAAATTAATCTTTTTACTTTAATACAGCTACTAAAAAAGTACACACGTGGCTCACATTCTGCTTCTGCTGGACAAATGGGACGTGACCCTTGGACATAGTGCTGTTTCTCAGTGCACAGTCTGGATAACTGCACATGAAGCTCCTGGTCCCAAAGCCCCAACTCCTCTAATCTTATGCTGGAGGCGCTCCTGGCTGCGCCTGTGCCAATTCCTCTTCCCTGGCCCTTCATGTGGGCCAGAGGGAGCTCAGTATATGCAGATGTGGGAGGGCAGCAGGTCTGGGAGCCTACCCTCCAGGTCATCGATGGCACCAGCATCTATGATGTCGTCGTCGTCTTCCTCCTCTGGACCCTCTTCCTCCTGGGGCTGGGCCGAGCTGCCCGACTTGCGCGGACGCCCCTTCTTACCAGCTGCTGCTGCTGGGGGTGGGGGAGCAGGGTACAACAAGCTTGTCAAGTCTGACTCTTGGCACCCCATGTGTGGGCGGGCAGGCCAGCTGCTATCAACGCACCCGGGCGGAAGTGCCGCTCCCGCATGTGGCGCAGCAGCGTGGCCTTGGTGCTGCTCCGGTACTGGCACATCTTGCACTTGAACTGCTGCACCACCACCACCTCCATCATGGCCTCCAGGCTCTGCAAGTCTGGCTCCTCGGCGCCAGAACCCAGGGGTGGCTGCGCCGGGGAGCTGGGCCCACCTTGCGCGTCCTCTGGTGGCTCCAGGCACGTGGACGTGGATGTGGGGCCATCGGCCAGGGCCTCGATGGCTGCCAGGCTATGGGCCAGGGTGGAACTGGACATCGGTGACGCCATGGGGGCGCCTGGCGGGGGTGGTGAAGGAATCAGAGGGAAGTGGAGAGGGAGACTGGCCATGAGCTACTGCTGCCCCTCCCAGGCAAGCCCAGGGGTCCTAGAGCCCACGCCCACCATGGTGACCATGGGGAAGCCGAGAGGCCAGGGGCAGCGGATAACCTGCCAAGATCACACAGCGAGGGCAACAGAGCCTTCCTGTCCTACCCCCACCCACGGCAGGGCTCCTTGGGCCTGGTGCTGGGCTCTTACCATCGTCTGGTCCCTGCAGGATCAGGTACCGTGTGGCCTCGGCCCCGCTGCCCTCCGCACTGGTCACGGTGATGCAGCCTAGGCAGAGACAGGAGGGGCAGATGCCCAGTTGATAAGGACAACCGTCATGCCAACACTCACTCCGATTCACCCATGCGACTGTGAAATCGGCTGCCCCGTGACCCACCTCCCGTCCAGGGCAGGGCTGTTGGGACGTCTGGGATGTGTGACATGCTGGCCCTGCAGCCAGTCCACAGCTGTCCGCCTTTTAACCACTGCACCTGGAAGGTCTCCCTCTTTTCCTCCCCAGTCTTCTCTAAGGTTAAGGCCCAGCTGCTGCACCACTTTCTTAGGACTGGCTTTCGAGACCACCTCAGGGCCTTTCCAAGTGCTACGACCCTTACACAGATCCCTGATAGTAGAAAGCAGTTTGGCAAATCATGAGCACCAGCTTCGGAGTCAGACTGAGCTTATGGCCCAACACTTGCTGATGACAGCGGCTGTGTTGGCTTACATCCTCTGTGCCTCGGTTTCCTCATCTAGACTGTGAGAACAGTAGCAGCATGTACTGTTCAGGGTTACCAAGAGGCTCAATGACCTACTGCTGCAGGTAGAGTGTTTAGAACAGACTCCAGTGCAAAGTCAGGTATTCTGTGCTGAATCGCTCAGCTGTGTCTGACTCTTTGCGACCCCATGGACTAGAGCCCACCAGGCTCCTCTGTCCATGGGATTCTCCAGGCAAGAATACTGGAGTGGGTAGCCATGCCTTTCTCCAGGGGATCTTCCTGACCTAGGGATCAAACTCGGGTCTCCTGCACTGCAGGAGGACTCTCTACCATCTGAGCCACCAGGAAAGCCCCAAAGTCAGGTAAATCCTCATGTCATTTAGTACTATGAGATGGGGTTACTGCCTCCACGTTACAGCCTCAGAGTGATAAAGTTATCTGCCTGAGTCTGCACAGCTGGTTCTGTAGGGAAACCCTGGAGGGGCAACTCGCCCACCAGGGCCTGACTCACTCCGGATGAGGTCGGGCCCGATGGTGGACTCGATGATCTTGTCAATGGCCGAGCCCAGGTCCGAGGAAGAAGCCGTACAGTCGGACACCAGCATGGTGGGGTCTGGCAGTGCACTGGAGTGCACCAGGGCTGGGGGGCCGCCCGTCACCCCTGCCACTGGCCCGCGGGAAACAGAAGATGAGTCAGGGAGGTAGCCATGGGGTAGGGGGTCTGTGCTGGAGCTGCTCTCAGACACCTCCTCCTGGGGGTCAGGAAACAGGGAGAGAGGAAGCTTAGGAGCCAGGGATGGGGCTCCTTAGGGGCCCAAGAATATGGAGAGTGGAGCCACCCAACACCCTCATCCACACAGAAGACCAGTGGGAGAAGCCCTCTAGTCACGGAGCCTCCCCAAAACCAAGCCCCAGGGTCCCTGGGTCTGATCAGGTATAATGCCCCACGTCTCCTGCCCCCACACAATAGTCAGGTGAAGCTGGTTTCACCATGCTGTCAATGAGCTGTTCCCTCTGCCTTCAAACGCTTCATAGCATCACACCACGGCTAATTCCTACTCAGACACTCAGCTGGTACCTCTCCTGGGAAGCTGATCCTGATCCCCAAGGCCAAGTTAGGACCCCTCTATCCTCAGCATTTTAGTTGCCTGTGTCCCCCCATCACTTGATGGTTCACTCTGCGGTATTACGGCTCCCAAGTCAGATTTCATTAGGGCCAGAACCACTTCTCTCTTGTCTCTTGCTATAACCCCAGGGTCGAGCACAAACTGGGCACATGCCAAGTCCATCTCTGCTGAGCCAGTGAAACCCCTGGAGCCCCAAAGTGGAGGCTGTTGTTGTGCACCTCTATGATGTGATGTCCTGAAAATGATCACTATCTGACAAATAATGACAATGGTGAGGGTGTGGATATTTACTGTTTATCACGTGTTGAGCCCCGTGTTAACTGCTTTGCATATATTCATTTAACTCTCAGAAAAAAAAAAAAAAAACTTTCTGAGGCAGACATTTATTATTCCCACTTTACACATGAGAAAACTGACAGCTAAAGCCTGGGGAGCTTATCTAAGACCACAGAGCTAGGAGGTGGCAGAGCCATGAGACTATGTTGTAAAGCGTTTCCAAGAAAATATCTGGTGGCAGCTCACAACGGAGCACCCTCAGGAATAGGTATTTCTGCTCCATTTTACAGACAGAAGACTGAGGCTCCAGGAGATCTCCCAGTGAATCAGCAGAAGAGCCAAGATGTGAACCAGGGCAACAGTGGAAAGCGCAGCCCACACACAGCCTAGACTTGAATCTTGACTCTGTGCCCGTTTGCTTCTCTGTAAGATGTGGAAAGAGCGGTATGTGCCTTACAAGGTACGAGATTTAAATGAGAAAACCCATGCTAGGGGCCTGGCATGGGGCCTGGGTCACAGTAAACCATAAACAAATTATTAGCTACAAGCAAGCCTGCTGGCTGCTTCCCCGACTGCCAAGCACTGCTGCCTGCGGTCGCTGCCTCCACCCAAGCGCGGTCCATACCAGCGAGCTGCTGCCGCGGTCCGAGCTCTGCCCCACGCCGGAATCGTCGGCCTCCGCTGGCCCCGGGGCGGCCGCGGCGTCGCTGCTGTCGGCCGACACGGCTTCCGAGGTGCCCACACCCAACCCGCTCTCCGAGGGCTCCTCGGGCCGGCCAGGCCTAGGGGCCGCGTCGCTACTGCTCTCCACCTCGTTTTCCTCCATCGGCTCGCGGGGCTGCCTGAGTGGGGGGCCCAAGGTCCGGGGCCTTCACTCTGTGGGAGGAGGTGATCGGGTCTAGAACCGGTGGGCCTCATTCCCGGTCCCCGCGGCCCACTCAGCTGCGCCCATGTGCCCATTTCGCAGATGCAAACACTGAGTCGCCGACCGGGCGGGGCCTTCTAGGGTACGGCGACGGGTTGCTTCGGAAAAACAGGACCAGGAAGCCTTGCCTCCCAGGATCCGGCCCTTCCGTCATCCTTGGGAGGGTGGTCAGTGGCGGGGAATCTTGACCCTTTTCTCCTCCCCTCCCCGATTCCCGCAGAGTGGTTCCCTCTACGGGCCCCGTGTGGCCTCAGTGGTTCAGCCCTCCGGACCCCCGAGTCCCCCCGGGTGGAAGGTCGGTGGTACCGCCCGCAGGCCCCCTGGGTCAGCGGCTTGCTCCCCCCTCCCCTGGCGCCCGTGCGGAGGGGGCTGACAGAGACGGTCCCGGGGCCTGGCGACTAGGGGCTGTCCCCGGCGCTGCCTGCGCTCCAGGCCCGACGCCATCTTGTGGCGGCGCCGGGTTTCCGCTCAGGCAAGTGCGAGAGCGACTAAAGGGCCTGGGACCCCGGGGCCCTGTTCGGACAGCCCCGCCGGCCCGGGACCTCGCCGCCGGGTCTCCCCGCAGTGTGGCCCCACTTCCTGGCAGGGTGCGGTGTGGCGACCTGACTCTCACCGAAGCTCACCTGACGCTTTCGTAGCGGTGTTCCTCTCCGACTCCGGCATCGACGAGGTCGCCATCCTCTTCCCCCCCGCGGCGGAGGGACCCATCGGCCTTCCGGAGGCCGGGACTACTTCCTGCGCCGGTCCGGAGAAAGACAGGCTTCCAATGTGCTGGAACGTAGCCTCGAGGCCTGAAAATCATAATATAGTCGTAAGAGAATCTGAGATTTTATATGTCGCTTAGTATGAGTGGAAGAATCCGCTATGGTTAGGGGCTACTTTATCTCAGGGCGGAGGAACACAGAGGAGTGTCTATGTGACGTCACTGCTGGGCCCCTTCCCTGGGCCGCAGGCCGTGGCGCGGCTGAGTCTGGCCCCACTTCCGGAGGCGTGGCTCCTGGTGGCCTGGCCGCGCCCTTCCCGGAACAGCTCAGAAAAACGTGAAACGGAGTGTTTGGTTGGTGAGAGAGAAATAAATGTTATCGGTCTTTTCGCCTGCCTTTTAAGCGGTTACTTTACGCTTTTCTTCGAACCTAATCAGATCCTTCCCGATTAGGTTTGACGTGTCCTGGGAAGAGGGAAGCATATAATCCTTGTTTTACAGATGGGGAAACTGAGGCCCTGAGATGGGAGGTGGCTGGTCCAACCTCAGGTCGAGTAGAGGGGGCACTTGGGATGCAAGTCCCGATTGCTGGAGTTGGGGAAACGGAGAAGAGTCAGAGCCCACCCTTGCTGAGCTTTGTACACATATTTATTATATAATGGAGCTGGAAGTGAAGACATTCTCCGTATTCTCCTCTGTTCAGTGTAGATGTTGTAGATGTACTTAAAGGTCTACCACCTTTCAGAAAGGTATGATCGCCCTTCTGGTGCCCGAAATGCCACTTTCGGCAATGCCCTCTGTTTAAGCTTTTTTAGTATTTTGCGCAGAAGCCTGGCGCCGGGGTTTGCCCCAAAGTCTCTGTGTTGCATAAGTTGCTTTCGTCAATTGAAAAATACAAATTTGCCAGGGAGGTGGGGAGGGGGAGGAAATCTAAAAAAAAACTCGTGCAAAAAGTTTAAAAAGACTGAGTGCTTGGAGCTGTTATGATCTGTTTTACCCGAGTATGAGGGTGTTTCCCTGGTTCTTTCCTAGGAGTAGGTTTTGTTAAGGGGAATAGAGCATGAGGTCTCTGGATTGGCTATGCCCCCTCATTCCCCCTCATCCCCATTCAGCAGGACCAGGCTCCCAGAGCAGCCTTGGAGAGCTGGGTAAACACGGGCATGACAGCAGGTTGGTTTTGTACCCACTAGGCAGTTTTCCAACCTGATTCCTCAGCCATGCAGAGCTGCCTCTAACCCCCCACCCCCACCCCATCCCATGTGAGTAGGATGTATCTTGCCTCCAAACAAGTCACCTCCCTCAAGGATGTTGGAGGACTCAGGAGGACACCGTCCATTCTCATCCCCAGCTGGACGAAGTCTTCATCCTAACCTTGGCCTTTGCCACCAGATCACAAGATTGCAGAATGTCACGACACAGAAAGAGCGAGCTTCGTCATGGAGCTGGAGACCAGAGAGGGAAAGCTCATGGCCCTAGGTCATGACTCTGTTTTGCCAAAAGTTTTACTATCCTTTTAGGTTCAAAGTATTCACTAACAAAAGAAACTACTTGTCACACACAATAAGTAATATCAATATTTTATAAAAGACTATTTGACTTAATTTCAGTATCCAGTCATTAAAAGAAATAGAAACAATAGAGCCACAGCTCGTTCATCACCAAATGGGGCCAACCAACATCCAGACGTAGTGCTGGCAAGTCCTCATTAATAGCAGTCTGGAGTCCCAGCTGGAAAAAGGTCTTGGGTGGTGCGTCCACCACCAGGAGAGATTTCAAACTGAAGTTTCAGGGGTTCCCCCTTATAATCCCAGGCTGCAAACTGATAGCATCATCCATTTGCATAGAAAAATGCGACTCTGGTTTTATTTTAACCTTTTTTACAATGCTGTTTGTTTCACCTTGTGAGTCATAGGATTTTGTTAGACCCCAGGGTGATTGTCCAGACCTCCAGGGGCTCAATTGACAGACTCACTCCTTTTTTATCTAAAGTCCCGCCTGACCTGCTGTGCTTGCAGGCAGGCATGGAATCCGAGCAGGGTCCAGGCAGGTCAGAAGCAGGTCAGAGGCCTGCTCTCTAACTTCTGAAGCCTGAACAAGACTTCCTCCATTTTAATTTTCCTAACAGACTCCTTGAAACAACATATCAGAATTCTTCCATTGCAAACACAAAGAAGCCAGTCTGGTTTTGTGACTTACCAATCAAGAATTGTTCTCACCAGAACATGCAGTGTGTAGTTATGGCCTCAGCTTTGATGGGACTATTTCTAGAAGCAGTGGTGGGGCTCTGGGTCAGGACATTCAAGTAGACCATTGAGAAAAATGCTGAGGAGAGGAGCCAAGAGGAAAAGAAGAGGGAAAGCACTTTCCTTGTGCATCTGACTCAAGCCAGGCATTGCATGTGTGCTTTGCTGCATCACAGTACCTTAAAGAAGCTGGGGTCGCTCTAGTCTTCCATTGTAGAGAGGAGGAAGCTGAAGCTCAGAGAGGGAAAGTGACTTGTCCGAGGTCATACAGCCTAGAGGACAGCACTGGCATATGGGTGCAGGTCTTTCTGATTCCCAAGCCCCAAGCAATTTAGGTATTATATGAGGTATGGCAAAGCTATGACAAACCTAGACAGCGTATTTAAAAGCAGAGACATTACTTTGCCAACAAAGGTCCATATAGTCAAAGTGATGGTTTTTCTAGTAGTCATGTATGGATGTGAGAGTTGGACCATAAAGAAGGCTGAGCACCGAAAAATTGATGCTTTTGAACTGTGGTGTTGGAGAAGACTCTTTGAGAGTCCATTGGACTGCAAGGAGATCAAACCAGTCAGTCCTAAAGGAAATCAACCCTGAATATTCATTGGAAGGACTGGATGCTGAAGCTGAAGCTCCAATACTTTGGTCGCCTGATGAGAAGAACTGACTCATTGGAAAAGACCCTGATTCTGGGAAAGATTGAAGGCAGGTGGAGAAGGGGACGACAGAGGATGCGAGATGGTTGGATGGCATCACTGACTTAATGAGCATGAGTTTGAGCAAGCTCTAGGAGATGGTGAAGGACAGGGAGGCCTGGCATGCTGCAGTTCATGGAGTGTGAAAGAGTCGGACACGACTGAGTGACTGAACTGAACTGAACTGATGAAGTACGGCTTGAGAAACTCAATGCCAGTGATTGTATTAAGCACTTTACCTGTATTTATTTAATCGTCACAACTACTCTATGAAGTAGTTGCCATCGTTATTTCCATTTCAGATATGAGGAAACAGGCACAGGACAATAAAGGAATAGAAGTAAGGGTGGAACTGGGATTGAGAATCAGGCAATCCGGCTCTAACCTCTGTACTTTTTTTGGGCAGCACTGCTTTTGGGGTCTAACCCAGGCACCCTGCAGTGGAAGCATGCAGTCCTAACCATTGGACCACCAGGGAATTCCCTACCTGGTTCTTAAACGATCCTTGAACTCTCTTTTCTTGAGCCAGGCAGTGTAGTTACTATTTTCCTGTTTTACAGAGGAAAAAACTGAAGCCCAGAGAGCAAATAACTTGCTCAGGATCAATCACACGGTACGTTTCCTGGTCTAATGGAGAGAGCTGGGATTCTAGGCCAGACCTCCTGCAGCAAATAACAATCATATTAGCAAATGTTTACTGAGCACTTACCTAATACCAAGTGCTTCATATGCATTAAACCTGTAATCATCACATCCAGAGATCCTCAGTACTCTCAGCTTTCCCAGGTTGCAGAGGAGGACACTGAGGCTTGGGAGCAGTCAAACGACTGGTCCAAGGTCATGCACTTGATGGTCAGTAGAGCTGGGGTTCAAAGCCTGGTCTCCTGACTCCCAGCCCAGTCCAGGGTTCCTGCCACTGTGCTGGGTGCCCCAGGAGGGCAGCACAGCTATGGGCAGGCGGTCAGCAGGGGAGTGCTCTGGGGCACCTCTCTGCCTTCTCTCTCTGTGTCATTGCTGTCTATGGGTTTAGTGAAACCTGTTCTTGAAAGATCTATTTATAGCTTAAAACCGTACCACCACTCGGGATAATAAGTCCCTTAAATTGACTCCCCATGGTGTAGATTAAGAATTCATTTTCCTTGTCCTAAATCTTTCTCTGTCAGGATTAGAGTGGGGGAGGAGGAAGTGGGAAAAGGCCCCAGGCCCCGAACACTTAGAAAACAGGCTCTAGTCCAGATAGTGTTTACCTGAGGCTGGCAATTCCTGAGACCCAGGCAGCAGGTGCGTTTATGCACACAGCTCATCTGATCAGTACAGAGACATGAGGGGTAGGCAGTGCCTGGGTTTTCATGTCTTTTAATCTGCCTTGTTTCCTGTGAGCTTCCCAACACTTAGCACAGTTTTGTAGTTACACGGAATCTGCTGCTGCTGCTAAGTCACTTCAGTCGTGTCCGACTCTGTGCGACCGCGCAGACGGCAGCTCACCAGGCTCCCCCATCCCTGGGATTCTCCAGGCAAGAACACTGGAGTGGGTTGCCATTTCCCTCTCCAATGCATGAAAGTGAAAAGTGAAAGTGAAGCCGCTCAGTCGTGTCCGACTCTTAGCGACCCCATGGACTGTAGCCTACCAGGCTCCTCCGCCCATGGGATTTTCCAGGCAAGAGTACTGCAGTGGGGTGCCATTGCCTTCTCTGTACAAGGAATCTACTAGATACTTATTTGTGAAATGATCGAATGAACCTCCATTTTATGGACAAGGAGACAGGATATCAGAAGTCTGGCTAGGAAAACAAGACGGGAGCCAGACAATTCTAAAGAGGGAATCTGGGACTTCTTGGTGATCCAGTGGCTGGGACTCCACGCTCCCAATGCAGGGAGGCTAGGTTCAATCCATGACTGGGGAACTAAACTAGGTCCCACATGCCGCAACTAAGCGTTCACATAGGACAACCAAAAAGAACCCAGTTAAGAGCCGGTGCAGCCCTTCCCTGGTGGCTCAGTGGCAGAGAATCCACCTGCCAATGCAGGAGACATGGGTTCGATCTCTGACCTGGGAAGGTCCTACATACTTGAGAGCAACTAAACCCGTGAGCCACAACTATGGAGCCTGTGCTCTGCAACCCGGGAGCCAAATCTCCTGAGCCCACGTAGCACGACTACTGAAGCCTGCGTGCCCTAGAGCCCATGTTCTGCAGTGAGAGAAGCCACCACGATGAGAAGCCCGCGCACTGCAGCTACAGAGGAGCCATTGCTCGCTGCAGCTAGAGGAAAGCCCGCACAGCAACAAAGAACCAGCACAGCCAGAGATAAAATTTTTAAAAAGAGACCTGGTGCAGTCAAATAAATACATTCTAATATTTTTAAAAAGAGGGACTCTAATTTGGAGGATTAGAAACAAAATTGTTAGAAGGGCTGAAGGAGTGACTAAGGGAAATTGAAAACCTGAGATTAGCAACAGAGGAAGGCCATGCCCTCCCTGAGGGCCAGCATTATAAAGACAGGAGCTGGCACCACCTAGACCAGGAACTGAGGGCCACCCAGAGAAGAGCTGGGACCACAGGCCTTTCCAGCAGGTTCTGCAAATGTGGAGGAGAGACTCTGGCTACTAAAGTCATCCCCTCCCTTCCCTCGAGGCTGAGAGAGATGGGGTTAGAAACTCTAGCTTTTCCCTTAATCTTGTGGCTCAGACGGTAAAGCATCTGCCTGCAATGCAAGAGACCCGGGTTCGATCGCTGGGGCAGGAAGATCCCCTGGAGAAGGAAATGGCAACCCACTCCAGTACTCTTGCCTGGAGAATCCCATGGACAGAAGAGCCTGGTAGGTTACGGTCCATGGGGTCGAAAAGAGTCGGACACGACTTCACTTTCACTTTCACTTTATTCTCTGATCTCTTGCCAAAGTTTCCCTTTGGCTGAACGGAGCCAGAAGCTAATTAGCAAGTGAGACCAGGAAACATGGTTTACCATATGAAGTGGAACAGGAGAAGGGCAGAGAATGAATTTGAAATAAACAGAAAAATTGGACTCAATAGTCCCATACCTAGGAGGAGGCCATGATGTATGTGTTGTCAGACAACCTCCCTCCCTCCCAACAACTCCAAATGATTCTCCTCCGTTCTTCATCTTTCCACTTCCAGCTTAAGTATCACCACCTCCAGGAAGCCTTTCAGGACTCCTCCTCTGTAGTTACTATCACCCTAGTGTCAGTTCTCCTAGCACACTCCAAGTGTCACTGTCATAACATATACTGCAGTGTGAAGTGGTCAGTTACCCACTGGCCTCCTCAATAGACTGAGCCTCTCAAGGCTGACCTGAGTCTGATTTCTTTCTGTATTGGGAAGAAAATGATTATCAAACGAGTCAGCTCTCTGTAGGGGTGAAGTGGGATCTGGAGTCAGGGCAAACCTAGGCTCCAAATATCCTAGAACCTACATTTATATGTTCTATGACCTTGGACAGCATTCATTCCCTCTGAGTCTCAATTTCCTCATCTGTAAAATGGGAACAACATTAGAACCTTGGAGGAAGGAGTAAGAGGTAGACTTTATGGCAGCCCAGTGAAGCTCAGGCTCTGGGATCAGACTGTCTACAGTCAGCCCCCGTCTCCTCTTTTTTTTTTTTTTTAATTAATTCATTTTTAATTGGGGGATAATTGCTTTACAATATTGTGTTGGTTTCTGCTGTACATCAACATGAGTCAGCCGTAGGTATACATATGTCCTCTCCCTCTTGAACCCCCTCCCACTTCCCAGCCCATCCCAGCCCTCTAGGTTGTCACAGAGCACGGGTTGGGCTCCCTGTATCATGCAGCCAATCCCACCGGGTATCTGCTTCACATATGGCAATGTATGTCCCCCGCTCCTCTTTATGTTACTTAACTTTCCACATCTCTGTTCCCTCATGTCTAAGTTAGAGATGATATTCATACTTCAGGTGGAATCTTTGAGGATTACATGAAGCCGTGAGTGCGAAAGAGTGCGAGTGCTCAGGAAGCGGGCGTAGTGCATCAGGGTTGGCCCGTAGCCCAGGGGCTGAACACTGACTAGCTAAGTTCTCAGTGATACACTTCAAACTGGGCTCTTGTGAACCACTGCTGCCCCATTCCTAAGAACAGTTTCTGGGACCCTTCCCTGGCAGTCCAGTGGTTAAGACTCTGTCTTTAAAAAACAAACAAACAAAAAGACTCTGTCTTGCAATGCAGGGTACACAGGTTCAATCCCTGGTCAGGGAACTAAGATCCCACCTGCTGTGGGGTAAGCCCTTGCACCACAATGAAAGATCCTTGCATGAGGCAATGAAGATCCCATGTTCCTCAACTAAGACCCAATACAACCGAATAAATCAATAGAGTTTTTTTTTTTTTTAAAGAACAGTTCCTGGCACATGTGTGTGTTAAGTTGCTTCAGTTATGTCCAACTCAGCGACTAGAGACTCCTCTGTCCATGGGATTCTCCAGGCAAGAATACTGGAGTGGGCTGCCAGTATTCTCCGGGGGATCTTCCTGACCCAGGGATCGAACCCTGACCCCGAGTTTCTTATGACTCCTGCATTGGCAGCGGGTTCTTCACCACCGGCACACCACATAGTAGGTGCTCAGTCCATCTCTGATGGACCACTGAACAGTGGCTGAGTTACATATGGTGATGTTATTCTGTCTGTGAGCCAGCACCCCAGGAAACACAAAGGATGTGGCTTCTACACCAGCCCAACCCTGGCTCAGAGACATCTTGGAAGAGAAGGTGGGAACATAAACAGCAGGGGACAAAGGTCTGGAGCAAAGGAATCTAATATTTCTTGAGCATCTACTGTGTACCAGATGCTGTACACACATTATTGCATTTCATCCTCACAGGAGTCTGCAAAGCACTGATAGTTACCCCATTTTAGAGGTGATGAAATAGGAATGCAGGGAGGTGATGAAACTTACCCAAGGTCATGCAGAAAGGAAGGGGCACAGCTGGATTAGAACCCTGGACTATCTGGCTCCAAACTCCTGTTCCTTCTACGGTACCAGCTGCTTCCCAGAGGGCAAGGGGATGGAATCTGACCCTCTAGCCCTACAGGAAGCCCCAGGAGCCAACACTGAGGCCAGGCTCAGGCTGAGTGACAGCTTAAGAGCACAACTTTGACAGCTGGGCTGAGGCTGGCCTGGAAGCGAGTGGTGCTAAACTCAGGTGCCTGGGAAGAAGAGCTGTGCTTATAAAGACAAGAGCTGTTCAGGGGCTGCAGCAGGGAGCCGCAGAGGTGCTAGGCCCCTAAATAGAATACCCTTGAGTCCCAGCCCCCAACAGAAAAAGCTCACTACTAACTGACTCTGTGACCTTGAGCGAGGCACTCAGCTGTCTTAGTTCAGCATCCTCATTTGGCACACAGGGTCACTACACCCACTGGGATGCCCCGGAGCCACATAAGACAATGCAAAGAGACAGGACCGGGGAAGCCCAGGCCAGCTGTGTGACATGCGGCAAGTCGCTTCACTCCCTGAGCCTCAGTGTCCCCAGCTGTATAATGGGCATAGTACATGCCTCCCCAGATTGCCATGCATGTGTGCTAAGTCACTTCAGTCATGTCCAACTCTTTGCAACCCCATCGGACTGTAACCCTTCAGGCTCCTTTGTCCATGGGACTCTCCAGGAAAGAATACTGGAGTGGGGTTGCCATGTCCTCCTCCAGGGGACTCTTCCCAACCCAGGGATCGAACCTGCACCTCTTATGTCTCCTGCATCGTAGGTGGGTTCTTTACCACTAGCACCACCTGGGAAACTCGCCCCGCCCCCAGTTGTAGACTACAGCTGCCTGTGTTCAAATAACACTCCACCAACAGCAAGCTGTGAGCCTTCAGGCAAGTTGCTTGATTTCTCCATGCCTCAGTTTCCTCCTCTGTAAAGTGGAGGTGAATATAAGTGACTCACCGCATGGAGTTGTGATGATTAAAGGATATAATCAACGGAAAGAACACAGAGCAGCTGCTGATACAAGTAAGCTCTGTGTCTCCGTGAGAAACCTTGGGTCTGGCATCTAACAGTAAGGAGTCCTTGCTGCCTGTCAGGCACCACTTTAATCCTCAAAGCAATCCTATGAGGTAGGTGACATTCCTGTCCCATTTTATTCATAAGGAATCTCAGAGCTTTTCAGAGCTCCAATGACTTGACAGAGGTCACACAGAGATCAGAGGATAAACCAGGATTTGAGCCCCACAGATTCTCAAAGGCATTGCTTTATCGCTAATAAAGGCTCCACGAAAGGGAGCTATTAGAATGTCTGTTTTATGTGTGAACGTTTTGGAAAGCAGAGAGATGGCTGTTATTTGTATCCCAGCGGCGCTGGCCTTAAATGAGCGCTAGAGGTTGGGGGGTTAGGCTGGGGAAGGGGCGAGGGGCGTGGAGGAATGGGGAACAGATTGTCTCAGCTTTCGTTTGTTTCCAGCAGGGGGCGCCCGCTGCCTCCCTCACGGCTCCCAGCCCAAAACCAGGCCCTTGGGCTGGTGGCTTGTGCAGCAGCCGGTCCAGGCTGACCTTGGGGACCACAAGAGAGGGCAGCAGCAAGTGACAGTGTTAGCCTGTGCAAAGCCAGGGACATGCCAAGAGTGGCTTGCCTCCCCTTGGTCCCCAAACCGGACTGCCAAGTGGCGACGCCCAGAGCTTCTGAAAGATGCTTTAGCTCGTGAAGCAGCTCTCCTCCGTCAGAAGCAGCTCTCCTCCGTCAGAATCTCCTCCATTAAGGGCCAGGGGTCTGAAACTTTTAAAACTTCAAAGAAATACTGTGTCAGAGTGAAAATCAATAAACTGGAGCTATAGATATTAACACAGATAACGCTCAAAAACGTAATGTTGAGTGGCAAAGGAAGTTGCCAAAGGCACAGTTTCACGAGGGACATGGGAGAATTCAAGGCAAGAATACTAACCCCCACCTCACCTCCTCTTGCGTGTGTGGGCACGCTGGCTCCGGTTCAGCTCCATTTACTCCCTACCCCATCCCTCACCAACAGCCGGTTCTTGGTCACACTGGCCTGGGGGTACCCGCCTAGGTAGATGGCCCACCGTCAGGAGGCTGGACCTTGGAAAGAGTCCCGCAAGGGCGCTGGAGGCAGGCTCATTGCTGTGGGGCTGGTAGTTCTAGGGTCCCCAGTACCCTGAATGCGACCTCGAAGAGGCTCACAGGCCCCAGGAGTGCAAATTCCCTTGAACTCCTTACCCCATGGAAAGAAGCACAGACAGAGAAGGGTCAGAAGGAGACCCCTCCTCTAAAGCCTGGGGACCAAGACTGGACTTGCTGGGTCTAAGAGCCTTACTACATAAATTAACACTATTTTTATATAAAGGCAAAACATGTCTCCCCTTTGTGTTGCAAATTTTTCCCATTCAAGGATTTGGGTTTTTTTTTTTTTTAGTTGACTTTAAAAATTATATTCTTATTTATCTTTATGGAAGTAAAATTCACATAAAATGAATCATTTTAAAATTTACAATTCAGTAGCATTTCATACATTCATAACATTGTGCAACCACCATATCTATCTAGTTTCAAAACATTTTTTTATCACCTCAAAAGAAAACCTCATATTCATTGAGCAGTCTAGCTCTATTCTCCCCGCCCATTAGGACCATTTTGAGTTTTGGCTATTTATTTTTCTGTATTAAAATCCATTAATTCTTTTGTGTGTGTGTGACCATACCGTATGGCTTGCAGGACCCTTAGTTCCCCAAACAGGGATCAAATCCTTGCCCCCTGTAGTGGAAAGGCAGAGTCCTAACCACTGGACCACCAGGGAATTCCCAAAATTTATTAGTTTTTTCTGTAATAACTTTGTGATTTTCTCTCATGCATAGAAATAAATGCTTTCCCCACTAGAAGATTATTAAACAGCAAACAATTTAAAACTTACTGTGAATGGTTAGTGAAATCTGAGGACCTGGAAACCACTGGTTTGAACCACCCCCTTTAGTGTGAGTTCCCTGAGAGCAGGGGTCTCCCCGGTCCCCATCTCTAGCACCAAGCACAAAGTGAGAGAATAAGTATTCAGCAAATGTTTGTTAAAGGCAATTCCTACCTCAAGATTATAAAAAGAAAATGTCTCACATTCTCTTGTAGCCCTTTTAGAGTGTGTTTTTCTTAATTAAAATTTTTATCCATCTGGAATTTATTTTGGTGATTGGAAGGAGGTAGAGATACAGCTTTATTTTTTTTCCAAATGGCTAGCCAGTTGAACCAACACCATACTGAATAATCTGTCTTCCTCCACTAATTTGAAATGTCACCTTTAGCAGATACTACATTCCCACATGTTGTCAGCTCTATTTCTGGCCTCCCTCTCCCATCCCGGTGACCTCTCTGTCTGGGATGCTGTCTTTCAAAGCTCCCTGGGTGATTCGGGTACAACCCATCTGCAGTTGGGGCTTATCTACCGTGAGATATATTTTCAGATTCCCAGTGAAATGAAGGGTCATTAAGTTAAATGTTATTTGATGGGCCCATCTTCTATTCTGAGATTGTCTTTATGAAACTGTTTCTTTAACATTTTTCAAACAAACGAATGCCAAGGGAATTCCCTGGCGGCCCGGTGGTTCGGCCTCTGCACTTCCACTGCAGGGGCACGGTAGAGAGTCATCCTGGTTTCTTTATTTTTAAGTGCCTTTTAAAGGAGTTTAACGTACATAGAGAAGCGCACACAAATCTTAAGCGTGCAGCTTGATGAGTTCTCTGTAAGTAAAACACACCTCTGTGTGTGTCTTAGGGCTGCAGTAACAAATGACCCCAAACCTAGTGGCTTAAAACAACAGAAATTCATTTTCTCAGTTCTGGAGGCTGGAAGTCTGAGATCAAGGTGTTCCCAGGCGGGCTTAGCTCTGAGGGCTCCAGGGGAGAATCCTTCCTTTCGCCTCTTCCAGCTTCTGGTGGTTCCGAGAGTTATCAGCTGTGGCAGCGTTGCTCTGATCCCTCCGCCTCTAGCTTCACGTGGCCTTCTTACCTGGGTCTCTGGTTCCCAAATTTCCCTCTGCTTTTCTCTCACAAGGACAACAGTCGTTGGATTTAGCACCCGCTCTGATCCAGAATGATCTCATTTCTAACTCCCTCATTTAGTTAACCTGGAAAGACCTTTCCAAATAAGGTTGCATTTACAGAGGCCAGGATACTGGAGTGGGCAGTCTATTCCTTCTCTAGGGGATCTTCCCGACCCGGGAATCGAACTGGGGTCTCCTGCATTGCAGGAGGATTCTTTACTGTCTGGGCTATCAGGGAAACCCCACAGGTGCCGGGAGGATGTATCTCTTTGGCAGGGGGTGGGAGTGATGGAGAGGGATGAGGAATAAGGCAACCCACTCTACCATCATGTAACCAACATCCCATATCAAGAACTAGAACATCAGCACAGCCCCCCAACACCCATCGTCTCTGCCTGGCAGGGAGGTAAACCGCCATCATGACTTATTTTCCCCTCAACTTTTTATTTTGAAAAATTCTCAAACTTTCAGAAAAGTTACAGGGATAGTACATCGAACAATCCTCTAAGCTTCAGCTAGATTCACACGTTGAACTGTTAACACATCAACACACTTGCTTTCCCTTTGTCTCTCTCTTGCGCATACTCTCTCTCTATAAATATATACATACATATTTATATAATAACATTTTTTCTGAGCCACAAGGAAGTTAGTTGCAGATGCCATCATAGTTTATCCTTAAATCCTCCACTCCCTAATCTCCAAAAAACAAGGGCAGTCTCCTACCCGAAGTGAAGTGAAGTGTTAGTTGCTCAGTCATATCCGACTCTTTGGGACCCCGTGGACTGCAGCCCACCAAGCTCCTGTGTCCATGGAATTCTCCAGGCAAGAATACTGGAGTGAGTTGCCATCTCATTCTCCAGAGGTTCTTCCTGACCCAGGGATCAAACCTGTCTCCTGCATTGCAGGCAGATTCTTTACCATCTGAGACACCAGGGAAGCCCAGTCTCCTACATACAACTATCCAATATGTAATCTATTTTCAAATTTTTCCAGTTTTCCCACGCATATCCCTTAATGTGGATTTTTATTTTATTTTTGCTTATTTGGCTGCACTGGGTCTTCGATCTTCATCGTAGTACACAGGATCTTCGGTTGTGGCCTGCAAACTCTTAGTCGCAGCATGCAGGATCTAGTTCCTCCAGCCAGGATCGAATCTGGGCCCCCTGCATTGGGAGCACAGAGCCCCAACCACTAGACCGCCAGGGAAGTCCATTGAATGTGGGCTTTTTTAAAACTGAGAATCCAATCGAGAATCTCACATCACTCTTAGCGCTCGTGTTCTGTTTTTAAAATCATTGTTATTGCTTTTGTAATTTTCTGGCAAGACGGAGAGTTGGCAATCTTATGTCAATTCCCAAACACTTTGGGAAAAGTACTGGTCCTGGGAGTCCCTGCTCTTGGCCAGCAGCACAGTCCAGAGGACATTTGTGGTGATGATCTATGGTTTGTGCTGTTCAGTATGATTGCAAACAGCCACATGTGGCTTTTGAGCATTAGAAATGTGGCTAATGAAACCAGGCAATGGATTTTCAAATCTTATTTAATTTTAGTTAAAACAGCCACACGAGCCCTACGGCCATCAGTTTGGATGGCTTGGGTCTAGACCAACTAGAGCACAAAGCTCAAGCAAAGTGTGGGTCTGAGTTCTCTTGTCCACCCCCACGGAGGTGCTGAATGATGGGAGGAGGGGAGAGGAAGGGGCCCTGAGGTCTAAGGTGGCTTTCCCATCTTGCTGGCCCAGCATCCTCATGTCATTCCTTCCTCAGTGCTCCATGCATATTTATTGAGGACCTACTATGTGCTAGGCCTGAGAATAAGGCTTGAACAGTCTCTGATGTGGTTTTGTCAGAAAGTGAAAGTGTTAGTCACTCAGTTGTGTCCAGCTCTTTGTGACCCCAGGGACTGTAACCCACCAGGCTCCTTTGTTCCTGGAATTCTCCAGGCAAGAATACTGGAGTGGGTTGCCATTTCCTTCTGCAGGGGATCTTCCCAACCCAAGGACTGAACCTGGGTCTCCCGCATGGCAGGCAGACTCTTTACCAGTTGAACCATCAGGGAAGATTGGTTTTGTCAGAACGGATGATAAAAGTCTGGGGACATGTTTGTCTCACACACCCACTTGCCTCTTCCTGAGGTCAGGGGCCTGGCTTGGCTCAGTGACTAGTTAAATAGTTTTTGGAATGAATGGATGAATGGGATGAATGAAAGCAGGGGGTAGAGTTTGGGGTGGTAGTGGCTTCCAGATTTCATCTGAGAGACCAGAATAGGATGGACAGGAGAGATAATGCTGTTTATTGAGAAAGGGCTGGCTCAGCTCAGGAGACCATACTTCCTGTCCAGGTGCTGGCCCTGACTTGCTCTGTATTCTTGGCAAATCTCTTCCCTCCTCCAGGCCTCAGTTTTCTCAGCAGTAAAAAAGAGGTGGTTGGGCTAAGATGAGAGCTCAGGACTCCTCTTGGGGTCAAGGTCAGGGTCAGCAAAGATAGGGAACTGCCCAGCACTTCCTCTCAACCTTTGGTTAGGCTGCGGTGTCCTTGAAATCAGTTCCTTGAAAGGGTTTGGGAGCTTTAAAAGTTGGGGAACCCCTGAGCCAGAAGAGGCTCCCAGAGTTTGTAAGGTCAGACTCAGGACAGCTTGAGCGGGGTTTTAGGGAAACTCTGCTTTGGCTGTCTGCTCTGGGGCTGCACCTGCCGGAAGGTGTGCTTGCCAGGACCTTTCCTCTGAGATGACGATACAGTCTCTGCAAAGCATGAGGGTGCGGCTTGGGAAGTGAGCCTTGAATCTGGGGGTAAAAGGGGAGGGGTGTGTACATCTCACCCACACAGGGACTGAAGAACTGGAGCCTCAGGGTTTGTGCAACTTGCCTCGCCCACCCTTGGTGACTCAGGCTGAAACTGGATGCCGTGTAAGGCACACACACTGTCTAAGCTTCCTTGGACAGTATCTAGAGAGTTCTTAATTGCCTTCCACTAATGCTGCCACTCTGACAGGTGGGCCCAAACTGGAGGTTGTCAAAGCTGCAAAACCTTGCTCCATTTTCACATGGCAAACTCCTATTCACTCCTCAAAACCCAGCTTGGGTGTTGTTCCCTCTGAAGACTTCCCTGACCTCTGTCCTCTCTCCCATACAGTTAATCACACCGTTTTCCAATGTGCACACTCTGGACCCAGACTGCCTGGCTTTGAATCCCTACTCTGCCACCTAATAGCTGTGATATCTTAGAAAAGCTACCTAAGTTTTCTGTGTCTCTATTTCTTCCTCTGTGAAATGGGAAAAATAATAGTACTCACCATATTGTACAGTCATAGGATTAAATGAATTCATTCATAGAAATATTTAGGACAGTACCTGAACTCAGCAAAAAGCCGACCACTATTACTATTTTTTTTTTAATGTTTAAGAAATACCTGTGAATATAGTGAACACAGCAGATAAGGGTCCTGCCCCCATAATGATCTCAGCCTGTGGGGGAGAGATAGATGAATAAACAGGAAATTCACTCTGAATTATGAAAAATGCCACAATAAGGGAAGTGGTGAGTTGAGAGGAATCATGGGAGCATGGAAGAGCCCCCCTTCGGGTCTGGGTGGTCAGCAGCACTTTTTTCTGGAAGAAATGACATCTCAGCTGAAATCTAAACGATGAATAAGAGTTGGCTAGCATAGGGGGAGGGTAGAGACAGGAGACGTGGGAGGGGTTTGAGGTGGGGGGTGGGTGGAAAGCACAAATGCCCAGAAGCCAGAGGATGAGTTTGGAGGGCTAGAGCAATACAGTGGTGGGCGGGTGCCCTTGGCGTGTACTCTGGTTATTGAATTATTGAACGCAGGTCTTTGTGGCCTGTCTCTGTCCTTGTTCATGAGCTCCTTCAGAACAAAGCTCATGTCCTCTTTCATTCCATCTGCACAACTCCCAGCACCCAGCCTGGCACTCAGCAGGGCCTCCATAAATGTTTGCCAAATGGAAATGAGAGATGAGAACCTTGCCTTTCCCATCAGGGAGCCATCTCCGGCAACCGTTTCCTTTGTTTATACTTGTGAGTTAGGCGTTCTTAATGGCCTTGCAGCCTCAAGTTCATTTGTGTGTTCGGAATTGTCATCTGCTGTGCACCCCAGATTCCTGTGAGTCGGATGGTTCTGTCAGGACAAAGTCAAGTTTCTGACCCAACAAGGTGAGCACAGCCCCCACTCCTATGAGGCCCTCTCCCTACACCTTTGGTGTCTGTAAGCTATCAAGCTTCAGTGTGAATACAGATGGCCTGGGGTCCACGTAGGTGATGCAGATTCTGACTCAGCAGGTCTGGGGCCCCAGCCTGAGAGTCTGCATTTCTGACAAGCTCCCAGGTGATGCAGATGCTGTAGGTCCATGAATTATACTTTGAATGCATGATGCTAGACAACAACTGGGGCTTCCAAGGTGGCTCAGTGGTAAAGAATCTGCCTGCCTAGCAGAAGAGGTGGGTTCGATCCCTGGATCGGGAAGATCTCTTGAAGAAAGAAATGGCAACCCACTCCAGTATTCTTGCCTGGGAAATCCCATGGACAGAGGAGTCTGGTGGGCCACTGTCCACGCGGTCACGGAGTTGGACGTGACTTAGAGACTAAACGACAAGACGACAAGTGCTGTATTTTCCTGGCCTTGATGACTGTAGGAGCAGACTGCAGCTGGGTTCTGAAGAGGGCTAGCTGCAGCCGGGTTCCGAAGGGGACTAGCTGCCAGGCTGAGTTCAGTCTTTATTCCTGAGACCCTAGGGAGCTATGGAAGCTTTCTGATCGAGGTCAGGGAGAGCTGATCCACCAGAAGAATCTGGAGTGTCAGCGCTGGTACAAGAGAGCTGAGCAACTGTACTACCAGGTGGGGCGTGGCCGCAATGAGCAGTCTGTCACCAGCTGAACTGTGCACCCTACCCCCATTCGCATCTTCAAGTTCTTACCCACAGCACCTCAATTGTGACTGTGTTTGGAGAGAGGGTCTTTAGAGAGGTGATTAAGTTAAATTGAGGTCATTAGGGCAGATACGAATCCAATATAACCGGTGCCCTTGTAAGAAGAAATTAGGACACACGGATGCACAGAGGGAAGACTATATGAAGACCCAGGGAGAAGACGGCCATCTAGGGGGTCAGAAAAAAAACAACCCTGTCGACACCTTGATCTTGAACTTCCAGCCTCCGGGACTGTGAGAAAATAAATCTCTGTTGTTTAAGCCCCCCAGTCTGTGATACTTTGTTTTGGCAGCCCCCGCAGACTGATACAGAGGGAATGGATTTAAGAGGATTACACAGGTTGTCAACTGTTTGGATGGCATGGGCGTGGGAGAGCACCCCAGGATTACACGCAGATGGTTTAGAAATTGGGAGGCTCAGGGAGGAGAGAGTGCTGCGGACAGAAGCAGGAAGGGGAGCCCACAGGGAGGAGCAGGGCTGCAGAGAAGTGGATTTGGACCACGTTGCACTAGAAGAGGCTCCTGGAAATGAGGCGGGTGGTGCTTGCAGTCGAAGATGCTCGGGAGGTTGAAGCGAAGGAAGACAATGGTCCTTGTTCAACTGGGGCCCTTGGTTGTGAACAATCAAAACTGGTTCAGGCTAACGTAAGCAAAAACGAAAGGCATCGAAAAGGTTTCTGGAGCCTCCCAGCGGTAATGGGAGGCCAGACTAGGAAAGTGAGCTGGAGGTAAGGGGAGCTGGTCCGCTGTGGGCAGGGATAGCCATGGAGAACTCTCAGGGCTGCTGGGCCAGCAATGGCACTTGCACTCAGCAGATTCCTGCTCAGCCTCAGATGGGGCCTAAGAAAGACTGTCCATTACTGGGTAATCAAATAGACATGACTCCCATCATCACGTAATGAGCTCATTGTTGTTTAGTCGCTAAGTCATCCTGACTCTCTGAGACCCCGTGGACTGTAGCCCACCAGGCTCTTCTGTCCATGGGATTCTCCAGGCAAGAACACTGGAGTGAGTAGCCATTCCCTTCTCCAGGGGATCTTCCCAACCTAATGATCCAACTCGCTTCTCCTGCGTTGGAAGGCAGATTCTTTTTTTCTAATCCCTAAATCTCCTGTCTCCATAGAGGAATGCTAGAGCAGGATACTGGATTAGGTTTGCTGGAAGGCAGATTCTTTACTACTGAGCTTACTACTCCCATTCTAAAGATGTGGAAACTGAAGCTCAGGGAGGGAAAGGTCATGTACACCCAATTCAAGTCCAGAGCTGTCAGATTCCAGCCCCTTCCACTGCACCAGTTGTCACATGGCAGGCTTTTCATGGAGCGTGTGGTTGGAGCTGGAAGGGCCTTGGTGGTGGTCTCCAAGCCAGGTCCCTTCTGAAGCCAGGAAGGAGTCTCACCAACCCTCTGGAAAGCGGAGCGCTCTCGCCCTGTCTACTGGGCTCCGCGTCTTTTCCCGCTGGAGATATGCCGAGTAGCCTCTCCTCAGGGGCTAGGCTGTGGTTCAGATCTCAGGAGGCTTCCAACGCTTGCTCTCCGCCGGCCTTCCCGCTGCATCCGCGCCGAGCCGGGGCCATTCCAGCGCCAGGGCTTCAGGCGTAACCAAGTCCCAGCGCTGCGTGAGGCTCGAACACATCTCAGCGGGCTCTGTGAATACATTAGTTTTATTTTACCCTAACATGCCACGGGAGGGTGGGGCAGGGGGAAGGGGGTGCGGCACTGGAGTTCGATATGCAAATATATGCAGATCGCATCTAAATGAGGGTGTTTCTAAATCCCTGGATTAATGGAATTGGAAGGCACTCAGCCGGCCCAGGGCCCTGCAGCGGAGCAGCCAGAAAACGGCTCTCCCGGGAGGGCGTCTCGGGCTCCGTTTCAGAGCGTGTGCTTTGAAGCAACGTCTCCGCAGCACAGGGGAAGGAAGAGCTGCGGAAATCGGTTCTGGATACTTCCTGGCAAAATGTTCTCCATTGCTTCAACGATGATGGGGGTGGGCCGAGGGTGGGGAGGGGTGGAATCTCTGAGCCTCTCTCAGTTACCACAGCCTGCGGGGGTCACTGGTTTAGAAACCTGGGGAGCTTGCTAACATCCAATTCCGGGCCCCACTGATTACTGAATCAGAGTCTCTTGAGAATCTGTTCTTTTTTTTTTTTTTTTTTTTTTTTAAGTCCTCAGCCTTGAGAAATACTGATGCAAATTACAGGCTCTTAATCTGGAGTCTCTTACAGGTTTCAGGGGCTCTGTAGGGGTTGCTCTAATTCCTAGCTGCATATGAAAATCTTGGGGGGCTTTAAAAAAAAAAATCCCAGTGCCCAGGCCGCATCCCAGACCAATTAAATCAGAATCTCTGGAGATAAAACCCAAGCATCGCTGTTCAAAAGAAAATCCCGAGAGACTCCACTGTGCAGCCAAATTTAAGAAGCACTGCTGAATGGATATTCTCAGGAGACATTAGTTATACCTGTGTTCTCTTCCGGGCCAAATTTAGCTCCAGGCCCTCTGCCCTGGTGGTAAAGAAGGAGCCTCTTCTTCTAGGAAGGGGATTGTAGTTAGGGCTGAGGTTCAGCAGGTAAGCACCTGTTGTTAAAATATTGAAATATTTCCCTACCTGTTGGTAACAGATGTTACATGGACTCCTTTAAGTGCCCCAGAGCCCTTAGCCCTCTCCTCCCAGACCCCAAGGCCTACAGATCCAGGAATGAAAAGGTTTAGAATGGTCACACACGCACACCCACTCTCTGTGGGGCCTTCTGGAGTTCCTTGGCTGCAATCACTTCTGACTGGTGCGGGGTGGTAGTGGTGGTGGTTGTTAAACATTTGAACATTGATCCTAGTTGTCATACTGGGGTGAGGATTATCAGTTTTGCAGTCATAAAGGGCTAGATTCCTACCTAATTTGGGTGTGACCTTGGGCAAGCAGCTTCATCTCTCTGAGCCTCAGTTTCCTCATCTGCAAATAGGGTCAAAAGCTCTCCCTCTCGCCCTTGATACACTTGGCTGTGCTGGGTCTTCCCTGCTGTGTGGGTTTTCTGTAGCTGTGGCCAACGGGTCTGCTCCAGTTGGGGTGCACGCGCTTCTCATTGAGGAGGCTTCTCTTGTTGCTGAGCACTCAGGCTTCAGTGGTTGCAGTTCCTGGGCTCTAGAGCATAGGCTCAGTAATTGTGGATCACGGGCTTAGTTGCTCAAAAGTGTGTGGGATCTTCCCAGATCAGGGATCGAACCCACGTCTCCTGCGTTGGCAGACAGATCCTTTACCACTGAGCCACCAGAGAAGCCCGTCCCCTTCCCACTTCGGGTGAAGCTCAAGTAAAGCCGAGGTCTCAAACGTGAGCACACCTTGGACTCGCTTGGCAGATTTGTTAAAACAGAAATTGCTGGGCCCCGCCCAGAGGTGCTGATTCAATAGTCCTGGGGGTAGGGGGTGGCAGGTGAGGGTCTGCATTTCTAACCAGTTCCCAGATGGTGCTGATGCTGCTGGTCCCATGACTACTTTGAGAACCGGGGAACTAAAAGACGCATGAGAAAGTGTGCCCAGCCAAGAGGGGCCAAAGAGGCTGCCAGTTGCCCTGTGTGCTGTCTGGGTTTTGCTCTCCTGTGCTGTTCCCCAGGGTTCTGCATGTATCTGGCCAGGACAGCTTAGTGACCATTGAATGTTTAAACGGGGGTTTCCTGAGAGCTAGCCGCCCCGCCCCCCACCCCACACGCACACATTGTGAACAGCACCAGATTTAGACCTTTCGAGGCTGTGAACACTAAGAGTATGGCTCCCCTCCCCCATGTCATCCAAAGAAAAACAACACTAAAGCCTAAATGACTATATAAGGAAATCCACCGAAGATCTGCCTTTTCCCATGCTGGCTACTTTAAGGTTGGTTTTTTTCTTCAAATATCAGAAACAATCTTTGTGGCAGGAAGGGATGAATAAGTGGAGCGCAGAGGATTTTTAGGGTAGTGAAACCACTCTGTCTGATAGCATAATGATGGATGCATGTCATTGCCTCTTTGACCAGACCCATAGCATGAGCACCACCAAGAGTGAGCCGGAAGCTATGGACTTTGGGTGACAGTGATGTGTCAATGAAGTTTCATTGATTGTAACAAAGATACCCCTCCAGTAGTGGATGTTGACAACAGGGGAGGCTGTAAGGGTAGGGGTATACAGTAAAATGTCTGTACTTCCCCTTCAAGGTTCCTGTGAACCTGAAGTTGCTTGTGCCCGGTCACTCAGTCATGTCCACTCTTTGCAACTCAAGGGACTGTAGCCCGCCAGGCTCCTCAGTCCATGGGATTCTCCAGGCAAGAATACTGGAATGGGTTGCCATGCCCTCCTCCAGGGGAATCTTCTCGACCCAGGGATTGAACCCCAGTCTGCTCTAAAAAAATTAGTCTTAATTAAACAAATACAAAAAACATTAAAAAAAACACAAGCAACCTTTTAAATGTGTATTTAGGGGCTGCACCTGCTCTGCTGGGACCCCAAGCAAAGTGTTATTTGCCAGTGGCTAATCCCATGCCAGAGGAACTGGTCCCAGGTGCATCCTATTTCCCCCTCAATTCGCACACCGCTCTCTCCACAGTATCATCACTTCTCAAGGTCATGAACTCACCTTAAAGGAACTCCGCTTGACTCTTCCTCTGCCTCCTCTGGCTACCTTGATCTTTTCTTTACCTCTTTTATTCACCCCGCCCCACTCCATTTTCTTTTTTCCTACAGAGCCCAAATAACCCACACTTGTCCTCTCTGTTGGTTCCTAGGCTTTAAGCCCCTTCAGCCTGACTCCTGGACATCTTCCACCCCCCCAGGTTGCTTCCCCCATTGACTTCCTTCTTGCCAGATCCAGTGACCGGTTCTTAGCACGAGATGTGGAGTCAGAAGGCCTAGGCAGGATCTCCGCCACTCATCAGCTGTGTGACGGTGAGCAACATGAAGCGCTTCTCTGGGCCTTGGGTCCATCACCTTAAAAATGGCTTCCAATCTGTGCCTCCCACGAATGCCAAGGGGTTCTGCAAGCCCAAACTCAAATAGGATGTTAAGAAGGTCAGCCATGAGGCACTTGGATAAGCTTTCAAGTGTCCCCACTCCAGCATCGACAGAACCATAGGGCTGAGGTGGCTGGGGGGTGCATGCACAGCAAGGTGCAAAGAAAAGGGTGCTGGTGTCAGATGTGGGTTGAGTCCCAGGCCAGCTCCTTGCTAACTGTGCAGGCAACTCCTTGAATCTCACAGATTCTTCGCCTGTAAAATGGGCTTGTGAATCCTAATTTGTGAAGTTAACTGGGATCGTGAGTCCTCATTGTACAGGGGAGAGCACTGGAGTGACAGAATGCTAAGAGCTAATATTCTTCCCACCTCCATACCCACCATGTGCTGAAAACTTTCAGTGTCTAATCTTGCTTAATCCCTCCACAACACTTTGAAGTAAGGACGGTTCTCTTTCCCATTGTACAGATGAAGAAATGGAAGCAGAGAGAGACAAAGTAACTTGCTTAAGGCTGCACTGCCTGAAGGAGTAGAAGCTGGAACTTGAGTCCAGGAGGGCTGATCGCAAAGTCTATACTCTGTGACTTCCTATGTTGTTGTTGCTCAGTTGCTCAGTCCTGTCCGACTCGTTTCGATCCCATGAACTGCAGCACACCAGGCTTCCCTGTCCTTCACTATCTCCCTGAGCTTGCTCAAACTCATGTCCATTGAGTTGGTGACACCATCCAACCATCCCATACTCTATCGCCCCCTTCTCCTCTTGCCCTCAATCTTTCCTAGAATCAGGATCTTTTTCAATGAGTTGGCTCTCCACATCAGGTGGCCAAAGTATTGGAGCTTCAGCTCTAGCATCCAGGACTAGCTAGCATCAGTCTAGCTTCAGGACTAGCATCTAGTCCTTCCAATGAATATTTAGGGTTGATTTCCTTTAGAATTGACTGGTTTGATCTCCTTGCAGTACAAGGGACTCTCAGCGTCTTCTCTAGCACCACAATTTGAAAGCATCTATTCTTTGGCACTCAGCCTTCTTTATGGTCCAACTCTCACATCCATACGTGACTACTGGAAAAACCATAACCTTGACTAGATAGACCTTTGTTGGCAAAGGGATGTCTCTGCTTTTTTAACGTGCTGTCTAGGTTTGACTTCCTATAGAAGGAGCTTAATACAGATAGGTGGTAAGCACAATGGTACTGTAATTATTATTAGCATCTCTGCCAGTCAGCATGGGAATTGCCAACACCCTGGAGCTAGAATGGTAGGTGTGTTTGTTGTGGGGGCAGAGCGGGCACTGGAATGATGCTCTCCCCTCGGGCAGGTGGTGTCTTGCAGTCCACACACCTTCCCGCTTGGTCCCAGACACCAATGTCTTTCTCACATCCTGCCAGGGCCTCTCAGGGCTGCCCCTCCCCTCTTGGGCATGTTTGGGAGAAACAGGCTTGGAGTTCCCCCTGCCTGGAAGTGGGGAGCGAAGCCTCATCTCGTGAGGCTGACCTCGGTCTGGGGGCCTGGAGTTATTAATAGCAGTCTGCAGGGCTGTGTCATCTAGCTGGTGACTCAGGGCTCCAGGATCAGCCCCCTCCCCAGCCTGATGGGGCCTCCTCCTGGGTGAGGGGCTTCAAGTCCAAGTTCTGACTCCAGACAGGGTTGGGGGGCTGCTCACCTGGGGGTGGATCCTGCTCTCCCAGGGCCTTGGCTAAACTCTGTTGTGGTGTTGGGGAAGGAGGGGCTGGGGGAAGTGGGGAAGGGATGTGGTGACAGAACCGCTTCCTGCCATTGCTGTGTTGAAGGCCAAGTCCCCCAAGTTCCCCTTGGTGGGGGCTGGGGAGCCCAGACGTAGAGGAGGAAGTTGGAAGGAGTGAGGAAAGGAGGGTTGGATTGACTCCAGGGATCAAGTTCTGGGGTTCCTGGCGGGGTTCCCTCTGTCTGTTCCCCAGTTGGTAAAAACAGCCAGCTGGCCCGGAGGGAATCATAATTAGAACAGCAGCAAGCACTTGTTACCATGGGTCAGGCACTTTATCTCTGTGAACTCATTTCATTCTCACAGCCCCACAAGGTAAGTGCTGTTATTGCCCTCATTTTACAGATTGGGAAACCGAGGCACCAGCAGCTTATGTCAATGACTTACAGTAAATTGATGCTAGAGCAGAGACTTGAACTTCTCAGCTACCACTCCTGTTTGCCCCCTCCCCACTCTGTCTATGGGGTCACACAGTTGGACACGACTGAAGCGACTTAGCAGCAACAGCAGCTCTCTGTCCCTGGCTTGCTCTGTGACCTAAGGGAGGTAAAGTCCCCACTCTGGGCCTCAGTTTCCTCATCTGTATGATATTGGAGTAGATAAATATGCCTCCTTCTTGTGATATATATGTCTCTCCAGTACTAATTACTCATTCAGTTTTTCCCCTACTGGACTTTCAGCTCCATGAGCTTGGGGACAAAGCCTCTTCTGGCCACTGCTATATTCCCCAATCTTAGCACGATGCCTGGCCCATAAAAACTCAACAAATATTTCTTGAGTAAGTGGTCCTTAAAGGTTTGAGGATCATCATCAATGGCTTGAGTATGTGATAAAAGTTCTGGACCCTTCACATTAAAAAAATCAACATATATCAGTAGTTCTCAGCTGGGGTTGTCTGTGCCCCTCCCAGCCACCCAGAGGGCATTTGGTAATGTTTGACAACATTTCTGGTTGTCACAACTGGCAGGGGGAGGTGCTACCAGCATGGCATAGAAGCAGGGGGTGCTACTCAACATCTTACACTGCATCGCAGAGATTTTCCAAACAAAGAATGATCTAACCTCAAACATCAATACCATCAAATCTGAGAATATAACATATATTCTCATATATAAATCTGAGTATGTGACATAAATACACAGATCTGGCATTTTGTACAACTGATGGCAAGTTGGGAGTGGCTCATGGATTCTCTTAAAGTCTGTCTCTGCTACCAGCTGGAGATCCCCTCGATTGGAGGGTCTCGATGTTTCCATCTCTAAAGCCAGTCATTCTGCTGAACTTCCCTGGTGACCAGTGGTTAAGAGTCTACCTGCCAATGCAGGGGGCACAGCTTTGATCCCTGGTCTGGGAAGATCCCACAAGCTGTGGAGCCACTAAACCCATGTGTCGTAACTACCGAGCCCACGTGCTGCAACTACTGAAGCCTGTGTCTCTAGAGACTGTGCTGCATACCAAGAGAAGCCACTGCAATGGGAAGCCTGCTCATTGTAACTGGAGAAAGCCCGCGAGCAGACACAAAGACCTAGCGCAGCCAGAAATAAACTAATTAATAAAAATAAAATCAAACTATAGTGCTGGACAATTCCATACTCTCAAGTCTGGAATATAGTTCCCCTGAGGCCCCTGTTGCAACCTCTGATCCCCAAAGACCTGAGCCTCCTCTCTGATCTTCAGTGGGCACCAAGGATTAGGGAAGAAGGGTCCTGGTTTTGTCTCTTATCTCCCATAATTCCCCTCTCACCCCTGGTCATCTCAGATCCTGTAAATGGTAATAAAGACGAAAAGCTTCATAACCAAATAGCCCCAGGCTTGAGTCCCGATTTTGTGTATTAACTCACTGTGTGGTCATAGCCAAGTTCCTTAACTACTCTGAACCTCAGTGTCCTCCTCTAAAAATGGGAGGGATACTCATTAAACCTACCTCATAGAGTGGTGGGGATGAAACAAGATGCTTATGGGGAACTTAACAGAGTACTCGACACGGTAAATCTCTAAAAACTGCATTATTATTACGGTTCGGAAGTGAAATGACTTGCCCAAGGTCACACAGCCTGGAGATGGCAGAGCTGGGACTGAAAACCAGAACAGTGTGACTCCAAAGTAGCTGCTCATTCATTGTGAACTCCAGGGCTTCCATTTTCCTATAAAGGAAGTTAACTGTCTCCATCTCAGAGGCTGATTTTTGAGATAAGCATGTAAAATGCCTAGCACATAGTAAGTCCTTTAAATACAGCTTGTCAGATTGTTGCTGTCGTCCTTCTCAAATAATGCTTTGAAGAAGGCAAATATAGATCTCACCGCACACTGGCTGGCTGGGAAGAAGAGAGGGAAGGAGTTTGCTGGTTATTGGCATAAGGGGTGATAACTGGGGCTGGAGTTTGTGCCAACTTCCCTCGACTGATAAAACACTTTTACAGGCTGAGGGAGGGGGCTACATGCAGAAACAGCACAGTCAACTCTGACAGTCATCTTGACATTGGTCATTGGTGGTCTGACCAGCATCACCTGGATTGTTTTGAGGTACAGTTAATCTCCAGTTCCAAGGTCAATTTGTTTCCATTTCTTGAGGCCAGTTTTCGGAACTGTGGCAGCTGAGGTCATGGCTACGTCATGTAGTTAACTCTTCACCTGGTGGAGGTTTCAGTACCTATAAGACAGCTCACAGGATATGGCTCAGAATATTATCTATAGCCCTTGAGAAGAAACTAGAAGTCCTTGACATGTTTAATGACTAAACTATGATCATTTGGTCTCCTTGGGCTGCTTTCCTTTGTTTCTGCATATTCTCACTTTTCTGATTAAACTTATTCTTTGGCTAAAGTTTTTCCACAGACAAAAGGCAGGCTGAAGACATGGGGGCGGGGAAGGGCAGCAGCAAGGATCATAGGGTCCTGCTCTGTTTCAAGGTCACACAGCAGATTAGAGTCCAAGACCCCTCTTCTTCCGATTCCCAGATTCCTGGTTTTGGCCCAAACCATAAATAGTGATCACAGCCATTTCTTGAATATTTGCAACATACACAGTCCAAGGTATTTTATGTGTTTGATCTCATCCTCACATCAATGTGGGGACAAAGAACCCTTTTAAATGTATTTTTATTTATTTTTCGAACTTCGCATACATTATTCAGTTGACACTGATGGGCAGTGTGGGGGATGCAGATTTTTCTTTTCTTCCACACAAACCATCAGACAATTTCACACCATCTCCCCAAGTGGAGAAGTCTATATCAGTGCATACCCAGTGGGCAGAGAATGTAGTCAGCAACCTGCTGTACAGATATTTACACATAATTACAGGGCCCCTGGGCTTCCTTGGTGGCTTAGTGGTAAAGAATCTGCCTGCCAATGCAGGAGATGCAGGTTCGATCCCTGGGCAGGGAAGATCCCCTGGAGAAGGAAATGGCAACCCACTTCAGTATTCTTGCCTGGCAAATCTCATGGACAGAGGAGCCTGGTGGCCTGCAGTCCATGGGGTTGCAAAAGAGTTGGACATGACTGAGCGACTAAACAACAACAGGACCCCTGCCACAGGATGTGCCAGGCTTGGCCCACCTCACCCCACCTCTCCAGTCTCTGCCCAAACCCTCCTCTCCCATCCCAACCTCACTGCCTTTAGCTACAATAAGTAGCCCGGGGCCTGGGACATAGCAGACAACTGAGAGGGCTGCCAGCCCTGAATGGTAGGACCCAGCCAGCTATGGGAAAGGGGTAAAGTTCAAAAGGGCCCCTTTTTACAGCTGAAGAAACAGACTCACAGTGGTGAAGACATTTGCCCAAGGCACTGAAGGAATGAGGCCATGTCTGCTGGCTTCCAGACGCCGCAATACTCCCACTGTCCCCACCTGCCCCTCCCCCCCACCGCTGTGCAATTCTCAAGGATCCAGCCTGTTGAAGACCAGGAATTGTCTCCATGGAATTCCCCGATTTCCGATTTCCACCAAGCGGAGCTCACTCCTTCTGCCCCCAGGTGGAGCAGGGAGAGGAAGCTGAGTCAAGGCAGACTTCAGGGAGAAGAGGGCAGAGCCTGGGAGTGTGAGGAGGGTCCACGGAGGGCGTCTGATCAGGAAGTGGGGATCATCTGGCTCAGACAGAAGTCTCGGGAACTTTCCATCCTTCTTCCTTAGGCTGATCTCTCAGGGGTCTTCCGATGAGGGCTCAGGGAGTCCTCCAGCCAGCCCTGCCTCCCTCCCTCCCTCTCACGCAGTTCTCACAAGCTCTGCAGTTTGCAAAACCCAATCCTTCCCGTGTGGGCCTGTGGTTTCCTGTTGGGTCTGGGGTCCTGCCTGACTCGGCAATGGGGGCTGTGGGCAGGAGGGAGAGGGGGGAGGTGGTGTAAGCCCTTTCCTTGCCTTCTCATGCTGGGACTGCCCAACACACACACACACACGCACACACACACGCACGCCATGCCCTGAGTCAGCTCTTGCCAGTGGCCTGTCAGAGAGGGGCGGGGTCACTGATTCAGTTGACAGCCTCTTTAAAGCCCCCAGGAGGGCAGCTGCAGCCAGACCAAGTGCCAGCCTCACCATGAGCCCCCGGCAGCCCTTGGTCCTGGCACTCCTGGTGCTAGCCTGCTGCTCTGCTGCCCCCAGCCCACGCCAGCCCACCGTTGTGGTCTTCCCAGGAGAACGACGAACCAGCCTCACCAACAGGCAGCTGGCAGAGGTAGGCACACTCCCCTATCTAGAGCTGAGAAGGGCTGGCCTGGAGTCCCAGGAAGGGCGCGGGGTCTCGGATGAGATACTCTGGGGCTTGTTGTGTGTGTGTCGGGGGCTGGTGATGGGCACCTCTAGAGAACACTCAGAATGGGCTCTAGGAGATTCTGGACATGGACTGCTGGAAACAGGCTAATGAGGGTCTCCTAGATGGGCATGGGCACTGGGAAATGGTGAAGGGGCACTGGGGGGTTCTGGAGTGGCAATGGGCTGAGGGCAAACAGGGGGAAACCCTAAGGGGCTCTGAGGTAGGCACTGCACAGGGGCACCCTGGAGTGGAATGGAGCTGAGGATGTCCACATGGAGGGGGAGATTCTTGGGGTGGGCACAAGCCCTGGTATCCAGGGTACCAAGTACTGGATATATTGTCTCATTGCTAGTCCCCGAGAGCGGAGAGGGTTGGAGTCCTGGCTCAGTAGGGCAGAGAAAGAGCATCGGGGCTCTGCCACATCTCTGCCCTTCCTTCCTCAGGAATACCTGTACCGCTATGGCTACACTCCTGCGGCAGAGCTGAGCGAGGACGGCCAGTCCCTGCGGCGAGCTCTGCTGAGCTTCCAGCGGCGCCTGTCCCTGCCCGAGACTGGCGAGCTGGACAGCACCACCCTGGACGCCATGCGAGCCCCGCGCTGCGGCGTCCCAGACCTGGGCGGATTCCAGACCTTTGAGGGCGAACTCAAGTGGCACCATCATAACATCACCTACTGGTGCGCGGCTGGGCCCCGCGGGGGCGAGCGGGGAGCAGAGGGTGGCGAGAGGCGGGTTCCCGAGCGCCGCCCGTTGGCAAACACATCCCGTCTTAGGCCAGTCTGTGGCTTTCACTGAATGTGTCCGCCTTGAGGCAAGTGGCACCCCCTCGGAGCCTCCGTCTCCCCCGTCGGGGGAAATGGACCTCGCCAACTGACTCCATAGAGAAAAATGCGTCTGAAAGTGATTTCGAGCTGAAAGCGTGGAGCGCAGGCAGCGCTGTGTATCTGAAGTCGCGGAGACACCGGGTGGCGCTGCTGGCCCGGCTCCCGCCTCTCACTTCGGCCCTTTATCCTCCTGCCCTTTCCCTCCAGGATCCAAAATTACTCGGAAGACCTGCCGCGCGACGTGATTGACGACGCCTTTGCCCGCGCTTTCGCGCTCTGGAGCGCGGTGACGCCGCTCACCTTCACTCGAGTATACGGCCGCGAAGCCGACATCGTCATCCAGTTTGGTGTTAGAGGTGAGGACGAGAAGAAGGGGGAAACCGGGAGAATCTGAGATGGGGACAGAGGTGGGAGGATCAAAGAGAGACGAGAGGAGGGCCTGGACCTGGATTTCTCTTGCCTGTCCCCGACGCTCTGGCGGCCGCTCGCCCTTATGTCGCCCCCTCCTGACCGACACCTCACTGCACTGGGACAGCGGCTCTCAGACCGGATTTTAGCTCGCAGTTAGGCCAGCGTCCTTGGGCAGTGCACAACCTGCGCAACCGTACGCGGCTCACTCTCTTCTCCACTCGCTTCTTCAGAGCACGGAGATGGGTATCCCTTCGATGGAAAGAACGGGCTCCTGGCACACGCCTTTCCTCCTGGCTCAGGCATTCAGGGAGATGCCCACTTCGACGATGAAGAGTTATGGTCTCTGGGCAAAGGCGTTGGTGAGATCCCGATCTGCCCCGGCCCCCACTCCCTTCTCTCACGCGCATCACCAGTCCCCCTGACCCCAGTCCTCCTTTCCCGCAGTGATCCCGACCTACTTCGGAAACGCGAAGGGCGCCGCCTGCCACTTCCCCTTCACCTTCGAGGGCCGCTCCTACTCCTCCTGCACCACGGACGGCCGTTCCGACGACGTGCTCTGGTGCAGCACCACCGCCGACTACGACGCCGACCGCCAGTTCGGCTTCTGCCCCAGCGAGAGTGAGTGCCCACCCTCCCGAGGGTCCAGAGCGCTGGCTCTTAATCCCAGCTCTGCCACTGATGCCGAGGGTGGCCTGCGAACCCCTCTCCTGTTCTCTGGGCCCAGTTCCCTCATCTGTGAGACGAGGCGAGAAAGGGGAGGAGGACACAGGTGGTTCGTGGGTCAGTAAACTGGCGGCACCTTCAGTTAATCGTGTGGGCCTCCCAGGACTCTACACCCAGGACGGCAATGCGGACGGCAAGCCCTGCGTCTTCCCGTTCACCTTTGAGGGCCGCACCTACTCCGCCTGTACCTCCGATGGTCGCTCCGACGGCTACCGCTGGTGCGCCACCACCGCTAACTACGACCAGGACAAGCTCTACGGCTTCTGCCCGACCCGAGGTACCTCTGACCCACCTACCTGATTCAGCCTCACGTCCTCATTCCGCGTTGGTTCCCGAGCGTGGCCCTTCCACCCGTCCTTTGTCTTCCCGCTCCTGTGGGCGCTCAGGACGGCCTTGACTCGGCCTGCCGTCGCCGCAGCTCCTCCCCCAGCCTTCCAGATGCCGCCGCTGCATCCGCGGAGGCTTGGCCTTTCAGCCAGGCTTGCAGCCTCCTCCTAGGTCTGCGATCCCCAGGCCCCGCCCATTATTCTAGCCAGTTGTCGGCGGTGCCCCACAACTCCCCCTGGGCTTTTAAAATAAGCCTCCTAGTTTTTCTAGCTCCTCGATTGGCCCGCCCCTGGCTCTTCATTGCCCCCTACACCCCGCCTCCACTTGGCTCACCCGAGGCTCTGGTCTCTCCAGTCGATGCGACGGTGACCGGGGGCAACGCGGCAGGAGAGCTGTGCGTCTTCCCCTTCACCTTCCTGGGCAAGGAATACTCGGCCTGCACCACAGAGGGTCGCAATGATGGGCACCTCTGGTGCGCCACCACCTCCAACTTCGACAAAGACAAGAAGTGGGGCTTCTGCCCGGATCAAGGTGGGCGGGGTGCCGAGGTTCCGTGGCTGGGGCCTCAGCCAGGGCAGTGGTGACCGGGAGGGATGCCCGGGGCTGGGAGCTCGGCCCAGGTCTCCGAGCTCAGGCTCCCTTCTTTCGTCCAGGATACAGCCTGTTCCTTGTGGCCGCACACGAGTTTGGCCACGCGCTGGGCTTAGATCACTCCTCCGTGCCAGAGGCGCTCATGTACCCCATGTACAGATTCACCGAGGAGCACCCCCTGCATAGGGACGATGTTCAGGGCATCCAGCATCTGTATGGTGAGGGCATGGGGCAGGGATAGAGGGAGGAGAGGGAAGGGCTAGGTTCTGCCGGCTCGGAACACCCGGAGAATAGGGAGGAGGGGAGAGTTAGGACTCTGATATCTATCTTTGAGAGCCCTTGAGGCTGCTGGGTACAACTGCTGCCAGGTCAGTGCTTGGAGATGATAATAAAGAGCCCGGACTCTAGAGTGAGACCGAATAGGTTCAAAAGCCGGTCCAGCCACCATCCGGCTAGATGGCGTTGGATAGGTTACTTCACCCCTCAACTTCCTCATCTGTAAAGTGGGGCTAACACCTGCCTCATAGGGTTGTTAGGAGACTTAAGTGAGTTAGAATAATGCCTGGAATATAGCAAGCACCATATAAATGTTTGATAGTTTTATTATTATCACCACTTATTATCATTAGTATGTTTCCACATCAAAACAATGAAAATATTAAAGAATCTGCTCCATAGTTGTTTTTTTTCCCCCCTTCTGAAGATCAAAGGAGCTAATGTGCATTTATAAAGCTCCCAGCACTGTTTGGCACCCAGTTTGAGAGCTCAAGAAAGGCTTCTCTCCCACCAGCCTGGGGGTGGGGGTGAGTATATCAAAGGAAGCTGCCAGCCCGGGGTTGGGGGAAGGCAGGATCCAACATCTGAAGTGGGGAGAGCGCCAGGGACCTCCAGGTAGGCACCAGGGAGCAGATACCCAAAGGCACAGAGATGCAAGAACAGCGATATGTCTTACGCGGTACCTCTTTTCAGGTCCTCGCCCTGAGCCTGAACCACGGCCTCCGGCCACCACCACCGCCGAACCCCAGCCCACCGCTCCCCCAACGGTCTGCGTCACGGGGCCTCCCACCGCCCGCCCCTCAGAGGGCCCCACTACTGGCCCCACAGGGCCCCCGGCAGCTGGCCCCACGGGTCCTCCCACGGCAGGCCCTTCTGCAGCCCCGACAGAGTCCCCGGATCCAGCGGAGGACGTCTGCAACGTGGACATCTTCGACGCCATCGCGGAGATTGGGAACCGCCTGCATTTCTTCAAGGCTGGGTGAGGGGCGGGGCTGCGCGGTCGTGGGCGGGGGCTTGGAGGCGGGACCTGCCTGTGTCTCCCCGCCCACTGGCAGTTGGTTCCAAGCTCAGTGCCCCCACCCTCTCTTTTCGTGTCCCCAGGAAGTACTGGAAACTCTCTGAGGGAGGGGGCCGCCGGGTGCAGGGACCCTTTCTTGTCAAGAGCACGTGGCCTGCGCTGCCCCGCAAGCTGGACTCCGCCTTCGAGGATCCGCTCACCAAGAAAATTTTCTTCTTCTCTGGTTAGTTTCTGTCTTTCTTCCTCTCCTGTGCTGTGCTTGGTCGCTCAGTCGTGTCCGACTCTTTGTGACCCTGTGGACTGTAGCCCAACAGGTTCCTCTGTCCATGGGGATTTTCCAGGCAAGAAGACTAGGGTGGGTTCCCATTTCTTTCTCCAGGGGATCTTTCCCACCCAGGGATCGAACCCCGGTATCCCGCATTGCAGGCAGATTCTTTACCGTCTGAGCCACCAGGGAAGCCCTAAATAAATTTAGCAGGGCTGAATTTCAGCCCTCCTCACAGCACCCTGGCACAGTCCTACCGAGGGGCTCTGCTCCTTAGGCACAGAGACTGAGGGCACGCCTGGAGCGGAAAGGCCGGCCTCCCTGCGTTTTCCCTCTTGACATTCAAGGGGTGTGTGTACCCCACTCCCTGCCCCCAGACCGATGTGAGCCTTTCTCCGGCAGGGCGCCAAGTGTGGGTGTACACCGGCGCGTCGGTGCTAGGCCCGAGGCGTCTGGACAAGTTGGGCCTGGGCCCGGAAGTGGCCCAGGTCACCGGGGCCCTCCCGCGCCCTGGGGGTAAGGTGCTGCTGTTCAGCGGGCAGAGCTTCTGGAGGTGAGATTCCCGGGGAACGCCAGCAGGGGGAGCCCGGGCGCCATCCGCCTGCCCGTTGGCTCAGCGCCTGTCTCCTCGGTGCCGTCCTGCAGGTTCGACGTGAAGACACAGAAGGTGGATCCCCAGAGCGTCACCCCCGTGGACCAGATGTTCCCCGGGGTGCCCATTAGCACGCACGACATCTTTCAGTACCAAGGTGAGGGCTGAGAGAGGGGTCAGGGGGGAGGATCAAGGGTCAAGGGTCAGGGGGGAGGATCCCTCCCAGAGATACCTCCCACGGTAGGTTCCCCTACCCTCTGTTGTTAGTCGCTCAGTCGTGTCTGACTCTTTGTGACCCCATAGATTGTAGCCCGCCGGGCTCCTCTGTCCATGGAATTCTCCAGGCAAGAATACTGGAGTGGGTAGCCATTCTCTTCTCCAGGGGATCTTTCCCATCCAGGGATCAAACCCGGGTCTTCCACATTGCAGGCAGATTCTTTACCATCTGAGCTGCCAGGGAAGCCCCTGCCTTAGTGATTGTTCAAGTTCCGAGCCAGAAAGAAAAAGCCGGTGGAGACTGAGGCAAACGCCCCGCATTGATGAGTTCCCCGCAGAGTCAGGGATCTTCCCAGACCATTTGAGGACACAGGGCCACAACCAGAACTAGAACCCAGATTTCCTGCCTCTCAGCTAGAAGCTCTTTTCCCTATAGCACAGGACACCTGGTTTGCATGGAGGTTTTATTAGACCATATTTATCAAGTGCTGTAATATGCTAGGCACCATGCTGCCACTGGGAATACAGTGATAAATAAGACATTTCATAGATGCATATGTGTGTGACTTTGGGCAAGTCACTGCTATTCAGAGCCTCAGTTTCCCCATCTGTAAAATGGGGATGGTAGCTGGAGTTAACCCTTTCTCTTTCCCACTGCTCACCCCCAGTCAGCGGACAATTGCTGTTGGCTCAGCCTCTGAAATATTTACAACCTCCTTTGCAGACACCCTAGTCCAAGCCATGCTGGTTGTCCAATACCTTCAAATATATTTTCTGAGAGTAGGGAGGGGCTAGGAGGGGGAGGGCATGCAAGGTCGAAGGCACTAACGCAACCTGATCTGACCCCTCTCCTCCCCCCTCCCCACCCCCTCCCACTACTCCTGTCATTCCCTTTGCTCTGCTCCACTCACACCAGCCTCTGGCTGTTCTTTGAACACACCAAGGTCATTCCCAGCTTAGGGCCTTTGTGCCAGTTGTTCCCTCTGCCTGGAAGGTTTTTTCCCCAGATTGTCACTGGGATGCCTCCCTCTCAGCCTTCAGGTCTCAGCACTCACGCCACCTCTTCAGAGAGGCCTTCTCTGGCCCTCATTATCTATTCACTCGACTGCTCACTGACATTTCCTTCATCGCTTTCCCTATTGTCAAAACCAACCTCCTTTACTTATGCATTTGCTTGTTAATCATATGTCTTACCCCACCAGCATGTAAGCACCCAAAGAACTGAGATCAAGCCTGCATTTTCCCTCCGCTGTATCCCCAGTGTCTCTAACAGGGCTTGGCATGATGAATGGTGGATGGATGAACAGGACTTGTTGAATGAATTGTTCTGAGTATCGACTGTGTGCCAGGCCCTGTGCCAGTGCTGGACCTGGAGGTCTGTGCCCTCCAGCATCTCCGGGGTGGGGTGGGGAACAGACATGTCCTATGGAAACCTTGGAAAGATTTTGAAAGGGCAGGAAGCGTGATTGTAAAGACCATACTCCTGTTTGCGTCTGTGTGTGGGGAGAGCTGGAATCACCGCTCTTGGTCCACTTTCTCCCTTGCAGAGAAAGCTTACTTCTGCCAGGATCACTTCTTCTGGCGTGTGAGTTCCCGGAATGAGGTGAATCAGGTGGACTATGTGGGCTACGTGACCTTCGACCTCCTGAAGTGCCCTGAGGACTAGGGCTCCCAAGCCTGCTTCAGCACTGCAGTGGGGGCCCCCTCGGGGACCCTGCCAGTAGGGAATGAGCCAGTCTGCCGGATCCCAACTAGTGGATCTGTTCTGAAGGACGAGGAGGAGGGGAGGTGGGCTGGGCCCTCTCTTCCCACCTTCCTTTCTTGTTAGAATGTTTTTAATAAATGTGGATTCTTTAACCTTGAGGAGCAGATTTATGTATGGTATGCATGCCTGCTTATATGTATGGAACCAGCAGAGAGCTTATTATGTGCCAGGCGGTGTTCTAAAACACTTCATAAATATTAACGTTCAATCCTTCCTATTAGGAAGGTATAATGTAATTATTCCTATTTTATAGCTGAGGAAATGGCCAGCCTAATATTCATTCATCAAACATTTATTGAGCTCTGACATGGAGCCGGGCCTTGTGCTGGGCCCTGGGGATACAGACATGAGCTGAACGACGTTTCTCCTCTCAAGGACCGCTCAGTGGCCCTCAGATTCTCAGGTGCACAAAAGCCCTCAAAACTTGCTTAAAATGCAGGCTCCAAACTCCATCTCCATTCTCAGAAAGTCCACCTTAGTTACAAGGGTGATGATCCTGTGGCTGGTGGGGGATCACACTTGCAGGTGTGACCCTTTATTCTAGAATAATGGTGTGTGTGTGTGATTCTGCATGTTGTGGTTGAAGTCAGGAAACCTTTCTCAGCCAAGAGGACATCTGAGCTTGAACTGAATCTGGAAGGGTGAGCAAGAGTTTCTTCCTGTGCAAGGAGGACTGTCTTAACCATTAAGCCTAAATATGTTCCTACTCTAACCCTCACGCATGTGTGCACAAAGCAACACCTTGATGAATGTAAACTGCAGCACTGTTCAGAGACTGAGAAACTGGCAACAACCTAAGTGAGCAGATGTAAGGCAGTGGATAAAGAAAATCCGGGTGACATACACGATGATAGGAATTATTCCTAGGACAGCACTGACTATATGCCAGGCACTGTTTCACATGCTTTAGTGCATTAACACGGCCAGTCCTTAAAACAACCCTATGAGAGAATGGATACACGTATATGTATGGCTGAGTCTCTGCTGTTCACCTGAAACTATCACAACATTGTTAATCAGCTATACGCCAATATAAAATAAAAAGTTTAAGAAAACCCCACAACTCTATGAGACAGGTACTGCTCTTAACCTTACAGGTACTATTACCATTGCCATCACTCCCTCCCCCGCTTTATAAATGGGGTAACTGCTGGCCTAGAGCTACATAGCTCACCTACACTCTCTGAGCTGGTAAGTGATGACCCTGGGATTGGAATGTGAGCTCTAGGGGCAAAAGCTGGGAGGACAGAAAAAGCAAGATGGCATTTCAGTTCAGTTCATTTCAGTCGCTCAGTCGTGTCCGACTCTTTGCGACCCCATGGACTGCAGCACGCCAGGCTTCCCTGTCCATCACCAACTCCTGGAGCTTGCTCAAACTCATGTCCATTGAGTTGGTGATGCTATCCAACCATCTCACTCTCTGTCGTCACCTTCTCCCTCCGCCTTCAAGCTTTCCCAGCATCAGGGTCTTTTCTAATGAGTCAGTTATTTGCATCAGGTGGCTAAAGTATTGGAGTTTCAGCTTCAGCATCAGTCCTTCCAATGAAGGGGGCATTCGGGGCAACTAGAAATAGCTCAGAACTCTAACGTGTGGTTTGAGCAGAGAGGGTTCTGGAATGGGGTTCTGGAATGGTTGAAATAGGGATGGGTGGTCTGGGCTAGATGAGAGAAGGTCTAAGCGGCAGGCTGAGGTGGATGGATTTGATCTTCCAGGAAAGCTGAGGAACTTGACCGAAGGGTTGTCGCAGGTGAGTGGAGGTGATGGTCTTGGTCAGCTTTGATCATCATCCACACCCGGGGTCAAGTGGGAGTTTAAAGAGAGCTTTAGAGAACTCTCTCCTAAGATTCCTGTGGGTGGGGCCCTCTCTCCTAACTCACCCATTTCTCACTCAGGAAGGATCCACTCCCACTGGAATACAAATGTTCCTTAATATCACTTGTTTAAAATCTCTCTGGGCCTCTCTCTCTCTCAGTTCTGTTCCATTTCTCTAGTCCCCACCCCCAACTACAGGAAAACTTCCCCAAAGTACAGTCTAGACTCACCATCTCCCATTCTCGCCTCAGCTGTTTGCAGCCTAGTTCTCACTCCACTCCCACTGAAATCCCTCTCTTTTTAACACCTTAGCCAGATCCAGTGGGTACTTCTCTGGGCTCATTTCATACCATCTCTTGACTTGTTGGACTCAGTGGATAATGCCTTTTCTTCCTGAAATTTTTCTTCACTTGGTCCCTGGGTCAACTCTTTCTATGGGTTCTCTTCCTCTCTCATTGGCTAGATCTCCTGCTTTCCAATCTCTAAATGATGGCATGCCCCTGTGTTCAGTCCCTTGACATCTTCTCTGTGTATACTCATTCTTTGTGATCTCGTCTAGTCCCGCAGCTTTAAATAGCATCTCTCTGCTAAGGACTCTGTAACGCACATCCCCAGCGTTGTCCTCTCCCCTGAACTTGACTCAGACGTTTCTTGGGAGCCGAAGAGGCATCTCAGCCTACCTGTTCCAACTGAGCTCTTGGGCTCCACCTTCCAAACACACTCATCCATGTTCAGCTCCTTATCCTGGCACACAGTTTCTCACCCTTGGCACTATTGACAATTTGAACTGAATTATTCTTTGTTGTGGGGGATGGTACATACATTCCAGGAGGCTTGATGTCTTCCTCCAGGAGGTAGTGGGATCCATGGACAGATGCTAGGCCCATTCAGGGTCAGTCTCCCTCCCTCTCTCTGTCTTGGGCTGTAACATACAGGTGAGTGAAGGGACATGATGGTGAATCTGTGGCTCAAGGCCACGCAGTCTCTACCCACTGGATGCCAGTACCATCCTCCTCCAGTTGTGACAACCAAAAATGTCTCTGGATATTGCCAACTGTTCCTTGGTGGGCAACAATGCCCCAAGTTGAGAAATGTTGCTCTAACGTAACAAACATACAGACAGATAGACCCTTCATAAGTGTACATTTCAATATATTTTCATAAACTGAACATGACTGTCTCATTAACATCCAAATCAAGAAATAAAATATTTTGAGCACCCTAAAAGCTTCCTTATGCCCCTTTTTAATCACTACCCCCTCACCCCTTTTGAACTGTGGTGTTGGAGAAGGCTCTGGAGAGAAAATTCCGGGAGATGGTGAAGGACAGGGAAGCCTGGCGTGCTGTAGTCCATGGGGTCACAAAAAGTTGAACATGACCTAGTGAAAGAACAACAAATACACTCTTTTGTGTTTGGCTTTTGTTCCATATGATATTTGTCAGGTTTATCCATATTGTTTGTGAATTATAAGATTGTACTATGGTACTCACTCTATGAACGTACCACTACTTATTCGTCCATTTTACTGCTGATGGGCACTTGGGTAACTTTCAGTTTGAGGCTATCATGAATAATACTGCTATGAACAATCTTGTCAATGTCTTTTGGTCAACAGGAGCTGTCACTTCTTTGGGGCACAAACCTTGGAGTGGAATTGCTGAGTAGACAGGCATGTCTAATTAGGCTCAGCTTTAGCTGACTGAACAATTATCCAAAGTGATTTTGCCCAACTATACTCCCACCAGCAGTGCATGAGAGTCCAGGAGCCCTCCTTGACTCCTCTTTCCTTTACATGCAATGTACCATCCAGCAGCAGGTCGTGTAGGTTTCTACTTCCAAAATGTATCCGAAATTGGACTGCCACCACCCCAGCCTGGCGATCATCACCTCTTACCTGGTCGTTGCAGGAGCCTCCTAATTAGACTCCCAGCTTCTACTCCTGCCCTTAGCTGAGTCCTCACCCAGCAGCCAGAGTGATCCTGTTAACATGTAAGTCACAGCACATTGCTCCCCTACTCAGAAACTTCCCATGGCTTCTCTTGTAGATAAGAATCCAGACTCTTTGACAAAGCCTCCAGGTCACAGTATGATCTGCTCTCCTCTCCCCCACCTCATCTCTGCCCCATCACTCACCTCTCCATTCATGCTGCTCCAGACACACTGGCCCTCTTGTTGCTCCCTGAACTGTTCTAGATCCCTTGCACTTGCTATCTTCTCAGCTAGAGGGCTCTTCCCTCAGATCTTTGCTTAGCTGGCTCCTTCTCATCTGTGAGGGCTCAAGTCAAATACCACATCTTCTGAGAGGTCCTCTTACTCCATCCCTTAAAGTAGTCCTTTCCCTTAGTCATTATCCCTTGACCCCACCTTTTCTTCTTAATATATACCACAATCTCAAATTGTCCTGTCCATGCATTTGCTCACTTGTAATCTTTCTCCTCTCACTCATTAGAATGTAAGCCCCACGAGGACAGAAAGCCAGTCCATCTCATCCGATGCTATATCCCCAGTGCCCCAACCAGTGCCGCAAACGCAGGGGCGCTATCAAGATATGTTGAGTGAATGAAACCCAGTTTAGGAGACCTGAAAGTGAAGTCGCTCAGTCCTGTCAGACTCTTTGCAACCCCATGGACTGTAGCCTACCAGGCTCCTCCGTCCATGGGATTTTCCAGGCAAGAGTACTGGAGTGGGTAGCGCCATTCCCTTCTCTAGGAGATCTTCCTGACCCGGGGATCGAACCCGAGTCTCCTGCATTGCAGGTAGATGCTTTACTGTCTGAGCCAGCAGGGAAGCCCTGACCTAGACGAGGAGAACCCGAGCTCCAGGAGCCACACACGGGGACACCTGGTGCCGGGGTGGCTCTCACCAGCGGGTTGGACCCTCAAGAGCTTCCAGCGGAATTGAGAGCCCAAGGCCCCAGAGCCACGTGGCCAGACACGGAGGCACACAGCCCGGCGGGCACTAGGACCCTGCGCGGCGCCGCGGCCGGCGGGGGGCGGCCGGCGGGGAGGGGGAATCCGCTCCTTCTGTCTCCCAGAGCCAGGTTGCGGCCACTTGTGCGATCCGGGCCGGTTCCGCAGCCCCCGGCGCCTCTCCGCACCATGAGCCGCAGGTTCACAGTCACGTCGCTGTCCCCGGCGGGGCCCGCCGGGCCTTCTGACCCGGGGCTCCACGGGCCTTCAGCCTCAGACCGCCGCCGCCGCCTCTCTGGGGGAGACGCCAAAGGTAGAGGCCTCGGGGGGCGGGGCTTGTAGGGTGGGTGGGGCGATGAAGGGGGCGTGGCCACGGCGAGCGGGCCTTTGGTTGGGAGGGGAGGGACCGGGACCGGTGGGGAGAGGGTCCGTCCCCTCGGAAAGCCGGAGAAGGGAGAGGAGCTGGGCGCTGGGGGACCGGGAAGGGCTGCAGGGGCAATGGTGAGGGGAGGGGCCAAATTCGAGGTGGGCGGGGACACACGGAAGAGGGTGGAGCTAGAGGCGAGGGGGCGGGTCTTATGATACGAAGTCTAGGGCCTCGGAAGCTGGGCCGGGGCGCAGTCAGGGGGCGGGATCATCTCGGGTAGGGGGCGGGGCTATAGCGAGGGAGAAGGCGGGGCTAGAGGGAGGGAGGGGCGGGCCATGTGGGTCCAGAGCCAATGGGAGGAGGCAAGACCATCCTGGTTTGCGGACAGAAAAGGGCGGGACCAGACACGAAAAGGTTCGGGCCAGTAGGGTACGGGAGGAGTCGACGGAGGGAAGAAACAAGGACCTGGGTCGCTAGGTCTCCAATCCTTAGTGCCTCAAGAGGCGTCGCGGACAGCGCCTTGGGGATCCCCCGAAGAAGACAGGAGAGAGAAGTTTGGGACCCTGGGCAGCTAAGATCCTGGGCGCAATCCGTGGGGACACTAGTCCTGTCCCTGCGGGGATTCACCTAGCTCCCTCTTCTCCAGTTCCACAAACGGTGGGTGGAGCCAGCTCTGGCGGGAGCAGGGGCATCTTCCTGTAGATCCCATCGCGGTGGTCTTATAATGGAAGTTACATGCAGGGTACAGATGAGAGAGGAGGGAAGGGATCCTTCTAGGCTTCGGTGAAGAATTAGCATCTTGGATGCACACGTAGTCTTCTCCGCAGGGGCCCGCTTGTGCCTCTCGGGTCTGGAAGGAAGGTGGAGAATTCGCTTGAGGTGGCCCCAAGTGGGGAGGAGGAGCCTCCTCGGGCCACCAGGGGTCGCTGCTGAGCCGCAGGTGAGCTCACCCTGACCCCAGCAAACTTAAGCACCAAAAACCCTTTTAGAGGTTTTATCTGGCGAACCTCTAGGTTGAATAAATGGCCGAACTGAGGCCTAAATTTCCTCAGGGCTCCAGTCTCGTGAACCAACCGCATACTGAACGTGGTCACTCGGATTATAGGGGGCTCTTTCCTTTCTTCTTCTTTCCCATAATGTCTGTCCCTTTTCTCATTTTCAGTGATGTTCTTACCATTCTTACAGATTTAAAAGTCAGAACTCTAGGAGCCATCAACGCCTCCTTTTCTCTTCCCACCAGAGCTGAGTGGTCCTCATGTCTTGGTCACTTCCTTCAAAACTTACCCTGAATCTGGCCACATCTCTCCTTCTGACATCATCACCTTGCTCCAAACATCCATCATCTCTCATGTGACCATGACCCCAGCCTCCTCACTGGTCTGCCTGCTTCCTGTTCATAAGCATCTGCATCATTTATAAGATAAACGGCAAACCCTTTAGTCAGTCGTTCAGAATCTCCCCTCATCTGCTCCTGGTATGCCTGTCCCTGTTTCCCCACCTCCATTGGCCAGGGAAACTCCTACTCACTCTGTAAGTTATAGCTCATTTACCCTTTCCTGAAACTCTTTTTCACTTTCTCTCACTTCCAGGAAGAGGCAGACATTCCTTTTCTGCCCACCCAGTGCACCATTATAGCACATGTCCAGTGAATGGAAGTTATTCACTTGTGTGTCTCCTACATCTCCAGGGCAGGGACCTCATCCTTTTACCTTTGTGTTCTGACTGCCAAGTGCTCAGCTGGGCACTTAGTATGTGCTTACTGCTCACTCATCAGGTGAGGGGGGAGGGGCTGTAGGCTCCTAATTCCGCTACCTTTGCCTTCTCTCCTGCCATTCCCCATCCACTGGCCTGAAAATAAGATGGCTCTGTCTCTTATCTCAAGGCGACTGTTCAGTCTTCCTGTTCCTATTTCCAAGCTCCTGCATACTGAAGTAAAATACAGCTCCCAGTGCTGGGTGTGCAGGTGTGTGTGCAAATTGGATGTGAATCTGGAATGCCGTGGGCTTATGGCAGAGGCGGTGTGTGTGTATCTTTGCATGTCTTGAGGGAGATGCATCCCACGTTAGCTCTGTTGACCCGTGGGACAGTCGGTGAGTCAGTGCTTATGTGTGTTACTGTGTGCCAGTGTGCTGATTGGCATGCTGATGTGTGTATTTCTGTGTCTGTCTGTGGGGTGGGTATCTGTGTGCTTGAGCTTGCACATCTCCATCTTGAGAGTAATTTGGGGAATTTTTCCCCCAAACTTTAAACGTGTTATTTTGTATTGGGATATAGCCGATTAACAATGTTGTGGTAGTTTCAGGTGAACAGGGAAGGAACTCAGCCATACATACACACATATCCATTCTCCCCCAAACCTCCCTCCCATCGAGGCTGGCACATAACATTGAGCAGAGTTAAGGTCCCTTAATTCTAAAATGATTATCCATTGTAAACATAACAGTGTGTACATGACCTTGCCAAATTCCCTAACTATCCCTTCCCCTACTTTGTGGATTTTTAACCTCTTAGGCCCTGAGACAGCCTCCAGCATCTCTTCTTGGTAGGCCAGAACGTGGGGAAGTAGATAAGAGCTCCCTAGGAGAACTTAAAATCTGGTGGTATCTTTCCCCCAGCTGTTCTTGAGCCAGTGCTCTGGCCCCAGCGGGATGCTCTCCCCACAAGCTGTCCTCACCCAGGTGCTAGGGGAGAAATGGCAGCATGTGGAAGGTGGGGGAAGATTGGGGGAGGTTTTGTAGCTCATTTACATACAAGCATTGTCTTTCCTTCTGGACCCAGGGAGTGGAGTTTGTTGTCCCTGGGGGTGCTTCCTGCAGCCAGAGGATAGGAGGGGATATGACTTATGGGGGAGGAACGGAGCAATTCAAAAGCTGATCCTTGAATCTACCACTAATCCTGGGCTGCAGCCTACATGCCTCAGTTGCCTCATCTGTACCATGGTAAGATCGATGATTACTTGGCTGGACCTGGGATCAATTGTTGCAACTCTGAGCTACTCTTCCATCCTCTGTATTGCTCCTTGCTATGTCTGTTTCTCACGGAGGAAGACAGCCTTGGGAAGAGTGATGGGCCTGGTTAAGACTAAGAGGAGTTGAGATGTGTCCCCACGGAGTGAGAGGGAGCCAACTTGTGCTAAGGGGATGGAGCAAGACCACAGCGTAGCCCATCCACACTCTAGCCCAGACTCTGTGGTATGGCCTTGGGCACCTTGCTTCCCATCTCTGGGCCTCAATTTCCCCAGCTGTATATAAAGAAGTTGAACAGGAAGCTATCTGAGGGTCCTTCTAGCCATGAAAATGCTTAGATTCTTTGATGATCTAGAAAGGTGATGTTCTCTACCTCCTCTATACCCAAACCTCATGTTTCAGTCTCTATCTGTAAACTGGGAAGAACAACACTGAATTATTGGTATAAATATCTGATCTGGAGATCTCTAGCCTATCCAAGGAGTTCTCTGGTCACTCACTCCTCAAGCCAGGACTCTGAACCTCACTGCCCACTACCTCAGCCCAAGGTGAGCCTTGGGAATCACCATGGCAACAAACTGGTTATGAACAGGGCTGTAGTTGCCATGGTGATGGGCTGCTCTCTCTCTCTCTCTCTCTCTCTCATCCTCCTCACCTCCCCTCCCCTCTTCTCAATGAACCAGAGTGATCTGTGGGCTCCAGCTTCTCCAGGTGGGGTGGGGATGGGGGTGGGTACAGTGAGAAGGGGGTCCTGATTGAGAAACAGGGAAGATAGACTGAATCTATAGAGGAATGGGGGGCTGTTGGGGTGCCATTGCCATGGTGACAGGGCTGCAGCCTGTTAATTAAGCCCCCGGTTACCACGGAGATGATGGTGGTTGACGTGTCTGCGGCGGGCCCTGTGTGTGTGTGTGGGGGGTGTGCGCTGCCCCAGACTCATCAATTCATGGCGAGGGCTTGGGTTCCAGAGGAGGGGCCCTCCCAGTGGGGGAGAGGAGTGAAGAACGGAGTTCAAGGCCTTAGCTCCATGAGGCCAGAGCTGGGGGTGGGTGGGTTAGGCCGTGGGGATAATGATATAGAGACAGGGTGGATAGGGACTGAGCCAGAAAGAGGAACACTACGCCTACCTTCCATAGAAAGAGGACCCTGTCAAGCAGCTCCAGTTTCTTCCAAACAGCTCCTTGTCCTGATTCAGTGGCTGGGACCCTGTATTGGAGTTCAGGTAGCCAGATTCTAGTCCCTAGTCTGCCACAGGTTCATCCCATGGAGCAAATTCGTAGCTTTCCATTTCTATTTTCTTTCCATTTCTTCCAATTTCCCCAGATAGGAGGACTGGTTAAAAAATAACTTACAAAATTCCTTCCAGTGTCAAAATCCTGATATTAGGAGGCAGTTTCCCTGACCTTTTTTTTTTCTTCTCTCTCTCTCTCTCTTTCTCTCTGAGAAGCATAAGTGGAAGGGGAGATGAATTTTAGAGACTCAGAGTTGAGAAATAAGACCCGTGCCAGGCTCTGCACCTCGTGATGATTTAATGAGAGGATGCCCCTGGCCCTAGATCCTCTGAGGGCTCTCGGCGAGGATGGGGTGCTGAGCCTGCAGCCATGTTCCTGGGGCTCGGAGCTGAGGGTCACCCTTACTGGCTAAGGCCAGGCTGCCAGTGGAGGAGGGCCTGCAATATGTTTTCTGAAAGCCTCACAGCAGAGGCTTGGCCTGAGACCAGAATGGGGATCAGTCTTCTTTAGAGGTGGGGGCTGTGAACCAAAGGACTGGGGTCTCCCCTTGTGGCTGTCTCCTCAGTTGGTCTTGGCTCCTCGTGAAGTGCTCCATGGATTTGGTCTGAGATAAATGGAGAATTTTCAGGGTGGGAAGAAGGCCCAGGGATTATGCAGCCTCACTCTTTCATTCTATAGATAGAGATACTCAGGGCCTGAGAGGAACCCAGCTTTGCCCAAGGAAATGCAGAGTTTCGGGGCAGAGGACAGGACAGCACCACTATCCCCTGAATCCTGGATGCTTTGCGAGATAGGAGGTCTGGTGAGGGTGCCCAGATGGCACACCCAGGGGAAGAGGATCATGCCTGCCTTCATCTACTCCCTTGCCATCTAGATTTTCTCTGTGGGTGGGCTCAGCCCCTCCCTGAGTGGCCAGGGCTCTGGACCACAAATGGGAAATACCCCCAGGGGAACATCCCAGACCCAGGATTGCTGAAAAACCTCAGCATTTATTTCTCAGCACTTCTCAAACATACTACACATTTTACTGTATTACTTGTCTCTACAGAGTAGTAGAAAAGCATAATGGTGGTGGTGGTGGTCTGTGAAATGCAGTGCTGAAAAATTCTTGAACACTGGCCTACCCACCTGCAATCCCTTTAACCCCCGTCACCAATTTAAACTCATTGCAATTTTTGTGTGTGGGTGGGTGGTTTTCTCTCTGGGAAAGCCAAGAAGGCCCATTCTTACACCTTGTCTGAATAGCTAGCTCTCCACCCTAAAGAGTCCTTCCAGTGTCCATAAAATCCAGTGAAGGGGTTATCTTACTGGAGGATGCCTCAGAGTCCCACTTCAGTTAGCTGCTGAAGACTCGGTGGTTGATCCAATCTGAAGTCAGCGACATGTGTGATAACAGAATCTGAGCAGCAGGCCCTGTCCATGGTCCTGAAAAACTCACGTCCTAGAACTGGATCGCTAGTGGTGCAGATTTATTTTTTCTAGGACCCTTGAAGATCTCTGGGCCCACCTCCAATTGCAAGCTGAGAGGCCACTCTGGCCCTGCACTTCTAAAGTCTGAGCACAAGAAAAGGGGGAGAGTTCATCTCCAACCCAGTCCCTGTTCCTTTGTTAGTAGCCAAGGATGAGAGGCACTGAGCAGTTTGGATATGACTGCCTTTTTGCCTCTTCTATTGGAGGCAGGACCCATTTCAAAAGAGGTTATGTTGAGGAAAAGAGTCCTAAGCTGGAATAAAGGAAATTGGATTCTAGGCCAAGTTCTGCCATTCACGGGTATTGTGTTCATAGGCAGTCATTTCCCCCGATCCCCATCAACAGTGAGCCTTAGCTTTTTCACCTGTAAAATGAAAGCTATGCATTAGCTAAAATGATTGAAGCCATCCTCTCCAGGCCTGGAACTCCCCTGAAACTTAGAGGGCTACTGCTGGGAGCTTGAGTGAGTCTCAAAGTCATTTACCCTAAATCTGCTCTTCTCATTGGATGTTTCCATCTTGCTGGGGCTCAAAGGGTCCACACTGCTGATGCTGCTTCCTGAGATCTTTCCCCATGGGATCGAGTCCGGAGTCTTGGGGTGCTGAGAGGGTCCCAGGACAATCAAAGGGAGGAGGAGGAACGCAGAAAGCATGTCAGCTCTGGAATCCTCAGAAAGCAATCCTGGATTAGGGGATTAGACAGTCCCGCCCCAGGAGAAAATCTGGTCCCAAACCGACAGGCGGCCTCATTCTCCCCTCCCCCACTCCACTCCTGGCCAGCCTGCGACCGGCCTGCCCTCCCCAGAGGCTGCACCATCCCCAGTGGGGAATCAGCGCTCCAGAACCTCACTGCCGCCTTCTCTCCTCCTCACCACCTCTCCTTCCCAGGTTCCTTTCGTGGGGGTGGGGGTGGGGTCCCTTGTTTTGGGACTCCAGTAATTTGCCTTTGAGGTGAGACGCTGAGACCTCTATCGGTCTAAACAGAAAGAAAGGGTTCGCTGCAACTCCTCAGACTCATGCCTCCCATTTTAAGCCAGGATGAGCCAGACAGTTCAGCCCCTGACCCTGACGCCCCGGGGGCCAGCACGGTGCTTGAGTTAAAGGCTCTGGCCTTCGCACATCTCTAGCTCCAGCCTCCTGAGCAGCGATTGGGGGCGAGGGCACGATTCCACAGCGTTCTTCAGGACCGGCCTGCCCAGCTTTGCAGGCAAGCTCTCCAGGGACCCATATTCCACGGCGCGCTCCCCCTGCCGCCTCAGATCCCCGCATCTTCCCTCTAGGGGTCAGCCCAGACCCCTGGCCAGGCAGCCGCTGCGGGGCCGCCTCCCCGCGGCCGCGACCTAGTTCCCTGCCGTTATTTTTAGGGCGCGGGATGGCACCTGCCCACGTGCCGGCCCCGCCTGCGCCGGAGAGTGGGGGGCGGGCGGAGCTGCGTCTGCTCCCGGGAGGCGAGGCCCCCGTCCCCCGCAGCACCCTCTCCATCCCACTGGTGCAAGCCCCCAGGTTCCGTGAGAGGGGCCCTCCGGGAGCGCACTGCCCGCCCCTAGTTCCCTCTTCTTCCTCCCTCCCTCGCTCCCCCCCCTCCCAAAACCCCGCCAGTGGCTCACGCCTCCTGCATACGGGATGAGGTGAGCCGCGCCGCCGCTGAGAGGGGGCGCGCGCGGGTGTGAGCGTGTGTCCGTGTGCGAGTGTGTGTGCGCCGGGCGGGCGGGCACTGCAGCTTCTTCCTCCGTGGAGCGGAGAGCGAGAGAGCTAGAGCGAGCGAGAGAGCGGCGAAGGCAGGCAGAGGGGCGCGGGCGAGGCGGCGCAGCCATCCCGGGGCCCGGCGCCGCGCCGCCACCATGCTAAACAACCTGACGGACTGCGAGGACGGCGATGGGGGAGCCAACCCTGGTAAGCGATCGGGGGCGGCGAGGAGAGGAAGCAGCTCTGGGGTTAGAGACAGAGAAGGGGGCCGCCTCCTTTGGAGGCGAGGCTGGGATTGACCCGGGCGGTGGGCGCCCAAGTCGGCCTGGAGCCTAGCTCCATTGGAATGCGCCAGGCGCCGTGCGAGGTGCTGGAATGTGCCGCGCCCGGGGCCAGGACAGGGGGCCGAGGGCTTGCCACTGCCCACGGCCGGGGGGCAGACGTGGGCTAGCAAAGCGGGGGAGTCGGTGGGAAGGGGTTGGAAGAGCTAGAATGGGCTGACGTGGAGCTCGACGGGCGGGAGGAGGGCTTCTTTTCCCGAGAAGGGACCCTGGCGTCCTGGCGCAGAGCGCGGGGGTTGGGGGGGCTCAATCTGCTGCAGTCCCTCGCTTTGAGACTTCCAGCTGAAAGGTGGGGGGAAGGTGCCTGGGGGGGGGTTGGAGCCATATGACAGCCCCTGTCCGGCTGCGATGTCTCCTTAAGGGGTCACTTGATGCAGTCCGGGCCCCCTCCCCCAAAGCTTCCCGAGATCCGACCTCCGACTGAAGCGAACCTCCTCCGGGGATTTTCAGCTCTACTTTGCGGAATCTCCTTCTCCCTCTCACGTTCCCATGGGTTCCTTTTCAGGACGGGAAGCAAGATCACCCTCTTTTCTTTCCCCTTTCCCTTTCCTCTGGGTACTCTGGGATAGCTGTGAGGTTTCCAGGGTGGGGCAGAGGGGAGTCTCTCTAGCCAGCTCTGCTAGCTTCCCCAGTGAGGCCTCAGGAATGGGGTCCCAGCGGCCGAATCCCCGGCGCCGTGGCGCGGACACTGCGGACGCGCTGCGGTGGGTGCGGAGACTCGCTAGGAGCAGAGGGGCTTGGAGCGAGTCCGTTGGTGGCTCCCGCTCTCCCCCGCCCTCCTCCGCGGTTTCCCTGCTCCGAGGTCTTCGAGGCCAGCCACCCCCCCGGGCTCCCAGGCCCCCCGCCGCCCCCCAGCGGTCTCAGCCATCCATCACGGCTGTCAGCCGCCCCCACCCCCCACCCTCCAGCGGCGCTGCGTCCCTTGCGCACTAGCGCACCTCCTGCTCTGGCTGTCTGCGCTCAGCGCCTTCAAACGCTCCCCTGGGCATTGCTTGACCCTCTGGGCCGAGACTCCTGCAGACCTCCCCCCGGGGAAGGCCCAAGGTCCTAAAGACTCAAAGCGCAGGGTCTTTCAGGGACGGGCAGCCTGGACTTGAAGTCCTCCGGATCCTGGGTCCAAGTCAGAGCCAAGTGGTCGCTTGGAAGGCTGTGGACACCAGGGTCCCTCATCCTCTGACACCCCTTCTTCCTCCCTGAAGCTGAGTAGGGGCAGGAACTACTGACTGGCTAACTCATCCATCTCCCCAATGACCCTGGGGTCAATCCGCAGGCGCCCTCCTCCATAGCAGTTTCAGGCTTCCGAGGCGGGTGGTTTGGCAAAGTCGAGTCTGCAGCAGAGCCGGGCATCCCGTCGCTGCTCCTAGGAAACGAAGGTGGGGGCAGTCATTCCCACATGGGAACCCCTTCAGATGTCTCCACTCTGAGGAGGGGGCTCTGCTCCCCCAGACACAGGGTTTGGTCCAGTCCCCCAGGCCCTGCTTGCCCTACCCCTGACGATGGCGCCTTTCTGGGCCACGGGATTTCTGCCGGGTCTCAGGTGGCCTAGAACAGAGTGTGCAGCAGGACTCCAACTAGGAACTCCCTTCAGTTCTACCCCCTCCCCACAAGTTTTCCAGACTCTGAGTGTAGCAGACTCGTCTGCAGACTTTCTATCTCTCTCTCTCTGAGTGGCCAGGACCTGGGTCAGGCCCTTTTGGCCCCAGAGTGAGAAAGAAGGCTTCCCAGTGGTGCCTGGAGACCGTGATGGGATGGGGGGGAGGGGGAAGTGGCTTGAGGGAAGACCATCAAACCGAGAAAATTCTGCATCTCTGAACTTAGGTTCTTGGAAATGTAGGAGAACTGGGTCCTGACCTCGGGGAGGTGGGAATGACCAGAGAAAGAAGGCTCCTCTGGACTAAAGAACACAAGGATATTGTCTCTGCACCCCAGGTCTCCTTTCCTCTTGGGGTCTGACGCCGTCCCCTACTCCCCTCTTCTGGTTTGGGGATTCCCCGAGGCCTGGCCCCAGGCCCCCAGGGGAGGCTCCTAAGCCGCGCCGCTAGCCTGTTTCCTCCCTGGGAGCTCTGGCGGCCGCAGCTTAATTGAAAGCCGATTCGGGCTGAGAGCTCCCAGGGGGCGGGGGCGAGGGCGAGGGCGGGGGCGGAGAGGGCTCAGCCTCCGTCTGGCCCGGCCTCTCGCGCGCGCGCCGCACGGCGCTGTCCCAGCCTTCTGACTCCCGGCTACGGGAATGGGGGCGAGATCGCCCCTCGCGGTCCTGCCCAACTGAGGGCTCATGAAGCTCACCCCTCCCCCTCAACCGGGGTTCCAGGGAGGGGTCGAAATCAGCCCTGGCAGACCAGGCTGGGGGCCTGCCGTCCTGTCCAGACGGCGGGTGGAGAAGAGCTACTCAGGTCAAGCCTACGAGCTGCCCCCTCCTCTGCCCTCATCTCCTGGCTGGGCTCCGGCCCGAGTCTGGCTCCGCGCTGCGCGCCGCGTTACATAAGCCGCTGCGGGCGCGTGGCCGGCTCTGCTCCGCGCTGCGCTCTCTGCCCGCGCGGTCGCCATGGAGACCGGCGCGGGGCTGCTTCGATGCCGGGTCTCCGGCCAGGACGCCCTCTTTCCCCCCCTGCACGTTCCCCGCGCCCCCACGAAGAAGGAGGGGAGGGGTGTGAAAGGAATGGGGGGCTCTCGTGCCTGACAGTCCTAACCCCGAAGAGCCGCGGGGAGGAGAACCCACAGGAGACGGGGTCCCTAAATCTTGCCGCTGGGGAAGGAGTGTGGGACAGGGCGACCAGGGTGGGTGGGGTACCCCGTATATTAGTAATAATCGTGATTGTAATAGTAACAGCAGTAAGTACACTTATGCGCCCAATACACACACGCCCAACAGGCATTATTTTACTTAATCCCCACCACAGCCCTGAGCTAAACACGATTGTTATCCCTTTGCAAAGTAGGAAACCGAGGCTTAGTTTAAGTGACTTGCCCAAGGGGTGGACACAGCCAACGAAATTGGGACTGGAACCTAAATCTTCTTGACTCCAGCCTGTTTTCCTAACCATTAAGAAATTTCTTCTCATCTCATCCCCAACCCCCTAGTTCCCACTATAATGTGGTGAAAACACGAGGCCTCTTGTCAGCATCTTAAAAATGAAGAGGGACTCACCTCACTTTTATTTCTCCTGTTCTCTAGCCCCAAAGAGCTCTTCTGAGACCTTGAGGGTCAGGAAGGGAGCCCGGGGGAATTCACCTCAACAGACTTTTTGCTGAGCACCTAGTCCGTGCCAGGCTCCCACTGGCAAGACCCGTCTGCTAGTCCCAGGAACTCCTGGACGTGAGGAGAAGAGTGAGCTGGTGGAGGCCCTGTCTGGGGGTCAGGAGTTCTCCGCCTGATGAGTGAAGTGGAAGTGGAGGCAGGAGACAGCGGGTGGTGGGTTTCCCTTGAGGACATGAGGCATCACTTCCACAGTTTAGAGTCAGGATGGACTGGATTTATAGCAGGTCATGCTTTGGGGACGGACCCTGGTTGAGAGACTAAGGGAGGTTTCCAGGAGGAGAGGATGGGGAGGATTTGGGCAGCATGGAGATGGAGAGAGAGAGAGGTCAGGAGATGAGGGGATAGGAAATTCAGAATATGTAGGGCCTCCACTTCACTTCTGTTTTGGTCATTGGAGAGTTTCCCCGGAGTCCAAAGAGATATCTACTACTGGGATTCAGCCCTGAAAACTGAGAAAGTGTGATGGCTGGAAGCAAGGGAGTGTGCCTGTGTGTGGGGGGTGGGGGGATGGGGATTGCTTGTCTCTTTGAAAGGACCCTCTCCTTAATGCCCTGGAGACTTCCTCCTTGCATGATCTCATCCAGGCACATGGTTTCACACCCTTGCTACACAACTTTTCCTGGGCTACCACTGATTCTCACGCCCAGCATCTCTCCTGGGTCCCGGGCTGATCCGTATATCCAAGTGCTTCTGGACAAATTCTCTTGAGTGTCCTATAGCGCCTCACCGTCAGTCAAATCCAGCCTCTTCCCCACCCCCAGTCTCCCTCTTTTCCCTCCGTTTATTAAATAGCACCATCATCCACCCATTTACCTCTGCTAGAAACCCAGGCATTATCCTAGATCCCTCCTTCCCCCATCCGCACACAGCTGGCATAGAAATGTGTGCCAAAAATTCTGAAGTCTGTTCACTTTTCCACACTGCTCTGGTCCGGAGTATCACCAGTCCTTGCCCAGATTTCTGAAAGTCCTCAGCTTCTGCATTTTTTCTTTTTCTGGTTTTTGGCCACACGTGGCATGCGGGATCTTAGTTCCCCAACCAGGGATTGAACCCATCCCCCCTGCAGTGGAAGCATGTGTCTTAACCACCAGACCATCAGGAAAGTCCCCGCTAACTTCTTTATTCTTTGTCAAAAGGCCAGAGTGATTGCTCTAAAACACAGATTTGTCCATGGTACTTTTTTGCCTGAAACTCTTCAGTGACTTCCCATTGTCCTCTGGATGAAGTCCAAAATCCTTAACGTGGTTGGCTAGTCATGTAAGGACCCGGCCCACACCTACCTTCCTAGCCTCATTCTCTTCACATGCTTCTCCTCCATCCTCCAGCGCCCCTCCCCTCATTCCCTTTCCTTAGACTCCTCCAGATCAAACTTCTTTCAGGCCCTCTAACCCAGTCCAGCTCCCTCTCACCTCTGGGCCATCGAACACGCTGTTCTGCTCTTCCATCTGCCTGGAACACCCTCCCGGCTCCCTCCCAGGCTAGCTGTTACTCATCCTTCGGTTCTCAGCCAACACGTCACTTCCTCTGGGAATCCTTCCGTGACCTCCCAGGCTAGGCTGGGTGCTTCTCCCGAGTTCCCACAGTCCTTTGTTCATATTCTGCCACACCACTTACCACTCTGGGTTGGAAACTTCTGGCTATGGGTTTATCTCCTCTGCCTTTGTGTTCTCCGAGGGCAGGGCTGGCCTTAGGCTGTGTTTTATTCCCCCACCCCCACAGCGGCATGCCGGCATGCCGGAGACATCCAGTAACTACTCACTGACTGAAGATGAACCAGGGACACAGGACATGCCAAAGGGGGTCACTTTTCCAAGAGGTGGAGTATCCTGGGGGCCTCCGGCTGAAGCTGTCTCTGCCTCCCCTCTAGGAAAGAGCGTGCTTCCACTTCCCAAACTCCAGGATGGGCCAGTTATGGTCAAGGAGGGAACTCTGGAGAGTCTAGGGTGCCCTGATGAATGAAGTAGGACCGACCCCCCCCCCCCAACCAGAGCAAGGAAGCACTTCCACATTCATTAAATACCCTGCACGTGCCAGGGAGTGCGCTAGGTTTGTTATACAGAACTAAAATTCTGCAGGGGAGGTAGCATTAGCTCGTTTTTTCAATGTGGGGACTGAGGTTCAGCGAGTTAAAGTGGCCACACAGCTGGGTGCCCAGGCAGACGGGTGGCAAACAATTGATGCCAAGTTTCTCACTCCTCTGCCTTCTCAGGTGATGGCAACCCCAAGGAGAGCAGCCCTTTCATCAACAGCACCGACACAGAGAAGGGCAAGGAGTATGATGGCAAGAACATGGCCCTGTTTGAGGTGGGTTGCTTGGGGTCCTGGGACTCCCCTCACGGTTCACCTCCGCCTTCATCAGCCGTTCCCTCCCTCCTTCCCTGGGGCACTGTCCCCTCCTCTCCATTGCTCCCTCAGGCCCGCCTTCTTCCTTTCCCTTTCCCCCTGCTCCTCCACTTCTTATCCTAACCCCCTCTCTCCCTGCCCATCTCATCCTAGTCTCAACGGCTTGCCTCCTGGTCCCCATCTCTCTCTGCCTCCTACCACCTGGCTCACCCTCCTCTAGACCCTGGTGCCCCAACACTGACAAATTCCCTCCGCAGGAGGAGATGGACACCAGCCCCATGGTGTCCTCCCTGCTTAGTGGCCTGGCCAACTACACCAACCTGCCCCAGGGAAGCAGGGAGCACGAGGAGGCAGAAAACAACGAGGGTGGAAAAAAGAAGCCTGTGCAGGTGAGGGCCTTGGGGAAGAAGGGCTGGAGGGGAGAGCCGGCGGGGGAGGAAAAGGGATTCAGGTGAAGGGATGGATGGTGGAGACAGAAGGATAGGAGGTGGAGGCGGAGGGAGGGGAAGGAATGGGAGATGAGGGGTAGAGATGAGGGGGCAGGGAGGGGGATGAAAGTCTGGGGAAGAGGAGAGGGCCTGGGGTGCTGGTAGGGATGGGGGGGCTGCAGAAACTGACGCCAGCCTCCCTGGCAGGCCCCCCGCATGGGCACCTTCATGGGCGTGTACCTGCCGTGCCTGCAGAACATCTTTGGGGTCATCCTCTTCCTGCGGCTCACGTGGGTGGTGGGCATCGCGGGCATCATAGAGGCCTTCTGCATGGTCTTCATCTGCTGCTCCTGTGTGAGTGACTCCCTCCCCCCGCCCGTTCCCTGACAGCTGGGGCTTGAGCAGGGACTTGGGGGTGGGAGGGGAAGGGAAGAGGGGGCATGAGACCTGAGCTCTTTATAGGGACCACTGCATATAATCTTGGAGAGGAAATTAGGTCTGACTGGGCCTTCCAGCCTCTCCCAGGTTCATCCCTGATGGCCATCAACCAGGTGTCACCTAGATCTTTGTGTGGGTGTGGGTGCTGCAGACTCATTGATAAAAAAGATAGGCGTACATTAATAAATCAGATCCACCTACAGCCCTACAACAGTCAACAATTTGGTGGGTCTTGACTCACAAGAAAACGGGATGATGGGTCCCAAACAGGTCTGGCTGAATTCTTCCCATCTTCTCAAAAAACCCACATGTTCACTAAACACCTACTTCCCATGACATTTGTGCTTCCTCACATGTGACCTGTGATTCCCCCCTCAACATGTGCGGTAGCCAGTGCCGAAGCTGGTACACCTGCCTATTGAATAAACGAAGAAACAGAGGCTTACAGAACTGAAGTGATGTGTCTCCTCCGGTCAGACAGCTGGTCAGAGGCCAAGCTGGGGTTTCCAGAGCTCTCTGATGTGAGAGCTCGAGTTCCTTCCATGTGCTGGGTGAAGAAGAGGTTTTTCTGGACAAGAAGGACTTGGCAGGAGTAGGACCTGGAACCGTACCAAGGAGAAGCTCAGTGGAAGAGGACTTGTGGGTTTGGCGGGTGTTTATGGGGTAGCTGCCACCCTGATGGTGATCTCTGTTCTCACAGACGATGCTCACGGCCATTTCCATGAGTGCAATCGCAACCAACGGTGTTGTGCCTGGTACGTGACTGGGGCCGCTTGGAGGCGGAGGGGGCCTGGCTGGGTGGGAGGGAGACGTGGACGGTTGGAAGGAAGGAAGGGCAGTGCCCAGAGCTCTGGGTGCCCTCAGGAACTCTGAAAGACAGTACTGCAGGTCTGAGGCTGGGCTGTGTTGTTTGTGGAGTTGGTGGGGGCAGCCCTCTTAAGGGGAGGGGAAGGAGGCTGTTGATGGTGTTGAACGGGGCAATGAAAGATCTCTTCCCTTTGCCTGAGACCCTCTTTGCCATCATCCTATTTTCTGAGCCATGGCCTCCTTAGAGGGGTAATTAGCAACATGGTAATTAGTGCTGTAAAAGCCACTCAAGAGTGTTGGGCTGGGTATCCCACTACAGCCTGTAAGGCTTGTGAGGCCCTGCCCACCACTGTCTCTGATCCCCCCCACCCCTATAGCAGCCCAGGGTCCCTCGAACCTCTTGCCAATACTGGATTCTTTCTGCAGCTGGCGGCTCCTACTACATGATTTCCAGGTCTCTGGGTCCAGAGTTTGGGGGCGCTGTGGGCCTCTGCTTCTACCTGGGCACTACTTTTGCTGGGGCCATGTACATCCTGGGCACCATCGAAATCCTGCTGGTAAGAGGGGCCGGGGAGGAGGTGTGGGTCCCAGGCTGTCAGTCAGTTAACAGATGCTCCCTGGGCACCTCTTGTAGGCTGGGTCACTCAGTAAGGCCAGAGGGATATCAGATGTGGTTCTGCCTTTAAAGAGTTCACAGTCTAGTTGGGGAGACAGGATACACTAATTATGTAACATGAACAGCTGTCGTTTATCAGGCACCCACTGTGCTCTCAGCAGAGTTCCAGGTGCTTTACAGTCATTAGCTTGAATCCTCACGAGGTTTAAGTATTATTATGCCCATTTTACAAACGAGAAGCTCAGAGAGGTGAAACGACTTGCTCAAGGTCACTCAGCAACCGACTGTCAGAGGTGGGTTGGAAAGAGTACAGTCATGGTAGAAATTGTAACAGTCATGTCCCTCAGTGATTGCCTACTACGTGCCAGGGGGCAGTGTGCTAGGCACTCTGTGGATGTTCATGGTAGAGGGCAGATGGCTGGCGGGTTGCAGAGAAGAAGGAGCTGAGAAAGAGATCTGTCAGAAGCAGTGACTGATGAGCAGTCAGGGCCCTGGGCAGTGTCTGAAGTGGACAGCTGCTGACTGGGGTCTCAGTTCTTCCTGCCCCTGCAGGAGGAAGTGGGAGCTGAAGGTTCTTTGGTATAGGGAGAGCTGGGCTGACATTTCCCAAACACTTATTTTACCCAGGCCCCGTGGCTGGCCATGTATCATTTTATTTTATTCTCACGACTCTTGCATGAGTTAGATACCTTCATTTTACAGATGAGGAAGGCAAGGCTCAGAGAGTTAAAGGGACATGTGGAAGGGACGTGAAACTGTGTCTTTCTGACTCTGAAGCCTGTGCATGTCCCCCCAACTGCACTGCTTTAGAGAACTAGAACTAACAGATGTTTCAGCTTCTGGCTTGGGGGCAGATTGGAGAGGTCCAGGGTCAGGAAGGATAGATGGAGAATACAAGACCCAAGAAGCCAAATGGTGAGAGAATAATAATAGACCTCTATGGCTTTTACAAAATTAGAAAGTTATTATAACAGCAATTCTACCCATTGAATTGGAAAATTAAAAAAAATAGATTGGAAAAAATTAAAGAATGTAAAAAGGGAAATAACAATCTCCTGAAGAAAGTCATCATTAACATTTTGGTGTATCCTTCTAGTTTTGTTTTTCTTATGATACTGTATTTTGTCTTTATAAAACCCTATAGATTTCTCTGATAGTTCAAACCTCTCTTTGCAAATATCACTTACAACTGAAAATAACTTTTGTAACAATATAAATATATTAATATTTCATATAGAAATTATGGAAAATACAGATGTGCAAAAAGAATAAAGATTATTCACATTTTTACCATTCAGGGGAAACGACTGTTAACATTTTGATGTATCTACACACAGACAGACATATATACACACGTATGTGTGTATATATTCACATGTAAGTACACATATATATATTTACAAAAATGAGATAAGACACATTCTCTTTAAAAATAGATTGTTTTTACCCAGTCTAACAGGGATAGCTTTTTTAAGTTGGTTCATATAAATCTTTGTTGTCCTTTTTAGTAGCTACATCATCTATTTGGAAATACCATGATTAATTTACCTAATCCTCTAGGGATGAATGTCTAATTTATATCTGCCTTGCTAATTAAATAATAAAGACAATAAATAATCATTAATACTTATACTTGATAACAAAAATGATAGAAATTAATAATTGCTCCTAACATTTCTGCAGTATCATCTTTTAATGACTGTATAATGACTAGTCTTTGTAGGACAGACCCTATCATTGGATGTCCTTCCCAGGCTCGGATTACTGTAAATATGCTGTGAAGAGTTATCTTTTTCTCCAAAGCCCTGTCTGTGCCTCAGGGTATTTCCTTGGGGTGGTTCTTTGTTGGTCCCCACTGGGTTATCTGCTTGACCGCCTCAACCCTTTCCCACAGGCTTATCTCTTCCCAGCCATGGCCATTTTTAAGGCAGAAGATGCCAGCGGGGAGGCGGCAGCCATGCTGAACAATATGCGTGTGTATGGCACCTGTGTGCTCACCTGCATGGCCACTGTGGTGTTTGTGGGCGTTAAGTACGTCAACAAGTTTGCCCTTGTCTTCCTGGGTTGTGTCATCCTCTCCATCCTGGCCATCTATGCTGGGGTCATCAAGTCTGCCTTCGACCCACCCAACTTCCCGTAAGTGCTGCTGCCCTGCGCCTCGGGCACCCTCCCCCTCCTCCCTGGCTGGTTTCAGGGTCTTCATACTAGTCTCTGCCACCCCCCGCCTGCCCCTGTCTCTCAGAATTGGAGTGGCTGTGGATTCAGAATAAACTCTCTTGGGAGGGAAAACCTCTCTTGGTTTCAGGTATATCTCTTTAGGGTGGGGTAAGTTTTTTTGGAGGTGGGCACAGTGTCCTTTGTAAGGGTCAACTGCTTGCTGGTGAACTGGGCTTCCTCTGGGTGGCTCAGAGGTAAAAAATTCACCTGCCCAGCAGAAGACATGGGTTCAACCCCTGGGTTGGGGAGATCTCCTGGAGTAGGAAATGGCAACCCACTCCGGTATTCTTGCCTGGGAAGTCCCATAGGCTGAGCAGCCTGGTAGGCTACAGTCCATGGGGTCACAGAGTTGGACATGGCTGAGCATGCTCACTCAGGTGGAGTTAGGAAGAGTCAAGTGGAAAGATTTCTGTGTGAGGGAAAGCTTTCTTGGGTAGGGAACAACCTTCTGGAATGAGACAACCTCTTAGTATTAAACACCTTCTCTATCGTAGGACAGGACACAGAAGAGAGGGTCTAGGGGCTCAGGTCCCTCTTGGTTCAGCCTCTCTCCCTAGGACACATTCCCCTACATACATAACACGGCTCAGACGGATGGCACATTGGGACTGCTGTCCATGGTGCTGAAATAACATCGCAGGAAAGCAGTAGTTCTCTGCCCTGGCTCATACTAGAGTCACTTGGGAGGGAGGAGATTCCCCAGCGGGCCAGTGGTTAGGAGCTTTGAAAAAATGCTCATCCTGGGCTCCATCCCAATTAAATAGAAATCTCTGGATATGGGGCCCTGGCATCTGTGTTTCTTCGTGCTCCCCTGGTGGTTCTACCATAAAACCAGGGCAAGGTTACGTCCCTCCCCACCTTCCTCCCTCCCTTGTTTCTCTCCCTAGGATCTGCCTCCTGGGGAACCGCACACTGTCTCGCCATGGCTTTGATGTCTGTGCCAAGCTGGCGTGGGAAGGAAATGAGACAGTGACCACACGGCTCTGGGGCCTTTTCTGTTCCTCCCGATTCCTCAACGCCACCTGTGATGAGTACTTCATGCGAAACAATGTCACGGAGATCCAGGGCATTCCTGGCGCTGCCAGTGGCCTCATCAAAGGTCTGAGGGAGGGAAGAGGTCTGGTGTCCAGGGAACACTGCAGGGATTGTGGACTAATCAGTTAGGATTAAGGGACTCTCTTTGGGATTCAGTTAAATTCGATCCGTTTTAATTGAGCACCTACTCTGGGCCACGTTCTATCCTTGGAATCACAGAGGGGTAGAGATGAAAGGGAACCTTTGCATGTCTTTCCATCTAGTGGGAAAGAAAGCCATCAGTTTGGCAAGTATTCACTAAGCCCCTGCTAAATGCCTAGCGCTGTGCTGAGCACCAGGAACACAGCATAAATAAGTCACAGTTCTTGGCCTCAACAAGTCTAATAGCAGAGACAGATGTAAGAGCAAATAAATTATGACATGTGTAGACGTGCATTCAATGAACAGAGTTCTCCCAAGGGAGGAAGTGGTCATGTGTATAAGGAGGTAAGGCTAGGCTTCCTGGATTCATCTGAGAAGGGTTTTGAAGAACAAATAAGAGACTTTCAGCTATACAAGGGGAATAAGGGAATTACAGGCAGAAGAACAGCTTGCCTAAAAGCATGCAGACACTGAAGAGCATATTGTGCCCTTCCAACCAAGAGTAATTTGGTATGACTGGGGCATAAAGTGCAAGAGAAGGAGGGGCAAGAGATGATGTTGGAGAGACTGACATGAGCCAGACTGTGGTCAGCCCTGGAAGCCATGTTGAAGAGTTTGGACCGTGCTCTGAGGGTGATGAGGAGCCGCCAAAGGGTTCTGAGTAAGGGGCGGACATGCTCAGTTTGCGGTTTCTGAAGGCTCACTCCAGCTGCTAATGTGGATGGGTTCATAGCAGGGAGGGGACTGAGTCAGGAAGTCTAGGAGGCGGCTGATGCTGAGTCCTGGTGAGATATGATGGTTTTCTGAGAGTGGTGGGTGCCAGCAAACTGGTTCTCCATCAGGCCTGTTTTGCACCCCCACCCCACCCCAGGAGACAGGTGGCAACATCTAGAGACATTTTTGGTCGTCAAAACTGAAGGGTTATTACTGGTGTCTGGTGTGTAGAGGCTGGGATGTGGCTAAATACCCTACAATGTGAGGGGACGGCCCCCCACACACACACGAAGAATTGCCTGTTCTTATCATAGTTATCACTACAAGTTAATAGCGACAGAGTGGAGAAACACTAGAAAGATGAGAAGGGGTGAATTTGAGAAATATTTAGGAGGAATAATGGATAGGAGTTGGAGATGGTTTTGAAACAGAGACGAGGATAGGGAATGGTTGTGAGCAATGTCAAGCTGATCTGTATTGATGGTGGTGCCTTTTACCAAGGTAAGGGGTAAAGGAAAGGAGCCGTTTGCCATGAGTGGGTGGTGAGACCAGTTTGGGACATATTGAATCAGTCTGAGATAGGTCTTTGTTGTATATGTCCTTCAGTAGATTGGACCATTTTAGGGCAAGGACTTGATCTGATTCATGTGCAAAGTCTCTGGTCCAAAGCAGGGGCTTAGGAAGTGTTGGTGGAAATAAGAGCTGGTTGATTTTGACCCTTCTTTTTGTCCACCCTGCCTCCTGGCCCCAGAGCTCTGGCACCCTGATATCTGAGAGTCATGTCTCCCCCACAGAGAATCTATGGAGCTCCTACCTGACCAAGGGGGTGATTGTGGAAAGGCGTGGGATGCCCTCAGCGGGCCTGGCAGATGGCACCCCCATCGACATGGACCATCCCTATGTCTTCAGCGATATGACCTCCTACTTCACCCTGCTGGTTGGCATCTACTTCCCCTCAGTCACAGGTGAAGGGGAGCTCAGAGAGGGAAGACTCTGCCTGGGAGTGGATGGGTAGGGAGAAAGTCAGTCATGATGTGGGGAATTTCTTAGTCCAATAGCCCCATCACATAAGCAGGATCCAATTCACCTCCCACTGGACAGGTGAGGGAATTAAAGCCCGGAGTAGCCAGGTAACACGCCCAAGCTCTCACACGAGTCAGTGGGCCCGGACTAGACTCCTGGGTTCATGACTCGGAGGCTGGTGTCCTATCTCCATCTGCTCTCCCACGGCTCCTGTCCTAGCTGCTCCTCTGTTCACAGGGATCATGGCTGGTTCTAACCGCTCTGGGGACCTGCGGGATGCCCAGAAGTCGATCCCCACTGGCACCATCCTGGCCATTGCCACCACGTCCGCTGTCTGTATCCTGCATGGCTGGCGGGGACAGCTGTGGGTGGGGAGGGCTAGACGGAGGGTCTCTGAAGCTGCTGCCTCATCTGGCTGGCTCAGGAGAGGTTGGGAGGATGGGGAATGCCACCCTGGGGATTCTCCTTCATCCTCTGCTGCAGACATCAGCTCCGTTGTCCTGTTCGGGGCCTGCATCGAGGGGGTCGTCCTTCGGGACAAGTAAGTAAGGGGCTCAGGGAGGAGCCTGTTCTGGGGAGGGTGGGGTGGGCATCAGGCACACCTCTGCTCACACACCCCAGGGCCAGGACTCCCTCTACCCACTGCGGCAGCACCTTCTGTTTTAAGACAGTGCCAAGTGGCCAGTTTGTGGTCTCTGAAGGCTCACTCTGGCTGCTAGTGTGGATGGGTTCATAGCAGGGAGGGAACTGAGTCAGGGCGTCTAGGAGGAGGCCAAATGGCCCTGTCTTAAAAATAGAAAATGCTTAGAAAATGCTCTTCTTGATTCTCACACCACATCATGTCACCACGTGATGAGGCCAGAATCCCCATTTTTCAGATGGAGACACAGTTTAAGATATCTGCCCAGGATGACACAGTCTTATTCAATTGACCATGTTCTAGAATCATTATTAGTGGGGAGGGGCAAGATAAGGGTAGGGTGTTAAAAGGTGCAAATTACTCTGTGTAAAAGAAATAAGCTGCAAGGATATATTGTTCAGCACAAGGGATATAGCCAATATTTTATAATAACTATAAATGAGGTATGACTTTTAAAAATTGTGGATCACTATGCTGTAAACCTGAAACTTATATAATCTTATGCACATCAACTATACCTCAATTTAAAAAAAAAATTGAGTTGCCACTAAGTTCCAGGCACTGTGCTAAGCATTTTACATATGTTAACTCCTTATTCCTCCCACCAATCATATGAGATAGGCTTATAATGATCTTCACTTTACAGCTGAAGAAACTGAGGCACAGAGAGGTTGAATGTCTTGCCCAAGGCCCCACAGACAGCCCACGTCATCAGGGACTCTGTCCCTTCACCCCTCCACAGCCAAGCCCCATGGTGGATGTACGGCTGGCCCTGCAGTTGGCATGGGAGCCCTTTGGAAATCCAGGTGGCATTGCTCACCCAGCATCTCCTATCTTCTACTGCTTCCTTCCAGGTTTGGCGAAGCAGTGAACGGCAATCTGGTGGTGGGCACCCTGGCCTGGCCGTCCCCCTGGGTTATCGTCATCGGATCCTTCTTCTCTACCTGTGGGGCTGGGCTGCAGAGCCTCACGGGGGCCCCTCGCCTGCTGCAGGCCATCTCCCGCGATGGCATAGTGCCCTTCCTCCAGGTCAGTGGTGGGCAAGGCGTGGGCCGACAGTCCACCCCCTATACCAGCCAGCCAGGCCCCTGCCCAGCGAGGCCACCCGGTGAGCAGAGGCCACAGCAAGCCTCGAACTGCCTTCTGGTCTCTGCCTGTCTGTGATGCCACTATGAAAAACGGGTGTGCTTTAGTTGGGACTTGGCCCATGCTCAGAGCCATCTCTTTGGGCAGGGTTGTTTGCTCTTAGGGAGAAAAATAAATGGTCCTCTTTGGGCCTTGTGACTGGGCAGGGACTCAGGGAGACAGCCAAAGGGGAGTGAGAGGAGAGTGCTCTCTGTGGTGCTTTAAAAATATATATATATGATGAACTCCGTCACAGCTGCTTGCTTGGCCGCCTGGAGCTCCTCTTCCATCTGTCCCCTCCTGTTCCCCTTCAGGGATCATCTGAACTTCCCTGCACTTGGGTACCAACGTCAGGGTGGGCAAGATACAGCAAAAACCTGGTATCCCCTTGGGTACCTTTAAAGGATGAGAAACGCAGCCTCCCTCTCTCTCTGCCTCTCCTGTACTGGTCCCCAGGATGGGAGGAGAGAGACAAGAAGTCCTTAGGGTCTCACGCTCCTGTGACGGTTGCTGTGTCCTCAGGTTTTTGGCCACGGCAAAGCCAACGGAGAGCCAACGTGGGCCCTGCTCCTCACCGCCTGCATCTGCGAGATTGGCATCCTCATCGCGTCCCTGGACGAGGTCGCCCCCATCCTCTCTATGTGCGTGCTGGCCTCCTGCCCTCTCCATCAGCCCTGGGGGTCTCTCTACCTGGATACTCCAGCTGTGACCCTGGACGGCCCACCTGAACCACTTTAACAAGCCCACTGTCGTAGAAACCCGTCCTCTGTTGTACAGAGAGTCATCCCCACATGCACCAGGGCGTGCAGTAAGGGGATCTGGCCTTTGAACCCCTCTCTACGCATCAGAACGTGACTCGGCCGCCTCCCCGGTTTCCTCCTCCCTTCCCCCTTTTCTCTCTCTGTGTGTCTGTCTCCGCATTTCCTGCATCTCTGTCTCTTGGGGGCCTTTCTGTGTGCTAGGTTCTTCCTCATGTGCTACATGTTTGTGAACCTGGCCTGCGCGGTACAGACGCTGCTGAGGACGCCCAACTGGCGGCCACGATTTCGATATTACCACTGGTGGGTGCCTTCCCCACCCCCACCCCCGCCCCGGCCCACAGGACCATCCTCTCCCCTGCCCCTCACCCCAGCCCATCCCCTCCAGGTCTCAGGATCCTCAACTCCAGCTTTCATAGCCCAAATAGCATGAGAAAAGTCCTGGTGAAGGTCTCCTTATAATGACAAGTAATAACAGAAGACAGTATCAGCAGTCCCAGCTAGAATCCCTCTCATGTCCTTAGTGCTCAACACCTGCCAGTCTTGATGAGGAAGCCTCAGTTTCCCCAGCTGTGAAATGGGACAATAACCATACCTACCTCATAGGCCCCTCTGAGCCTTACAGTGCTTGGGGCACAGAAGGTGCTCCTCATGTGGAGCCGGATTTCTGATTGTTCTGCTTGATGGTTCTTGACCCTCACAACAGGCTGATGGGACAGACAGGGCGGGCATGATCATGCTTATTCTACCGAAAGGAAATGGAGGCTCTGGCGGGGAAAGGGGTAGGCCTAAGGTCACCCCCAGCCCAAGGCTATGGCACACCTTGACCAGAACCCAGGCTACCTGCCTATCCCACCTCGGCCCTCCTGCTGCACCAGTTACCTCGTCCCATGTTCCTCCTGGGAGATCTTACCTCCAACTCTCCCTAGAGACCCCTGCCCTCAGAACCCCTCTGGCAGGGTGGTCTGCCAGGGCCTGAGGCACTGGGCTGGGGCAGTGTGGTGACCGAGGAGCTGGGCGGGGCCCTGTCTGCGGCTGCTCATCCACCCAGAGTGCCCAGGTTCCGGTGGTGCTCCTGGGGATGATGGTGTGGGCTCCCCTAGCCCTGGCTGTAGCTTCCCAGGTCTGGCCCAGGCCCTCCCTGCCCCTTCTAACTCTTGCTGTCTGAGCCCCCGGCACCAGTGAGAACCCTGCCAGGGGCTCAGAGGCCGGGTCTCCCTCTCACTGTCCAGGACACTCTCCTTCCTGGGCATGAGCCTCTGCCTGGCCCTCATGTTCATCTGCTCCTGGTACTACGCCCTGGTGGCCATGCTCATTGCTGGGCTCATCTACAAGTATATCGAGTACCGCGGGTAAGGCGGGGTGAGGAGGGGAGAGCAGTGATGGGTACTTGACGGGGAGGGGTGGGGTTGAGGCCAAGAAGCTGGGGAGAATGGAGAGGAAAGTTGAGGGCGTGGGGCAGGAGCAGAGGCAGGCACTGAGGCTTTGAGAAATGGAGGTGGCCAGGACTGACCGCCCTTCTGAGCCTGAGATGGGCAGCTCTGGCTCCGCACTGGGGGGTGGGTGCTTCTCCCTGGCACTCCCCGGCTTTCTGCCTCTCGTGATCCCCCCTTCCTGGCCCCCAGGGCAGAGAAGGAATGGGGCGATGGGATCCGAGGCCTGTCTCTCAGCGCTGCTCGCTACGCCCTGCTGCGCTTGGAAGAAGGGCCCCCGCACACCAAGAATTGGAGGTGAGTGGTGGCGACTGAAGAGGAAGGGAGCGGGCCGACCCACCCCGCCTGCTCTGTGCTGCTCTTGCTGAGTGGGGTTCGGCCTCATCTGAACCCTTCCCTCCTGTAACGCTGAGGCTGAGCTGAGGTTCCACACATTTGTTCTCCAAAACCCTACCTGCCATGCCAGTTTCTAACCATCTACCCATCCCTCCATTCATCCCATCATTTGTTTAAAAAAACACCTATGAACACATGGTTTATGTGCTGACCCCTTCCGGTCTCCGGGGAACGTACTGAGCTCACAGTTCCCTGGAGAAGGCACGTGTCCAGACGGGTAAGTGCAGTATCACAGAGCATTCACCCTGGGAGAGGTGGGATCATCCAAAGAGTTACAGGGCCTCTTAGAAATCTCCAGATTACTAACAATCTCTCTATTGGCTCCCCTGCTGGCTCAGACGGTAAAGCGTCTGCCTACAATGTGAGAGACCTGGGTTCAATCCCTGGGTCAGGAAGATCCCCTGGAGAAGGAAATGGCAACCCACTCCAGTACTCTTGCCTGGACAATCCTATGGACAGAGGAGCCTGGTAGGCTACCATCCATGGGGTCACAAAGAGTCAGACACGAACTGAGCGACTTCACTACTACTACTACTGTTTGATTCATGTGAAAATCAGGGCTCAGGGAAGGTCTCAGGGGTCGTGGAAGGCAAAACTGGAGCAAGAATCTTCCCCTCCCACCTCTCAGCCCAGCTGCTTTCTAACTGCTTGCTCTGCAAGCCCTCCTTCTCCTTCAGGTTCATTTTGCTAAGAGTAAGGTCTGGAACTCTGGAATGAGGACATCGTGGACTTGTCCTCACTCATGTCTACTAAACTGGCCTTTTAGAGACTGGAGCTTTGCATAAATAGTCTGTGAATCCTCAAATGCTTAGCACAGGATCTAGCCCAGAGTAGGTACTTAGAGGATGCTATCAAACTGATGGTTGGCTGCGGAGGCTAAATGAATAAGGAAACAAACAGATAAATAGATGGGCAGATAGCTGAGTGTATATATGTATGGGAGTGTGGTTGGGTGAATAGATGAATGTGTGGATGGGTGGTGGCAGGTGGATGTGAGGGTAATTGGGTGAATAATGCATGTGTTGGTAAATTAACATGGACGTGAATGGATAACTGAAGGATAAAATAGATGGATGGTTAGGTGGATAGGTGGATGGATGGGTGGGTGGGTGAGGTAGATGGGTGGGTGGGTGGATGGATGAATGCATGGGTGAGAGAGATAGATGCAGAGATGGGTGGGTGGGTGGATGGAGAGATGTGTGGGAGATGACTGGATGGGTTGATAACCCAAGGACATGGGTGGATGGATGTTTAGGTGGATGGGAGATGGAGGACAGGTGGTTAGTGTATGCAGTATGGGTGTATGAGTTATGGTGCTTGGGGAGGTGGTGGATGGATCACGTGATCTTGCACCCGCTTCAGGCCACAGCTGCTGGTGCTGGTACGTGTGGACCAAGACCAGAACGTGGTCCATCCACAGCTGCTCTCGTTGACCTCCCAGCTCAAGGCAGGGAAGGGCCTGACCATTGTGGGCTCTGTTCTTGAGGGCACCTTTCTGGATAACCACCCCCAGGCCCAGCGGGCAGAGGAGGTGAGTACAGGCCTTGGTGGGGGGCACGTGGCAGTTGGGAGGACAGTCCCTTGCTCCTTTTCAGTTTCTCCCTACCACCTGTGCCAACAGCTGGAGCTCAGGCTTCTCTGTCCTCCTCCTCAGAAGTGGAGTCCAAGGGCTCAGTGACTAAGTTCCTTAGAATCCAACCTGCAGAACCCAAGAGGATCAGGGCCAGAAGGGCCTATTTTATGGATAAGGAAACTGAGGCTTAGAGAAGTCAGGTCATTTGTTTAAGGACAGAAAGCGGAGACTCAGAACCTAGACTCCTATTCCAGCTTTCTTCTGCGAAAGCATAAATCATTTAAAGCGTTTTCACATTGGTGAATTCTTCCAGTTCCCACACTGCATGGGGTTGACAGGATAAGTATCCAGTTTAGCAAAGGAAGAGACTGAGGCCCAGAGAGGGAAAGCGGCTTGCTGAAAGTCACAAAGCTGGCTGGAAGCATGGCAGGATTTAAACCCAGGTCCCGGGGGCTGGATTACTTGCTCTCATTCCTATCTACTGGTCATTGCTCACGGAGCAGTGGGCAGAGCCAGTGTGAGGTGGGGCAGCAGGGGTCTGCAGTAAGTGGCACTAACAGGTGTCTGGTGGGTGGCCGAGGAAGCGGGTTCTGTCTGTGATTCAGGCCTCTCTCCCCTTGGGGCCATGGTTAGAAGTGGAAAGGGGAAAGGGGGCCTCAGGGAGGTGAGATGAGATGGGGTGGGGCACCCCTAATGGCTTGTGACAGCCGCTGTTTCTGCCTCACTGGGCCGTTCACACCGATCTGTCAGGGCCCAGGGCTGGAGGCCTCCACTGGTCACTTTAATTCAACATGCAGTGGCTGTACATGTCCTGGGTACCAGACACTGGGGTAGGCCCTGGGGGACATGGAGAGGTGGAAGAGCAAACCCCACCCCTCAAGGTGGTCACAGGCTGGCGGGGGAGCGAGAACATACACAGAAGGCTCTCCAACCCATCTGAGGTTGACAGGGGCTACCTTAGAGTTAGTAACCACAAAGTAACAACGTATTGAGTGTTTATGATCTCTCAGGCTGTATGCTAAGCTCTACACATCATGTTATGTCATTCTCCCTCTTCCTAAATGAGGTAGCTGTCACAATGCCCATTTGACAGATGAGAAAACTGAGGCTCACAGAGGGAGGTGATTTGCCCAAGGTTACTCTGCTCTTATTTTCAGCCACTGCCTGCTGAATTAACAGATTAGGGCAGAGGCAGAAATTGGAGCACTTGCTGTTTGACATTAGGGGATTGGTTAAGAGTGTGAAGGATGGAGTCAGACCCTTGGATTTGAGCCTCTACAATAATATCCATTATCCGTATGGCCTGAAGCAAGTCTTAATTTCTCTGAGCCTCAATTTCCTTAGCTATAAACTGAGAGTCATAAAACACTTCCTTCATCACGCAGATTGAATGTGTGTTTTAAATGCCTACTATTATGCTAACTTTTAAAAATCATTAAAACCAAATTGTCCGGCTAAGCAGAGGAGCCTAGTTTCATTCTGGTCTGGGTGGAGGGGTGGTGTTTGAAGAAGGTGATGGTTGAATTGGGCCAGGCAGGGTGTCATGGACAACATGGGGGAGGGGGAGTCTGGGTGGTGGGAGAGAGCTTCCCTGGGGAATCTGTGAGCCATGGCAGGGTGATGGGAAGCATGGGGTCTGATCATGAAGAGCTTTGCTTGAGTAGTGGGGAATAGGGGCCATAGGTGATGGGGTGCCAGGGGCTGACATGATCGGAGCTGAGCTTCAGGAAGATCAGGATGATGGAGAGGAGAGATGGGAGGTAGAGAGGCTGCAAGGGGCTGAGCAGGGCCAGGCAGGCCTGGGCCTGAGGCTGCCCCTTTTCTGATCCCTGCCACCCCAGTCCATCCGGCGCCTGATGGAGGCAGAGAAAGTGAAAGGCTTCTGCCAGGTAGTGATTTCTTCCAACCTGCGAGATGGCGTGTCCCACCTGATTCAGTCCGGGGGCCTCGGGGGGCTTCAGCACAACACTGTACTCGTTGGCTGGCCCCGCAACTGGCGACAGAAGGAAGATCATCAGACATGGAGGAACTTC